>NC_089853.1:9436904-10636904 GCF_036373705.1 Amia ocellicauda | reverse complement strand
TGACAAAGTGTGGAAACACACTATAGTGCTGTTCACTGGAGCAGACTGTCTGAGAAACAGAACCATTGAGCAGCACATCGAGAATAAAGGGAAGGAGCTTCAGTGGCTTATTAAAAAATGTGGGAACAGGCATCATGTTCTCAACAACAGGATGATGGACGATCGCAATCAGGTCAAAGAGCTCCTGCAGAAAATTGAAGAGATGGTGGCAGGAAACAAGGGCAGATATTATGACACAGAAATGTTTCCAAAGAAGAAGGAAATCATAAAACCTAAAGGCAGTTTAGATCAGATTGGAAAGCAGCATGAAAAAAAGGAGAGCACGAGAGAAGAGGAGCTGAAGGAGAAGATGAGAAAGACCCTGAAGGAAGAGCAACTGAAGAAAGAGACAGATAAATCCACACTGCCTGTCAAAAGAAGGAGCAGGAAGACCCCTCTAATCCCTCCATCCTCTCCACCTCCTCCACTACCTCCATACAGTGAGTCTGACTTATATAGTATTACTGTGTAACTTCCTCTCCTCCTGAGTCTTATTGCTGACTCACTGATCTCACTGAGGAGAGGAGACAACAATCACGCCTACCCAAGGGCAACCCCTCACTGTATGGAGCTTCTCACAGAGTTTCTGGTGAGGGATAAAGCTCTTGGTCTCTGATAGATAGGGAAGAGATGGAGAGAAATTAGTGCATATATGAACACTTAGACAAGCATTTGAACAGTACTTGAGCATGCTTGAATATTCAAATATTTGCTCTCACTGGCTCTGTAGTCACTGGGGTACAGAACTGAGCTGTGGATTGAGAGCCTCCACACTCTGAACCCCTTGACAAGTTTTCATCAGTGTTGTCTAGACACTCTGTGTGATGTTGTGTTGTGTTTTGTTGCAGTGAGTGGAGGGGCAACTCCAGAGAGAAGCCCAGGAGAGACTCTGAGTCCAGATACTCCAGCGCCTCCCAGTGTCAATGGCAGCTACTACAGCAGCCAGATGTATCAGTCGGCAGAGTCCCAGATCAGACAAGAAGAGTTCCTGAAGGAGAAAGAGAGGAAACAGAGGGAAGAGGAAAGGCTGAGGGAGAAGCAGCGGAATGGAGTGCATAACTGCCTCCAGAGGATAGAGGGGGAGATCCAAAAGCGAAAGGAGATCAGAGCACTGGAGGAGCAGATATCAGTGCTGGAGCAGAGGCTGAGGAAGGAGAGGGATGAGGAGAGGAAGAGAGCACTGGAGGAGGAGCTGAGCAGAGAGCGAGAGCTGATAGGAAGGCTGAAGGGAGAGAGGGAGGGCATGAGGGAGGAGCGGGAGAGGAGAGAAGTGGAGGAGAGACACAGGAGGGAGAATGAGGAGCTCAGGCAAAGGTATGAGGAAAAGGCCAGAGAGGTGGAGAGATGCAGAGAGGAGATAAAGAGATACAAAGCAGAGATAGAGAGACTCAGTGTGATCGTGGACAGAGCCAGTATGATAGTAATACAGTCCCCTGCGGCAAGAGAGGTCCACAGCCAATTCAGGAGAGTAATGGAGGAGTTAAAGCAGAATTTTAAGGGGAAGGTCAAAGAAGACGCACAAAGTTGTACAATGGTCTTGTTTCTATAGGAGATGTAGGGTCTCAAACATATCATCTTCAATTTGGTTATCACTTGGGAGATGCACAGAATTAAAGAGGAATCTGTTGCTCCTCTAACTATCACGGGGAGACGCAGCAGGCTCTCAAGTGTCTGAACCCTTGTCAAATGCTCAGGCTTTACTCAGGCACTGTGTCACTACAGAGGATGCTCACACTGAGACACTGGACCATGCTTTGTGTCCAAGGATTTGTGTTCAAATTCATTAAGTACGTAGGGCAGTGGATGTTGTTATTCACACTGTTGCAAGAAAAATGTACACATGATGTATTCACTGAGGGTACCATTCACTCAAAAGTACACTGCAATGCTTTTGTAACAGCAAAATATGTACTTTGTTATAAGGGAATCATAGATTAAATATCTAGATTTTATATATATATATATATATATATATATATATATATATATAAAATCTGTGTTGCTCACAATAAAATAAATAAAATAATAATTCTGTCTCCTGTAAGAAGTCAGAATGCAATATGTACATTTTGCTTTGTGAAAGATAAGTTATTGGGCTGTGCGTGTGTGCACTTTCATGCATATTTTGCAGTTAATGTTTGACAGGCACACACAGTTACTATAATGTTGCCGCACTGCACAGTTAATATACTCTGAAAGGTGTTGTTTCTCGCTTATTTTACAGTTAACAATAATGAAGAAGTTAAATAATGAAACTGACACACACACATATATACACACATACAAACAACGACTGACAAACACAGAGAGTCTGATAAACATATACACACATCAGCATAGTAGTAGTAAAATAAGCAGATATGTCCAATACATCATGTGTGATGTTACATGATAACATATAGTTTGGTGTAACACTGTAAAAGCATATTCAAGTGAAATGTACCTTGGTAAAATATAGTAAAGTGTGTGGTGTACCATGGTAAAAACACTCATTTTCTAGACAGGTGTACTGTGGTAAAAACACCATAAACTGAAGTGTGGTGTACCATGGTATTAATAAAGTAACAAGTTGTATGTTGAACTTTGAGTTCGGAACCCTGCTTCAGAGTCCATAATAACCATTTACCCCCTCAGTGTTCGATCCTGCTGTCCCACACCCCCTCAGTGTTCGATCCTGCTGTCCCACACCCCCTCAGTGTTCGATCCTGCTGTCCCACACCCCCTCAGTGTTCGATCCTGCTGTCCCACACCCCCTCAGTGTTCGATCCTGCTGTCCCACACCCCCTCAGTTTCGATCCTGCTGTCCCACACCCCTCCTCAGGAACAGCTCCTGTTGTGAATCGGGGTTTTCGCTCTGCTCAACATCTCTTCTGCTCTGACTGCTGCTCCTCTCGGACACTAGATGGCGCTGTGTAGCTGCTCTCGCAGTGCAGTTGGAATGATCGTTACAATGGAAGAGTTACTGAACAGACTGTCTCACCGCAACACCATCAATAACAGCTCTGTTCCTTGACTCTGTGTCACAGTGCACTGAGGGAAAGAAAGAAGATACAAGTAATCTCAAGAGGGTGAACAAGAGGTGGTGAGTGGTTACTGATCTGTTTTTCCAGATGAGAGACTGAGGAACTGAACCTTTTCACCCTGGAACAGAGGAGACTACGTGGGGACTTGATCCAAGTCTTCAAAATCATGAAAGGCATCGACCACTACAAACCAGAGCAGCTTTTCCAGATCAGCAGGGACACACGGACCCGGGGACACAAATGGAAATTGGGCTTCAAGGCATTCAAGATGGAAAACAGGAGACACTTCTTCACACAGAGAGGCGTCACAATCTGAACAAACTCTCCAGCGATGTGGTTGAAGCCGAAAATTTGGGAACATTTAAAATCAGACTGGATAGGATCCTTGGATCACTTAGTTATTAATGGATACCAAACGAGCACGATGGGTCGAATGGCTTCCTCTTGATTGTAAACTTTATGTTCTTATGTCGATTCATAAACCAAGAGAAAAAAAATAATTTGCCATAAATTTCAAATTACCATAAAATGACAAACGGCTGAACAGAAAGTTCAAGAAAGTTTAAGAATGTTATGCTAACAGGCTCGGTAGCAAGATCTTAATCTTTTTGGTTTAAAAGAAAAATTGATGGATACATTTGTTTGTATTTAAAAGTGATTAAGCTTAAAGGGGGGGGAGTGTTGTAACCGTTTAATTTGTCCCTGTTACTGATCACTACTTTCAGAAGTATCATCCCCCCAGCCTTAGTTATGTCTTTCAGTATAATACTTTTGTATAGAAAATGGCACTGATACACTGTGGCTGTGCTAAAGTAAATAAGTTGGGTGTTCCAATAAAATACTAAAGGTTAAACCGTGTTTCTTTCCCTCAAGTTACCACAATTCTGAATAAACATTTACACAGGTCTGGAACAAGTCCTATCCATTCGTTTCGCAAGGCACAGACACCCCTTTGAGCGCTCCGAGTCACAGCAGCTCCACCAGTCTACCTTTTTCTTTAGTTGGCATTTAATAAATGCCATACTGAATAAAACTAGGTAAATGCATTTCCTTACATTTGTTTTCTGTGTTTTTTCTAGCTTTGTTTTAAGCCAAGCAACTTGTAAAACTAGAATTTCTTAATTCATTATTAGATGTTCTATACATTTTCATATATTTCATAAATAAACACATGCAAACCTGAGAAGTTTAATAATAGATTTTAGACTTTTAGATAATAACCAATTTTCCTGAGCGGAGGCTAATATGATGTGTATGTATATTGCAGGCAAGACAGAAATTTCTGAATGCAATTTGCATAGCCTGAAGACTTCAACCTCAACCATTGAGCCAAAATACTATCAACAGCTCAGCTCAGCTCAGCTAACACAAAAAACACCACACAAGAGTGTCACAGTTAGGTCAGGAAAAGTTTAATATGGAAAAAGCAACTTGTCTAGTAGAATCTTCCTGAGGAACAGACATCCATAATACATCTCTACCAAGGCAGGGTGTTACCCTTATAGTCCAGAAATCCTCCATGATCCTTTTCAGACAAGTTGTAAACCACAGAGAGAAGTGCAGAAATGCTCTCTTCTGCACTCAGATCAGCCTTTTTAAAAACAAAAACACACATGTATACAAGTTATTTATATAAATGAATAGAACATGAAACAGAACAGGTATCATTTCTACCCTAAGAGAATAATTTTGGTGTGTGATGCTATGATAGTAGGTCAGGACTAATCAGGTATAAATCAGATTTGAAGCCCGATTTAGTAATATTTTGGATCACAGCCCATCAGAGATGGATGGACTTTTGTGTTTTATTATTTTTTGTTTATTACTATATGCACTACCCATGATAACTTTCATGCAAAGGTGGCATTGCTAACCATGCTGTTCCTCATACTGCAAGAGCAAGTTGAGTTGGTATTAGGAGGTATAAGAAATAACTGTTTGACATTCATATTAAGGAAAATGTTACCATTCACAATGACACATTGAACACTCACAAATAAAGTTCTACCCTAATGTTATGAATACAGTATCAATACAGTGAACTCTACTTACCGTGACACTTGCAAATACTACACTGTATTTTGAGAATTTCTAGTAGTGCTCTACCAAAGGGTATGACATATCTACTTGGTACAATTCCAATTAAGCACTTCTGTGACCACTCTCAGATATACTCTCAATATAACCATGTTTACCTCATCCCCCGAAAGTGTCCAGGCAAGGGGAATCAAATGTTTTGGGAACCAAGTGTCTGTCTGCTACAGACTTCAAGACACAGAAAGAAAGGCAAAAACACACTGCATGAGCTAAAATGAACACACTCTGTACACTGTTCTGAATATACTCACGTCTGGGCCCCCCATATCGGTGCGCACCCAGCCCGGGTGCAGAACTGTACACAGAATCCCCTCAGTCATTAAGTCAGCAGCAAGAGATCTAGTCACCAGGTTCAGGGCTGCCTATGGGATAAGTCATACAAAAGAATAAGAATAATTATCATACATTTGCAGTGTATGTAAACAGTGATAGCAGTGGGGGATACACTGGGCCGAATTAAATAAAAATGATAGATTTTCTTTTGTAACTCTAATATAAGTACACAGTAAGATCCTTTTAAAAACATTGTTATTAATACATTTTGCAAAACTAATGTACCCTTAAGCCGATTTATACTTCTGCATAGATACGCGTATGCATATTCTGCGTAGCGACGCAGAGCAGGGGGTTCTGGGTAAGCGTAGCCCGTGGAAGCTGGCAGAGGAGCCGACGCGCACTCCTCGGAAATCTCAACAGCACGTCGTACCTCTCTACGGTCCTGTATGTCAAGCCAGCGCTGGTTGTTTGAGCAGGGAGATTCTGAGAACCTCAGCCAATCCCTCAGTGCTGGGGCGACTGATGTACAATGTGTGGCTGTAAGGGCTGCAGCAGGTCAGAAAAATTATGTGGTGACATACGAAAGTATTTAAAATGCATCTCCTCATTCATGAAATGCATTTTTCAAACTAGCAGACTGTACTGGCCTGGACATGTACAGAGGTCTCAAAACTATGGGGTGCCATTTGTGTCATTCATAATTTCGTGCACACAATGAATATTTTGTCCCTCAAAATGCACATTTTGTGCATTAAATTCACATTTCGTGAACATAATTCAAAATTTGTCCCATGTAATGCCTACTTATTTCGTGCTTGGCAATTTTGTGGAGGAAAAAGTAAAATGTACTTTGCTTTCCGTGGACGGAATGAACAGCCGAGTATTCATTATGTCCACAAAAAGATGTAAGGGAAAATACATTTTGTGCACCAGTCAACCTGCCTCCAGCCCTACACCTAATACAAAATAATTAGCATTAATGATCAAGCAGATAACTGATCAAGGCATTGATCCAGAGACCTGGGTTTGCAGTATGATCAAGATTGAATTCCAAAGGTTCCATACATCCCCTCCAGACCACTGCGCTCCTCCAGTGCCAGAAGACTAACTCTGCCTCCTCTCCACTCTCCTTCCTCCAGAACCGCTCCTTCTCATCCCTTGGCCCCTAAATGGTGGAACGACCTTCCCACTGAAGTCAAAACCGCAGAGTCCTTGACCTCCTTCTGGCGCTTACTCAAGACGCATCTTTTCAGACAGTACTTGTAATTTAGTCCTTTACTCTCCTGTAAGATAGCACTTTACAACGTTTTATCATAATACTTGCCTTGCATTACTACTTGTATTTTGATTTCCCCTTGCTCCCATGTCTGCACTCAGCTTTTACAATCCAGGATGTAAGACCTCGTATAGTATTCACTTGTAAATTGGAATTTGTAATGTTTGATGCCTTGTACTGAACTGTATTCTTGCACTTTGTATTGCGCTTATATTTTGTAAGTCGCCCTGGATAAGGGCGTCTGCCAATAAATAATTAATAATAATAATAAAGGAAAGTTAGAAACTTGCTGAGCCGATCAGGACAGGTAATACGGGCAAATCTAATACAACACATAATAGCAGTAATGAATATATGATGTGATGAAAATCGAGTGTTTCACAAATCAACATGATTATAAAGCTTTCCAAATTACTTATTGTATTGCAAAGACCAGATTGTAGGCTATATAATATTCATTATAGCCTACTGCATAAACTGCGCGTCAGTCAGTGGAGAAGTAAGTATTTATAGCTTACGTTTGAGAAGTTTACAGCTGAAACACTGTATATATAATTCAAATATTTAGGAACATAAGAGCGGATTTGCAGGAGAAATTCACATATGCAGAGAGATTTACTTTTGAATTTAAACAGCGGCTATGGTGGTTCTAGCGTTACGTCTCTAGCCAACTATAGCAAGACAATATAGATCTGCACATACAGGATGCAATATGGTAATTTGTATGTGTGTGGGTGTAGTTTCTGTAACATGTAATTAACGGTATGTGTTGACCCTAGGTGCACCGTAGAAAACGGAATTCGTTTTCTGTAAATTGTGATGTGGTAAAAGCGACACTGCCCCCTTTCCATGTGTCAGTTACATGCAAGCATGTTGGCAGACACCTATGCAAACGTATGTATGCATCTACGCAGAGACGCAGACGCAAAAATATAAATTAGGCTTTAGAATGATAGTGAAAGTTTTATGCACTGGGACCGTTAAACTTACTTGCTCCAAAAAACAAAAACAGTGCACACATGAATCCCTATTGTAAGCTATCGGCAGTGGAACTTTGTCTGTAACCTGAAGAGCACGGTGCAGGAATGCAGGACTGAATCATTCTGGAAAGAACAAGATGGTGCTAATTGAGAAAATTAATCACCTAAAACTCAGGAAAACATGCTCAGATAAATCTCTGACAACAATAAAAAAAGCTTCTCTAAGGCTCTCTCAGATGTCCTGTACCTTTGATGTTCTGTAGGAGTAGGACTTAAAGGCAGCCCCAGGTCCCCAGTTCAGGTGAATGGAGCCCAGCATGGAGGAGATGTTGATGACAGCCGCTCTGTGGATGCCCATTCCCGTGCCCTGTTCCGCTGCTTTCTTCAACAGCGGCAAAAATGCCTGTGCCAGAGAAAAAAGCAGTCCATAAAACACACCCTATCACAGGCACAGCAGACGCAAGCTGCTTTCTGAATTTTGTTCTATAATATCAAGAATATGTCTCAATATAATATATTATTGTGTACCCTGAAGCCATTTGAAAATAAGTGAGGTAATTGTTATGTCAATCACCACACATTTACAGTCCATTTTTTGCTGTTGTCGATGGAGAGTACCTTAGTTATCATAAGGGGAGAGACTGTGTTGGTTTCATAGGTTTTCATCATGGCTTCAGCCGTCGTCTCTTCCAAAGTGTCATTCAGGTTTATCGCAGCGTTGTTGATCAGACAGTTCAGCCCCTCATCTCCAAGCAGGGCCTCCACCTCTCGTGTTGCTTGCTCAATGCTGCTTTGATTTACAACATCTGGAAACAAACAAAAATACTCTTCTATTGCAATCAAAAAGTTAACGCTTGAACATTCGTTTAAACCACTTGCAAATTGCGCTTGGGAGGTTTTTAAGAAGGAAAAAATAACTTAACATTTGGTCCTTTAAAATGTGCACCAGATGTAGAATATTAAATATATTATATATTACAGTATTTCAGTAATTGCATACTCATTTTAACTTGTTCTATTAAAACTCAACAGAAACAGTACTGTGTTCCTTCAAAGTAGGTAGCATTCTCAACTAAAACACAAATCTTACTCACCCAGAGGAACAATATGTACAGCTTGGTGTTTATCAGCCAAGTCCCTTAGCTCCTATTATTAAAAACAAGGACAAATTATTAGAATTATACTTTCACATGGTTATTTAAAACTATTAAATCGTTTCTTGTACATTTAGATTAATTCATTACAGGACATTAATGTAGTATTTTGTTTTTGAATTTACGTAATAATAATAAAGGTCCATCTTTAAAACATCCTTAAACATATTAATTAACATATTGATGTGTAGCCTAATCTAGAACTGGGCGATATGACTTAAAAATAATTTTTAGAAGTTTGGGCGATACACGAGATATATGTCGATATTTCTTTTATTTCTCCAAACAAGCTACAAAATAAGACATTCAAACAACATTTTTTTCTTTAGTAATTACATATGCAAAACTAACAAATACCACATGTCAGGCTGTCATGGTAAATATGATTTTTGTTTCATCTGACTTACATTAAAACACCTGAGTAGGCCTACATTAAATACATAAAAAATAACAATACAAAAATGCCTATATGCCTATATGTATAATCAATGTGCAAAATAACTGTCAAACTACATTTTGACGAAAAATACGGAATACACTCAAGCCTATCAAAACTTGATACTCACAATATAAGTAGTTTGCATTTCACCCAAAATAATACATTAGCTTTTACTTGCAGGAGCACAAGACCCCCGTCTGTGACTTTCTTTAGGGCCATTAAGTGTTGGCTGTCTGTACAGTTACCAAAGAGCATTTTCTTCTAATAATCTTATTAATACTACTGTGCATAGACATAGGTTTATGGTGGGCGGTTGGGAGAATGTTAAACTCTCCCCACCAATAATTTATGCCTGGCTCCATAGGCAAAGGGGACGTGTCCCCCTGGCTAGATAAGAATATTGAGCCCCGCCCCAGCTCAACAACTGTTCTTTTAAAATGTGTATTTATCAATATTACTTGTATTTTGTATTTGTATAGTTCTTCATTTCAGAACAACACCCCCCACCCCAACCGATGGTAATACCAGCCACTGTAATACATTTGTCAATGGTATATCATACACTAGTCCTAGTCTGGCAATCTAGTGGGCATTGGAAACCTTGCAATACTAGCCATTAGGTCAGAAATTCACCTTAATCATGGATCATGCCCCACCAGTGGCATAGGTTTGGTTTCAGAATTGGGGGGGGGGACAAGTCTACTACACCTATGGAGTTGGGTACACATTATTGGGGGAGACTATTAAATGTTCTATCCACCCCCATCCCCCCCTAAACCTCCAACTACATGCACCACTGACTTGCATGTCCATACACAAACTTCAGAAAGGCTCCTGTTCCTCAGTTTGCAAATACTTAATTTCACTCTGGAAAACTGCACGCCCTTTCCCGCCATCAGTTATCTCAAACTGACTTCTGTTTTTATTTGAGATATCTTGAAATAGACAGGAAGTTCACATATGTGAGAGAGTCATCCTCCATAAACTAGATGCAGATGCAGATCTATTTATATGGTATGCTGCCACTGCTGCAGTGAGGAATTCACGGTTTTAATGAATGTGAGGATTGTGTTTTTATTATGCATGCACGCTGTCTTGATGTGGATACACTGGTTAAACGAGACATATAGGTTTTAATTATGCATGTATGACAAGCTGTAATCTCTTTGTTAACATTGGATTTGTAAAACATCTCCTGTGAGTGTTCCATCTGAAGACTTCTGATTCATTTGGACTCATCACTCCATAAGGCTTTCTTCCACTGGTTGTCACTGCATGTTTTATGGTCTTTTGTGTACTGCAATCTCTTCCGCTTGTTGCCTTTGCGTGATATTGGTTTCTTAGCTGCATACCACTTCTTGTAAGACTTCTACTTTGTTGCAAGATGACTCTGCCAGATGCTGAGCAAGCACTTAAAGTGACCTTTAAGTACTGTTCATCAGATGCAAACAGCTTTTTGGGTCTTCCACTGCGTTTTCTGTCTTCAGTTTCTTCAAATGTCTTTATGACTGCTTGAAAATCCAGTTAGGCGAGTTTCTGCTCACTGAGAATTGCCTTGTTGATACAAAACTATGCTTTTGTCTGTGTTAGCCTAGCCATTCCCAAACCTCTCCTCAAAGGCACCCCAGCCATTCCATGTATTTGTTAAATTCCACCACTAGCACACCTGTTGAAGGAGGTTTGGGAACAAGATATCAATTACCTTTTTGAAAACACAAGAAATTATTGTTACTTTTTATTGTATTAATGTTGATTTGTATTTATTGTTATGCGATAGTGTTTACGAGCAAATAAACACTTAGGCCTACTCCACAGATAAGTAGCTTTAAACAATTTTCTCCCCTGGCCTATGACTTTTGCAAAGTAGGCTACTGTATTTATATTGATTTTAAAAAGTTATACATGAAACATCATTACTTATTTTTGATAAATACATATAAAAAAATACACAAATACCCAAAGATACAACAATCAAAGACACACAATGTAGTGTATGGTCAGTATGTTCCTACCTGGCCAACACTCGACCTTGTGATAAGATCATATCTCTTAACAAACATGATCGTGCGTTAAAAATAACTTTCAATTCGGCAACGGTTCACATTGGATATTTCGTGTATCCACATTGTATTTCTCCATTCACTCTCATCAATAAATGAAAACCACACAAAAAGTAAAAGGTAACACTTCTCATTACTTATTTTTTGGAAAACCTGGAAACAGAAAGTAACCAATACTGATAATAATAATAATAATAATAATAATAATAATAATAATAATAGGAATCAACTTCACAGAGGTCCGGGAGCTGGGGGGATTTAGTATACTTCATTAATAAATTACATTGAATTGCATTTCAGAAATTGTCTACCACCACTCAGTAATTAAACCAACACTAACAGAACCGCACGACTGATCGCTGTGAAGTACGACATAATCAAATCATGCCGATTGCATTGGACATTAAAACATGATTACGGATATATGTATTTAGTGTGCAGACGCTCTTATCCAGGGCGACTTTACACATGTCCTGTGTTGAGTTTACCGTGATTAGGAGCGTTACATGCTAAAACGACTGTACTCGGAATCACGCTTTCTGCTCCTCAGTGTTTCACCTGGGCTGCTGCCGGCTCTCTGGCCGTGGCGATGACTGTGTCCGGTCTCCGGCCGCCTGTCACCAGGGCTTTGACCATCTGCAGCCCGAGGCCCCGGCTGGCCCCGGTGATCAGGACGGTGCGGCACTTATCCATGGTGGCTGAACGGCAATCGTGGATTCCTACAGTCGTCAGATTCGTCTTATTTTTAAAAATCACACCCATTTGTGAGGGGAGGGGAGCTGCGCGGTTGATGTCCTGGGGGACGGAGGGTTGCAAGCGGTGCTTCGCGGTGTCGTGACGACGCCTACCTGCATCCGCCAGCAATTACCTTGATTTCACACATGCGCTCCAGGGCTGCTTTAGACTTATTCATATAAAATACATGTTGTATTATACTGAGACATTAATCGCGATCGGGAGTTGGCTATGGTTTATATGAACTTGGTTGTCACTTTTGCATCCCCATGTCTGCCTTAGCACTGTAACTCTGGACTCCTAATGCACAATAAATGCGCGATCACGACCACACTCAGGTTGAGCTGGGACAGGGTTGCCACCTTTGAGAAACAAACAAACACATGTTTACGGATAAAGCCTTTAAATGGCTATATCTGGTGACTTCTGAGAACAAAATCCTGAGAGAATATACCTTTATTTTAAGTAAATATGAGGTCAAAAAGTGTTACAATTGAACAGATATTTTCTTTTTTGCCTTAGAGTGTAATGTTTAATTAGTAAACATCTTTATTCCTGCTCATTGTTGGGATACTTAAGGCTTAAATATTCACATATTGATCAAATTCATTACAACTATTTTTTTTACATATTTACACTGGATTCCAATATACTGTTCTAAATGTAATGTGTGCTTTGAGAGAAATACACATGTAAGACACATGTATGTATTATGTATTTCCTTGCCAGATGTGAACTTACAAATGCATGGAACACATGGAAATTGTTATAATGTACACCACTAAAACATACATGTTCTTTTATTGATGAGCTGACAAACTTTGAAATATTATATTTATACTTTGCCATATGAACCATGAAATCCATAAGATCACGCAATTCCTAGAGGCAATTCACTCCTCCTGATTAGGTGTCGCTCGCACATGCAGTGACCTTTGTCTCTGGAGACGCACAGGTCTTTGTCACTCAGCGCTCGTTGATTGTTTTGCAGCCGCGGCTGCTCCAGCGCAGGGGCTGCGCAGGGGCTGCGTTCACGACACTTCTCTGCGGCTAGATTGCAGACGGGAGTCTGCGTGTGACGTCACGGTCGGTGCAGACGGAGTGTCAGACTTAGGAGAACAAACATGCAGTCGCTGTTCAGAGAAGTCAGTCCTGTTCACAGAAGTCAATGCAATCGAGGTGCAATCGTGCTGCACCAGCTTCATACTTTACAGTGTAATCAGAAAATGGGCCATTTAATCATTTCATATCAGATTAGGTAGCTTTACGACCCTTTAAGAATATTTCATTAGTAGAATGTTGTATTCCTGCTCAATGTTGGGACACTTAAAGGTTAAATACTAACATACTGATCAAATTAATTACAATTTTTCTTTTTTGTACAATATTATGTTACACTGGTTTCGAATTTACATTAAATGTAAGATTTGTAAGAAATACACATGTAAAACATTTTGTATATTATTATGTATTTCCTTGCCAGGTGTGCAATTTACAAATGCACATAATACGTGAAAATTAGGTTAAAATGTATACATACACCACTAAAGCATGCATATTATTTTATTGTTGAACTGTCAATCTTTAAAATATTATATTTCTGTTGTACTTTGCCATATCTAGCATGAAATTCATAAGATCCTTCATGACGTGACTCAAGGCGATTCACACCACGACTAGGTGGCGCTGCCCATGCAGTGAGCTCTGTCAAATTCAATTCAAATTCAAATTCAAATTCAATTCAAAATCAAATTCAAAAAAAGCTTTATTGGCATGACAAGGTTACACCCGTTTTCCCAAAGCAAGTACAGGGAGCTCCACTTGCAAAACATAGAACAGTGCAGTGGGCAATAATACTGTGTACATACAATACACACAAGTTTACAGACATTACACACATTGATATACATCGAACACAACATTTACAAAATAATTCTGCATGAATTGGTATTATATATGTATACATAATATACAGAGTCTTTTACAATGTCTCTCTCAGCTTGTGGCAGGTAAGCACATAGTCAGCAGCCAGCTCTGCTGTATGTTCATCCTCTCCTAACAGCAGGAGTTTTATTTTGAGCTCTTGGATCCTGTGACCTGGGCTGAGAGTTTCGGGAGGTGCGTGTCCCTGGCTGTGGAGTATTTGGTTCAGTGCAGCAGTGCATCTCGTCCTCCACCGCCCCTTCCTGCTCACACTGTCCACACAGTCTCTCCTCTCTGGGCCTCCAGGTCTGCCTGTGTCGCCGTTTCTATTTCCAAGCTGTGGGCACTGAGTCTGTCTCTGGCTGATACGCACGTCTTTTCACACAGCGCTCGTTTGTTGTTTTGAAGCCGCGGCTGCACCAGCGCAGTCCCTCTTGAGCAGCTGCGCAGTTGTGCAGACTTTGCAGACTGTGGATGCGTCGCATTGTGACCAGAGTAGAGAGCTAACTTTACGTGCTTGCAATGTAACGATTTTACGGAACGGGTGGCACCCGTAGGTGGGGATGCCAAATACGGACTGGGTAAAACCCGGAAAGCCGGAACAATGGAAAGATTTACAAAGACGTCCAAAACGGAAAAATACAAATTCTGGGCTTTCAGAAACTTGTGTTTAAATTGAAAATATTGTATTACATAGTGTAAATAATATTAATACTTGAATACTAATACTACTACTACTACTACTACTACTACTACTACTACTACTACTACTACTACTAATAAAGAATACACATTTTCTACAATTTGGTAAACTGAACAGAATTTGTAAAAGTAGTAGTGGCGTTATGGTACAATAGTGCTACAATAGTTTCATGCTGAGGAACTATTTCTGGAACTGGGAGTACACCCCCAAACTGGTGTCCCCCATGCTACAAGGTCATATTTGAACATGCAATGTGAGCGTTCTGAGGCTGGAGTTCTAATATTTAAAAGAATGGCCCCAAAATAATTTCTGTCCCAATTGATAATATTAAGGGTCCTCTTTAAACATACAGTAGTTTCATGCTGGAGCACTGTTTGTGGAACTGGGAATAGACCCCCGAACTGAGCATGGATTTCTTTTATATTTTGTTGTTGCTGCACTAGTTCCCTCCTACTGCAGTAGGTCAGTGACTGCAGAGGGAAGAATGCGCAGCTGCAGTTTGGCCAGACGGTGACAGAATACATTCATACACCAGAGGCAGGAGACACTAATAAAAATGTGGCCGCTGCTTATCTCGCCCTGGGTGGTCACATGTATTTGGCTAGGGTTTACTTTGCTCGTATGGGTTCTCACAGAACAGATTGACTTAAAAATTCCACTCTGCTGTTCAAAAATAAATAAAACATCTACACGAGTGCCTTCCAAACCCAGTCCCAGGACGGTGTTTGGGCAGCAGTGTTATGGTTCATTGAAGGAATTCATACTTTGTCATTGCTACAGAAATTAGATGTACAGACACAGGAACGCTCTGGATCATAGCGCAGACACTAACCAGTCACTCTTTTCCAGGTTATACCTTTCTTTTAAGCAAGTTTCATACATTTATTATTATTATTATTATTTATTTATTAGCAGATGCTCTTATCCAGGGTGACTTACAAAATAGACTGCTCAACAAAAGTAAGGGAACACTTAAATCAATAATAGGATCTCGATGAACAAAATATATTAAAGATCAAAATCTTTACTGTACATTGTGTAATTAGTTGAGAACAAAATTACATAACAACGGTCAATGGAAACTGAAACCAACCGATTGAGGGCTGGATTTAAACTCTCACCAAAAATCAAAGTAAACAATTTAAATCACAGACTGTTACAACTTGCGTGAATTTCATCACGGCAACTCATAATGTGACTCAGTAGTGTGTATGTCCCCCCCCGACCAAAATCTGGGCATGCTCCTGATGAGACGGCGGATGGTGTCCTGGGGGATCTCCTCCCAGACCTGGATCAGGGCATCAGTGAGCTCCTGGACAGTCTGTGGTGCTACTTGGCGGTGTCGGATGCACCGATACATAACGTCCCAAAGGTTCTCAATTGGATTGAGGTCTGGGGAACGTGAGGGCCAGTCAATGCTTTCCTCATCCATGGACTGCCTACACACTCTGGCCACATGAGGCCGGGCATTGTCCTGCACTAGGAGGAACCCAGGGCCCACTGCACCAGTGTAAGGTCTGACGATGGGTCTGAGGATGTCATCCCGGTACCTAACAGCAGTCAGGATACCGCTGGCTAGCATGTGGAGGTCTGTGCGACCCTTCAAGGATATGCCTCCCCAGACCATCACTGACCCACCGCCAAACCGGTCATGATGGATGATGTTGCAGGCAGCATAATGTTCACCACTGCATCTCCAGACTCTGTCAAATGTGCTCAGTGTGAACCTGCTCTCATCTGTGAAGAGAACGGGGCGCCAATGGCAGACCTTCCAATTCTGGTGTTCTCTGGCGAATGCCAATCGAGCTGCACGGTGCTGGGCTGTGAGCACAGGTCCCACTAGAGGATGTCGGGCCCTCATGCCACCCTCATGGAGTCTGTTTCTGACAGTTTGGTCAGAGACATGCACACCAGTAGCCCGCTGGAGGTCATTTTGTAGGGCTCTTGGCAGTGCTCCTCCTGTTCCTCCTCGCACAAAGGAGCAGATACCGGTCCTGCTGCTGGGTTGATGCCCTTCTACGGCCCTGTCCAGCTCTCCTCGTGTAACGGCCTGTCTCCTGGTATCTCCTCCATGCTCTTGAGACACTGGGAGACACAACTAACCTTCTTGCGATGGCACATATGGATGTGCCATCCTGGAGTAGCTGGACTACCTGTGCAACCTGAATGGGCCACAGGTACCGCCTCATGCTACCAGTAGTGACAAAGACACTAGCAAAACTAGAGAAGAATCAGTCAGGAAGGATAAGGAGAGAGCAATTGTCTGTGGCCACCACCTGCAAAACCATTCTCTTTTTGGGGGTTGTCTTGCTGTTGCCTCTCCAGTGCACCTGTTGTCACTTTCATTTGCACCAAAACAGGTGACATTGATTCACAATCGCTTAGGCTTCCTAACTGGATTGATATCCCTGAAGTTTAATTGACTTGGTGTTATACTGTGATTATGTGTTCCCTTAATTGATTTGAGCAGTGCCTAAGCGCAATACAAAGTACAAAAAGTGAAAAAATACAGTGCAGTACAAGGCATAAAACATTGCAAATTCCAATTTACAAAATACAGTGCAATTCAAAGCATTATACATTTTACAAATTCCAATTTACACAAGTGTATACAATTAATGAGGTCTTACATCCTGGATTGTAAGAGCTGAGAGCAGACAAGATGTTAGGTCACAGTCAAGAGCCAAGGGAAAGGGAGCATAGGGGAAATCAAAATAACAATACGAGTACTAGTAACGCAAGGCAAATATTATGATAAAACATTGTAAAGTGCTATCTTACAGGAGAGTCAGAAAAGATGTGTCTTGAGTAATCGAAGGAGTCAGGGACCCTGCTGTTTTGACTTCAGTGGGAAGGCCATTCCATTACTTAGGGGCAAAGGATGAGAAGGAGCTGCTCTGGAGGCAGGGGAGTGGAGAGGAGGCAGATTTAATCTTCTGGTACCAGAAGACCGCAGTGGTCTGGGATGTATGGGGAGACGAGGGTCTGAAGGTAGCTTGGTGCAGTGTGGTTGAGACAGCGGTAGGTGAGGGTCAATGTCTTGAACTGAATGTGTGCCGGCATTGGGAGCCAGTGGAGGGAGTAGCATGTGCGAATTGGGGCAGAGAGAACACCAGGTGAGCCGCAGAGTTTTGGATGAGCTGGAGCGGGTGGGTAGTAGTTGCAGGCAGGCTGGCCAGGAGGGAGTTGCAGTAGTCCAGGCAGGAGAGGACCAGGGACTGGACGAGCAGCTGAGTTGAGTAGTTGGAGATGAAGGGTTGGATTTGGCGTATGTTGCTCAGGAAGAATCTGCAGGTGCGTGTCAGCATGGTGATGTGCTGAGTGCAGGAGAGCGCAGGATCGAGGGTGACTCCTTGGTTCTTAGCGGAAGAAGAAGGAGAGAGTGTTGTAGATTCCAAGGGGATTGAGATGGAGAGATCAGTAGAAAGTGAGGAAGAGGGGGGGAAAAAGAGGAGGTCCGATTTGGAGAGCTTGAGCTTGAGGTGGTGCTAGTGCATCCAGGCAGAGATAGCAGACAAACAGGAAGAGATGCAAGAGGGGATAAGAGGGTCAGAAGAGGGAAAAGACAGGAAGATCTGGGCATCATCTGCGTAGTAGTGGTAGGAGAAACCATGGGATGCGATGAGGGGGCCCAGGGAGCAAGTGTAGAGAGAGAACAAGAGGGTGCCCATGACGGAGCCTTGGGGTACGCCTGTGAGGAGAGGTTGGGGGGTGGATGAGGAATTTCGCAATCTTGAATCTTCCTCAGGAGAACCAGGTGAGAGCAGTTCCAAATATTCAAATTTCAGTGAAAGCAAAAGAGGAGATGAAGTTGGCCTTGTTGGAAGCTGAGTGGAAGTTCCACAGGCCTCCGGAGAGTTGAGTAGAGGGGAGGGATTAGGGAGGCAATGGCATGCAGGTGCATGGCGAGAGGAAGGAGAGAGCAAGACAGGAACTGGAGAAATCATCATGGCTTCTTGTTGTGCGTCGTCTACTCACAGGCTTCTCCTCGCTGGAGTCCCGCAGCTAGAGTCCCTGCCCTTTGGAGATGGGGCCCTTTTGAGTCCCCCAGCTAGAGTCCCTGCCCTTCGTAAGGGGGGCACTGAGGCTGCTGGCACTGACTGCTGGCGCAGAGGCCAGGGGGCTGTTAAATACTCCACCTGTAGCTGTGTTGTGTTGATTGACAAGGCTATCGTGATGGCACAATTCCTCCCAGGCATGAGTGTTAATCAATGGACGCTTTGAATCTGAATACAGATAAAGACCGTGCCAGACACACAGTTACACTGAACAATAGCTCACAACAATACTAAATAACAGCCTACAATGTAACCACTTCTGAATTACAGAAACTGCATGTCAGTTTAAGGACAAACTGCATTAAGTCAGTTGCTAATTTACGAACAAACAGTCGCTGTCATTACTACAATACAGGTGCAAAATATAGCTAACTAAAGAAGTAGCCACGTAAACAAAACGAATATCAAGCCGGGCCCCAAACTTACTCAGGAAATTCATCCCCAACAAAGCCCTCTGACTGGAGTTGCTATTAATTAAGAAACTATGATCAAGTGCCAAATTATCAAAATCAACTAAACCTATCCACACCCCCATTACATCCAAACAACTCCCATTTGCAAGATGTACTTTCCCATTATACTCCTTAACTTCTGACAGAGCACCCCAGTTGATCCTACAATTCTTTATTAATTAGAGAAACCTGAGCACCCGTATCCACCAAAAAACGGACACTCTTTACCCCTTATTGTTCCTTCCAAAAAGACCCCTGTACCAATATGGTCATATTTACTATAGGTCCTGCTTGACCCAAAATTTCCACTCATTCTAGTTGTCCTTGAAGACAATCCTTCCTCTCATGACCCTCTTTCCAGCACCAACAAACCTTAACCCACTGATCCCCTCTAGACATTTCTGTGCTAAACCGCCTCCTTGGAGGATTATACTCACCACATACTCCATAACCCCCTCTAGCACCTGTAGGAGGGAATTCTGATTCTTCAACTGTTGTACTTCCTTCTGCAACTACTCAATTTCTCCCAAAACTTTCCACATAACAGCTTCTTCACCAGAGGCACTAGGTAACTCAACTTGTATCTCCCTTACCCTAGACCAGTGGTTCCCAAACTTTTTGGCTGGCACCCCCCCTATACATTTGGGTCACAGCTTACGCCCCCCCTCATCTCACATGTTCATATTTATAGTACCATTTATATTTTTGAAAGCTCTAACTTAACAATGATGAATATACTTACATACTTGTTTGCATTTTCACTTTTCACACTTTTATTTGGCCATTTACATTTGTAAAACTGGAAACTTTCTATGCAGGACCTATTCTTACTCCATCTACTACTCACTCAAATTAATGAGATGGGTGAACCTGAATCAACTTAGTTACAGAAGATACAGTAACACCCTCTTTCCATTGTATAAGATTTTATCAGTTATTTAAAATATATATTGCGTCTTTGTTATACAAATTATTTAATTTAATAAACTTCTGCAGTGCCAACTTTTGAAAACTGACAAAGTATAAACACGTCTACACACATGGCACCCCAAATCTGCACATTCAAGGGAAGTGTAAAGTTTAGTTTTTTTCTTCCCCTACCTCTGAACTCCAGATGTTTTAACCATGGACTCTCTGACTCTTGCTTCAGTGTTGTCTTCACTGCCTCAGATGTGACTGATGTCAAACTGCAAAGTCATTTTTTTTTTTTTGTTAATGCGTTTCCAAAATATTGCAGCAGAAATTCCTGGCAAGCTTATTTCTCACTCGTTGACATTTTGGACCTGTAAGTTATTTGTGTGTTTTAATCTTACAGTAATTATCACCTTTCATAAACTGCTGTGTATTTTGGTCTGAAACTACCGTGAAGCGGCTCACATATGCTATGGCAATCCCCTATTCTGATTAGCCATGACTGTATATGGATGAATCCAATAATTGAAAACCAATTTCCATTCTTGTGAGTCATGACCATAAATTATTTGTAATGTATGTATGTGTGGAAAAAGTAATTTCACGGAGATAGGTCTATGCAAAAGTAATCAGTTTATCCAATGTGATTTCAGCGGGGGCTGCAATGAATAGATGTCAGATCCCCTTGTGGATTTCATGTGTCTCATCTTTACTTTTTACCTGTTCAGCTCTTTACCCATGCCCCCTCATAGAGGGTCTTGCACCCCCCAAGGGGGCACGCCCCACAGTTTGGGAAGCACTGCCCTAGACTCCATAAAAGTTGCTTCCTTCTCAAATTCAACAGTTATTTATATTTCTGTAGCCATATTAATGGCATCCCTGGTCAACGATCATTGTAATATGATGCTGGGCCAACAGATCTCTTATTGAGAACACCAAAGATGGATATGCTTTCTCAGCTGCTCTCTGCACAGAATTACCAAAATCCATAGCACTGTCCTTTTTTTTTACATTTCAAACTATGAAAACATGCCTTATCTGCCACTTCATCAACTGGGGGACACAAATATTTTACATAACTGAAACGATCATTAGGTGGAATGACCCTGTAGGTCTCATGTGCACTCTTTTTAAGCAAAACAACCAAAAAAACATAACTGTTGTTGCCTCATCCCAATAATTAATATCTGCAGCCTGCTCAAACTGTTCTAGACAAATCTCAAATTTCTACAGATGATTCATCAGAAACCTCAGCTCCGTCGCTTCACTTTTATCCTCCTGCTCAAGGGGTCAGCCCACACTTTGTCCTGGAACACAGCAGCTATGTAAGCCTTTGCACTTGTTAAGGCTCTGTTCACTACTGCACCTATATTAAAACATCCCGATCCTTCTCTTCCCTATGTGGTGGAAGTAGACGCCTCAGAATCTGGAGTAGGGACAGTTCTCTCTCAATGCCATGGCTCCCCAGCTAAACTATATCCCTGTGCTTTCTTTTCCATGCATCTCCTGCTGAACAAAATTATGATTTTGGAAACCGTGAGCTGTGAGCTATTAAATTGGCATTCGAAGAATGGCGACACTGGCTCAAGGGCGCTACACATCCATTTCTGGTCGTCATGGATCATCAACACTCCCTGCTCCAGTGCCATCATTGTGGAGGTCATCTCCAGTACCTTGTGGATTGGGAGGTATATGGTCCAGAAGAAGGCTTCTATCCGTCCCTAATAGCCGCCTTCCACCGCAATCACCCTGACGATCCTGCACCGAGATCTCGCGGCCATCCCCGTCGTCGGCAATCTGCAGCGTCCGGAGCCACTCCGTAGGGGGAGGGGTAATGTCATGCCCACGAGTGCCATTCCCACGTCCATCGCTAGATGTCGCCCCAGTCCCAGTTTTCCTTTCAGTTTCTCTTGCTTTTGTCTCCACTATTGAATCATTACTTTCACCTGCCTCCCATTTCCCTGCCCATCAACTCTGTCTATTTAAACCTCTTCCAGCCACTCCATTATTGCAAAGTCTTGTCTGCAGTTTTCAGCATTTCCGAGCCTGTTTCTTGTGTAGTGTTTGACCTTTCGTGTTTATTGACCTTTGCCTGTTTTTTGAGACCACACTTTCTGGATTCCCTTTGCTATACTGTTTGCCTGATCGATTGACCCTACACCTGATATTTCAACCACATTCTCCAGTTTTGCCTACGTTGCCCAAGTTCACTGGTATCCGACCCTTGCCTGTTTTTGACCTGCCTTTTCCCGCACCTGAGTCCTTCAGTCCATCCTGCGGCCCCTGTGACCGGAGTGCTTACACACAGGTTCATTGCGAAGTCTTGTGTATGCCTCTATGATATTCTGAGCCTTTTTCCTAAGATCTGCCTGTCTGAGTATTTTGATCTAGTGCCTGTCCCTCATTCTTGATTTTTGGAATTCCTTACGTTAACCTGGTTGCCTGATCCCAAGAACTCTTGCCTGTCTTTTGACTTTGAATATCGGATTTCCCATTTTCCTCTGGTTACCGACTCTTGACTCTCTTGCTTGTTTTCCAAACTTTTCTATCTGCTTTATATTTTACCCCGCACCTGGGTCTTCGAAGGGCTTCTTTATAGGTTACACTATATTTTATTTTATACTTTATATTACAGTTCTCTTCCTAATGTATTATACTCAGTGTAATGTAATTACTGTGTTTCATAGTGCATTCACATATACCACCTGTTTATGTTGTGTTTGAGTTTACCTGCATGGATTGTCTATTATTGTCACCTTAATAACATTAAAATTGCAAAATTTAACTTGTATTAGATTATTCTTCACAACATGTTTTAGTGTTTAATGTTTTATATGGCAGCATAAAAAGTGTAGCCTATATAAAATAATTTGCTCACATTACAAAACAGGTTGAATATATTTATAATCTGAGCATTTATGAATTTATGTATACAGTTTAAATTCATAATGTTACATTGTGAGAAGAGCGCAAATCAAAACAAACAAAGTCTATGAGTTTCAACTTCACTGCTGCAACCTACTGGTCTGTAATTTTGTGTGGTAAGAATGATTAATATTCCAAATCAGTAACCTTTTTTAGGACTTATAATTCACTATCTTTATGTTCATAGATTAAGTGAAATTGATAATGTTGGTTAGATGTGTGCCCATCAGCAGTAGTTTGTACAATTGTTCCTATGCCAGACACAGAACAAGGTATATCAAGGCATTTTCGGGCCTGTTT
The DNA here is from genome assembly GCF_036373705.1 of Amia ocellicauda. NCBI lineage: Eukaryota > Metazoa > Chordata > Actinopteri > Amiiformes > Amiidae > Amia > Amia ocellicauda. Next base: position 10,613,552 of record NC_089853.1, on the reverse strand, counting down.
CATGTACATTATACACTCACCTAAAGGATTATTAGGAACACCTGTTCAATTTCTCATTAATGCAATTATCTAATCAACCAATCACATGGCAGTTGCTTCAATGCATTTAGGGGTGTGGTCCTGGTCAAGACAATCTCCTGAACTCCAAACTGAATGTCTGAATGGGAAAGAAAGGTGATTTAAGCAATTTTGAGCGTGGCATGGTTGTTGGTGCCAGACGGGCCGGTCTGAGTATTTCACAATCTGCTCAGTTACTGGGATTTTCACGCACAACCATTTCTAGGGTTTACAAAGAATGGTGTGAAAAGGGAAAAACATCCAGTATGCGGCAGTCCTGTGGGCGAAAATGCCTTGTTGATGCTCGAGGTCAGAGGAGAATGGGCCGACTGATTCAAGCTGATAGAAGAGCAACTTTGACTGAAATAACCACTCGTTACAACCGAGGTATGCAGCAAAGCATTTGTGAAGCCACAACACGTACACCCTTGAGGCGGATGGGCTACAACAGCAGAAGACCCCACCGGGTACCACTCATCTCCACTACAAATAGGAAAAAGAGGCTACAATTTGCACAAGCTCACCAAAATTGGACAGTTGAAGACTGGAAAAATGTTGCCTGGTCTGATGAGTCTCGATTTCTGTTGAGACATTCAGATGGTAGAGTCAGAATTTGGCGTAAACAGAAAGTGAACATGGATCCATCATGCCTTGTTACCACTGTGCAGGCTGGTGGTGGTGGTGTAATGGTGTGGGGGATGTTTTCTTGGCACACTTTAGGCCCCTTAGTGCCAATTGGGCATCGTTTAAATGCCACGGCCTACCTGAGCATTGTTTCTGACCATGTCCATCCCTTTATGACCACCATGTACCCATCCTCTGATGGCTACTTCCAGCAGGATAATGCACCATGTCACAAAGGTCGAATCATTTCAAATTGGTTTCTTGAACATGACAATGAGTTCACTGTACTAAACTGGCCCCCACAGTCACCAGATCTCAACCCAATAGAGCATCTTTGGGATGTGGTGGAACGGGAGCTTCGTGCCCTGGATGTGCATCCCACAAATCTCCATCAACTGCAAGATGCTATCCTATCAATATGGGCCAACATTTCTAAAGAATGCTTTCAGCACCTTGTTGAATCAATGCCACGTAGAATTAAGGCAGTTCTGAAGGCGAAAGGGTGTCAAACACAGTATTAGTATGGTGTTCCTAATAATCCTTTAGGTGAGTGTATTTTTCATGTGGGAAACAATTGGTGTTGTTTTTAGTTTTCCTCACATTACATGGAATGTTTTATCCCAAGCATGGAGATTTGCCATTGCTATATGTGCAATTAGGTGTGCTTAGTCCATGTTTTAATATGTATTGGACAGGTAATGGTCCAGGACACAGGAACAGGGGACCCAGTTGTGGTGCGTGGTAAATTTCAGGGCCTGCCCTGACCAATTTGGTGCCCTAGGCAAGATTTTAGCTGGTGCCCCTTGCATCGCAGCCAATTCCACCACCGATCATTGTGTTCATATACTCTCACAGAAACTGCATAGCTTTATGTATTTGAGATTTTCTTTATTTTAGAAAAAAAAAACACAAAATAAAAACAGTATTAAAGAAACAAGTGACATAAAACACATTATGAATACAATATAAATAAGAGTATTGCACGAAAAAAATATATTACAGAAACCTTAGTGCAATATGCATAATGTAGCATTGTTCTACAGCCTTACTCGCCTTTCCTTTCTTGCAGCAAACAAGTGACATAAAACGAATTATAAATAAGTGGATCGTTCGTGCAGCACACTTGAATGAAAAAGTGTATTTCTCAAAATTATTTTATAGGTTAGGGTATTCCCCAAACACCTGAATAGTCTTTCCAACATTCCCTAATGAATTTAAGGTAAAAGTAACTGACATTGACTCTAGCTAGCTAGCTATTTAAATTAGTGAACGTTACTAGTATCGTCCAAACTATGCCAGCTAGTAGTAACACAGCTCCAACGGTAACTATGCAATTAGATAAACTATTAATTCATCACATCACATTACCTCTGTCCTTATCCTGTTTTTCCTCCTCTTCTCTTCTTCTTTTTCTTCCCTGGGCACCAGAGGGCTTTGGTCTTTTTGACATCGTTAGAAGTATGCTACTGATGCTAAAGTATCATGTGTTGCGTTCAGTGTCACTCACTGCTTCAGATAACTGAACTCACCCCTCCCCCACAATTGGGTAAGTCTAACTATGAGAGCAGCGGGGGGGCAATTGATACGCCAGGCCTGGGTGACGCTGTGGGCAACACAGAAAATATGGCCTAATAACCTATGTAGTTATGTTGTTGTGGAGGCTTTCACTTTTTGGTAATATTTCAAATTAATTGTATTAAAATACTAGTAGTAAAAAATAGTAAAAGAAAAAAAAAACTTCACTCATTTGGGCACCCCTATGGATGGATGGCACCCCTAGCACAGGCTGGCCCTGGTAGAGGTGGTCAGACAGGCATGGGTCAAATACCGGCAAGACAGGGCAAACAAGGGCTAGGCAAAGACATGGTCATGCTAACAGGCAAGGTCTGGGGATCAGGCAAACAGGCAAACAGGGGAAGTCCAAAGTTGTGGTCGGGAGTAAAAGCGAGTGGTCGAGAAATCAAAGATACAACAAGGCACAGGGAGACAATGCTCGGAGATGCAGGTAAACTGACAAAACTTTGCAAGGACTTAGAGTTAATGAGGGGTTTAAATGTGGAGGACTAATGTGAGCAGAGGGTGATCGTGGAAGTGCACAGGGGGTTCAGGAATGTTGATTGAATGAATGGAGCTTGGAGAACTGACTGACAGGGAAGGGTGATGGCGACATTAGAATTGAAACTGTAACTGTATAATTACAGTGTAATTACTATAACTATAGTCGGCTCTGTGCCTCTCTTGCACAGATTTTGCAGTTTTTAACCATGTTTGTAATTTGTTTTCATAGACCGGGCCACCAGATGGATTGCTGTGCTCTTGATAAGCATTTAGTGATCCCTTGGTGTCCCTGATGCAGTTTCTCTAACATGTCAGCATGCATGTTTTCTGGAATGACAACCATTTTCCTTTTAACAGCAAGTAATCTGTAATGAATAGATCTGACCTATGTGGTCAGTACTAGTGGATGCCAGTAAGGCATTCATGGACTGTTCCTCTGTTTGGCCATCCCATCTCTGTGAACACCCGCAGTTGTTTGCAGATAGCATCACTTTCTTGAGCTGTCGTATCTGTTCCAGTTTGGAGGCTGTAGCAGGTAAGTTAGTGGGGACATAGTCAATGTAGACCTTGTGCTGGAAGAAAGATTTACAGTCAGAAGTTCTAATCAGAATTTATTTTGTGCATGGGAAAAATATTCAGACACAAAACCAAAAAGTATTAAGCAAGTGATCGTACTATTTTTCAAACTTTTCAAGGAAGTACAAAGCTTATATCTTGAGATATTTTGGGAAGCAGTGTCTGATTGGTCATCAAAATAACTATAGCAGTAATTTCATTGGCATTCTAAAATAAGCCTACCCATCTCATCAATATTATTACAATTATTACTCATGAATAATTATTATTATCCACTAATTGCCAGCTACATTGGAAGGTCATTTGCCGATAGCAAAGATAGGTTTGAAACAATTCAACTTTAATAAGAAGCAATTATGGAATGCAAGTTGCTGATAAACTAGAAGGGAGTAACTGAGAAGTTAATAAAAAAAAGGCAAATTAATAGTTACTGTTAGAAAACTCCAGGGTCACAGCACACAAAGCAAAGAGGCACAAAATTATTTCTATTTTCCTCTACAACCTTGACATCTCTTTCCAGTAATTCCTGCTTTACCATTAGTGGCCTGCGCAGGGGAGCTCTTGTATGTGTATCGGCAGTCACAAGGTTTTCCCCAGGCATGTGAGCAATCTTGTACCTGAAATGGAGAAGACACAATCTGAATCGCAGTATGCATGGTGGCAGATTGTCTAGTGCTCTGGACCCCAAGAGTGAAACCATTGAGGTCTTGAGGTCTGTAAGGTATGCACTTAAACATTTGAATGCCCACATTACAGTCAGTGCATCTTTTTTTGATTTGAGCATAGCGACATTCAGTGTCGTTCAGGTTTCTTGAGATGAATGCCACAGGTCTCCACTCCCCTGATGTCTGAAGTTGAGATAAGACTCCTCCGGGTCCATATGAGGACACATCTCCTGACACTGTAGTCTCCTTCCCATGACTGTAACATGAGCTAATACTACTGGTGAACTCAGTTCCTGCAAAATTTTCTGGATTACTTGCTGCTGGACACCCCAGGTCCACATGTTTTCACTTCTCAGCAGGTCTCTGATGGGGTTAGGGAGCTCTGCCAAATGGGGTGAGAATTTACCAATGTAGATTACCTAAATCTGTGGACAGCTGCAACAGCCTTGGGCACACACCTGTATTGCCTCATCAAAAGATAGACTAATCAATTAGTCACTCATCTAAACAGACCAAATATAACATTCTAAATTTAATACAGACAATCAAATGTTTAGTTAATAATGTTAAAGTACCAATATCACATGTAATTAATCAGAACATAAATCATAAATATACATCAAAAAATAAATAAATAGATTAAATAAATAAATAACCAATGATATCTCATAACTGTTATCCATTAATATACACATAACAGGAAATTCATATGATGTACCCAATATTATGTGTACAAATTACAAAAAGGGTTTTAGAAAGCTATTATAAATAATTATAGACATTAGACATTACAGACATAAAGACATTATGGAAAACAGGACAACCCAAAATCTTAATTTAAACCCAATGGTTGCATTGTCTTGAGATAAAAAAAAATCAATTTTGAGGAATCTGACAGAAGCCTGTCGTATCATCTAGCTTTGTGAAAATTGAGGCTCCCTCTAGTTGGATCAACGTTTCATCCACTGCTGGAAGAATGTGTCTCTCTCGGCAGATGCTCTCATTCAATTGTGTGAGGGTGATGCAAATTCTTATTTTGCCAATAGGTTTTGACACAACAACCATGTCAGCACACCAGTCAGTGGGCTCTTTGATGCGGCCAACCATTCCCATTCCCCCTTCTTTAACTTTGTCCAACATTGGCAATGGCACTCTCCATTTCACTGACTTACTGACTCCTTCAGAATGATATGGTATTTGCCCTGGGCCTGTAAAGACCTCTGGGTATTGCTGCTTGAAGTGTGTTTCAGCATCGTGAATCAAATGAATTTATTTCAATAGTTGAAGACCATGTATAGCTGGCAGACCTAGTAGCAGAACCAGTAACCCAGGAACAACATAGACCTCTTTTTTGACAGTTTTACTGTTTTTCTTAATGAATTTGGGAAATTATCTCATCACTTGCAATGGTGTGTTATTTGGTCCACACTGCATTTTCTGCTCTCTGTAGGTCACTGTAGAATACAGGCTGTTAGGAATTGCTGTCACCGCTGCTCCTGTATCAGGTTTAAAGGAAACTTGTTCTCCATTCAAATACAACCATTGTTAGCACACTTCTGAGTCAGGTGTGGACATCAGCCCAGGAACACAAAATCATCTGGTTGTGGAATGTCTGTGCAATATATTGATTCCTGCCATTTTCAGCATTCTGCATCTTGAGCAGGGCACACATTATTATTACTGGATTTTGTAGCAGGGTGACTCATATTATTTTTTACATTTACCCATATATAGCTGGGCATTTACTGTAAGGTAATGTTACCTTGCTCAACCCAGGATTGAACCCACAACCCTATGCTCCCAGTCCATAACCCTAACCACTACTCCACACATGTTGTTGATGTGATGGTGATTTGCCATACCTTCTGCATTTGTTTTTGTGGTCTTAAGAGTTTGCTCCCACTTGTTGTCTCATGTGTTGTTCTTGTTTCCCACAATAGTTTCCCTTTTGAGTTTTTCTTATATCATACAGCATCTAAATTACCATCACAGAGCTCAGATTTTGCAGTCTGACAGACTACTGGCTGTTGTTTAATTATTTATTCTCACTGATGTATTTGTGTTTTTGCTTTAGTAAGCCTGAAGTCTGGATCTAATTGTAGGTGTTAAGATGATCTGTAATGCCAACCACAATCCTATCTCTTATTATACCTTCTAAGAGTGTGCTGTATCTGCAGTGTTCAGTCAGTCTGTGTACATCAGGAATAAAAGATTCTGCGCTTTCACCTGGCTCTTGGAAGCGCCTGTTAAATCTTGCTCGCTCAAATATAACATTGTACTTCCCTATAAAGTGTTCTTCAAAAGCATCCTTTACTGTGTCATATTGCTTTTTCTGCTCAGCAGTCAGATTTGATACATACAAGATGTCATCAGCCATGTCTCCCATTGTATTAACAAGGGTGTTCACTTGATATTCCTCATTTTGCTCATTAAGTCCTGAAGAAGTATGAAACCTCTCAAAACGTCTTACCCATTGAGGTCACACTGCCGTGTCATCAAAGTTCAAGCTTCCCGGTGACACGTTTTTTTACATCAAGAAAATCTGCCTTTATCTGTTAATGTGTGTGCTTGTCTTATTTTCTCCATAACTTCATTATTTGATTACATTTTTAAACAGATTCTTACCATTGCAGTTTTTTCTTTCTACTCATGTATCTCGTGGAGTTAAATGCAGGTGCTGGTGTTCTCTTGGCAATGGTCCTGCTCCTCAGTGTGCTGCTGCAGCAGGCTGCGCACTCAGTAGAATCTTTTTTTTTCTTCTCGTAACTTCTGTGTTATGCTTCTGTTTTATTTAATTTCTGCTTCCTTTCAAAGCGACTGGCTTTATTCCTGTTTATATTTTCCTTAATGGTGGTGAGGTTCAGTCTATTCTGACACAATGTTGTATTTCACACATTGTATGAACGGAGCACACCCAGACACAGGTATTTGCATAAATAACATGGTTAATTCTGAAGTCAACCAGAACCGAAACAACATCAGAAAGGTCATCTGTATGTTAACCCTTTCATTACAAGGAGTTCCAAACTACACTGGCTACATAAGTATTTGACTTATTGCAGAGCTTTATGTGTACTTATGTGTAGCTATAGATGTATAAGGTAAGACTTTTGGTGCACCATAAGCTGAATAATAACGTGATAGGAAGAAATGTACTCCCTCAATAGATGGGCGAACAAGGAATACTCAGTGCCGATTTCACTGAAATAATACCAGCATAGTTTATTCAGCTACAACAAAGCGCTGCGGAGATGGCCAGTCGGCAAGACACATCTGAAGTTTTTCTAAAGAACATGCTATCATAGACAAGATGACTCCCTTCGGTTGCCGGGCAACTACATGACGTCAATGAGGTATCCCAAACTTTATCACACGCTTTGTCTTCTGTCCTCTCTATGACCTTGGATGAAAATGTTTTTCTGAAAATCAACTAAACAAAACTACTGCAGCTGACCACTCCGGAGCAATACACAAAGCTGAAATTACACAATCTTGCTGCAACAATGGTGTGAATGTAATATATTTGGCATCTAGACAGGGCATTGTCCCACATCAACATGTATGAGGCTTGCTTGGAAGAAAGGTGAAGAGCTGTTATTAATTAGCCATTATTACACACCTCTTCCGAGGAAGACTACCATGAACATTACAAGGGTCAGAAATCTGACCTCAAGATAACACTCTGGGAAACCAGTGATTGACCCAGCCCACAGACCCACATGTCTTGCAATGTATAAAAGCTGTATACTTTGTTATTCAGTAAGAGTCCCTACTGAGGTGGGAAGCTTCCATGTCGGCCCCCTTCCAGGCCTGGCATGTTAAATAAATACATTTTATCATCTATGCATCAAGAATGGGTTCTTCAAAAGGTATAATCTGGAAAAGAGTGAATTAATTTGTTAGTTTCTGCACTATGGTCCAGCGCGTACCTGAATTACGTACCGTAATCTGCACCTAATTTCTGTAGCAGCGACTGAATATGAATTCCTTCATTGAACTATAACACTGCTGTACAAACACCATCCTGGAGAGATACCATCCAGTGAAAGGGGACCTCTCCCAGGACTGGGTTTGGGCAGCACTGGTGGAGATGTTTAAGTTATTTTCTCTATTTATGAAAAGCAGAGTCCCCTGGTGGTACATTTATATAGTTTCATTTTAATCAAGTCATCCTGATCTGTGAACTATCCAGAAGAGCAAAAAATAAATCCTAGAGTAATACTTTGGAACCAATGTCTATAATAAACTGGATGTTTATTTTGGTAGCAGGATCTTTATTTTGACAACTTGGCAATACCCCTCCCACCACCATCCCCCAGACGAAAACTCAGCAGCACCCCTCCCTCTCACAAATGGGTGTCATTCTTTTCATATAAAACAAGTCTGACAACTATAGGAATCCACTATTGCCTGTTCAGCCACCATGGAAAGTGGATCTCCCAAGTGCCAGACAGTCCTGATCACCGGGGCCAGCCGGGGCCTCGGACTGCAGATGGTCAAGGACCTGATGAGAGCCAGCTGGAGACCGGAGAAAGTCATCGCGACTGCAAGAGACCCAGCAGGAGCCCAGGTAAAATGTGATAGAGGAATAGAGCTAAAGTGGGTTTAGCATGTAATGCTTCAACTCACTACATTTAAGATAGGATGTGTAAACTGTAAGTCGCCCTCAATAAGGACATTTGACAACAAATAAATCATAACCAATAATAATAATAATAATGTGTTGATGTTTCTTTTAAAGTTTGAAAAGGCACAAATGCAGTCAGCATATTTTGATTTTGTCGTATTTCACACTGATCATTCAATGTGCTTCTGTTAGTGATGGTTTCAGTGTCAATTACTGGTAGAAAATGTCTGAAACTTGTTAATTGGCATAATTTACTTCTTGAAGTGTGCAAATCCCCCAGGTCCTGGACCATGAATTTGATTCCTCATTCCCTTTTAAAAAAAGTGATGGTTACTTATTCCTTATTTCTTTTTCAAGGTTTTCAGAAAATAAGTAAGTCATTATTTTTCCTTTTTATCTGTATAGAATATTTAGAAGTTCCCTGTGTTTTTTATGTATTGATGAGAGTGGAGAAATGGAGAAATACAATATGAACTACCTACCCACACCACCCCTGCCCCCTCTGCCCTCTGCATGTCCATGGACCTCCGTCTAGTTTATTTTGGATAACTTTACTGCTCCCACCAAATTTGTTTACCCAGGGAGGTCCAGTATTTACACATATGGGGGTCAAGGAGCAATCAGGAGGCAAGGAGTACAAATCAATATTTTTAATTTTTAAATGCAGTTATAAAATAGATTAAAACTGCAGACTTTGCCTAAAATATCACGCTAGATTCCCACATTTAAAACTTTAACTTTAACCCTCCCGTAAAACACCCAAATAAATATCATATGATAAAAAAACAAATGTTAAAATAAACAGTGCTATATAAAATAAAATAAATGTTAAATCTCCATTTTAAAAAATATTTAGCTAAATCCTACATATGCGCTTTGCAAACTACATATTTAACTTTGAAACAAATATTAAAGTTAAATCTTAAATCTCTGAGTCAAAAAATAAATATATACCTTTAAAAAAAATGTTTAGTTTAAATGTAAATTTAAAATCTAAATGTAAATGTTATTTATATCCCTGATATCTCCCAACCCCCTCCCCACCCCCGAAAAAATAAATAAACCTAAAAACAAACTCTGTTTTATATATATAACCCCCCTCACCACACACACTTTTTGAAAGTTTAGACCAACACTGTAGTTATAATGTCTACCATCTGACAACACATAAAAAGAGATGAAAAAGAACATGAAACATATGGGTCAATATACATTGAATATATACTGATATGTTATAAAAACATGCTATGCTACATTGAATTTAATAACATCTAAAAAATAATTTATAGCAAATATTTTATAATAGCAAATTGCACATTAGGTTAACGCTGTGTCGCAGTATTCAGACATTATATTAGGATTAGGCTACAAACCATTTAGGCTAACTAGTATGTTTACTGAAATTTTAAAGATGGATCATTGTTATGATTATGTAAATTCAAAGATAAAATATTACATTAATTTCCAATAATGAATGCATACAATCCAAATGTACATTTAAGCCATTTAAGTTTTAATTAACTGAAAATGTCTCAATTTTCTTTTACCATGTGAGACTGTCATTCTAATAATTTGTCCTTTTTTAATAATAGGAGCTAAGGGACTTGGCTGATAAACACCAAGGTGTATATATTATACCTCTGGGTGAGTAATATTTATGTTTTGAAATAAGCCTGTTACCATAGAGCCTCAACATTTGTGTCTATCAAAGCTGCCTTTAGGCAGAGTACAGTATTCCTAATGATCTCCCCGAGGTGGACTCACAGACTGTGATTCTCTGGCCTTGTCTCCCTAGTATGGCAACCTTGGCAGCACCTGAACCCCTAGACTGCTGAACGAGACCTATGTCCTTGCTCCCGGCCATAATGAATGGGTTTTCAGGGCCCTGTAGGTTACTGTCTTACCTTGTTGCTCAGCGATTATGACTCCATGCAGTCTTGTGAATAGTGCCCAGTAGAGCTGTCTGAAGATTCTGCTCCTGAGTCTGTAGAAGTTTTTTTTTTAAATGCGGTCTGGCACTCCGGCGAAAATACCGTCAGTCCCCACCCAAACAACCCCCCCCCCGCTCTCTCACGTTTTTATTGTCAGCACCCCCCTCCCCACCGCTCTTGTAAGTTTTTAACGTGAGCAATCCCCTCCCCTCTCCGCCTCCACCACCATCCTTTGGTAGGTGGGGGTCCTCAGCCAAAATCTGGGTGGCAAAGGGGTCCCTGGGTCAAAAAAGTGTGGGAACCCCTGCAATAGAGCATGCCCATGGCACTGCTCCTGACTATTTTGGCTAGTAGAGAAGGTATGCATCTCCTCCTGTTGTTAAGTGGATGTGTACAGGTGCTGTTGCCCTGCCTGCCAGCACTGTACATAGTTAGTTTGAAACATGTACATGTGCATGTTTATGAATGTTAGAAATAGCAGAGCACACTTTGGCATCTCTCCTGGCTATGTGTGACTAGTGGAATAGGCTCCTGTCTGATGCTGTTGCCTTACCATGTGGCTGTTGTAAATATGTGTTCATATATATACAGTGAGGGAAAAAAGTATTTGATCCCCTGCTGATTTTTTACGTTTGCCCACTAACAAAGAAATGATCAGTCTATAATTTTAATGGTAGGTGTATTTTAACAGTGAGAGACAGAATAACAACAAATAAATCCAGAAAAACACATTTCAAAAAAGTTATAAATTGATTTGCATGTTAATGAGGGAAATAAGTATTTGATCCTACACAAGGCTGGAATGGGCTACAAGACCATCGCCAAGCAGCTTGGTGAGAAGGTGACAACATTTGGTGCGATTATTCGCAAATGGAAGAAACACAAAATTACTGTCAGTCTCCCTCGGTCTGGGGCTCCATGCAAGATCTCACCTTGTGGAGTTTCAATGATCATGAGAACGGTGAGGAATCAGCCCAGAACTACACGGGAGGATCTTGTTAATGATCTCAAGGCAGCTGGGACCATAGTCACCAAGAAAACAATTGGTAACACACTATGCTGTGAAGGACTGAAATCCTGCAGCGCCCGCAAGGTCCCCCTGCTCAAGAAAGCACATGTACAGGCCCGTCTGAAGTTTGCCAATGAACATCTGAATGATTCAGAGGAGAACTGGGTGAAAGTGTTGTGGTCAGATGAGACCAAAATCGAGCTCATTGGCATCAACTCAACTCGCCGTGTTTGGTGGAGGAGGAATGACCCCAAGAACACCATCCCCACCGTCAAACATGGAGGTGGAAACATTATGCTTTGGGGGTGTCTTTCTGCTAAGGGGACAGGACAACTGCACCGCATCAAAGGAACGATGGACGTGGCCATGTACCATCAAATCTTGGGTGAGAACCTCCTTCCCTCAGCCAGGGCATTGAAAATGGGTCGTGGATGGGTATTCCAGCATGACAATGACCCAAAACACACAGCCAAGGCAACAAAGGAGTGGCTCAAGAAGAAGTACATTAAGGACCTGGAGTGGCCTAGCCAGTCTCCAGACCTTAATCCCATAGAAAATCTGTGGAGGGAGCTGAAGGTTCGAGTTGCCAAACATCAGCCTCGAAACCTTAATGACTTGGAGAGGATCTGCAAAGAGGAGTGGGACAAAATCCCTCCTGAGATGTGTGCAAACCTGGTGGCCGACTACAAGAAACGTCTGACCTCTGTGATTGCCAATAAGGGTTTTGCCACCAAGTACTAAGTCGAAGGGGTCAAATACTTATTTTCCTCATTAACATGCAAATCAATTTAGAACTTTTTTGAAATGCGTTTTTCTGGATTTTTTTGTTGTTATTCTGTCTCTCACTGTTAAAATACACCTACCATTACAATTATAGACTGATCATTTCTTTGTCAGTGGGAAAACGTACAAAATCAGTAGGGGATCAAATACTTTTTTCCCTCACTGTATATTCCACCATAATGGACATTGTGTCTGTTTTCTGGAAATGTCTGATGGTGTTGCATGAGCTGTGCTCTGCCCTGATAAGTATTGTTGTTGGTTTTTATCCTAGTAGAGTGTGACTGTTGTCTTTGCTCCTGGGCTGTTCCAGGTGTGGCCCTAAGGGGTTCCTTATGTAAACATTATTATTGGTTTGGTTAAGACCATCCCCTTAGCAGGCTGTGGCCTCAGGTGATGCCTGCAGGAGCTGTTCCTATCGGGGATGCCTGTGTAATGGGGCTAATTATGTGTATGAGCTTGTGACATAACCCCAATGTAAATCAGTACAGTGATAAACCTCCCGTGACGGGAGGTCCGGTCTTTTGGTATAACGGGCTTATTGCTCTACTGGGTGGAGCTTCTATGGTGTGGAGCACTTGGAGGAGTGTCTGTGCGGAGAGGATCGAAGTGGGGAGCTCCGACCCACACTGGCTTCACCTGCAGGAGCTGTTTCTTAGTAGTTGCTGTACCTTACCAGTCTGCTGCCCTCCTCCCTTGCGACCGTTTTGTTATACAGTAACCCCTCCCCCTAAAACACATAGCACTCAATGTAAAATTGCAACAGGTTGAACTTTATTATAAAAAAATTGTATGAACTAAAAAATATATTAAATATAATAAATAACATACATAAAATAGATCAATTTAAAATAATAACAGTCGGAGTACCTGACCGCATTTTTGGATACATGCACCACAGTTTGAAAACCGATGCTGGGTTAGATGATTGCACTCACTCCTTTTTTCACATGCAAAATTACATCAAGAGCAACAGACGTGGACGGAGACAGAGACAGAGAGCTACAGCAGTTAACGGAGCACAACAGGTGGCCGCCAAGGCCACACAAAACACAACAAAGTCAGCACAGTTTTCAAATCGACCCTATTATTTAAAATATATTCAAACTCACCATGTACATTTTCAAAGGAGCACAATCCGCCAGTTGTTGTGGTTGGATCGATCCATAATAATGTTAGCAATGTTACAATTTCCCAAATTACGTGGCTAGCTAGCATAGCCAGCTTATTCTGCTCAGTGATATTCCTGGTTGGTCCATGGTGGGGCTAAGGTGGGGCTAACACGATTCTTGGTGGGGCTGTAGCCCAACCAAGCCATACCCTGCCGCCACCCCTGGTTTTACCTTCTTAAAAAGCTCCCTTATTGACTATATAAGTGCAGCCCCCCACAACCAATTATACAATTTTAAGGTCCTATGTGATGTAAAGCCGTGATCCTCACCAGGAGAAGCAGATTGTAAGTGGCTGGATATTATCTAAAGAGATATTGTAGCAGGTCATTTTGCCCTGTAAATTTGAAAGTGGTTTAAACGAATGTTCAAGCGTTCACTTTTTGACTGCAATAGAAGACTATTTTTGTTTGTTTCCAGATGTTGTAAATCAAAGCAGCATTGAGCAAGCAACACGAGAGGTGGAGGCCCTGCTTGGAGATGAGGGGCTGAACTGTCTGATCAACAATGCTGCGATACACCTGAATCAAACTTTGGAAGAGGCGACAGTTGAAGCCATGATGAAAACCTATGAAACCAATACAGTCTCTCCCCTTATGATAACTAAGGTACTCTCCTGCAAAAATGGCAAATTCTGCATTCTGGCATCTTGTAAAGAACCTTTGTAGGTTTCAAGTGCACCAAATGTATGGACTGTAAATGTGTGGCGATTGGTACACAACAATATATTAAATTGAGCCATATTCTTAATTCAGAAAGCAGCTTCTGAAATTCCACCATTAACTTGAAAACCAGTGTTGAGATAGACGTGCCTCTGGCAGGGTGTGTTTATGAACTGCTTTTTTCTCTGGGACAGGCGTTTTTGCCGCTGTTGAGGAAAGCAGCGAAACAGGGCACGGGAATGGGCATCCACAGAGCGGCTGTCATCAACATCTCCTCTATCCTGGGCTCCATTCACCTTAACTTGGGACCTGTGTCTGACAACAAGTCCTACCCCTACAGAGCATCAAAGGTACATGACATTTGACAGGGCCTTAGAGATTTTTTGTTTTTATTGTTGTTGTCAGACATTTATCTGAGCAGGTTTTCCTGTATTTTAAGTGATTAATTTTCCCAATTAGCATCATCATCCTTTCAGAGTAATTCAGCCTTGCATTCCTGTACTGTGCTCTTTTGGTTTCGGAAAAACTTCCACTGCCGATAGCTTACTATTGGGATTCATGTGCGCACTGTGATTTTTTTGTTAGTTAACAAAAGCAAATATATTCTTTATTTTCTTATATATATGGCCCAGTGTATTGCCCCCCATTTGACATGCTGTTAGTTAACGAGTGTCTATATTTTAAGTGTCCAATTTCTTATGTTTTATATGTGCAGCTCAGAGTTTTGAAATTCTTAGCATTATGCTCACTATCACTGTTTACTTTTCTGTTTACTATTCTTCTTCTTTTGTATGACTTATCCCATAGGCAGCCCTGAACCTGGTGAATAGAATTCTTGCTGCTGACTTAATGGCTGAGGGGATTCTGTGTACAGTTCTGCACCCGGGCTGGGTGCGCACCGATATGGGGGGCCCAGAAGTGAGTATATTCAGAACAGTGTACTGAGTGTGTTAAATTGCAGGAATATTTGATTATTTTTGTGCACATGTTTCCTCACTTCACATTAAAATAACATGTGAAAGCTACCCCGTGAATAATACTATGTAGATTAATAAAATGTATGATGTTAGTGCTGTCATGGTCCCCTAGCACTCCCCCTCTATCCCCACTAGGGGCCGCCAATTCCCTGCCTTTCTTAGCACTCTCCCAGCAATCAGTTCTGGTCAACCATGTGCACTCTTGCTTCCACCCTCTGTTTCCATTGGCCCTGCACCTGCCTTCCCAGTTTCTGTTCCCTTTATAAACCCCTCACTGCCCTCAGTCATGGCAATGTTTTGTCAGTTCCATCTGCAATACCTAGCCCTAGCCCTAGCCCTAGCCCTGTGCCTGTGCCTGTGCCTGTGCCTGTGCCACGACCTTCGCCAGTGCCCAGTCCTTGTTTGTCCTGCTTTGCTGTTTTCCGAACCACGCCTGTCCGACCATCCTGCGATCCAGCACTGCACTTGGGTCCCCTGTTCCCGTGCCCCTGAGTGCACTATTGTGATCATTGCTGTGCTTCCTGTGTTAAAATACTTTGAGAATTTATAGTATTGATCAGCAACTATATTGTACTTTTCACACATCAAAATGACTTCTAAATCATTAATATGGTAGAAATGCTACCTGTTCTATTTCATGTTCTATTCATTTACATAAATAACTTGTATATATGCGTGTTTCTGTCAAGGGTGAACTGAGTACAGAAGAGAGCATTTCTGCACTCCTTCCTGTGATTTACAACTTGTCTGAAAAGGATCATGGAGGATTTCTGGACTATAAGGGTAACACCCTGCCTTGGTAGAGATGTATTATGGATGTCTGTTCCTCAGGAAGATTCTACTAGACAAGATACCTTTTCTTGATTAAACCTTTCCTGACTTAACTGTGACACTCTTTGTGTGGTGTTTTTTGTGTTGCCTGAAATATACATACACATATTATATTAATAATAACATTATAAAATCATATTAGCCTCAGCTCAGGAAAACTGGTTATTGTCTAAAATGGTATCTTTTTTAGACTTCTCAGGTTTGTGTGTTTTTTAAACCATAAGAAAATGTTCTTGTGTTCAGGCTAGAAATTCTGATAAGAAAATATTCTGATATATAGATAAGAAATTATAGTTTTACAAGTTGCTTGGCTAAAAACAAAAACACTAGAAAAACACTGAAAACAAATGTGAGGAAATGCATTACCTAGTTGTATTCAGTATGGCATTTATTAAACACCAACTAAAGAAAAAGGAGGAGCTGCTGTGTCTTGCGGTTTGAATCCCGAGTGGGGTGCTCCGACCTGCACCGGCTACATATGGATATGAGTTTGTCCAGACCTGTGTAAATGTAGCTATAGATTTATAATGTAAAAAGGAGCAAGGTATTAATTTTGGTGCACCATAAAGCTGAACAACAACTCTTCACTCCTCTCTGGCTGTTTCCCCTCTGCATTTAAACAATCTGCTGTCATCCCACTGCTCAAGAAACCTACCCTCGACCCCACCTCTCCTCAGAACTACCGCCCTGTCTCCCTACTCCCCTTCCTCTCAAAGACCCTCAAGCGTGCTGTCCACCGCCAGCTCTCTGCATTTCTTTTCCATCACTCACTCCTGGATCCTCTGCAATCCAGCTTCTGCACAGCTCACTCCACTGAGACGGCTCTCCTGGCAGTCACTGACTCCCTCAGCTGTGCTCGGACGGCCTTCCCCTCCTCAGTCCTCATCCTCCTTGATCTCTCCGCAGCATTTGACACTGTCGATCACTCCATCCTCATCTCTTGTCTTGGAATCTCTGGAACTGCTCTCACCTGGTTCTCCTCCTACTTAAATGACTGGACCTATCAAGTGACATGGCGAGGTTCCTCATCCACCCCCCTACCTCTCCTCACAAGGCGTATCCCAAGGCTCCGTCCTGGGCCCCCTCCTGTTTTCTCTCTACACTCGCTCCCTGGCCCCCGTCATTGCATCCCATGGTTTCTCCTACCACTTCTACGCAGATGATGTCCATATCTTCCTGTCCTTTCCCTCTTCTCACCTTCTCATCCTCTCTTCCATCTCTTCCTGTTTGTCTGCTATCTCCGCCTGGATGCACTCACACCACCTCAAGCCCACTGCGGTCTTCCAGTGCCAGAAGACTAACTCTGCCTCCTCTCCACTCCCCTGCCTCCTTCTCATCCCTGGCCCCTAAATGGTGGAACGACCTTCCCACCGAAGTCAAAACAGTCTTTGATCGCCTTCTGGCGCTTACTCAAGACACATCTTTTCAGACAGTACTTGTAATTTAGTCATTTACTCTCCTGTAAGATATCATAATACTTGCCTTGTGTAATTACTCGTATTGTTATTTTGATTTCCCCTATGCTCCCTTTCCCTTGGCCCTTGACTGTGACCTAACATCTTGTCTGCTCTCATCTGATACAATCTAGGATGTTAGACCGCATTAATTGTATACACTTGTGTACATTGGAATTTGCAATGTTTTATGCCTTGAACTGCACTGTATTTTTTCACTTTTTGTACTTTGTATTGCGCTTAGACGCTGCTCAAATCAATTAAGGGAACACGTAATCACTGTATAACACCAAGCACTTTTTGCACTTGTATTGCGTTTATATTTTGTAAGTCGCCCTGGATAATAATAATAAATGTATGAGAAAAGAGTGACTGGTTAAAATCTCTAAAAATTATTTAGAGATCATTTGGTATATACAATGTACTACCCTTTTCTGTTCTGAATGACAAGAGTTCGCTTAATTGAATACGTTATTGGCGTAATTAATCAATAACCACGTTTTTCCAGTCATTCGAAATTAGCGATTTCGACAATACTTACTTTATGGGTGCTATCACGCTGTTTTGGAAGCAGTGCTGGTTCAATTAAGGAATTCAAATGTCGTCGCTTGTACGGTGTACAAGCACAGAAACTAACCAATTAAGTCACTTTTATTTTTCAGTTTATACCTTTCTTCCAAGCAAGTCTCATACTATATTATTCAGTTTAGGATGCACAAAAATGCTTCTCTGCTACCCTGGAACCAGTCATATATGCATATACTACTACTACTACTACTACTACTACTACTACTACTACTTATTAATACTACTAATAATAATCTATGTAGCTGAATTCTATGCTGAAAACTGACTTTCTGGCTTTATTTCCCCTTACACACACTCAAGTATTTGCAATTAATGTACAGATTAGCATTTACAAAACAGTTGCCAGTTCCGTGAATCAGTCAATTCACTTATTTTTCCCCAGTCACAGAATCCACCCCTTTTGCTGCATTCGCTGTGCTCTTTTCATCTGAAGGTCTAAACAAACTAACCAAGACGGAAGATAATTAATAAAACACTTCTCGGGACTCCAGGAACGATTGAAAAAACAAAGAAAAGGCTGTGAACCATTCTATTTATATGTACACAAAATAACACAATAAAACATAACATTTTAAAGTGAAAACAATG
This sequence comes from Amia ocellicauda, assembly GCF_036373705.1. Lineage (NCBI taxonomy): Eukaryota > Metazoa > Chordata > Actinopteri > Amiiformes > Amiidae > Amia > Amia ocellicauda. The sequence continues at coordinate 10,594,956 of NC_089853.1, read as the reverse complement.
AAGTCTGTGTATATTGTAGTCAGGACCGTGCACAGGACATTAGGTTTTGGCTCTTGTAGTTTGCTTAATTTTTTGCAACAGCATCAAGTCAATGCACTGATCTAGGTGAGAAGCTGTCCAGGCTGCAGATTTAATTGTCTTTCTCCCTCCCATTTTATATATGACTAATATTTAAGTAATTATAAACTGCACTCCTCCAACAAACCTAAATTCGAGATTTTTTTAAATGTATTTGACTGGTTCAGATTTGAAAACTGTTGCAGATTTCAAAGGCAATAAATACAAATGTTGAAAGTATTTTATATATCAGACTGATCAATATGCACCATAGTCCATAGTATTTGTAAGCATCATGGAACAATCCTAATTTCGTATACTGCATACTAATGCACACCTAACAAGAGGAGAGTTAAAGGCACCTTAGCTAAAACGTTAACCTTAGTCAGAAAATACATCAGAAGCATACTCAGTAAGCTATTCTTTAATGACTTAGTTTATTTTATATATGTTGTAAGTTTAAAAGAGTAACACATTTGTGTTGCTTTAAAATGGTTCTCAAACCCCAATTTCCAGTATAGCACCCGTCATTGTGGAAAACCGTTTCAATGCTTAACCACACAAACATAATATTATCCAACTATCTTAATAATATTGTGGGTTATGAGCTATGGTGAATTCCTTGAACTAACCTGATGTCAGTGGCGGTATTTTAATTAGTTCAGGTAGGTCAGATTAGTATGCTATACTATTTGAACAGTTTTCCATTGCCGTGCAGGGCAGCCCCACAGGCCAAACGATTAACCAGAATGTCGAAGATGTTACAATTACATGGACACTTCTTATTATTTGAACTAAATCTCACACACTGCTCGTTTGATACAATGTTACCCTTCCTCCATGAACCACAAATGAGACCAAACAACTACGTCCCTTAATTCCTATGAATGTATTTTAGTTTAGGTTTAGACTTTATTTGAAGTGAAATTTTAAACAGCCCAAAATGTAGACTATTAGTTAACCTAAGATGCAATCGCTGTATGTAGCTCGTGTGGTGAAGCATGTTGATCGCATGTCAGAGTTGGTATTCTGTACATGCATCATATGACCTGTTAGCACGTGGGAATGCTGACCGGAAGTCAAGAAAACCACGAGGAGATGCCGTTTATTCTGTGAAGGTCGCGCTGAACTGCATCGCCGGATTAACAAGGTTTGCGATTTTGCTAATGATAATGGCACCATCATGCGATTGTGTTAACACCCCACCCTCATGATTAGTTCATAAATAAACGTGTTTTTGTTTTTTTGTATATTAACACGACGAAGATTGGATGTTCAACTTACTTTAATCTTTAACTCCTGTATAATGCAGCATAGGTTTCCAAAACGATTGATCTAGGCTTTTTGTATGAAGAAACCTATAAGGAGCCTATAATTAATTTAACAGTTTTCCTTTTACAATCAGCATTGGAAGGAAAGCGACCGATATAGCCCCACCGATCTTGAATCAAAAGTAATCTTAAAGGGACTGAAATACAATGATGTACTACCAGCTAGATACACAAGTTGCAAGTTGGCACACCGTTTAAATTTCGGTAGTATCGATTTGTGGATACAAATTAGTTAATACACATTAGCCAGGCAGCAAAGTGTAGATCCAACTCCGATTTACATCACTTTAAAAACATATTCTTATTGGCCAAACCCAACTAGACAATTCGTTATATTTCATTGTCCTTGCTGACACTTATATCCAATAAGCTGGATTATACTTTACAGCTACTTTACAGATAACGTGAATTGAAGTAAGCCTCCCTTAACAGCATGCTTAGCTCAGTTGAATGATGTGGTTGTGCTTGTTGGTTTGCTTGCAGTCTTCAAACAGAATGACATGGAGGAAAACACAGTGCAGCAAGAGCAGCTTCCCAGTCAGAATATGTCCACCTACAACCCAGATGAGCCCGATTCCCAGGCTGACCGAAGTCTGACCAGTCTAGAAGTGTTTTTTAACGATGGGACCTACTCTTCTTGTGCAAACCAGTTGCTGTCAGATATCGCCTCTGCCACAGAGAGCAGCTATGCCAGTGTGGAAGCCATGCCGGACAGCACCTACAAGAGGGATGATGCTGCTGCCTTTTACGGGCTTCACAGTACACTGCTGCCAGACCTGTGGCCCCCTCCCCCTGTGCTGTGTCCGCCTGCCTTCCTCGACTGCCTACACTCTAACAGTGGCCCCTTTCAGCTCCCTCTGCACAGAATGGGTACCAGTACTCCCCTTCCCTGCAGGGGGTCGTGGACATCGGAGGGGGGCAGTTATGGCAGGGCAATGTCCGTGAGTATAATCCAGCAGTCTGAAATCCCATTAACTGTGCGCTCCGCAGTGTGATGAGTGTTCATGGCACTGTGCTTCAGGAAATCAGCAGATTGATCACTTGAGCACCTTGAGAGTACTCCTATCATTGTCGTCAGTCTCTTTACAGTGTATTATTGAAAGGACTGTGGCTTGTTGTGGGCCTGGGTGGATCATAGATAAAATCTATGTAATTACAGACTTGGTTCTAATATTTGTTTTTTGTTGTTGGTGATGAGTATGTTTAAATACTGTACCCATTGACCTCTTACCTCCCTCCTGACACAAGCACAGCTAAAGCGGGGGAGAGGCAAGGAATTGTTTTTTAATTATTCATGGCCATCCCAATATGATTGGGGGATATCACACAGGATATTGAAAATTCTTTAGCCATAAGTTAAAAACAAGTCACTATATTGAGTATAATTTTACACATGCAACATAGGCCATGCAGGATGTGAAACGTACACTTTGAAACTGTGGGAAAGGCTGGACATTACATCTCCACCATCAGGAACAAAAACCCAACTGTCGCCAATATTCTCCACAGTCTATCCTATTATCCCCTTTATACCTGATAGAAGTGGTGTACGCAATCATGCACATAATGACAGAAGGGGTTATTAAGCTCTTCTTTTTTCATAAATTAGTAGACATTTGTTATTCAACCTCTTAACCACTGCAAACCACTGCTAACCTCTCACAGAAGAAGACAGTCCATGTGTGTCCTATTAGATGGGTTTTGTCCAGATGTTACATCCTCTTTAATCACAAGGCAGTCCTGAGCATGGACTTTTGTGAAGTCACCTGGCCGATAGACACACTTCCCATGGATAGTATTAATTGTCTCATACACTTAACCATTTCCCCCCAGTGTTGTTTCATGTTACAAAGCACTTGTATGAAACCATTTTTGGTGTTCAGTGTGATGTCTCATACTGTGTAATGTGTATTGCATAATCATTAAACTTTAACACACCCAATTTTGAAAACATTAACTTTAGTCAGATTTTCTGTGATTTTTAGATCTAGAAGTCTTGTTTTGGCAAATGCTCTAAATGTGTATGATATTCATTAAGGCATTAAATAAAAATGTAAACTGTGTTTTGGCTGATTTTACTAAATGAGTGTTGGTTTTGTTTGCTTCTGTTTTTTTCCCTATTACACATTTTGTTATTTAAATAAGGCAGAAAAAAAAGAAGCTGTTGCCATCATTACTGCTGACCCCACAGAGGAGAGCTCTCGTGATAGACAGCCATATGAAAAGCATTTCCCTAAACCAGAAACGGGAGCAGGACAACTATGCCAGGGCAGAGTGGACATGAGCCAACAGGTACGACCCACCATTCAAATAAAAACTGCTACAAGCTCTTTCATCTGTTGATCCCCTTCTGAAGTCATTTGTGTTCTTTTGGTAGTTTCATTAAAATGACAGTGACAGCCACTTTCATCTCAAAATATTGATCTTTCTGATGTGCTACTGTCTACTTTTGGCATCCATATCCATAAAACATATGCCAACACTTCTATAGGCTATAGGCTTCATATACATATACTTGAATGCATGTGTTTTTTTATAAACATTTCAGAAGATAAAATCATATGGTGCCTGAAGAATCTTTTTGTAAGAAGCAGGCTTTTGAAGTACACAGAATAATATATTTATTGACATGCGGGCATGGGAGACCCCAACTTCAGTTGAGTCTCAAAGGTTCCTTCTCATCAAACAGATGTTTCATTGTCTCCAGTACATGTCCGGCCTTAAGTGGAAAAACAGGACACCCACGAACAGACACTGAGACAGAATCAACAAAACCTTATCTGTAGAACAGCCTTGCTTGACTAGCATCATTTGCTTGCTTGACAATTAATATGGCTGACTGATAAATACAGTATTAATAATTATGATCATCATAATATGAATATAAAACATTATACAGGTTTCTTCAGTGCCTTATAAAATGCCCTGTTAAACTTGCAACAAAGATAAACAACCTGAACAGCAATATAAATTATGTCAGCCTATGAACAGAAAGGTCTCCTTTTAATCAGACATTTAAAGAATATGCCTTAACACACACTTTTAACAGTTTTGTATGGTTCAAGCCAGTTGGTTGTATAAATTACCTTACTGATGTCAAGGGGAAATCAATTTGGATGACAGAAAGGCACTGCTACATGTGATCTGTCTCATGTTCCAGTTGTTCCACTGATTCTTGTCACTCATTGACCTTCTTTACAATCCTTATAAAGCATTCTGTAGGTTTTCAACTTTCAACATCATATTCATACCCTCTGTTGTGTAAATTACTCTTACTCTTGTGATTTATATGCATGTATTTAAAACCTTTTGCCAATATGGGCACAGTGCCTAGTAAGAGTTCTCAGCTGAAACCCCTTTGCTGTGATCATTTCCATGTTCAAATGACAGAGCATACAAAACTCCTAAAGTAACAAGAAAACTGAAGTCTGAAATGCAGTAGTATAGCAGATGAGGATCTTGATGGGATCTTCCATTCCAGTATTGAATCTGCAGGCCTGACTTATTGTCATAACGGCTGCACAGATAAATGCAGTAGAGGTTTGTCAGGAATGTTTGTTATGACTGTTGATACCAATTGTTTTCCTTTGTTCCAAAAGCCCATTGCTGTGAAAACTATAGGTATTTGCAAACTTAATTGGAGTGAATGTGTTCAATTAGCCTTCATGCAGCTGGATACTCTTGTTGACAATGGCCCTACACTTCATTATTAATGTTTCTCTTGACTTGTGGGATCAAACTTGAGACTTTAGAAACAAGATGTGTGTCCTGTTTTTAGACAACATTTACAGTAGTGGGACAGATACTTATTTAGGATGGAGATCACTGTTGTAGAAGGCAGGATTGTACTGAAAAAGGTTTAAAAAAATTGCTTTATTGATTCCTATTAGACTTTTCAATTAAAATAGGATACCATTGAGTTCAATGTGTAATGTTCAACAGTGTTGTTTTCCTTTGCCTGGTAAGTCTGTTGAATGTACTTGTGATCATATATTTGGGGAGAAGCATCTGCCATTCAATGTACAAATAAATTATAATGTATTGTCTAATAACTAGGTTTAGGATACTTGAATTCAGTGATGTGCTTTTTTGTTTTTAGGAGCTTTCTGCTGTAAATATTTCTGTATTAGGCGCCTCTATCAATTGAATCTGTCAGGTACTAATAGTGTTTTAATTGAGAATCTCTACAAATTAACCTCCATTAAGTGAACTTAACAAAACAAATTAAAAATAAGTATTAAATATTAATGTGAAAAACTGCCAAAAGGAATGGGTGTACAAATGTAAGATGCCGTTAATAAGTATGGTAGATTGTATATTGATCACATGCTGAAAGTAAGATTTGAAAAGGGTTCCTCTATAATTGCCCTGTGGTTATAGAAGCAGCCGAACAGGCCGGTTGTGCTGCAACCATTCAGTCACCCTGGAGACAACTCTTTCCAGGCACCCAGCATGTACCAGGTGAGTTTCTGGCACTTGCTTCGAAAGTCTTTCAACATTAAATATAATAATAACTTTATCAGAATGAAAGTAAAAATACAAAACATAATTTATGAATTTGACGTGATCTGGAAAGATAATTTTATTCAAGACAAAGTTTACATGGGCTTCATCTGCAAATTTGAGATGACATCTTTCAATTCACATCTAACTCGAATGTAGTGATCTTCTTATTCTTCTGAATGCTACATCTATTTGACGTATGTTTTGAGTTGGCTAGAGTATATATCCAGATTTTCGATAAATTCTCAGTTATTATTTGATATTATCGTTAGGTCTTGTATGACTTCAAAGGAGGTGCACAGATGCTGGATGTAAACAACTCTAACCAGGACCAGATGAACACACTACACACTGTGCGGCAGAACCACAAACTTACCAGTCCAGAGCAGCACTATCAAACTCCCCCCCTGACTGACACTGAGGCAAACGACCCTGCTGGGAGCGGAAAAGGTCAGCATCTCTGGAGAACATGCATGACAGAATTCTGGAGGTGTACAAAATTCATTAATGGAGGCATGTAGCCAGGGCTCTGGACTCTGGAGCTGAGGGTCGTGGGTTCAAAGGGCGTCCACTAAGAAATATAATTATATATCAATTTCTACACACAAACATATACACTGATCAGCCATAACATTATGACCACCTGCCTAATATTGTGTAGGTCCCCCTTTTGCCACCAAAACAGCCTTGACCCGTCGAGGCATGGACTCCACTAGACCTCTGAAGGTGTGCTGTGGTATCTGGCACCAAGACGGTAGCAGCAGATCCTTTAACTCCTGTAAGTTGCGAGGTGGGGCCTCCATGGATCGGACTTGTGTGTCCAGCACATCCCACAGATGCTCAATTGAATTGAGATGTGGGGAATTTGGAGGCCAAGTCAACAGCTTGAACTCGTGATTCATCAGACCAGGCCAACTTCTTCCATTGCTCAGTGGTCCAGTTCTGATGCTCACGTGCCCAAACTGTGATGCACTGTGTGTTCTGACACCTTTCTATCAGAACCAGCATTCACTTTTTCAGCAGTTTGAGCTACAGTAGCTTGTCTATTGGATTGGACCACACGGGCCAGCCTTCGCTCTCCACGTGCATCAATGAGCCTTGGCCGCCCATGACCCTGTCGCCGGTTCACTGCTTTTCCTTCCTTGGACCACTTTTGATAGGTACTGAACACTGCAGACCGGGAACACCCCACAAGAGCTGCAGTTTTGGAGATGCTCTGACTCAGTCGTCTAGACATCACAATTTGGCCCTTGTCAAAGTCGCTCAGATCCTTACTCTTGCCCATTTTTCCTGCTTCTAACACATGAACTTTGAGGACAAAATGTTCACTTGCTGCCTAATATATCTCATCCACTGACTTGTGCCATGATAATGAGATTATCAGTGTTATTCACTTCACCTGTCAGTGGTCATAATGTTATGGCTGATCGGTGTACACTTCAGTATTCTTTAAATAAATCAGATGGCTTAAGCTTCAGGGATATGTGCGATTGGTGTTGTGTTATTGTTTCTTTTCCTTTTTTGATGTGAGAATTAGAAGCTGTTCACCCAGTGACTTCAGCACCAGTGAGGAAGAACATAAGCGCTGCTGTCCAAACCACATGCCAGAATATACCACAGGTAGGCCCAGTTCATTTTTGTGTCCGCTTATCCAATTTGTCATCGGCAACTAATAACGACTCTTAGGTGAATCTAAACAAACACACAGACTCTCAAGGTTATATTAGATAATTAGAGCTTGGTGTGTCACAGAGCTCTAATTATCTATTTCACTTTTAGTGTAACTTCTAGTAAAACATGAAGTAGCTTACATCTGTACCCACCATTTGGCCATATCGCAGAAACATCAAATACAGAAGGATCTGTGAAATATATTTTGATGCGCTCATCACAATTTGTCTCCTTTTAGCTGCAGCTGGGGAAAAAAAGCACCTTAATTCTGATTATCCCATGATGTCTGTACAAGGTTTTAAATGTATCTCATGCAATGCGGGACAATGCAACAGTCATGTTTGCACTAATTTAACATGCCATAACAATGAGTGTCTGTCATGTGAGCTGTTCTCGGTATGTGACTGCCAAGGCAAAATGTTAAATACCAGACATTAAATTACTTTAAATGTCTTGTTTTGGAATGAATTTGACTTATATCAGTCAAACTCTTGTTGACATCCTTCTGTTTAGTGCAGCATAGGTGTGAATAGAGCCCTTTTTCTTTTTCTTGTTGATGTTCCTCTGGGTATGGGGACCCTGTTGCCTCAGCCGTGTGTGACTGCACCTGGTCTCCCAATCTTCAGACCAGCACTCCACACCCGCCCCTGTCTGATATCCCCTCCACCCTTGATTAGTGATTATGGCTACAACACCCTATCATCATCCTACTTCCCACAGGTGGGTGAAAAACAAGACTTAAATTGTCCACATGTGCTCTTCACAGTCGATTGCACAAGAGAGAGAATAAATGTAGCCTATGTTTTTTCTTTCTATACTATACATGGCTTTCTGGAATAATGTGATCATTTGCAGCTCGCACTTTTGGATGCTTGCTCTGTTCTCCATTTCCAACACCTAGTGACCAAAGCACTTTATAAAAGGTCTTTACAAAAAATACAGGAAACTTGTCTAAAGTGAATTTCTAGGTATTAAATCCATTTGCTCATTTGAAGAAAAGAAATCCCAGAGTTCTTAGGGTTGTATATTTGTCTTGATCTTACGTAAAATTAATTGAATTGCCTGTAGACGTCCTTCAGTGTCTTTGGATTTCTTTCCTGAAGGCAAAATTAAACTTTTAAAGCCTAACAAAGTAATGCTGGTCTGAAGTAAACAAAGAGAGCCTGGGATGTGAATAACTGTGTTTTTATTTCAAAACCAGTCAGATGAGATTACTTACATCAAAATACTTCACACCAGGTCAGTTGGCACAGTGTGAAATTTTAATAGCAAAACCAAGATGGAGGGCACATGTTGATGACATCACTTGGATGAAAGCAACATCCAAGACCTGATACCCATGAAACAGTCATTAGGGCAGGGATTTTTGCCAGACTATTTATTCTCATACAGGTTGTGCTTTCGTGTTTGTCAAAGACATTATTCATTGTTCTCTTGTAAACAGTTTCATCAGACACCCTGCCATCTTCATCCAGATGCTGCGGGTTTTATATCAGACCGCTGCATACAAGGCCAGTCTGAAATGTCTCTCTCTGGGTAAGAATAAAGCAGAATGTCAATACTACTACTACTACAAATACTACTACTACTAATACTACTACTAATAGTAATAATATATATTCTTTTCTTTATAAAAGGTTTGCTGGAACCATCTGGGATTCAAAGTCCAAAAAGCCCTGCAACTGCACAAAGTCCCAGTGCCTCAAACTGTGAGCAGCTGCTTATCTGTACTGTTGAATATGGGAAGACTTCAAATGGTCAAAGCAATAAGTGACCAAAGGCAATCACAATCCAACCTGAAAATAGCTGTGCATTTGCCACCCTAATATTACTATATCTACTGATCTGGACTCTTAAATGTGGAAACTTTGAAAACATGAATGGAAACAATGGACAAAATACAAAATAAACTGGTATACATGTTCCACACACACACACACACGCACACAAAGTTAATGACTATTGTCCACCTTTATCTGTAGATAATAATCACAAGTAATATAATTTGTGGCAATTTGTTCTGTTTGTTCCAAGTTTTTAAAGTTACTGCAAAGTGATTGAATCTGGCAGAATTTTATAAACACCATAGAAAACTCCTAAAACAATGGTCTGCAATAGAGTAATCTTGCAATGCACAATTTACAAATGTGATATTTGATGGCAGAAGCTTGTTAGGTCTATATATTTTGTACAGAATTCAGGACAAGAGATTGTTTTTTGCAGAGATAAACTTATCTATGTCATAGATTTCAGAAACATAACACTTTTTATTTGCATCATTATCATTTGTGTGACTGTTTTGTTTTGAAGTTACTGTGACTGCTTTGCCAATGGTGACATCTGTAATAACTGCAACTGTATCAACTGCTGCAACGACACTGAACATGAGGCTGAAAGATTCAAGGCCATTAAGGTATTTCTGCCTTAAACTGACAAGCACTGTAGGAAGGTGCTTTTACTTCTTTGCAAATGTGAATATATTGCTCCCTTGCAGCTGACAGATTAGTTGTATTATTCATAAACCTGTTTAATTAAATGATATAGCCACGCTAGTGGCCTGCAGCATGCCATGCTGTTTGTCACTGTCAGAATCTATGGATTTTGCCATGTTTGAGAATACATTTTGAAGTACTTTAAAAGACTGGGAAACACAAGTATCTCACCAGTTGTTAGGCTTTGTTTTTTCTTTTTGTCAGTCGTCATTTGGTGGAATTTGTTTGAGGAGATGGTAATTTAATTAGGGAGGCCCAGTTATTAAAATGTGCTTTCATTTGCAAAGAATTGGATCATTGATGAATTTGACTCTTCCAAAGCCTTGCTGAAGCCTCATGCTGCTTCAAAGCTTGTGGTCTGCAGTGACAATAAAAAGAGTGCTCTCTATGTGTGGGGATATGGAACACACCATGCAATTACAGATTTTGGTGCTTTTGTAGTATGTTACACCTTTTGCATGTATAATTAATTATTATTTCTCAAACGCATGGGAGAGGACCGCATTAATAAATGCTATATGTATTTGCATTTTATTATATCTAGTACTGCACATTAGTAACGTTTTCCTTGGGGGGAAAATTCTGTTGCCCTAAGACCTGTCTCGACAGAAATCCTGAGGCGTTTAGACCAAAAATTGGCAGTGGCAAACTCGGAGGGATCAAAGGCCGACACACCAAAGGCTGCAACTGCAAACGCTCCGGCTGCCTTAAAAACTACTGTGAGTGCTATGAGGTGAGGACACAAGAACGACTGAACACAGGTGTATTTAACCATGAGTCATATGAGTGCATTGAGTTTTAAGGCCACATTTTTTAGGTAAACGGCATCAGCATCTCTTCTTCTCCTTCCCCTTCTCCCATTCTTCCTTTCCAATGATCCTGTTCTGAAGTTCTTTCTTCTTTTACTTAATGTATATTAACAGAATGACTGAATTCAATCATGATCCATCATAGAGAGTGTTTTAATCCAAAGCAATTTACAGAAACTGAAATATGCAGGCAACCACTGGGGAAGTTTTGTTGATATCTGGGTTTGAAATAAATATTCAGCATGATTGGTTTTGTTTTGGTGTGCAAGATTTATTAGCCACTTGTCCCATTCCAGGTGACTTGGTTTTATACACCCCTCTTTCTGGAAATCTGTTTAGGCCAAGATAATGTGTTCCTCTACCTGTAAATGCCTTGGGTGTAAGAATTACGAGGAGAGCCCTCGAAGAAAGATGAAGGTGTCAGCGAATACAAGTCTCATTAAAACATCGCCATGCCAAAAAAACAGGTATGATGATATACTTCAATAAAATATTGCATTGCTGGCTTAGGAATACACAGGTCTGTGATGTACTTTACAGATGAGCCATAAATCTCATTTGTCTGATGTTTTGTGCTGTTCAGTTTTAACCATTATTATATCATTGAATTTCAGCGACTTAAATATATGAAAATCTGTCTGCATTGTTAGCCACGTTCCCCACCCCAAAAGCAGTAATTTGCTTAAATAATCAAATTAATAAAAGTTGAGTTGAGTTTCCATGGGAGTTTCAGTATTAAGTAGCCTGAAACTTATAAAAAGGACTATGAACACATTTTTGAGGGGCTAGCTCCTATTTATTTAGATCCAGCTTCTTCCCAAAGAAACTTGTAAAGCAGTTATTATTTTGGGTTTTACACCATATTTAATTTGATATTTATAATTTGTAAATGTACAAAAAGGGCAGTTACATGTTTCAATGCATATACTGAGTTTTGCTCTGTGTTTGGGATTGCTTTTAGAAAATTGGGGATGATCTTGTTTTAGAAATGGTGAGAATAATATCAGAGGTGTCCTTGTTCTTTGTCGGTTACCATAGATTTTTTAATTTTGTATTAATAGGTATCCTCTTTCATGCATCACGCTTGGTGTAGTGAAAGCCACATGCAGTTGTCTTCTTGCTCAAGCTGAAGAAGCAGAAAAGGAAAGTTATTCTTTGCACCAAGCTGAGAAAATGATTCTCCAGGAGTATGGTCAATGTCTGACGCAAATTGTTCAGTCAATATGGAAATCTGGGACTTTGTATCCCTAGTACCATTGTGTGATACCATGATAAGCAGATCTATATGTTTTCTGTTATTTTGTGGTAATGTTTCTTAGTCAGGACAACCTGGTTTAGATTTAATTATATGCACCTAAAAAATCTGTATCATTATTTTTGTTTCTTGTCATTTGAACATTTTACATAACCTCTACCTGAAACACTTAGTCTAGATTTTTTGTACAAAATCTTTAAGTTCTTTCAAGTACCTGAACATTTCAAAATGTTCTACTCTACGGATGTTAAATTACAGATTCCATTTTGGCTTTATTTTATATATTTATTTAGCTGTGGATGACTATTCAGGACAACATAAATGTAGTTACTTATACTACCAGTACACTACTGCATAATGTACATTAGTTATTTAAAGTGTAGGAGTGTAAATTGCTGTAAGTCTTAAGTTATTTTTAATAAGCTCTTCATAGAATATTTGAGCTGCTTTGTATAAATGATACTTCATAAACAGTGTTAGTTTGTCAGTCTATGCTACATAATAAAACATGGTTCATTACGTTGACAAATACAGAGCTCTGGCTTAATTTAATGTAAAGCCTGTGTAATATAATCACACAAATGTATTCTGATCAGGTATGAACCTCTCATCTCTGGTCAGGATTTGGATATAGCAGAAGAAGACAGAGAAGTAAAGGGGAATTTGGCTAGGGTGCGTTTCAGTGCATCCTGGAGGAGGTGGCTGAAAGATAATTAGATGTTGGTGTCAGTGAAGATTAAGAAATGTAAGATTTAGGATTGGAGAGATCAGAAGATCTGAGCATCGTCAGCATAGAAGTGGTAGGAGACACTGCCAGAGGAAAATCTTAGAACCCTGTGTTAGCTGTTTAGTGTTCAAACGTTACAGCATTAAGCCCTACTTCCAGTTAAGATAAAGATGTGGACGGAAATACGATATTATTTGGGTCAGTGGCGCCTTCTACGGGCAAAAGCTGTATTTGCACTTCTTGATTTAACCTTAATTATTTAAAATAATAATACTTATTATTAACATCAATTAAGGTCTTAAATAATAATAATAATAATAATAATAATAATAATAATAATAATAATAATAATAATAATATAATCTTGCTAATCTGGGTGACAATACAAACTTGTATGTCATATGTGAACAAGAATATAGTTTCACGACAAGGTATTTAAGTGGATGTTTCAGAATTGGGTAGATGTGCGTCTGATTATTTTTGATTATTTTTAGGATTAACGTTTTTCGAAATCTAACGAGGGAAAACAGTGTTAGGCCTATGTATAATAACAGTAATGAAACATGGTGAAGGTAATTAGTACAAATCTTCTATACTGAACTCAAATCTTTGGTGTTCGTTATAGCCTGTGTGTAGGCATAAGAGCAATCTTTTAGAAGATAAGGCGAATGTAGGCCTATTAAGAAGTACATGTTTCATCTTTGTTCACGGTCCATTAAACTTATTTTGCGTCCCCTACCCCTTTAGTTAGACAAGCGTGGGCTCCTTTGGTTATTGTCAAACTATACAGTCATGAAATTAAGTATTAACAAATTAATGGTAAAGGTCAGAAAGAAAATAATATTTGTATGAATTATTTTTATCTCATTTTGGAGGGAGCAATTTAGCATCATTTACTCATAATTAGATTCAGCTTCATTCATATGCTAGTGTAAAAGTCAATGCGCAGAGCAGACAATCTGGGAATACAAGTAAAGCTATAATAGCTCATTCCTCGCTTTGCCAAGGTAATTATTAAAGTAATTGCTGCTTACTGGACAAACACACATCCTAAATGAATGTAATGACTGTACTTAGACCCGCGGAGCGCAATGTTTTTTGTTCCATTCCAGTCGCAAAGTCAAAGGCTGTTTTCAAAGTGTTTTCTCAGTATTGTCTTGTATGTCAGTGTCTTAATAATGGTGTGTGTATATGTAAGTAATTGAGAAAAAATAAAAGATGAATGGAAATTACAATAGTCCCAGCGTAGAATAAGAACATCAGTGATTCATACTGTGTCCATGGTTACTGTTAGATACAGCAAAACTAAAAAAATAGCTCAGATTACTTGGAGTAGCATATAATGTCAGATAAATGCACATGTAGATGCACATGCATATATGTGTGTGTGTGTATAGGCATATATATAGTTCGTATGTGGAAATAAGTTTTCAAGAAAATTGAAGCATCAGAAACTGAGTAACATTTTGTTAATTATATTTCCCCTTGTATCTAACCATTATGACTTCCATTGAATGTGCGACACATATTTTAAATAACTTCGCCCAATATGGCTTCAACCCTTATGAATATCTGCAGGTGCATGTCTGTCTTAGCAATAAACAAGAACTACATGCAGTGTCTTCTGAAGGTTTGCCTTTAGCCCGTTACTGAAGTCACACATCAGTAGCCATTAATCATATTAAATGGGAAGGTGCCTGTGAAGTATGCCTAATTCGTATTTCAGTAAATGTGGTGGAAAATCCTAATTAAACAGTTAAAAATAATGAAAACCAGGAGATGAAAGGTTTAGCGCTCCAGTGTAACTTACACATCAGTGAGCTATTTATTTTAATTACACCAGTTTTGTTGACCAAGGCCTGACGTAAGCTTTTATTTTCAAGTTAATATAAATGCCTTCGCCAGCACGGAGTCACAATCTACCTGCCAGAGATGCGCGTCTCAGGGAAGCACAGCCGACCCTGACATCCCACTGTCCTCCTCCGAGAGACGAGCCAAGCTGAGAAATAGCGCCGGACAGACACGCACACCTGCAGCCAAGCCTCCGTCCATTTCGATGCAATGGTAAGGAAACTTGTTTTCAGTACAAGAAACAAAGCAATACCACTTTAAATTATACCAATTTGCAATGTAGAAGGAATGACTTGGTCAATATATATATAATATATATATCATTTTTTTTTTCTTTTTCAGAAAACCAGAATCGCAATCGTTTGTACTTGCACTTTTGTAATTATCTTTCTTGTGATGGAATCACGCTGCGCACCAAAGGTACGTTTGTTTATTGTTCGTTTGATTGATTGATTGGTTTGATTTAATTATCTTCCTCATCATCATCATAATCATAATTGTATTTTTACATTATTTCAACAGAATAAATTGAATTCTAGAAACTGGGGCCCACAGTCCATGTTGTACCTTAAAGGGAAATGTAAGTGTTTCCAATTTCTTTATTCACACTGTACATTTCCAGACGTTTATAACAGGTGCATTCTTAACACTGCTGCAACAGAATGTACTATATTTCACTTTAGTCTTTATTGTGAACCTAAGAAGATCAGTAAATCAGTGCGTGTCCAATATACGGTCAATTAGGAAGTATTTCCTTCAGGAATTGGAAAACGTGCATTTTATCCGATGGTGTCCGATTACCTTGGGTTAGGCTACTTGCACCCTTTAAACTTTCACTAACGTCACGTTTTACAGATGGCAGAAGATACGCTTCTGATTATGATGAAGACCAGTATCACGGATTAAGCTTGAACGACTTGAATATTAAAGGTATGTCATAATTAGCTGATATTTGTGAGGAGGGGGTGGAATGGATAATACATTATCGTTTGCGCTGTCTGTAAAGATCTGACGTAATAACGTTTCATTTAATTTACATGTTAATGTATCACTAAATTAGATACGACGTACATTCATATTATTGACAGTAGAAGTAATATGTTTGGCTAATATACCAAACAATTAAATATGTTGTATTTTTTTTTCAGATACACAAAGATGTACAGTTAGGTCCATAAATATTTGTACAATGACACAATTGTCATCACTTTGGCTCTGTATGCCACCACAATGGATTTGAAAGGAAACAATTCAGTTTAGAAATCAAAACGGACCAATCAGAGGGACGGCAAAAACATTAGGTGTGACCAAATCAACTATTTGGTACATTCTGAAAAAGCAAGAAAGCACTGGTGAGCTCAGGAACACCAAAAGGCCTGGAAGACCATGGAAAACAACTGTGGTGGATGACAGAATAATTATTTCCCTGGTGAAGAAAAACCCTTTAACAACAGTTGGCCAGATCAAGAACACCCCCCGGGAGGTAGGCATATCTGTGTCAAAGTCAACAATCAAGAGAAGAATTCACCAGAGTACATACAGAGGGTTTACCACAAGATGGAAATAGGAAACAGGAAGACCAGATTAGAGTTTACCAAAAAACATCTAAAGAACCCTGTACAGTTTTGGAACAACATCCTATGGACAGATGAGACAAAGATCAACTTGTACCAGAATGATGGGAAGAGAAGAGTATGGAGAAGGGAAGGAACTGCTCATGATCCAAAGCATACCACCTCACCTGTGAATCTGCATGTTGTGACATGGTCATGTATGACTGCCAAGGGAACTGGTTCCCTTGTATTTATTGATGATGTGAATGCTGACAAAAGCAGCAGGATGAATTCTGAAGTGTTTAGGGTTATATTATGTGCTCAGATTCAGCAAAATGTTTCAAAACTCATTGGACGGCGCTTCACAGTACAGATGGACAATGACCTGAAGCATACTGCGAAAGCAACCTGAGACTTTTTTAAGGTGAAGAAGTGGAATGTTCTACAATGGCCAAGTCAATCAACTGACCTGAATCCAACTGAGAATGCATTTCACTTGCTGAAGGCAAAACGCCCCAAGAACAAGCAGGAACTAAAGACAGCTGCAGTGCAGGCCTGGCAGAGCATCACCAGGGAAGAAACCCAGCATCTGGTGATGTCTATGGGTTCCAGACTTCAGGCAGTCATTGACTGCAAAGGATTTGCAACCAAGTATTGAAACTCATAATTTAATTCATGATTATGTTAGTTTGTCCAAATACTTTTGAGCCCTTAAAATTGGGGGACCACATATAAAAATGTGTGTAATTCCTATTCCGTTCACCCAGTTTGGATGTAGCTACCCTCAAATTAAAGATGAAAGTCTACACTTAAAGAACATATTGATTGTTCAAATCCATTGTGGTGGCATACAGAGCCAAAATTATGACAATTGTGTCACTGTCCAAAAATGTATGAACCTAACTGTATATATAAGCTAACATAGCTGTTTTGTGTGTAATTTGTATGTGCTACATTTCCATGTCAATTGAATTTAATACGCAAAATATGCATCTGACCGTTTGTCTTTATAAAGCAAGTATTTATTCATTGGTTTAACTATAGGAAGGACATTACATCATGATGTACAGTGTATGCTTTTAAAGATTGGGGGCATTATCTAGGCCTACTATTTGTGGGTATAAATGCATATTGTATATCCAGCTGTTAATGTATTTTGTTGCTAGTAGATATTTTGTTTGATTCTGTGTTGTTGCTTCTATTGTGGATTTTAGTGTTTCTTCTGTCGGCATGGCGTAATGCCAATTTAACTCCCCTTGTGCTGTTCCTGGTAACTCATTGCTAACTTTCAAGCTGTAATGAAATCATAAACTGCACAAACAACATGCATACATACTGTCCTCTCAACTAGTACAAAAGAAAAACTAACCTTTTGTGCATGTAGATTTGATGTGTAGATATGCATGCAGTTCATTAAGGGAAAGTATGTGTAACAGGGTGTATAAATGTGTTTTTGTGATGTAATCCCTCTATGGATGCACCAGAATGCTACAGATGCAGCTTGCTCTATGGTAATGACATATTGCCTTAAATTTTGATACAGGATACCAGAAGTTAAGATCAGTGGAATTCAGAAACATCCGGAGAATGTTGACAGCTGACAATCTAGAGATTCTACCTTGAATAGCATTGCAAACGAGGCCGAACACCTGTCACAATCAAGTTGAAAACACATCATCTGGAGCTGTTTTTTCATTGTTTTGTTTTTTGCATGGGGTCAGTAAATAGTCTCAGAAAATGCCATGTTTTCCAAATACAATGGCTAGTAACAGTCAATTCCCAAGTCTTTTTGTTAAATTTGCAAAACTTAATTGACAATTTGCTGTGTGTGTTTTAAGCCTTTATTGATAATGGGTCACAAACCTGTTCTTCAGGTCATCTGTCTATCAACTTGTTTGTGTTTATGTGTCTAAATGCTTGACTGACTCTGTGTTTCATTCTGGCTATATGAAGCGAAAATATCTCAATATCAAATGTCCAAATCTTAAATAAATTCCAAAAAGCATGTAGAATGTTAGAACTCTGTATAAATGAGCTTGTCATATTTCTAAGCCATCTTAGATAGGTAGGCCTATGTGTTTGGCTAGATAACTGTTGTGTAAGTTATATTGATGAATGTGTATGTGATGGTACTAATGAGAATTACATTGAACAATTGTCTGCAGTTTACAGATGCCTACTGCATGAAATGTAAAAAAAAAAAAAAAGGCTCTCACACACAGAAAACTCCATTACCCACAGGGCAAAAGTAAAGGAAACATACTTGGCCAACAATGAAATGCTACACTGCAGAATGAAGTATTAGACTAGATCCAACTTTACACCACTCCCTCAAGTAAAATCTAAAAGTCTGATATTTACAAAATGCAGCTTTCACGGTTGAAGTCACAGACACTCTCCTTGAGATTGCGACATTATTCCGGGTACAGCTGTTATTACCATAAATAGAAAAAAAAAAGTTTGGCACACAGCCTGGAAGTCTAGGGTCTGGTTTCCATTTTTAAATAACTGTGTGTAACCCTCTCCCAATCATCCTGCGTTCGTCTAGCAAACAAGGTATAAAGTGAAGCAGAAAAGTAAATTAAAGTCAAAGTCAATTCAACTAAGAAATTAAACATTACAGCACCCACAGAGCATATGAGTCTGGTTCTTGTTTTCTGGATGAGCTGAGGAACAGAAATGCATACAGGACAGTGGGTCCACATGTCTTCTTCATGGATGATTGTGTTGGAGACGTGTCTGGGGGGGAAAAAAGGCAGTAGTGACGTCCCGGCCTCCGTGTTGGCCATCACAAGACCCTGAAGGACAGCCTGTGAGAGATGCGCTCAGGAATATGTGCTACTTTTACAAATTTGACCTAATTGTCACTGGTAATCTGCGAGTCTTGCATCGGAACAAACACGTATCACTCTCTCCTGAGTTACAATGTGGTGTCTTTGCATAGGTAGATCCAAGTACCGTTGTTGTTGTAGTCTATATTCTGCACCTGTTGTCAGTCTTGAGAAGTTAAAGAAAACAAGGGCTGCTCAGTCTGTAGATTACAGCTGTGTGTAGCGGCCAGTGAAAAGGACTGTTTGAAATTTTGGAAAAGTAGCTGCACCGTAACTCCAGTCAAGCCAGCAAGTCAAGATGCAGAACAGATACCACAGTGCTGCCTGGGGCTTCAGTCTTCATGCATCCCTGTAGTGTCAAGTGCTCCTGCTTTTTTTTTTTTTTTTTGCTCAGGAGTCCGATGCTTTACTGCCCGGCAATCATTAACCCAGAAAGGAAGAATGGACTTCGCTTGAGCAACAAACCCATTCGATCAAAATGAAGTCCTCACTGTTGGTCACACATGCAGGTCTACATGAATAAACTTAGAAATAAATTTAGAAATATCCTATAATCTGTACATATGTGTTTATATTCAAAATAATTATACTGGCAACTAACACATGCGACCGAGTCTGTTATTGCGCACGGATACAATTCGATATATCGTTACCAAATCACTGCGATCTGTTGGAAAGAACTCTAGCAGTTGCAACATATTTTAATTCTGCTAGGAACCGTTTCAAGATGGTAAACTATGAAAGGATACTCATGATTTTAAAATGTTATTTCCCCTTGATTATGATCTAGTAGAATAGAGAAATAAAAACATACTTGAATACCATTGGAAATGAGCTCAAAGTGAAACTGTGTTGTAGTTAACGATTGATCGCAGATGTGTTGGAGGTGTAGCTCAAGCGCAGGCAGCCAATTAAAAAGCGGTAAGACTATATTAGTCCTTGCGCATTTGAATAACACATGCGCAACTTTCTTCTTTTTTTTTTCAGTATCTCTAACTTATGTTACACTTGGCAGGAGAACGAGATATCTGCCGTTGAAGGGCATTCAAAAACTTTCCAGGCAGTCAGATACACAACTGCTCCTACCCTGGCCTGTGGCTAAAAGCTTATACAAAAGCTACATTCAATTATAAAGGGAATAATAATGTCGGGCTTTAATCGCACCTTCAGACTGCTCAGCAGCTCTCTGAGGCACCAGATCATCCCCAGAGCTCGCCTCACTGAAAAGCCTGCGAAGGAAGTCATCACTCCGGTGGTAAGTTTAGCCTGCGACATATTATTTCACATATTGCACATGAGTTTAGTTCAAAAGCTGTTACAAGTGCACTTAATTTTCACGAATTTGATCAAATATTGTTTTTTAACGTGGGACCAATTGTCTGCACCAGTGCAAGTGCTGAAGCGTCGAGTAGAAGCCCAATTTGGAGTTAAAATGACTTGATAACCTACTCGGAGATGGTTATTTTGGACTTTCAATTGATTTGTATGTATTTATTTCAATATATGTTTCATGAAAATAATGTATTTGAGCAACTAGTTGTCTAGCTTATAGATCGTCCTTTTGGGTTTTCCAGGAAAGGAAAAACAGTCTGAAGGGCTGACCAATTCTGAGCACTGTGTCGACACATTTTTAATTAAATTGTACACTCTTGAAACTAATGTGTAAAATGTAATACATTCTAACACAAAGTTGTATTGTCCTTGAACAAACAGAATGTGTTAAATTGGTGTATACGGTCCCTATACTTTCATCTTTTATTATTACTTATTATAGTCATTTAGAGGAACTATATAATTAAATATATGCATTCGTTTGGCCATCTATCTATTATTGCATACATATATTGCATTGTTGCATTACAATAGCAGGCAGAATGACCACTAGGTAGCAGGTTGATCAGCGCCATTGTTAATAAAAGTCCGTTCACGTAGCCATTCAACACAAGGAAACATGTGAGCTGAAGTGCACCGCAAATAGATTGGTTTCACTTCATTAAGCTGTATATTCAACAAAGTGAATATAGCCCTGCCAAAAACGCGCATGTGGTGAGACCAGTTGTGTAGCTTGTGTAGATTGTAATGCATTAAAGTCGTACAACTGGACTTATTGAACTCAGAGTGAAACTTCTGTTCGGTACAGAAAGCAGACATGGTAATTGCAATTAAAATGGGAAATATAAATAAGGAAACAAACAAATTAATAAATAGTGTTCCTTATTAATCAGTTCTCCCTATGTCACAAGTTTTGCACTTTACATCTAATATTAAACTTTCATAGAAACCTATATCCTTTACAGGCTACTTAATGTTATGCAATATTTTTAACAAAACATATAACTACTGACCTGTTTAATTTAGACCTAATTTTCTTTGTATTATATACATTTGTATTAACTTAATACACAGATGGACCAGAATGCATTTTTATAAACTGCTGGTCTATGAGGCTCGCAGTTGTACCCCGTCAGTAATTACCTTTTACCTTTCTGTAATCATGAAGTAATCAAATACTGTATTCCAAAATAACCAAATTATTCCAAATAAGGTATGATGAAATCTTTTAATAATTTCAGGAACAAGGTATCGCCTTGGTCGCTATGTTTGCTACCATCTTGGTTCCCTCTGGCTGGATCCTCGCCAACCTGGAAAACTACAAACGACGATGAAAGTCCTTACGGGCCAGCAAGCCGGACCGAGAGAAATGCATTTATATCATGCCTGGAGACCCGGGAAATTCAATGACCCGCACAGCCGTCATTCTTAAAATAAATGTAAAAACAAAACAATCAATTTTCTTATTAAAAAATACCTACAACATTACCATTTGCAATGTCTTATTTTAAGTTATCTATTGAACACAACATTTTCTCAACAGCTGTTATTACTGTTATGAACAATGTTTTGTACAGATTAAGACTAAATTTAGTTACCCTTAAAATATTTGCAATATTGTAATACTGAGTAATATAGCAATCTTTCCCAACTTGAGATGCTGAGGTTCATGTAGGTATCCAGGAAAACCGTTCGAGTCATCATCCGGACAAACGCATCCAACCAAGCAATCCGTGGCGTTTAGCTTTCCAAATATGAACTAATTGGTTACCTTTATTAGAGACCAAATTAACCCACAGTACTGAATTACTATTTCGTTTATTGTTAACTTTAGTATAAGAATTGCGGTAAAAAAACAAACAAAAAAACCTGCAATGCGCACAGACAGGGTCTCCAACCAAAACCCTGGGTCTGGCACTTTTTAAAACTAACAAGCCTATGTATGGATGTATGGATAATCTTTTGACTCAATGCATCAAGATTAATAAAATCCTTAGTAACTGCTTAAATACACACACCTGGAAAACCTGTAGGGCTCTAACCTGCGACGGGTATAATGTGGTACGTGCGCAATGGCACAATAGTGTCCAGGAATGAGCAGTCAAGGTTAACTGGTGTAAAGTCATACAACACATTAGACTTGAAGTCACAATTGCTGTATGGTAATTTGTTTTAATGAAAGCCACAGTGTGCCATGAAACCCTCACTAAAACAGAAATGTGTGCCATGATCTGATTTGGATGATTCTGATGGGGGTCCCCCAGGACAAGGGTTGGGAACCACTGAGGGCAAGTGCCAAAGCACATTGTATAGCCCAATAGTGGTGGTGGTAATGAGACAGTTGCATGATACATTTTTGTTAATGTAAGCATGATTATATGCTATTATTCACCCCCTGCACGTGTTAGTAATAAAGAAAAGACGCTTTGTCTCCTCGCGGCCTAAACTATGTTCCGCACAAAACTACACAATTGTCCCATTGATCGAGTGTCGGGGTGAATTGCAGCTGTCAGCACAGAACTGAGTGCCATTCTCATGGGTCTGATATTGAATACATTTTTATATACAGCTCCAGAAAAAATTAAGAGACCACTGCAAAATTATCAGTTTCTCTGGTTTTACTATTTATAGGTATGTGTTTGGGTAAAATGAACATTTTTGTTTTATTCTATAAACTACTGACATTTCTCCCAAATTCCAAATAAAAATGAATGGAATGAAATGTCTGCCATACAGGTAGAGATGCTGATTTAAGTGGTCTATTAATTTTTTCCAGAGTTGTGTGTGTGTATATATATATATATATATATATATACACTCACCTAAAGGATTATTAGGAACACCTGTTCAATTTCTCATTAATGCAATTATCTAACCAACCAATCACATGGCAGTTGCTTCAATGCATTTAGGGGTGTGGTCCTGGTCAAGACAATCTTCTGAACTCCAAACTGAATGTCTGAATGGGAAAGAAAGGTGATTTAAGCAATTTTGAGCGTGGCATGGTTGTTGGTGCCAGACGGGCCGGTCTGAGTATTTCACAATCTGCTCAGTTACTGGGATTTTCACGCACAACCATTTCTAGGGTTTACAAAGAATGGTGTGAAAAGGGAAAAACATCCAGTATGCGGCAGTCCTGTGGGCGAAAATGCCTTGTTGATGCTAGAGGTCAGAGGAGAATGGGCCGACTGATTCAAGCTTTGACTGAAATAACCACTCGTTACAACCGAGGTATGCAGCAAAGCATTTGTGAAGCCACAACACGTACAACCTTGAGGCGGATGGGCTACAACAGCAGAAGACCCCACCGGGTACCACTCATCTCCACTACAAATAGGAAAAAGAGGCTACAATTTGCACAAGCTCACCAAAATTGGACAGTTGAAGACTGGAAAAATGTTGCCTGGTCTGATGAGTCTCGATTTCTGTTGAGACATTCAGATGGTAGAGTCAGAATTTGGCGTAAACAGAATGAGAACATGGATCCATCATGCCTTGTTACCACTGTGCAGGCTGGTGGTGGTGGTGGTGTAATGGTGTGGGGGATGTTTTCTTGGCACACTTTAGGCCCCTTAGTGCCAATTGGGCATCGTTTAAATGCCACGGCCTACCTGAGCATTGTTTCTGACCATGTCCATCCCTTTATGACCACCATGTACCCATCCTCTGATGGCTACTTCCAGCAGGATAATGCACCATGTCACAAAGGTCGAATCATTTCAAATTGGTTTCTTGAACATGACAATGAGTTCACTGTACTAAACTGGCCCCCACAGTCACCAGATCTCAACCCAATAGAGCATCTTTGGGATGTGGTGGAACGGGAGCTTCGTGCCCTGGATGTGCATCCCACAAATCTCCATCAACTGCAAGATGCTATCCTATCAATATGGGCCAACATTTCTAAAGAATGCTTTCAGCACCTTGTTGAATCAATGCCACGTAGAATTAAGGCAGTTCTGAAGGCGAAAGGGTGTCAAACACAGTATTAGTATGGTGTTCCTAATAATCCTCTAGGTGAGTGTATATATATATATAATGAAAACAGACTATAAGTACAGCACTTGTCTGTAGTGCTTAATAAATTGAATGAAGAAATTTCTGTTTTAAACAGAATTTGAAATAAACAACGATTCTTCCCTTAAAATAGTGTGGACAGTTATCATGTTTAACTTAGAAGGAAGAAGTTGAGATGTTTCAGAGGCATTTGAGGACTGGAGGCAACCACTGCTCATATGCACCCTATAACTACAGTGAGGGAAAAAAGTATTTGATCCCCTGCTGATTTTGTACGTTTGCCCACTGACAAAGAAATGATCAGTCTATAATTTTAATGGTAGGTGTATTTTAACAGTGAGAGACAGAATAACAACAAAAAATCCAGAAAAACGCATTTCAAAAAAGTTATAAATTGATTTGCATGTTAATGAGGGAAATAAGTATTTGATCCCCTATCAATCAGCAAGATTTCTGGCTCCCAGGTGTCTTTTATACAGGTAACGAGCTGAGATTAGGAGCACTCTGTTAAAGGGAGTGCTCCTAATCTCAGCTCGTTACCTGTATAAAAGACACCTGTCCACAGAAGCAATCAATCAATCAGATTCCAAACTCTCCACCATGGCCAAGACCAAAGAGCTGTCCAAGGATGTCAGGGACAAGATTGTAGACCTACACAAGGCTGGAATGGGCTACAAGACCATCGCCAAGCAGCTTGGTGAGAAGGTGACAACAGTTGGTGCGATTATCCGCAAATGGAAGAAACACAAAATAACTGTCAGTCTCCCTCGGTCTGGGGCTCCATGCAAGATCTCACCTCATGGAGTTTCAATGATCATGAGAACGGTGAGGAATCAGCCCAGAACTACACGGGAGGATCTTGTTAATCTCAAGGCAGCTGGGACCATAGTCGCCAAGAAAACAATTGGTAACACACTACGCCGTGAAGGACTGAAATCCTGCAGTGACCGCAAGGTCCCCTTGCTCAAGAAAGCACATGTACAGGCCCATCTGAAGTTTGCCAATGAACATCTGAATGATTCAGAGGAGAACTGGGTGAAAGTGTTGTGGTCAGATGAGACCAATATCGAGCACTTTGGCGGAGGAGGAATGACCTCAAGAACATCATCCCCACCGTCAAACATGGAGGTGGAAACATTATGCTTTGGGGTGTTTTTCTGCTAAGGGGACAGGACAACTGCACCGCATCAAAGGGACGATGGACGGGGCCATGTACCGTCATATCATGGGTGAGAACCTCCTTCCCTCAGCCAGGGCATTGAAAATGGGTCGTGGATGGGTATTCCAGCATGACAATGTTGCCTTGGCTGTGTGTTTTGGGTCAAAGGAGTGGCTCAAGAAGAAGCACATTAAGGTCCTGGAGTGGCCTAGCCAGCCTCCAGACCTTAATCCCATAGAAAATCTGTGGAGGGAGCTGAAGGTTCGAGTTACCAAACGTCAGCCTCGAAACCTTAATGACTTGGAGAGGATCTGCAAAGAGGAGTGGGACAAAATCCCTCCTGAGATGTGTGCAAACCTGTTGGCCAACTACAAGAAGTGTCTGACCTCTGTGATTGCCAACAAGGGTTTTGCCACCAAGTACTAAGTCGAAGGGGTCAAATACTTATTTCCCTCATTAACATGCAAATCAATTTATAACTTTTTTGAAATGCGTTTTTCTGGATTTGTTTGTTGTTATTCTGTCTCTCACTGTTAAAATACACCTACCATTAAAATTATAGACTGATAATTCCTTTGTCAGTGGGCAAACGTACAAAATCAGCATGGGATCAAATACTTTTTTACCTCACTGTATCTATTCAATCATTGTCATGTTCTCCTCACATATCCAACAGAAACATAGCACTACTAATCTTAAACATCATTCATGAATGTGGATAATTTGTAAACTCTTAACACAGACTACTAACACATTGGAAAACATGCATACATTTTATTTGTATTTTGCAAGTGTATTTATTTATTTTTCTGAGACAGACTGTTGACCAGTGGCAAAAACAAACCTAAGGCAGAGTAAATACATCAGCCCCTCGCTCATCATGGTCAAGAGAGTGCAGCCCACACACACTGGCTTGGCAGGAAAATAAATGCTGGTGGCTTTGTTCAGAAGACCAGCATCTGATTGGAAAGTTTAAACTCTTTATGGTTTGAAAGAATCCAAATAAAATGATTTAAAATTCTGCTGTGGTGCAGAAGAAATGTGTATTCATTTTAAGAAATGCATATTTAATTGAAAGGTTTATATTATTTATATATGTGTGATACATTTGAAAACTGGCATCTAGCCTACAAATAGAGCAGCTTTTCTCCTGCGATGTCCTCCTGTACGGACTACTTCCCCTTATGGTGGTATGAAAGGGTGCTGCAGGGGCGTATATGACTGAGTTGATGAACACATTAGAGCAGTCCCAGAGAGCCTCTGTCCAGTATGTTCCCTCAGTCACCCTAAATCGATCATTTCTAAAGATTGGGAACCCATGGAAGTTACTGATCAATTAAGCAATTAACTTGTTCAATTAAGGGAACTATGGTCAATGAGAGCTGAAAAGGGTGTTTAATTTTCTCTGAATAAAAAAAAAAAGATTTCAAAATCTCTGAATAAATTCCTTTAACAAATCACCTAATTAATTGATCACAATTAAATTGTTTCAGGTGTTTAGAAATACATGATTAAAGGTTACCTATAAAACCAGTTGGATAGGGTCTCTCAAGGACTGGGTTTGGGCAGCACTGTGTTACAGAGCGCTCTGAACACAGCACTGGAAGATGGCAGCAAAACTGATTTTTAAATAAAAACACCAAAGATTATGGAGATGACGATGATTTAATGGGCTTTTTGTATTGAGTTTAGAACCAAAATCCTTTCTATTAGCAATTAAATAGTAGCATAAGTCATGATTCCTGAAACGGTTTGTGAATGGTACAAAAGCAAGAAGAGTACATTGTGTGTACTCACCATTTGAGGATGCTATTGCTGGTTTGGGGCTTTCAGTAAGGTGCAACAATACAACACCTTTTCACACGCAATAAAATGAGCCCCTGTGAAAATTAAAACAACCAAACAGAAACATAATAATATGGTCCAGAATAGTACTTTTTTTTTTTAAAGAAATTATTACAAAATAAAAAGCCATATCATGGCACCCAAAGTAAAATATAAAACGATGAACCTGAAAGAGGTTCTGTTATTTTACCTGGTACTGAGTGCTACTATGCTTTACCATGTACAGTCATTATTCCAAAACATACATACTGTATGAGAGAATTCCCCCACAGAGTTTTTAAAACACCCCACGGTGCCATGATGAGAGCTCTAGACGCACACATTCTCCACGCGTGGCTCAGAGCTTTATGTGAGGATGTCGTGGGCTTGGTGCTCCACCAGCATGGCCATGTTCTTCACATCTCCACACCAAAGGTCCAGCCGGTCCTTCATCCCCTTGATCTGAAACACCACAGCAAAGGTCAGTGGCTCGGAGATGCTGCTTAATAACATCAATGGAATTTTGCAAGTGAGCAAAATGGACCGTTCTGGGTGTGAAGTGTGGCCATGTGTTTGCTGCAGTAGGCAATGTAGTGCTCCTTGACAAGGCTCTGAAAATGTTGGTGTGAACAAATCTCTCAGTTACCTTTGCACAAAGTCTCTGGACTAGTGCAGTATTCCCATTACATCAGTGTCTGCTGTACATATTGTGATGTTTCTACTGCAGTGAATGAGGTGCACCCTTTGTGAGGAATTAAACAATTTTGTGGAAGATAATTTAGCTCAGTGCCTGAGAAACACACGGTACAGAGTCTCTGGAGAATTGAGGTATTCTCCTGAGAGGTTGCCAGCTGTACCTGTTGTATGTCCAGAACTCTTGGCTGTACCCAGGTCATGTGAACCTTCTGATCCACCTCGTCAATGTTGCCTTTTATGAGTCCGACTGACAGTGCTTTCATCACAAGCAACTCCACCTGAGGGAGGGAGCGAGGAACAAAGAGGTGAGGAATAACTGCGTATTAACATCATGCTACCATTTATTCAATGCCTGGTGACCATGCTATTGGTTTCTCCAATGTGCGTGACATCTTGAAGTTCTGTGAAAGGCTGAAAGACAAGTGTAGTTCTTTGCTATATTTCCACAATCTCTGGTGTGTCTGGGAGAACAATTCCATATAGCCAACTGACCTCATCCACAGGAATTTTAGCACTTTGGGCTATTTCTTGAAAAGTTAGCTGTCGGTGATTGGCTGGACGGGTAAATGTCATCTAAAAAGGGGGAAAAACAAAACAAGTTTATAATTAACACTTGGCGAGATAGTTCCTCTTGTATTAATACATGTTATTATTAATGGACTATTTTACAATATAGCTACCACGAAGCACAAACTAATCGCATTGTGATCAGGAAGCGGTTTTATTGGATCTCCAAAACCCTGTATTTTTATGTCATTTTTTTCTCACATTCCTTTATATAAACATAATGGCTTTTTCCACTTCTTCTTATGCGGTTCCAAATTTGTTTCTTAAAAGTGTAGTATTTCCAACTCAATTCTCCATATATGGAATGTATTTCAGTAATACCCAAGCACACCAAATATACCACAGCTTTTCCAAAACCACTTTGCAAGTTCTTCTAATGCCAGGTTTACTCAACATTGGGTCTGCCCAAAACCACTCAATCTCAGGGGTTCTCTTGAGTGGCCCTCTGACACAATCCTGCCCTTACCTCCATCACACACAGGAGCTGGATCTTTTTCATCAGCTTCGATTCTTGGGCTGCTAGGTCAGGCTGGTAAAAAAACAAACAAACATTACATTTATTATAATATACTGCATACATACTACACACAAACAGCTATGACCGTTTCAGCCAAGGCCCATCATTCATTTTTATTAAGAATGTTTTTAATAATGGCATTTTATTTTATATAATTGCTTTCATTCAAATCCAAATGGTCAGAATACAATCAGACCCCAGAAGAAGAATTGAAACTGGTCTCTAAGAGTTTTTTTATAGCAGATAAGACAATATTTTACCACTGTAGAAGATTCTCTCTATTAGCGTCTTGTCTATATCCATGATAATTATTATCCAGGGTGACTTAGTTACTTACACAAGAAACATTTTAAAGCATCACAAAAGTGCAGTAGTAAAATTACTAGAATAAGCTCAATGTGTATCATTTGTTTGCACTGCTTCGCACTCATGTTTCTCACCTGCTGTCCCCATGCTGTTTTGAAAGCCTGAAACTTCTCCACTTTGCCGCTGTTGAACGCATACAGTGTGTCTATTAACCACTGTTTGTCTGTGTTCCTTAGTGACTCCAGTACTGGATGCATCAGCTGCAGGGGAATACAAGATCAGCAAAAACAATGTTTTAGCAAAGAGTTAGAATAAAGAAGTATAAATACAACAAACACCCAAATGATCTGCTACTCATGAAAATCTAGCAGCTTTTATATTTGAATGATGCTTTAAGAGGCTGTATCTTAACATCTATAGGACAGGGTTTAATAAATAGTCTGAATAACGTAGGATTCATTTAAAATCGTTAATGGTAAAGATGCAGTTTGAATGCTCTTAGTAACTCACAAGCTCTCCAAAATTGTAAACGCCTTCTCCTAGGAGTCCAGCCAGTCCCAATGTAAAGGCTCTCTCCTGTTGCTCTGCCTCTGCAAGACCAAATGTTTATTTAGATATTTACTTACTTTTATTGCAGAACATTTATATAAAAACACATAAGCCAATTAATTCTTATACATCACTCCTCGAGACAGAATCGATCTTCTCTGGACACTTACTGCTCCTCGTCAACTGGTTACCCAACAGAAAAGAAAAATCTATGATTTAAAAATTATAATGATTATAAGTCATTTTCCACATTTATCCCATTACAGGCTGAAGCCAATGGTTCAGTGTGATTGTATGTCCATGATTCCAGCCTTTAAAGGGTTTGTTTGGATTTGACTGCTGTAATCGACCGCTCTCTCTTTCCACACCAGTCTGAAGGAAAAGTTGCAGTGAGGAAGTTACCTGGCAAGTCCTTGGCATCCACACAGCCCAGGTAACGAAGAGCATCTTTGTAGTAGGAGGCGTGGTTTCCTACAATGCGGTAGTATTTGCTGGAAAGGTCATAAAAGCGCCCGTGGACTGACGTCACCCCAGGCAAGTTATTCAGCATCTCCTCCACTTCCTCAATTAATTTCTACATGCAAAGCACATACAAGTACACCGTTACAAAAGGGCAGTGCCAGCAATGCTTTCTGTGACAACGTGGGATTAAAAAAACAAACAACAAAAAGTATCCAATTCTCACATTTTCCTGCTACGCTTCCAAACCAACTGTTTACAATTAGGCCTACACATTATGGGATCGACACTAGTTTGAGTCAGAATAACAAATTGAATAATGTTAATTATGCATCTCTGAATTTTAGGAGAGGAAGTAAATACATTAATTTATTATTATTTAACATAATTAAGACGTTAATTACAATCATCGTAATTACACCTAAACTCAGATCTTTCTCCTTTTTACCTTTGTTGCTGGAAGGTCATTTATTTCCATTTTCAAGCTGCCAATGGTAGTTTTGCAGAGTATTACTGCTTCGTCACTGCTTTTCACCTAACAACAAAACAAGGAAAACATGACATGGTACTCTTTATTGTACTTTAAGTGTATGAAGATATATTAAAGTACAAGACAATGTAATAAGTGAAATTCATTCAACAGATTTTCAGAATTAAATAATATCTCTTGTACATTTGGAATGTAATCGAAAAATATTGTGAATCGAATGTGGTGACATGAGATCACTTACCTTTTCCTTAGTCTTCTCAAGGAAGGTGATGGCAGTATTGGGATCTTCGTTGCAAGACAAATGAGGAAAGGGCTTGTTTAAAATTGGATACTAAGAATTAGGTACTTTTCTCTTGTATGTTTTAGCAAATGTCCTGCATTCTTTTAAAATAAATGTCTAACTCTTTGAAACTTTAATCATTAAAACATTTAAAGCATTTATAATTCATGCTTCTGCAGACAGGGAAAACATAACATATTGGGAAAATTACAGGTCATGAAAAGATAACTCTATTTTACTAATAATGACCTAAGCACGCATACACAACCCCCCCACAGAAAAAACAACAAAATCCTGGAAACAGCTTGTCTGGTTGCTACTTGTTTTACAGCTCTTACCTGTCATTTGTCTTGCTACATGTAGAATAATTTCTACAAGAGACAATGGATTGATTCTGAAAGAAGCAAAGAACTAATGTTAATGACCTAGCAACAAAGACAGACCTGCTGAAAATCAGAAATACATGAGGTGGACCTCTTCTGTTTGTTTGTTTGTTTTTCTTGCTGTTATTGACTGAAGCAAAAGCACTAGGCCACTACGCTATCTTCACATCTTGTCTCCTGTCTATAGAAACACAAAATACAGGACGTCTCTGCCCTGCTGTCTCTTCTGTCTGTTTCCATAAAAACCAGGGTAAATAATCTTAATACACTGCAAACATTGATCTTCTTTTTTAAAGCATACCTTGCACAGTGAGCAATTATTATATTTATGCTTCCTTCCCAACAATCTCGGCTTATTCCTTTTTTCCCCAAGATAAGTGCGATGAGTGCTTTCAGTGCTTTACAAATAGGAAAACGCTGCAGAAGTATTCCGTCATTATTCCATTCATGTCTGCTTTATTATCAGCCTGTCGTTAAGGTGTCGCAGAAGGAGTCTGTCTTACCTGTGTTCAAAATCACTGAGGAAGTTTTCATACAGCTGGAAGGACAAGAAGATGATGGTTAGACTGAATGAAACTTTTACATTCCCAGGAGCCCAGGAGCTGTACATCAGTTACACCTTGCTTACCTTTCACCGGGACACTTAAAATACTTTTTGATTCAGAAACGTCTTTAACTAAATGTACAAGTTTCTGCTTAATTTTCTAAATGGATCTATTACAGAAGTGTCATATCTGATTTATTAACCCTTGTCACAATTAAAATGTGAGAAATGAAAACTGACTTTAAGGCAAACACCTGATGCATCCTTCTGTATTCCTATGAAGATTGGAAACCCAAGGTGTCAGTGCCTCACCTTAATTAGGCCATCTCCAGAAGCAAAGCACGGGTCCTGCACAAAATCTGTGATCTTCAGTGTCAGCTGGTGCCATAACCTAGCAATACCCAACAAAAAGCAAAACACAAGCAGATAATCATTTGTAACATGAAGTTGCTTCTGTTATCATCAGTCTGCATTACATCCACAATCCGGTTTTTGAAACATATTAGTCTAAGAGGTGTTGCATTTTTTTAGGCTGTATATGTGTGTGTGTGTGTATATCATCATCAGCCTATATCAATCCACTGCTGGATGAAGGCCTCCCCAAGATGTTTCTACAGCTTCCCTTTTCCATGTCACACCTGCAATGTTTATGAGTTGATTGTTTGTAGGTCATTTTTAATCTCTTGAGAACCATTTGATAGCTTCCTTTGTGCAAGTGTCTGTGTGTGTGTATGTATATTAATGTATGCATACATACATATACACACACACACACATATATATCAGCCCTAGTCTTGGATAGGGCTGCATTCAGCAAAATGTTCAATAGTGATGTCTTTGAATGATACTAGACAATTCCCCCAGATACATTTAAGCATTTCTCTTTCAAATGAATATCTGACAATAAACATGTAATCAGATGAAGCCTAATTAAAAAATGGCATCTTAATGCAACTGTAATTCAAGGTCTCTGCTATGAGATCGTTTGCTGGGTTTTGAACCCTATTGTATAACTGGACACTTGTTGGGGAAGAAGGGCTGCGCTTGATCGAGGGCCGCAGCGTCCTTTCACTAACAATTCCGCCTTAATTACTTAATTGAAGATATAAGTGTTTAGGCCATTAATTCTCACTTAAATCTTCGGCCCTAATTGAACAGTACCTATAAAACCCTTCGAGGGACGAGCACAGAGGAGTGAAGTTTGAAACCATTGTGTAAGAAAGGCAAGAAATCCGGTGTGATACTGCAATTCGTGCGCCATTCACAGTGATAATACATTTTGTTATAAATATATCGAAAACAATCGCGTGGAAAAGCCATTAAGGAGTGCTTATTTGTATCTGTATTTGTGTT
This sequence comes from Amia ocellicauda, assembly GCF_036373705.1. Lineage (NCBI taxonomy): Eukaryota > Metazoa > Chordata > Actinopteri > Amiiformes > Amiidae > Amia > Amia ocellicauda. Next base: position 10,561,400 of record NC_089853.1, on the reverse strand, counting down.
TCGTAGGGTATGGGGGAGCCGGAGGCCTGTTCATCTGAGCTCTATCTGCCGGTTTTTACTACATGACTCAGCGCATGTCTAGTAGACTGTGCTCGTTTTGTGCATTTCTGTTTCTTACTTCTTGTTGTAAAGTTCCTCCAATGTGTGCCACTCCGTAGCCATTTCGGGAGTGGAGCTTTTGCTCTGCTGTTGCTTGAGGTAACCGGTAACATCCTTCATCGTGATCGCCGATTCGTGACAGTATTACTAACTGAAATGTACAAGTGAAAAGCCTGAACCCCAAACATACACACTGCTTTTGCAAAGCTATCTGGGTATTGACCTGACAGCCATTACTGCCGTAGTGTCGGTAACAAACGCGCACACGAAACCTGGAATAATCTAATCGAACCCGCATGAGTGAATGTATTAAAATTAACAATCATAACAAGAGTTTTTATAATTTTGTCAATTAATGTATTTTATTACTTCTCTATTATATATTTTTGAAACGATTCGTTCTTTTGAATCACTCTAAATATCGCGTAAATATATATTAGTCCATTTTGAAAAAAAAATTGAAATGTGTTAAATGTTCGAAAAGACTCGATCTTAAAATAGTTATGAACAAAAGTGTAGGCACATCCTCTACGTGTTATACGGTGGCGAACTCTGATGTCATCGGGAGGTCGCCTGAGCTGTTGTCACTTGCAAATAACCATTTATTCAAGACGGGTTTTTGTTATCATATTTAAAAATAGTATACACCGTTTTAAAATATTTTGTTAATTATTCGTTTTAAATCTGGTTATTATGAACACAAAAGATGACCTTTTCCATGTCCAAGTTGCTTAGATTTGTATACCACCACAAAGTCAAACATAGCTCAACTTTAGGAATTGCATCATTGAAAGGTAAAATGAGCGTAATGTTCACATGCTACTGAAGAGTTAACGTGACACTGTGTAGCTAATATGGTTTCCTGTGATTGTTTTCTCCGGATGTATGTTTGCTCAGCTGAAGACTGGTTAAAACTAATGCACTTGTTCACTGTGCTACTTAGGGCTGAGATCCAGATTTACACACGCACTTATTTAGTGACACTTGCAACAACGGGCAGATATATGCACTACCATACAAGTTCAATGACTTTGAATCCGGACAGCATCTAGCGCAGAATGTCAAACTTGTAACATAAAAGCTTTCATGAAGTTAAATTATATAATAAAACCACTGCAGGTTTATGTAGAAATGTATTACACTATTATGCGTCCAGATGTATGTAACTAAGGTAGAGCATGCTCAGTTAGTATGCGAGCTTTTGTGACTTCATAACCTTCAGAATAATGATGTATACGTGTGATGCATGACCTGCTGAGTGTACCTAATTAACACGAATGTTATATATCGTTTATATATTTATTTTTGGTTTCAGTACCCTATGGCCAAATACATACAGGAGTCACCCCTAAGACAACAGTCTTCCTCCAGCATAATGGCAACTGTTTTAGAAGCTGTATATATCTACAGCCACAGATATCTTGGTATAGTAGGTAAGTACTGGTCTTCTCTTTCCCACTGTGCAAGGAATACGTTTTAGTTAGAAATGTAGAAATAATACAATATTGTAAAATATCACCATCTCAGCAGGTCCTTATTGTAACACCAGAATATGAATTCAAATGAAAAGGGCCAAAACTATATTTTATGGGTACGAGTTCAAAAGGGCAGGACAGTTAAAGGTCTTTAGGCAACACAAACAATACAAAAATGTACTAGTTTTGCTAAACATCTGTTGCATCAGGTGAGCGGTCCTCAAAGCTCAGAAGGAATCTTTTGTTTTACACTGTCAGGGGACAGACGTCTCGCAGTGACAGCTATGGGGCAGAAGGCCTGACAGCATGGTAACAGTACAGCGCGGGGGATAGCTGTACAAGATCGACAGATTAAGTCCTAAGGCTAATTTTTGCCTTAGATTCATTTTAAAACAAAATGTTAATCAACTCAAGTGTGGAGGATATGTGAAACCCCAAAACATCCTCCAGAAATCTAGATTGTATGGATTTCACATTTTATATTGCTGTTTGTTAATTCAGCCAAATTACCCCACATACATCGGCCCCTTTGTCATGACTCGTAGGAGATGTTTTTCGACCTGCCGCATGGTACGAGGGCTGTTTGGAGGGAGTGGCAGTGTCCAGAAGCAGCAGACTTTGGAAGACATTGCAAAGCTTGTACAAGAGCAGGAATGCCAGAGGATTGTGGTGATGGCTGGAGCAGGTATAAGCACACCTAGTGGGATCCCAGACTTCAGGTAAAACTTCTAAGCTGGAGAAAAGCGTCTTCTGCACTGTGCACTGTGTCGAATGTAATCCATTGCTTTGATGTTGCTGTACTAAAACTGACTGAAGCTCACCCAGGGTGAATATAATCCCAGACCTAAGTGTCAGGTTTCAGAATCTGAGCCACAGCCATGTAGTGGGGAGGATGAAGTGAAGACATGAGGTTACTGGAGTCTTTTTTCAGCTGCTTTTACACTACAATCTCCAAACAGTGTGTGACAGACTATACAGTGGGGGAAAAAAGTATTTGATCCCCTGCTGATTTTGTATGTTTGCCCACTGACAAAGAAATGATCAGTCTATAATTTTAATGGTAGGTGTATTTTAACAGTGAGAGACAGAATAACAACAACAAAATCCAGAAAAATGCATTTCAAAAAAGTTATAAATTGATTTGCATGTTAATGAGGGAAATAAGTATTTGACCCCGTCGACTTAGTACTTGGTGGCAAAACCCTTGTTGGCAATCACAGAGGTCAGACGTGTCTTGTAGTTGGCCACCAGGTTAGCACACATCAGGAGGGATTTTGTCCCACTCCTCTTTGCAGATCCTCTCCAAGTCATTAAGGTTTCGAGGCTGATGTTTGGCAACTCGAACCTTCAGTTCCCTCCACAAATTTTCTATGGGATTAAGGTCTGGAGACTGGCTAGGCCACTCCAGGACCTTAATGTGCTTCTTCTTGAGCCACTCCTTTGTTGCCTTGGCTGTGTGTTTTGGGTCATTGTCATGCTGGAATACCCATCCACGACCCATTTTCAATGCCCTGGCTGAGGGAAGGAGGTTCTCGTCCAAGATTTGACGGTACATGGCCCCGTCCATCGTCCCTTTGATGCGGTGCAGTTGTGCTGTCCCCTTAGCAGAAAAACACCCCCAAAGCATAATATTTCCACCTCCATGTTTGACGGTGGGGATGATGTTCTTGGGGTCATTCCTCCTCCTCCAAACATGGCGAGTTGAGTTGATGCCAAAGAGCTCGATTTTGGTCTCATCTGACCACAACACTTTCACCCAGTTCTCCTCTGAATCATTCAGATGTTCATTGGCAAACTTCAGACGGGCCTGTACATGTGCTTTCTTGAGCAGGGGGACCTTGCGGGCGCTGCAGGATTTCAGTCCTTCACGGCGTAGTGTGTTACCAATTGTTTTCTTGGTGACTATGGTCCCAGCTGCCTTGAGATCATTAACAAGATCCTCCCGTGTAGTTCTGGGCTGATTCCTCACCGTTCTCATGACCATTGAAACTCCATGAGGTGAGATCTTGCATGGAGTCCCAGAGCGAGGGAGACTGACAGTTATTTTGTGTTTCTTCCATTTGCGAATAATCGCACCAACTGTTGTCACCTTCTCATCAAGCTGCTTGGCGATGGTCTTGTAGCTCATTCCAGCCTTGTGTAGGTCTACAATCTTGTCCCTGACATCCTTGGACAGCTCTTTGGTCTTGGCCATGGTGGAGAGTTTGGAATCTGATTGATCGATTGCTTCTGTGGACAGGTGTCTTTTATACAGGTAACGAGCTGAGATTAGGAGCACTCCCTTTAAGAGAGTGCTCCTAATCTCAGCTCGTTACCTGTATAAAAGACACCTGGGAGTCAGGAATCTTGCTGATTGATAGGGGATCAAATACTTATTTCCCTCATTAACATGCAAATCAGTTTAAAACTTTTTTGAAATGCGTTTTTCTGGATTTTTTTGTTGTTATTCTGTCTCTCACTATTAAAATACACCTACCATTAAAATTATAGACTGATCAAATACTTTTTTCCCTCACTGTATACCCATCACATCCTATTGACAGTACATTTCCACTGTCCACTGAATATGGTAAATGCAACAGTGTGAGATTATGGTAGCGTTAGTAATAATTATAACTATGTAATGTATTCATTCTTTGCCTTCACAGGTCACCTGGAAGTGGTCTGTATGATAATCTCCAGCAGTACAATCTACCCTATGCTGAAGCCATATTTGAGATCAACTACTTCCACCACAATCCAAAACCATTCTTCGCCCTGGCCAAAGAGCTCTATCCAGGCAATTACCAGCCTAATCTAACTCACTACTTCATCAGACTCCTACATGACAAAGGACTTCTACACAGACTGTACACCCAGAACATAGATGGCCTGGAGAGACGTGAGTATGCACAGATCTCACAGTGACAATTGTCCATTTAAGTGTTGGCCAATGCCTAGTAGTATTTGTTTCATAATTTAGAGGGACTCGGCTTCAGAAGACTTTTAAATAAGTGTTCTTTTAGTATTGCAGTTTACTCTCTTTTCTCATATCCGACTTTAAGATGGTGTGCTGCTGAAAGCACAGTATAAATAGACATTTTGCATGTGATACATATGTGATCTGCAAATGTTACAGTCTGAAAGCTGAATATGCTTTTTCAGTATGACATTGTGTGGTAGTGTTTGGTTTTTGCACCATTTTGTGTAAACATACATATGTATATTTGAAGACTTCAAGATAATTAATGATTAAAAAAAATATATATATAAAAACAAAATCATAGTGAACATAATGCAGCTCTCACTGGATTTGAACCCCTATGTCACGTGAGAAAATGTAGACCCATCAGTATTCAGTGTACAACAGAATCAGTTGAATTTTCCTCTTGCCCACATATTTTCCAGGAGCAAAACTAGATGGGGTTTTGTTGTTTTCAGAAACCTAATAATGTGATTGAAAAACTACCGTTTCTTGGCATGTAAGTGATTGCTTTCCCTGTCTTTCTTGTTTGCCAGTGGCAGGCATTCCTCCAAATAAACTGGTGGAAGCCCATGGGACCTTCGCCACGGCAACTTGCACAGTCTGTCGGATGTCATTCCCAGGAGATGCCCTGAGAGTATGTTGTGTGCAAGCCTGCGGCCTCCTGTCATGTGAATAGCCTCTCGCGGCTTTACAACACAGCAGTAGGGTATCAGGGCTCTGGGGAGACAGGGCTGGCTGAATCTGTAGTTTTGTGTGGGTCACTGGTACCCCTTTTCCACTTGCTTATCCGACCCAACCTGGAACTGGTCTGGTGCAGTGTAGCACGATACCAATTTTGTTGAGCCGATCCTGAAGTTTCGGCCTTGCAGATGGGGGAGTTAACTGAACTCTCCATCACATAGCTTCAGTCTCAGTTTGTTTCACCTCTTTTCATAGCAAACATCAAAAAACATGCACACGACTCTCGACGTCCCCAGCTTGTGACATCATTTACCTCAGCTCAGGTAGTGCAATGGAAACACACCCGACCCGTACCAGGCCTGCTCATCTAGGTTCCGGCTTGGTTCAGGGTTGGGTCGGACATGCCAGTGGAAAAGGGGCATGAAATAGTGCAAGCCTGTAATATTTCAGGTCTTGCTGTATGCCAACACAGTGTTTGGGAGGGAGAGCAGAAGAGCTAAGTGGTGTCTGAATAAAAGCACATTTTAGACTAATAGCAGGTGAGACTTATTACTGTCTTATTTATTTTCTACGCAGACAGGAAATGGAAGTCAAATTGTGATCATTGAAAACATGCTGGTAAGGGGAGAGGAGCTGTGAAGATGGGGGCTGTGTAGCATTTGGTGCTTCTAGTTCCTCTGATGTTGTTGTATAGTAGTCCTAATCACCAAACTATACCAACATTTGGTTTAAGTTCACTATTTATTTTCCAGTCCAATATGAACAATAATTTACTTATGATTATTATAACGATAGTTTTGTTGTAATTTATTGTCATGGTGTATCAGAGGCAGGTCATAGTGGTGTCTTATTAGATTAACTGATTATTCTAATTGTTTTGCTTTTCTCATGGTTTGTCTCTGGCAGGCAGATATAATGGAGAGTAAAGTCCCACAATGCCCCACCTGTAGGGGGGTTGTCAAGCCTGACATTGTGTTTTTTGGGGAGGAGCTCCCGCAGCAGTTCTTTCTGTATCTGACTGACTTCCCTCTGGCTGACCTGCTCATTGTCATGGGAACCTCCCTGGAGGTGAGGCGGGGTGGCACATTTGAGATGTGGGTTTTGTTTACATAAGGAAATATGTACATGTTATGTGGCAGGAAATTATTGAAGTGTCTTATTAAGTAGTTCAACTCCCTGGATGTGAAACAACTTATGTTTATGAAGTTGATTTTTATTCAAATGATAATATTTATACAAATTGTCATTCTGGTCCTATTGCTATATTGCTTTAATTTATTCTGTTTCCTGTGGTTAAAAAAACAAAGCTTTGTCTTTTTTGTTAAAATGAAGTAAACTTTTAATACAAGACGCTAATACTTACAGCAGGAAACCTTTTTTTTGGACCTGAATGGGGTATAGATTTCAATATTTAGGTGTAATATTATGGAGACAATGTTACTATCACAAATCTTTGGTTTTAATGGTTTATAAATTTATGCATGGATTCTTCTAACGGGCTTTGATTGGATAGGTTACTGTATAGTGTATCCATGGCAAGGAAATGAAGACAGATGTCCTGAAAACCATTGTTGCCAACAGAGGAAGAGGTGGTGTTGTCAAAATAAAAGTCAATGGATTCAGTCAGCCTGAAATTAACACCACGTCTCTGTTCTGTTGGACAGAGATAATGAAAGTTAGAGAAAGTCCAGAATAAATTAAGACACAACATGTAGAGTTTGACCTTTTCAGAAAGTGTGAAAAAAAGAGACCTGTTGTCACACTGCTGCTAATAGGAGCAGGAAGACGTGTGTGTGACTAAGAAATGCCAGGTATGGCTGCTCCCATTTCAAGACCAACATTCACCCGGCGTTATTGATGGACTGTAGACCACAGTGTCTCTGTGCTGGAAACGTGCCCAGTCACATAAAACAGCAAACAAAAACCTCATCTGTAATATAACCTTCAACGTGTTTTCCTTTTAAGTGTGATATGCGGTTTAATTTGATCCCCTAGCAGTTTTATAAAGAACACAATCAATGCTGTCTGCTTTAATGGACAATAAAGGAGGTTTCAATGTAGTTCAAGAAGGTTTTAACTCTTTACACATGATCACTGGGTTAATGTGGATCACTTTAGCATGAATAAATAAGTAAATAAATTTGTTTCTAGTTAAATGAGCCTGCCTAGGAATCAAAATTAAAGCTATAGATTTCATTAAAAATAGGGAATTGGGACCCCACAGTTCTTTACAATTGGTAGGGGATTCACTTAATCCACCACTGGAATGTAGTCCCCGCCTAGGTGAGGTAGAGCAGCCCTTGTGCTGGGGTGACACGAGGAGTTATCAAGTCAATTAAAGTTCACTGGGGATCATTAGGTAGTGCCAGACTGAGAAAGCTGGAATTTAACCGGGACAGTGGGGTAAGCCCCTCCGCACCAGTATTTGCAGATTGTGCAGTCCCTAAGCAGGCATTTTGCCTGTGTTACAGGTGGAGCCCTTTGCCAGTTTGGCCGGCGCAGTACGGGGCTCAGTGCCTCGGGTTCTCATCAACAGAGACCTGGTGGGGCCCTTTGTGTCCCGCTCGCCCCGGACCAGCGACGTGGTGCTGCTGGGGGACGTGGTGGCCGGGGTTCAGAGGTGTGTGGACACTTTGGGATGGACAGAACAACTGGATAAGCTTATCCGCACAGAAACTGAAAAGGTAAGATGTGTCATTCTCCCTACACTGCCGCCTTCTTGCACAGTTTAAACCTAAGAGCTTAATCCATGCGTTTTCATTTTGTATTCTGTGGTAAATTGGCTGCCAAGTTCCTCAAAGAGGTTTTCCTTCAGTGTGAGTATTTAATTCCTGTGGGCTGAGTGTGGTTTAGCAGCAGAGGAAAGGAGAGCAGTTCAGCATCACACCAGGCTTAGAAAAGGTTCCTCATGAATAAATTCTATTGAGATACAATGGTAGTATCATAGACATTAATTAAAACACAACAGGGCACAAATTAGTACAGAATTATGCATGTGTATATATTATAGAAATGCTGAAAGTACCAGAATGGCTGAGGTATTAATATTGTAAATAGTTACTGAAATGGCTGGTTCACCAATGTGCTGAAAGGTTTGATTTCATGTTCTAAATGATTGCACTTAACTAGGGCAGCTGCATTGCCCTATTGTCTGTCTCCGCACAACCACCGACAAGCACATAAAAGCACTGTATGCGGCCGAGTGAGGCGATGGTATAATGGTGTATAACAAGTATGTGCTAATCCCACTCTCATTGAAAATGTCTGAAAAATAAATGGTGATTTTTGGTCTTAATATTAGGTAAGGGGAATGGGGATGTTGTCATTGACAAATCTGTATTGAATGGTTGCAAGCCTTTTAAGATATTTATATTCCTGCTTGTTAAGAATTTTTTTAAAAACTTGATGCTGGCTACAGACCCAGTTCTCCTCAGCCGTGACAGTGTTGGGCACGTGCCTGCCTCTGTCCACTCATCCTTTGCCACTCCGCTCTGGGTCTTGGCCAGGACGGATAGTTAATTGTTGTTCGGGGGCGAGGGGGTCAGCCTGTAAACCGTTCACTCACCTCCCTGCAGACCTGAACTCTGGTCCCTGGAGGTGAAGTCTTTCAACAGAAACTGATTAAATCTGCTGCAGAAGCCAAGCTATCCAAATAGTTTTTTGGGGGTGTGTGATTGTGTGAATTCAGCCTGAGCTAGGAGACTCCTGCTCTCAGTGTCTTAATCAACATTTATCATCCCCACAGCTTTCTTCTGAAATTAAGCTGGGTTTCTGTGTCCTCCCACATTGGCATTCAGACCTTTTCTTGCTTTAATGACCTAACTGTAGGTTGGGATTGTCAGTTGTTGTAGTATTTTGAACAGTGTCTAAAGACAGCTTTGTTCAATGCAAAATAATAAAACCTATATCAATTAAAGCTAGAGAAACATTTTCAGGGTTTAGAATCCGAGTTGTCGTTGAGATGTTAATGTCAGAACAGTGGAATAGAAAGGAAGATTTGAGTGTCCTGCAGACGTGTCTTTTTATCTGGAATGCATGTAGATAAATCCCGCCTGCATAGAGAATATCTATCCATCTTGTGTTTAATGTAATGTATGCAGTTCCTAATTAAGAACAGCACAGTTGTGTCAGGTGGTGTTTCAGGCAGCTAAGGGAGCTGAGTGGCCCACGGTGATACTATCTCTCTCAGACTGCTGTCTTCTCATGGACATATGAATACTGGAAAGTCAGTTTCAGTAGCAGATGCAGGTACACAGGGAGTGACATGGAACTAATCAGATTCTAATCAGACAATCAGTGCAGTGCAATCGTGAGCCAGTCTTGTTTGTGTTTTAAATCAGCAGAAGAGAAGAGAAGAGGGAGGAGAAGAGAAGAAGGAGGAGTAAAGACGCTGAAGGTCTTTCCCAGGGGTCTGCCTGTCTCCGAAGGAGGTATTCAAACTACCGGCTGACATTAAATGCCTCTGATTGCCAGCAGGAAGTCATGTGATTTTCACTTTATGAATTTGCATGGCCATAGAGAATTAAAGTAGTAGATTAAATTACATCCAATGATTGTGGTGGTTTAAAAAGGCTGTGTTTGACAATATATTTGTTGTTGTTGCAGGTCCTCTGGTGTACAGATGAGCATAAGGCTTGTAATATAGGTTGAAGTTGAAGGATCCTTTTTAATTGGTCATATACTCACTCTTGTTTGCACAAATTTGAACAAATAAGCTAAAGCTGTGTCATTTTTCATAGATCAGGTCTCTTGTATGGATGAAATGGGGAGAATGTGTCAATTTGTATATGACTATACTTTGAATAAGGATGAATCAATCAAAATAGTTGTGAGAAAATGTAGATTATATAAATAGATGTAATTAACTCATGCCAAACTAGTGTCTCACTTCTCAATAAATATTATTTACCCTGTTTTGGATTTTTGAACCTTGTTTTTGGTTTAAGATGTGGTTGATAAGCTTATGGGCTGATGTCAAGGTGTGTGGTATATCAGAAGTGTGTGTTTGATCATTTTCCTCTGCCCTCAAAATTTTGGTGGGAACATAACATATGGTGGAAGTGGGGGGTAACCCTGGAAAACCAAAAGTGTGTACACAAAGAAAAGAAAAAACAAAAAGTAAACATTTAACACACATAGCATTGAAAATTATATTTCCTTTCAACCATATTTCCTTTGTTCGACTGAAAGGCATAGTCCGGTGGAAGGGAAAGACTAGGTTCAAATAGCTCCATCAGGATGTGCTTAACAGGGGCAGACTGGGAGAAGAAATCAGGAGCCAAAGCCTTGTGGGCTACTGGGGCTCAACTGCAGCCAACACCAGTTTCCCAGTGGGAGGGACCGGTCCCCTCATATCCAACCTGCAGAACCGGACAAATGTAAGCGTAAATGTAATTGGGTCTTAACTGCCGTCTTGGCACCAGGTGCTAAACGTCTGCCAGTGGTAGGAATACTGCGACCTTGTAGAGGGCGCTCTCACCGACTGAATAGTAGGTACTACCGCATCTGACAGACCCCAGGCAAGCAAACGCTCCTGCTCAGGGGCCAGGCCTAGATTGGGGTGCCAAAGCGTACCCTGGACCTGGGACAACACATCCGCTCTCACTGGGAGCTGCCAAGGCTCTCCATTGAGGAGGGTGATTAGGTCTGCAAACCAGAATCTGCGAGGCCACCGTGGGGCCACTCATTCTGTCCTGACCTTCTCCAGGACCACCGGGAGAAAGGGGAACAGTGGAAACACATAAAGGAGACAGTGTGGTCACGTTTGGGCTAGCATGTCGATCCCTAGGGTACCTGAACGGTCTTGGACAGAGAACCATAGTAGGCAGTGGGTGGACTCTGCCAATGCAAAGAGATCCACTTCCGCTCTGCTGAACCGGCTCCACAGTTGTATTACAAGCTTGTGGAGGCGCCATTCCATAACTGGGGGGCCTCCCCAAGACAGGAGGTCCGCCACCGTGTTGGATAGGCTGGGGAGGTGAACTGCTCTGATGGAGCAGAGCCGTAACTGCGCCCACAGAAGCAGACGGCGTCATAGACAGTACAGTTTGTGTGACTGGAGACCTCCTTGCCTGTTGATTTAAGCAACCACCGCTGTGTTGTCCGTCCGAACCAGCACATGTCTGTCCCATAGGACTGGCAGGAAATGACACAGTTCGAGGAGCACTGCTTGTAACTCCAGGACATTGATATGGAGGGCTCGTGCGGGCTCTGTCTACCTGCCTTGGACACCATGTCCGTCGCAGACTGCTTCCCAACCTTGTTTGGAGGCGTCTGTCATCATCACCACTCAGTGGCAGACTGGTCCCAGTGGCACACTGAGGGTCAAATTGTAAGGGCTTCACTATCAATGGAACACCTTCCAGCATGCCGGAGTGACTGTGACTCGGCATGCTTAATCGTGGCGAGGATACATCTGTAAAGACCCGAACCACCGCTGCACCACTCAATCGGAGGAGGCCAAGGGGGTGGTTCTGTGATGCTGCTGTTAGGAGGCCTAGCAGCCTCTGGCAAGGGGACACCCTGAGGTGAGCTCTCAGTCAGAAGAGGAAGAGACACGCGTGTATGGTGGCTCTCAGGACGTCCAGGAGGTCTGGCAGCAGTGTGAGGGGGAGGGGGAGGGGGAGGGGGAGGGGGAGGGGCCCATGGGCATCGCTCCGCCACTCTTCCCTGTTGCTCATGTGCTTGTGCATGTCAGGTAGGGGGGGCGCAGCAGCAGACGCAGGCAGAGAAGCGAGCATGGGGGACGCGGCTGTCTCCGAAGCTGCGTGTCCGGAGGAGGAGACGGAGTGGCTCGGGGAGAGGCAGAGGTCCGGAGCCACCGAACCCCTACCGTCACTCGCCAGAGTGGGAGATCGCCGGGCGCGGCGGCGATTGTGGCACTGTAGTGGACCCGGAAGTTGTGGCCAATTTGCGCCTGCTGTCGGTGCTTAGAAAGACAGGGCAGAGGACCTCACCACTCCAGGCGGCAAGGTGTGGCAGCTGCAAGCGGCGAAATGGCAGGGGCGAGAGGAGCTCATTGGAAAATGTGCAGTGGGGGTGCCGGTCAGTGTTTGCACCAAGGGGCAAACAACAACTGAAACGCCGCCACGACAAGTGGAGCGCCTGGCGGGCTGTAAGTGCGTCTCCACTCCGCAACGTTTATGCACACGGGGGCACTGCAACACCAACCAGATGCAAACTTGTTGTTGCCGGACAGAACACTGTCTATCCAAACAACAGGTGCAGGATACAAGTGCCGCATAGGCTCGTAGGCTTAACCACACCTTGTGTGCCAGGGTTTCCGGGGACACCGGGTGATGCGGGGTCCGGGGGGCCATGGGTAGTAGGCCAACAGCTGAAGCGGGGCCTAGAACCGAGGCCGCACCTGCGGACAGTGGAGCACAGCAGAGCTCGATCCCAGCAAGCTGAGAGAGCGAGATCTCCTACAGCTGCAGCTGCGGGCTGTAATGCGGGTGCAAGCTGGCAGAAGAGCACCTCTCATGGGCGAGATCTCTGACGGACGGCCGGGCCTTGGATTTTACTGCCACTGCTAGCGGATAATATATGGCACTATATTAACACGATTATTATTTTATGATGCTCCATTTGTGAACCGAAACTGAAACCGAAATTGCAGCCAGAGCTCCAGTGCACGGATGGACAGGATCGAAATTAGCTATAAATATAACTAAGACACATGATAGAGACAGAGATGTAGCGAAACGGTGGTGAACTACAATATTAATGAAGCCAGCCAGCCAAAATACAGTTTTTAAGGTCTAATGCAACACACAGACACAGAAAGCTCACGTTCTCGGGTCCAGCGAAATGGCAAAAGAGAATGAACCAGCGCAGACGTCACATTTTATAGAACAGGAAGTGGGAAGGGACCTGTTCTGAGTGACGAGTGCAGGGCCAATGGCAGCTTTGATAGAGTGATGTTTTCAATTGGGTTCCTCTGGTAGTATGCAGAAACCCTTCCCCCTTGGGCAGTGCTTCTGGCTTGAAAGATAACCGGGGTTGCATTCACCACCTATCCATTTCTGAAGTAAATTACATGTATATCAACATACATATAGTCATGTGATTGAAAGGAAATATCTTTTTGAACGCTATTTGTGTTTACTTTTTGTTTCTTCTTATTTTTGTGTACACTCTTGTGGTTTTCCAGGGTTACCCCCCACATTCAACATGTTAACATATACACTTTTAAAAACACAAGGCTGCCATCACAATAGTATTGCACTGGCTGACTGTTTCTCATACTGCAGCTGTTAACCAAAAAATACCTTTTGAACCATCCTACAATATAATTATTTAGAGATTTGGAGCCCTATGTTTACACAACTTTTCAGGTCCTTCTTAAACCCCTTGTCTCGTATGTTTAGAAATGTCCACCACTCTTTAGCAAGAGGAACTGAGGTTTATGGAGTTTTACTTTTCACAATCTGCAAAACATAAGGACCACTTCTTTATTCCACTGGATGATCATAATTATGTAAATGAAAGCGTTGGCGCTGACTATGATTTACCAACCTGTTTATTGCTCTTGGTATGTGGTGGTGATTTGTGCAGATTAGATTCATAACCTCCAAATTAAACACAGACGAGATATGGGATGTGCTTACAGATCCATGTTGCCAAGGCAGCAGGACATGAAAAAGGTATGAGGTGCAGTTTTCATATTAGCTACTGAAGACTGAATAGGTAAGGTGTAGAACACTACATTATTAAATGTTCTGAACACCACTCACAAAAGATAGTTCAAGTTCACAAAAAACAGTGTGTATGCAGCTGCAGCACAACCATGAAATTTATAGTGAAATAGGAGGGAAAAACAAGCATTTCTATGGTGTTATTTTCACTGATCGCTTTCATGCTTGGAGTATGTTATCACTTAGTAATTTTTCAGAATCCTTCACTAACATGAAGCACAAACAGAATAATAGGACTGTAAGGAAGCATAAGCAATGCATTTTAAAAGCTTTTTATTTAATTATTTCACATTAAACTTCATCTCCTAATATATCTTACACTAATAAATAAATGAATGTGGCTGTTTCTGCTCTAAATGAAACCACCACTCAAGAATGACGCAGGCATGGCAGATCCTGGCCCTTACGAGGATTGAGCATCTCTGGATGGTGGACGCTGCATGACAAGATTGCTGGGCTTCTTCAGAATGTAGGTAAGATGGTACTAGTTTGTGCAAAATCTCTACATGGAAAATCTAAGAGCTGCAACATCGATACCAGTCAAGCCTCAACGTTTCAAAAAGTAAAGCTTGGGAGTACATTGTTTTTGCAGTACTATAAATGTTTTGCTGAGCTTGCTAAAATAATTAATTTCTGTATAGGTATACAGATGGGGAGAAAAACAACTAAAACCGTACCACATAGTTTTTCTTTTCCGTTTCTAGCAACTTCAATGTAAAATATAGCACAACACCATAAGGGTCTACATTGGAAAATAAGAGATTTCTGCAAATGTTGTCCCCAAAATGTCCTGCTTTTTTGGTTTCCTCTTTGGTTATTTGTCTGTCAATCAGAATCGAACTGAGGAATTCACAGTGCAGGGGGGAAAGTTACAGTTACAGAGGCATGCAAATAACAGAAAAAAACAGTAGGTTTTACTCTCACATCACTCTTTCAATGGTGGAATGCAGAGCCTAATTTTCAAGGAAAGACCATTTTAAGCAGCTAAAACGCAACTCACTAGGCACAACAGAGGAAAGATTTAGGAATCAGAAGCTACAATACATGTGCTGAAGAAAGCTCTATTTTGGAGCCCAGTTTGGTGACTGGTCTACAGTGAAACAAGGTGTGAACAATGCATGAACCCATCTTTCTGAGAGATGAAGCAGAGGAGAAAAGTGTGATTTGCTTTACAGAAATGCAGAAGCACCTCTTCCTTAGCAATTCAGCTTCCCAGTATTTTCTGGAATCAAGTACGGGTCTAAGGAAACAGATGGGTTTGGAGTTGAGCACTAGTCAGTAGTGTTTCACCTCTTGCTGGAATGGTCTCCACACTGTACACCTGTCACAGCAGACATGAAACCAGGAAAAAAAAAGTAAATTCATTAATTGGATTCAGGAAGTCATTGTTTCTTTGACCTATAGGTATACAGCACCAGTACTAAATTGGAATAAACTCAGATATGTCTGGGCCCTCTTAGTCTACGTCACTGTCTGAGTTGGAGGATGACCTCTGCTGGCCTATTCTGCTCATGTCTTCTTCCATTGACTCAAGCTTCCCATCAGTTCCCACTCTCATCGGCTGGATCACCTGGTCCCTGCAAAGACAGATTGCAAGCCCACATTAAATCAGAAAGACAAATTACAAATTCAGTACATCATGGAAGGTTTCCACCGAGGGGGAGCAGGAATACCACAGAATAACTTCCTCAACATCCTGGGCTTCAAATGTGTGATTAGTGGGGAGGTGGAAGTTTTGATTAAAAAAATATCAGTACAGAAAGGCCTTTTCTGATTCATTTGAAATCATTTTCCTGCATTTTTTACATTTCATCAGTTTTTGTTTTGTTTATTTCAGCTGCTTTACCTTTAGGATGAAGCCAAGCCAAACTTATAGGGCTATGCAATTATATTATATTATAAAAGGCAGCTTTTGTTTCTGTCCCGATCTTAAGATTATCAGTATTTTTGATATAATCAAAGTGAGTTTTAATATGCTGGGCTGTGAGATTCAGTGCCCTTCCTTGATTGACTCCCAGCTTGCTATGGAAATGTACCATGGGTATAAATGATGTATGGCAGCCCCAGAGACATGGGGGTATGGATCCTGCTGGGCACACAAGAACAGCTGCAGTTACAGCTCTCTCCATCTGCCAAACACATTGCCAGTCACAGGATGACAGCTGCCCCTCATCTGAAAAGGGATGCGCCTATAACATCTAGCTGACACAAGCATAGTAGAGCCAGGTCAGTCCCACAGTCAGGCTTTACATCAGCACCAAGATAGAGCTCTCTCTTTATACCCATCTGTTTTTTTATTTTATGGTGCCAGTCGAGGATGGTGTAATAGATATCTTAAGAACTGCATATTTTTCATGGTGTGTCTGTGAATGTGATCCCTGCTTTACTGTGCTACTATATTGTGCCATAATTCAGCCTAGATACCCAGAAGGACAGGGTCTGATAAGAATAAGATTTTACCAGCAATACTAATAAAATGCAATATAAATTTCCCCCGAATATAAAACCTTACACATACCTCAAGTTTGCTCATGCTTGACCATATATGGTTATTCCTCATGAGTTGTCAGGCAGAAAAGAAACTTTCACTCATCACGGGACAGACTTATGACCTATTACCTCTCTCTCCACTCCGGCCTGCATAAAAGTGATATTGCCCCACGAACCTCTTCTGTGCAGCTGCTCAGAATACAATTATTTTTGATTGACCCTAAATCTCTCTCTGGATTATTTTAGACTCTTCATATCTGAACTTTTTAGGTTACATTATGCTGTGGCCACCATGCCTTTTTTCCACCCTATGTGTTGGTATTTAAGTCCAAACTTTTTTGTGGATTCTTTCAGTTTTTTTTTGGTGTAAATTATGCCATAATTATAGCATGAGTTTTGAAAAGTGTGAGTCTGAGGCATAAAGATGAAGACTGCTTGCTCACCCAGTGGGGTAGGTCTTTACCAGCTCTGCCCAACTGGCAATGCCACACACAACACATTGCATTGCGAGACACTGGTGAACACATGACACTAAGAGAACACCCTGCAGCCCTTCCAACCACACACAGAGCTTCAGTAGCAACTTCAAATAGAGTGTCAGTTTTCCCTTGACACTTTCCCGTTGCTGCCTCCTCCCCTCAGCTCTGAAAGGGAATTCAGAAATGCCTGCCTTGAAGTGTAAATGAAATATTCAAACTGGGAATAAGTGTGTTGGGGTCAGGAGTTCACATGAGGGTTAGTTCAAAGAAATATAGTGCAGTACTTAAAAATGTCAAATGTAAGGACTGCAGCACTGAAATAACAACAAGGAGTCCTGGAAGTGATGGTATGTCCCCCACAGAGCCCTGATCTCAACATCATCGAGTCTGTTTGGGATTACTTGGAGAGAAAGAAGCAACTGAGGCTGCCTAAATCCACAGAAGAACTGTGGTTAGTTCTCGAAGATGTTTGGGCCAACCTACCTGCTGAGTTCCTTCAAACACTGTGTGCAAGTGTACCTAGAAGAATTGATGCTGTTTTGAAGGCAAAGGTTGGTCACACCAAATATTGATTTGATTTAGATTTTTCTTCTGTTCACTCACTTTGCATTTAATTACTTGATAAATATAATCTATTAACATGTCTATTTTTCAAAGCATTCTTACTTTACAGCATTTGTTCACACCTGCCTAAAACTGTTGCACAGTACTGTATGTGAAAAGTAGTTACTGCGTCTCAAAATAATATTAGTACATCAGAGAAATTGATGGAAGCCGAATGGAATGTGTCTGACAATTACACTTAGTGGGGTTCAATTTAACCAAGAAAGAACAAACAAGCAAAACTCCTCTGCAGAGCATCTTATCAGTGTAATTGCAAGTCAAAACACAGGCACAGGATGAAGTACAGTGAGCCGCAGGTTAGAAGATGGATGTGGCAGTGTTTTGTCGGCTGTGAAATTGAACATCTAGAATTGTGAAACATCTGCTCTTGTTTTCAAAACTACTGTGAAGGAAAATTGCTCTAATATTCTGTCAGTAACACACCAACCCACCTTGAGAGCTTGTCGAACATGTTGACTAATTTCATTGCTTCAAATTCCTTTTGTTCTTCTGTCATTCCTTCCATGGGATTGGGTAGCTTCTCTTCCACACGCCCTGTCACTGGGTTAATGCTGCAAAAAACAATTATTACATTTAGATATGCTTTTGTCAGCTATAGCGCTTTCAGCTTTTTTTCCCCCACACCCCCAAATACGCTTAATTTGTGATTTATTGAGTATGAAAAATGTTATCAGGGTGCTCTCTCTCAGCTTAATAGAGTAACAAAACTAAAGTTAAAGACTGAAAAGAATTGTGTAAAAACACTCTACTATCAATCAATCAATATTTATTTAATTTAGTCCCCTTCACATAGGAATTGTTACAGTGCACTTTACAAAGAATATATACATGAATAGTAACATGAAGTGAATCAATTTACTTTGTGGTGAGTATCCTTCCTCCTCATGCTTTTCCCAGCCCAACTGAACAGTGCTGTTTTCGTCAAATCACATTGTTAACCATGGAATTAAGGAAGCCTATTCAGGTCCTTGGAATCTCATACCTTTATTTATTTAAATCAACAAATAAATGCACATATACATTTGTAGGCAAAATTGTTCCTTCCTGCATCGTAATAAACGAAAAGTGAATAGCTTTTCATCTGAATGATAATGACAAGACCACTTCAGCCCTGCTTCACCAGATGGTGTCAGTGGTGTGGTGTACACTCTCATTTGAGAGCTCTGCTTATTTTATTTACAAATTCAGTGACAACATACACAAACAAACTCTCTCTCACACACACACACAGCTTTACCTTCCAAACAAACAAAGTACAGTGAGGGAAAAAAGTATTTGATCCCCTGCTGATTTTGTACGTTTGCCCACTGACAAAGAAATGATAATGATTTTAATGGTAGGTGTATTTTAACAGTGAGAGACAGCATAACAACAAAAAAATCCAGAAAAACGCATTTCAAAAAAGTTATAAATTGATTTGCATGTTAATGAGGGAAATAAGTATTTGACCCCTTCGACTTAGTACTTGGTGGCAAAACCCTTGTTGGCAATCACAGAGGTCAGATGTTTCTTGTAGTTGGCCACCAGGTTTGCACACATCTCAGGAGGGATTTTGTCCCACTCCTCTTTGCAGATCCTCTCCAAGTCATTAAGGTTTCGAGGCTGATGTTTGGCAACTCGAACCTTCCGTTCCCTCCACAGATTTTCTATGGGATTAAGGTCTGGAGACTGGCTAGGCCACTCCAGGACCTTAATGTGCTTCTTCTTGAGCCACTCCTTTGTTGCCTTGGCTGTGTGTTTTGGGTCATTGTCATGCTGGAATACCCATCCACGACCCATTTTCAATACCCTGGCTGAGGGAAGGAGGTTCTCGCCCAAGATTTGACGGTACATGGCCCCGTCCATCGTCCCTTTGATGCGGTGCAGTTGTGCTGTCCCCTTAGCAGAAAAACACCCCCAAAGCATAATGTTTCCACCTCCATGTTTGACGGTGGGGATGGTGTTCTTGGGGTCATTCATCCTCCTCCAAACATGGCGAGTTGAGTTGATGCCAAAGAGCTCGATTTTGGTCTCATCTGACCACAACACTTTCACCCAGTTCTCCACTGAATCATTCAGATGTTCATTGGCAAACTTCAGACGGGCCTGTACATGTGCTTTCTTGAGCAGGGGGACCTTGCGGGCGCTGCAGGATTTCAGTCCTTCACGGCGTAGTGTGTTACCAATTGTTTTCTTGGTGACTATGGTCCCAGCTGCCTTGAGATCATTAACAAGATCCTCCCGTGTAGTTCTGGGCTGATTTCCTCACCGTTCTCATGATCATTGAAACTCCACGAGGTGAGATCTTGCATGGAGCCCCAGACCGAGGGAGACTGACAGTTATTTTGTGTTTCTTCCATTTGCGAATAATCGCACTAACTGTTGTCACCTTCTCACCAAGCTGCTTGGCGATGGTCTTGTAGCACATTCCAGCCTTGTGTAGGTCTACAGTCTTGTCCCTGACATCCTTGGACAGCTCTTTGGTCTTGGCCATGGTGGAGAGTTTGGAATCTGATTGATCGATTGCTTCTGTGGACAGGTGTCTTTTATACAGGTAACGAGTTGAGATTAGGAGCACTCCCTTTAAGAGAGTGCTCTTAATCTCAGCTCGTTACCTGTATAAAAGACACCTGGAAGCCTAAAATCGTGCTGGTTGATAGGGGATCAAATACTTATGTCACTCATTAACATGCAAATCAATGTATAACTTTTTTGAAATGCGTTTTTCTGGATTTTTTTGTTGTTATTCTGTCTCACTGTTAAAATACACCTACCATTAAAATTATAGACTAATCATTTCTTTGTCAGTGGGCAAACGTACAAAATCAGCAGGGGATCAAATACTTTTTTCCCTCACTGTATAATGCAAAGCGCCACCACTAAACAATTATTGTATCACATTCTTACAGCCAGAAGGCAGGTTCACATCTGCGCCTTACTTGGGTTTTGCTTCTCTGTACTCCTCTGTGTCAGTGTCCTCATCCTCTGAGTATCTGCCGTGGCCCCTTCCGCCTCCCATCAGACCTCTGGCTGCCAACAAGCCTGCTGCGTTGCCATAACCGGTGTATTTGACAAACCTGGAGACTGAATGCAGGAGAGATACAAGCCCTCACGAGACTTCCTGCACTTCATTAAGAAACCAAGCCTTCAGTGTTCTCAGAAAAGAACAGATATGCAGCTGTGAGTTACGTGAGCCAAGTATCAAAAGGTATGTGAATGGGTGTATCTGTATGTTTTGTCTATATTTCCTTTATGCTCAATGGAAAAAATCTCAGTGCCCTTCCCAACCCTGCCACTTATCATCTGTGAAATTTCTACATCACTGAAAACACCTTGACATCTTAACTAAGTCTTGCGATATGCTTCCTTGTCCCATGTCCACCTACCATGAACTGTGATCTAATCAACGACAGAATGGAAGCTCAGTGATAGACTGTGATGGCCACACACCCCCAACGACCCGTAATGAATGAATGCCTTTAATGTATGCAGAAAGGGACATGAAGAGCTGCTTAACTAAGTGCCAGTACGAGCTACACACAGTATATAAAATAAGACTTGAAAACAATATCTTAAGATTTCCAATATGAAAAACCAAAAGGTGTTACAAATATTACAAACTTATTTTTTCCATATCTTTGTTTTTTCATTACTCCAAGAATGAACATGACTATGCCACCTGATATTTACTGACCTCTCTCTTATGGCACACAGCCCCTTGACCTACTGAATCTGAAAGTTGTCAGATATAATTAGCCCCCCTCTCCACAGATCTCCACCCACCACTCTCCTTGCAGAGGACGAAGAGGAACTCGGCTGCACAGTGCTTGACATCGGTGTCTATATGAGTCATCAGCCGCACCAGTTTGTTGCGCAGAGCGTTGCCCACTTCCGGCCTGTTCTTAACATCTCGCAGTGGAGGGAGGACCTGCCACAACATAAAGAACAGACCCAGGCTTTGACTTTGAGCAATGGTGAGCAGGCCTGGTCCTGGAGGGGCACACTGTATTTGGGTTTTTGATCCAGCTCAACTCTCATCCACTTTGTTGCCAAATTAAAGCAGATAGTGTTTTAAGAGAACTATGAAACCTGGAGGACTCCAGGACCATGGTTTGTCCATCAGTGGGAAACCCACAGCTCAAGATATTAAAACATGGTGGAAGTTAGTTCTTCTTGAGACTTTGGAAATGGTGTAACTTCTTGTGACTTCCTGCAGCCTATTTCTTCAAAACCAGAAATGTCACAGGGCAAGAGGGATTGTATTGGTTGTCAAGGTTATGTAGTTGAGAAAATTAGTCCTCACCCTCGTTCTGAGAAATTTCCTGGTCTCTCTGTGCACTCGAGCACTCTCTGTCAAGAGGTTCAGGGAAGGTGTCAGGGTTTCCTTCGGCTTGTGGCCCTGGAATTACACAGAGAACTTGATTATGTTTCAAAATCACAATAGGAAAATTAAATCAACCAAAAAAAACTTCATTTTGGTGAGACAGCTCATTTTAGAGCTGTGTGAAGAGGAAGTGGAGCCCACGAGAGGTAAAAATCAAGACAATCTGACCTGGACTAGAGCCTACAACTCATGAGGGGGAAGGTTTTAAGGCTGAGAAGTTCAACCCTCCATATCATCTGTCACCTTTTAAAATTAGAACCTCAGCAACCAGCTTGGAACCATTTACCAAACAATTCACCTCGATATGGGCTCAAAATCTAACAAGCATTTGATCTGAATGACTTATCTGTCTCTTTACACTGCATTCACTTTTAAACCTGAGAATTACATCACCAGCAGCTCAGCTTAAGGTTTTCACTCAATTATCCTCCAACCCAGCAGAGTTCAATAGCTTTTATTAAAGAAATGCCAGCTGCTGTTTGTTTCCCCCAATATCCTTTGCACTCTGCTATAACACTCTCCTTCAAAAACAAAAGCAGGCAATGAAGCAAATAATAAGCACAGCCCTTCACACACACAACTGTAGAAAAAAAACACCATATTCCCCCAGGCAGGGACATCTCGCTGGAGTGATTATCCTGCAAATGACAGGGCAACATTGGGGAAGCAGTATAGCTAAGTAAAGCAGTTGCTCCATGAGAGGTTAATGCAGTGGCACATTCTTGTTTCCTGACAGAGATCTGCTCCAAAGGTTAGAGAACTTGTTTAAAGGTCTTTCCCCAGCATTACTCTCCATCCTGCAGTTACTGAAGCAGGAAAGAAAATGAGCATACACCAACTGAAAGAGTAATACCTGATATTGAAGGGTGCATGACAGTAGAATGACAACACTACACACCACCTCTTTGAAATAACATAAGTTAAAAAACAGCCAACAGATCGAAGCAGGAATTTGTTCACTTGATTGAGCCTTACTTACATACTTACTAACTTATCTAATTAATGGGTGCTAAAGATCTTATAAATGACTAAGGATAAGAGTCAATAAAGACTGTAATGAAAAAGCCGACTCCCTGGGCTCCTAACATACTTACTTACCACTCTGCATAATCTGGCTTAAAGATCTTTTTGATAAATAAATATACGATTCATTAAGACCTGCAGTGGAATAGAATGGAAGTCCAGAGGTTCTCCACTCACTACCACCCACCCGATCAAGCCTCCTTTCCATGAAGTCCAGCAGCATGTTGACGGCGTCCATATTGACGCCCATGTACTCGATGGAGGCCTGCTGGACCTTGGGCATGAGGAGCACATCCAGACACATCAGCGGCAGGTTTCCCAGGAGGTTGACAGTGTGACTGAAAGACATAACACACACACACACACACACATATGCACAGAGGACTCGCATCAGACTGTTTTTGTTTTTAGGAATGCACCATGGATAATACTTTGGAGGGGGAGGGGTTCAAATCCAAGAGGAAGTTTCCAGACGTTGCATAAGATTTCAAATGAGGAGGGTGGATGTCTGTAAGTTTGTATGGGAAGAATAAAGTGCCTTTGTCAAAGTGAAACTGTGAGACTGCATAGCATAATGTTGTGCATCTCCGTCCATTGAAAAAAGTAAATAGCTGTATATACAAAGGGGAAACATATTAATGTTTAGATGAGAAGACAACTTAGGAGTCTGGAAAAATAGCTATAAGCTCACCCCACAAAGTAGGTGTTCTTAAAACAAAAGCCCTATCTACTAATGTTCTGTTAGGGAAGCCAAACAAAAGTGCTCTTAACCATTTATCTTAAAACAGTTATCCTAATCTTGTGGGGGATTAACTGGGGAGTCGCACCTTCAATAGTTTCAATTAGAAATCATTGAAAACATTAGGCCTAAGTGTTCTAATGAGCCTTAGATCCAGGAATTCATATCACATTAAACAAGGTTTTCTCCAACTTAGCCTCCTTTTTTTTAAGAAAAATGTAATTACTGCTGCATCTCGACTTCAAAATGAGGTTAAAAAAAGGCAGAGGGGAAGTTGGCTGGGATTACAGCCAAGCACTGATTTGGATTTTGCTTTCAATTCCCATTAATCTCATGAAATGCCAATGGACCCCTCAAGACAGGCTTTCTGAGCTTATTTTGTTTAAACAATCAATTTTCCACTGATCATGTTTCACCAATTTTTCAAACATTCTTAATTTTGTTTTGTTTTTAGGTAAAAGATAATTCAATAATATTAGCCTCTCAAGGGGAAAGAAAAGCAATGGTATGTCAATCTTTTGGGGTTTTATTGTTCATCACCAAAATATATGTATTTTATGAAGCTAATACAAATAGTTTGGAATTGTGTCCATTCCCTAATTGGAAGGGCAAGTTTGATACTCGACCATACTGCTATAGCTGATATAAAAGAAAGACTTGTTGCGTTTTAGAGAATAGAAAACCAGAACAAGAATGAGGGAAGCCTCTTTCATTTAGAAGGACAGAAACAGTATTTAAATCACAGCCAGTGGAGGAAATCAATAAACAAGGTTAGAAATATAACTTTTGAGGCAAAAAAAAGAAAGAAAGAAGCAGATGACCTATTTTTTTCTGTTGGGAGTTGATGAACTAAAAATCAAAACTAGAAAATATTAAGATGAATACTACAGTATAGCTGGGCTGCTAATATGAAGATTCACCATGGTTGAGAATGAACACCGAATTATTAATTGTTATTTTTCTCCAACTAGTGTGGTCTGGAGTCTTATCTGGTGTTAAGACAGGGATATCGGTTTGTTTTAAACTTGTCTGAATAATTGAACACAGAGAATATCATGTAGGTGTTGTGCTGTGTGCCAGCATAGCAAGCCTTTTCATTTAACTCAATTCATGGAAACAGAGATTGGCCAGAGGTTGTTGACATGAATGGAAACTATAAGAACAAGCTTAATGCATTTTCCTCTGTATGGGTCAGACAATCCAGAACAGCAGCACCATATCCAACAGATGGTTGTGAGGCTTTTAGTCTTTTTAGCACACAGGGACCTTACTAAACAAGTGCTGATAGCTGCAGCTCCTCTGTCCCTGATGATGTACAGCGAGAAATGCTTTCAGGCAGCCTATGCATTTCAGTGCATACAAAACCCACTTCTTAAACAAAGTTTGTCAGGTTTAGCTGACAAGTTGTTTGTTTGTTTGTGAATGTTGCGTGAGCTGTTTCTTGGTGACACATATAATTCAGTTTTGAAGAAGAAGCCACAGAGGACATTTAATTTGTTCTGCTCCAGTTTCCTAATATGTAATGTATGACTTAGGAATAGAAAGAGGATACCAATCACAGTTTAGCTGGGGCAAGTTTGACATTCTTCCATAAGCAAAGAGAATGAAAGCCTATTTATTTACAGTGGGAGAAAATGATAACTAAGAATTGAGCTCCTGGCTAATTTATTGACCAATTTATTCAACAAGACTAGTGAGCCATTATATTTTTTAATACACCATTGTAATATGTAAAATTATATTAATTTATATAATTGATATTAGGAATTTTGAAAAGTGAGCTCACAGTGACCCTGTACTGAAGTGGATATTGAATTTCAAGAAACAGAGGAAAATTGAGAGACCTGCGGGACAGATCTTTCAAAAAACTTGTCCAGCAATTTATTTTAGATGAGCTAATGGAATCAAGAAAATCAGAGTTTCTTCCATTTTTAAAGCTTCCTCACTCAGTAAAACATCCTAAAAAAAATAAAAACATAAATCAGGTCCCGAGACACCATTACTCAAGAACATTTTCTGGTTTCTCCCTCAAATTAGATGATGACTTAAAATAAGCGATAATGTGTTTAATCACACTTTTTTAATGTTTCCAAGAGGAAAAGCGAATTAAGGCTAGCAAATTAAGTAACTGAAATCTCAGAAGGAGCAAAAAAACATGGATGAGTTTCCCCAAGGGCAAAGATTGAAAAATACATTAACAACCAAATGCTGTCTGTGTTACTTTGTGCACAGGGCTCTCTCACCTGTGGAATTCCTCTGTCCTGTCATCACCATCCGCCTTGCTCATCAGACAGTGTCTCAGGATGGCTCCCAGGTGTCTGTACAGAGCCGCCTCCTCCTGCCAATCGAGAGAGAAGGCCCATTAAATCTCCCCTCTGTTCCCCTGGCCTGGCTAATTTTCCACAACAACACCATCACCAAGGCAGACATTGCAAGGTAACAATTTAAGCTCCCATTCTCTTATTAGGTCTAAAGCATAACAGTACTTTGAAAAGTGTGCATCCTTGTGCCCAATGCTACAATGGTTGACCAGGTGTTGGCCATAATTAAGGGCAAATAAAAAGTGACAGTGAAACTGCAGCTGATTATCTTTTTAAATGGGAAATAAAATGCTGCTAAGTAGCCTTTTAGTCTTTCATGCAGTGAAAGGTCACAAAGGAGTAGCTTCAGGGAGAACAGGAAGATGTACACAGATCATCCTTTGTGTTCACTTTCATAGTTCGTGCCATTCCTTGGCAGTTAGTCTTCCGCAAACTCTTCAGGTTATTTCTCCCTATTAAGTACCTATACAATCGGTTTAATTATTTTTTTTGCTTTGCGTTACCAATTTATACTATATATTTTTAATGGTAATCACTGACTTCTTATATTTTAAAATTGACTAATCTCATGACGGAAAGAAATACATTTGCACTCACAAAGAAAAAGAGGATTACACAGGGCTCTATGTAATATAAAGTATTAGCAGAGAAATTAAGGGGGATTTTTTTATAGGGCGCTATACTAAATAAAAACTGATTGATTTAATTAATTGACTGACAGTGGCATGTCCGAGTTCGCCTCACCTCGTCCACGTCACGGCGGTTGGCGTCGAAGGTGATGTTGAAGAGAATCTTCAGGATCTCCATAGCACGCTCTGTCTCCTGCCGGGGGAGGGGCAGAGCAGCATCCGCCCCATCAGCCCGTGCCACCTCGAAGGTGTCCAGCCAGCGCAGGCCCAGGGTGCTGTCCAGCGCGTCGGCCAGCAGACTCACCCCTCGCAGCTCGTGGGCCAGCTGGCCACGCACGTCCACCCGCAGCGCTGTGAACAGGAAGGTGAGCCGCAAGTCGAAGAAGCGCACCTCGTGGGTCCAGTGCCGGTCGTTGCAGAGCTTTATGCGCTCCGTCAGGCCCACAATGAGCCGCAACTGGGCGCCCACCTCCTGCCCAGCAGGGCTGTTGAACACGATATTGCACAGGCACTTCAGCGCTTCCACGATCACGTCCACGTCAGGGAGCTCTGGGGTCACGCTTGCCTCGCTGTGCTCGATGCCCGCGTGCCGACTCAGAGTCTGGATGGCCTCCCGGCTGGAGAAGGGCCCCAGGCAGCTCTTGTCGCGGGACAGGATGCGAATGGTCTCCAGGCAGGCCAGCTGACAGGACGGCTGCAGATCCCGTTCCAGGAAGGCCATCACCAGCTCCCCTAGTCGCTGGGGAACAAACAAAACCCCCAGCACACACACAAACAGATTGCAAATTAAACACACCAACACTGCTGGAACGCCAAAAGAAAAACAGTGAGCATGAGAAATACAAACAGTAAGAACAGCATTTCCACATTTCAACACCCGCAGGGAGGTTTAGAAGGAGGTTT
Source organism: Amia ocellicauda (assembly GCF_036373705.1). Taxonomy (NCBI): domain Eukaryota; kingdom Metazoa; phylum Chordata; class Actinopteri; order Amiiformes; family Amiidae; genus Amia; species Amia ocellicauda. The sequence continues at coordinate 10,533,913 of NC_089853.1, read as the reverse complement.
ACCAGCTATTTTTTAAGTCGAAGATAGTTCCCAAAAGAGTATGGGATAGTGCCTCATGAAATAGGATGATAGACCCTTGTGTGCAGCACACAAACAAGCCTTCCACTTCCCCAACCTGTTCCCTGGTTGGTGTGTAAATTTACCAGTTTCAAGACATACACAGATATAAATCCAAATACAATTCTGGTTCTACTGGGCATAATGTGAGCAAAGGTATGTACTATTAGAATGTCCAAACCAAACTAAGCTTTGGTTTCATGTTAACAAGGTGTTCATCCGAATCTATAATGTCTTTCAAGGTTAATGCTTTTAGCTGAATGTAGATGTGAGGTCACAAATATTTGCACTGGCTGCTTCTTTATAATAATAATATCATATACTGGTAATTTAATACTGTATTTCTGAGTTGTTTTTTTGTTCTTAGCAGAGGTGGAATGTATTGGTTTGACAATAAAGGGATTCCTGGGTTAGCTGATTCATCATGGCAGCGGGTGTAAAGACGAGGGTATATAAAACCTGATTAAAGTTTAGGAATGGAAAATATACCTTATAAACTAGCGAACAAGAGCTGTCTTTTGAGGCCCGGTGAGTGGGAGATAATGCACTACAGAGAGCAGCTGCATCTGATTCTGCCGCAAACAAATCATACACACTATGGTTTAACCCATTATCTCTGCTCTTCTAAAGACTAACAATACTCAAGATATTAGGAGCATGTTGTCATTTTCTCATTTAAAGATCAAGCAAGTTTCCACGTAACAGTTGCAAAGGCAGTCAGGATGCTGGGAAAGACCATTCTTAGTCTGTCAGCTTCACACTAATTTTAAGCAACAAGCTCTGAGCAATTTATCGCTGGGATTTTTATGGAGTAGATTTGTATACTATCACCTCACTCTAAGCTAATGGCCTCTCCAAATTAAAACCCTTCTGTGCGAACTCAGATACAAGCTTGAAGCAAATGCCAAATAGCTTCACACAGCTTTCCTTAGACACACAAAGCAATGTAAAGTTATGTTCGATTTCTACTGCTGATCGTGATAGTAATTTAGCAAAGGGCCTGTCTGATTGTAGTGTAAAATAGTGATGCATTAACTCTGTGACTTGGCTCTTCTTGTGAGAATGTTTGTTTGTTTACCCTTTCCTTTTGGGTTACTAGATCTTTAACTGTGATGAAGTGCCATACAAACACAAGCTGCTGTCTCGTTGAAAGCTGCACATTTATCTATCCTTTGCTAGGCCTGAAAGTACTTACACAATTATGTGTGGTTGTATGCACAGAGCACAAACCAGTTGTTCTTCATTTTAAGATCGCCGACTGCTCTTTACTGTTGTTACAAACGCTTAGATATTTCAAGGAGGTTTTTAGATTTTGTTTTAAAATATCCTCTCTCAGGAAAAAATAATACAGACCATAGAGAGTGAATGACTTACTGTAAGTGCATCTCTTTAAACAAAAAGTCCTTTGTTATGGTGTAGGTCAAGTGTAACTATTTTTGTCAGAAGAAAATAGGAAAAACAAGAAATACACTAATGGACAGTTACGTAGGGAGGGCAGGTTTGGTAGTACCATCAGGAATATCCTTATTTGAACGATAATACACTGAATTGCTGCCCTTGGGGGGAGAACTGTATCAATCCTGCTCTTCAGGATTAAGAAGGGAATTATGAATCCCTCTGTGACTGGAACACAGCAGCATATCTCAATGACATATCACCTCCTAAAGCTATCCTTATCAATTATTTTCCCAGGGATGTTCTGCAATGGATATAAGGCTTAGGTATATGGAGATATCTACTAGGGAAAAAAAAAGCTGCAAGTGATTATGATTAGCTTAATTATGAAACTGCATGTCATTCAGCAGGCTTCCGCTTTGATCATGGGATCAATTTTTATATAATTTCCCAGCAGCGGCATCCCATTAACTGTGTGATGTATGATTGGTGAGATCTGCCTCATTAACACTTATAAGCACTGTGAAAAGGAGACTGGATCTTTAGGGCAGGTCCTTAGGAAAAAGTAAATCACAAGCACATGCAACAGGTGTTTTAAGGCCACTAGGATACAGATGAGCAAAATGAAAATGTTCTGTCAGGACTGAGCATGTATCACCGTGATAGCTGCTAAATGTTAATGGGTTTTTCAGAGCGAGTGTCAACGGTGCCATGTAATTGAAGACTCACTTTCCTAATAGATGACATGAGACTTGACAGAGGGAAGTTGAAATAAGGTCAGCCTTGTCTGGGTCTAAAAATTTAACGCCTTTGACATTTGTTTGTAATCAATGCCTATTTGTCACTTTTTGTCACATGCTGAATAACTCTTAATATCTTGTTTAGGTTGTGTAAAATGAACAGTACTGTCACACCTGCCATGCGGGAGAGATTAGGCAAACAGTGAATGTTTTGAAATGTTCTTAAAAAATGTCTTCATGTCCAGTGTCGCCTCACTCTTTCACATCGGCTCAGTCTGCTTGCATGGTTGCATTGCAGAGTCACAGACTGTGTCACCACACTGTCCCCTCTGTACAGTCCTGTTTGGGATGGTAGTAGGTCTTCTAGAAATTTCCCAAATTCTTCATGAAAGACATATTCCTTAAATGAACACAATGAGTTTGCATCACGTACCTTAGCTTGTTTTTGTCTATAAATAGATCACTATTTAAAACTCATGTTCGGTTTCATTATTATACTGAGAGTGTACATTACGTATTAACCACTGTGCCGGAGGCAGTTAAAAAAAAAATCCTACTTCATACAAGATTGACATAAAAGTTGCCATGTTTTCTAAATGCAACTTTTTATATATGGTCTATGTTCAAAGGCATGTCTTCCTTTGTAAACTTTAACAGCAACTTTTAATTGACCCTTAAAATGAAAAGACACAAAGTGCATAGTGAAGCAGCACAGGGACCGTGCAGACAGATTTGTTTTTTATTGCTTACCCCAACAAGCCTGCAGAAAGAAACGAAAAGCAAAATAACAACAATTAGCAGCAGTGATCCTCCTGCTTCACATAGGGGCAGAGGCTGTGAACACTATCAGGCCACTTGGGAAATCTTGAGATATCAAGAGTAACAGCTAAACAAAAACATGTAATGATTTTCACTGTCTTCCACATGTTACAGTCTCTACTGGGAGCCTAATTCATTAGATGCCACGTGAGCACACTGCGAGCTACTGTCCCAGGTGTCCTTGCAGGAGGTGGCACCCTGCTTACTAGATATGGTGCAGGCTTAACAGCACAGGCTACGTACCCACTATTAGAAGATTTTCCTTTAGCTATATGAGAAGAAGTCTGTCTCTAATACAGAAGGTTGCCGGCACATGTCTTGTCTGGAGGGTGAAAATGGATGAACAGGGCTCAGATTATATCACAGATTCCACCCACCTGCCAATCATAAATACTAAGCCACCTACTTGGTTGCAGGTTTCCAATGGGTGGAAGCAAGAAGTCTATGGCAAAGAAAAAGCTATCATCAAATGCCAAGTTTGCAGTTTGCGATTGGTGGCTGGGGAGAAGTGTTTTTTTTTAATTGTATTTATTTTTCTTTTCATCTTGGGCCTGAATGAATTATTTTAACTGCTGCTAGCACAGTGTACAGGGCTCACTGCAGCAATGGATCAGGAATTAAACAAGTTCCCGTTCAGTGCAGCCTCCAGAGGATGTGGACTGGAAGCGTCTCATTGGACTTTAGTCAAATTAAATTGAAAGGTGAACTGAATTCAGTGCACTCAGCATAGGCCACAGCGGACAAGACCACATGGCAAACCAACTCACTCATTAGCCCACTGCATCTGGCAGGAAAGCAAAACCTAATGACAGAAGCCATCTGGAGTGCTGTGTACCTGCTATGTCAGGACAGTGCTGAAATCAGCCGGAAAAGGGATGTCTATATTATTTTATTAGACTTAGTGCCAGTAGCTACACTTGCTCCATTTTGTCATCAGCTCTATAAATATCCTGCTGTTTCAAATGGAGCTTATTTATCCACTGCTCTCTCTCTTTCTCTCTCTCTCTCTCTCTCTCACACACACACATATACATATATATATATATATATATATATATATATATATAGAGAGAGAGAGAGAGAGAGAGAGAGTGTGCCTGATGAGAGAGATATGTTTTAACTGAATTTAAATAAAAGTGACAGCTAAGTGAGTAATTACTGTTATATCCCACTTTCTAAATTTCAAATTTTGGAAAATCTTATCACTTTGTAAACAAAACTAACAAGATCTTAACAAGGCTTAGTGGAATAAATAAATAAAAAACAACTTGCACAATTAGCAAATCAAAAAGACAGCATTCAAAGGAAGCGCATTCATAATGGCTTTCATCAGCAATACACAGAAGTCTTCTAATTGTTTGCCAATGCCAAGGACTGCTACCTGTGGTAAGATGCCACTGCCTTCAAATCATTCATGTCACTCCAGTGTGAAAAACAGACGCACATGTTCCCATATTTATAACACAATTTAACCCTAGGCCGATATCCGGTGGTGTCTCCAGTGGTGTACCGAAGTCATTTTGTACCATGTCTATCGTGTAGGGACTGTTTTGAGTCACTTTGGTCTTCCTTCAACTCGCCTAGAATACCAACCCATAGAGCTTCATAGCAGTAGAAAACAGAAGATGAGTTTTAAGAAAAAAGGAACTGTAACAGGTGAATTCAGGGTGTGGCAGTGAACAAACAGGGCTGCCCCAGCTTACTGTATCTTACATTTTATGGTATCAACATTGTCTAAAACAATTGCACATTAACACCTTGAAAACGTCTATTGATAGCCTAATTTAGAAGCTAATACTCTACAATAAAAGGGCCCAGTGCTTATTTTTACCAGAAGCCAAATACTAATTACGTCTCTATGCATGCTATTTAGATTGTCTTGTTGTTATTTCAATTCATATTGTTTTGAACTGTCACAACCTTTTTTCCTCTTAATATGTCAATTTTCCCAATTCTTTATTACTGATTGTTATGCCAGAAAGATTGTTACAATACTGTATTTGGCACCTGAAATAAGCCCTGGGTGGGTACAATTGCTATTAGCTATAGTTATACCTCTTCGGATTTTTCTTCCTAATACAAAAGCATGCAAGAAAAAGAAAAAAGAAGATAAACAAAAGTTAATGTTATTAAATATGATCTTGGAACACAACACTTCCTCATTAAAATGACACACAAAAGTTACTGATTTAAAATCAGGAGCTATTGCACCAATCAAAGAATGGGCATGTATTTTGGCAATCTTCCCTATTCAACTAGTTTAAAATATCATTTGGTTTTATATTTGTTAAAGAGCAGTACTTGTTGCTATGGAAACAAGCTTAAGGGCAAACAGCAGAGTGAGCAAAGGCCATAGATGATGTCTCTCTGCACTTTTCCAAGGAGCTGAAGTCCTGGTTATGAAATATGCGTATTTGGTACATCGTTGAGCAAATGTCTATGCTGACATGAAAAACATAATTTAATTGACGTACCTGTCTCTCTTCTCTCTCATCTGAATCGAACGTGAAACACTGGCATTTCTAAAGAGATGTCAGTAAAAAAAAAAAAGAAAGCATCAGTATATATCATTTTGATTCTGGTAATTTATGTGATTTTTTATACTGTAAATATGATTACATATTTGTTATAGATAGTATTCCATAACTACTTATGCATTATTGTTCCCACACTGCTAGGGGGTACTGGATGAATAAGCAGAGATATTGAACAACTTGACAACCACTAATGGAAGAGAAAATTCCCTTGGGAAGTCTATGGTAATGTACACTGTGCATTATTCATTAAGTCATAAGCAATTACTGTACTTAGCACTGACAATGTAATCTATAGCCATGACAAACACTTTACATCTTAATGTTTTGTCTCAGGGGATGAAAATTAATCAATATATTATATCAATATTTCTTGTTTTGTTGTCTTGTTTCCTTTTTTATGCTCCTTTTGTTTTTTTAAAGTCTGACAAAGCTGTTCACCTCACACCTATGAACTTACTGGCTCCATAAAATGAAACAGTGCGGTATTTCCTGATATCCAATTATATATATAATACCAATGACTGCAGTGGAACAGTGGAACAGTGGAATAAAGAGTTACACTATCTTAGATAGAATTCAATACATTGCAGTTAATAAGTGAAATCCAGGGACATTGCTAATTAATTCCTTTTGTTCACACTTTATTTGACATCCCCTCCATTATCCATTAGCGGATGTGTTTATCCAGGGCAATTTACAACTGTTACAATATATCACAATATTGTTACAACATTACCCATTTATACATAGCCACATTGAGAATCCTTCATAACCATTATTCATAAGGACATAACAAGCCATTATGTATTCATAACACTTGTTATAGGACTTGGTTAAGATTAAGGGAAGTGTTAAGGTAAGGGTTAATATAGCATATGTTTAGTATATTATAGCTGACATGGTTTCGATCAGCAATTGTAAACATGATGTTATAAATATGTAGTGTTATACAGTCATTAGAAGGTATTTGTCATGGTCTCCCAAGGAGGACCGCAGGGCACGGGAGCTAAGGACCCAAGCGCAGCGCTCGTAGAGGCGGCTAACAGGACAAAAAGGCGAGCACAAGGAGCACAAGGAGCACAAGGAGCACAGCTAGGTGAAGCAGGTAGAACTGATGACACTTCGCCCTGAGTGAGGGCAGTGAGGGGTTTAAGAAGGGAACCAGAAACCAGGATGGAAGATGCAGGGCCAATGGAAGCAGAGGAAAGGAACAAGAGTGCACATGGGTGTGGTAGAATGTTAACTGGAAGAGTGACAGATGAAAGCAGTGAGAAGAGAAAGGAAAGGCAGGGGAACAATGACAGTATTATGGCAGTATGAGTAAAAAGATTACCATTATTTCTTGAAATAAGCAAGATAGTTAGCTCTGTGACCTTCAAGATTTGTGGCAGTGTATGGCAAAGGCCCTGACTTTACTTCTGTAAGCTTTGTGGAGACCTATTGTAACCTACCAGCAAGGATAGCAGATATTTTTGTAAAGCTTAGCCATCTACAAATGACAGCTTCCATCCTAGCCACTTAGGAAAAGATACTTGGGAAGAGGAACAGCATACACTGAGGTGGGGATGGGACATTGGCTTTCACAGACTACAGCTCTTCTTTTAATCTAAAACTACAATTTTTCTGTCAGTTTGCACTGCTAAACTGTAAGTGTAGCTGAATCACAAGGATAGAAAAGTGACTGCTGAAACTGTTCAGCAGTTTGAGCAATTTCTGGCTGCATGCACTTTTACACAAACTAACCCCAAGTTCAGGATACCTCATGCATTGGTACCTTATTTTGAGAAGGTGTACATAAAATGATATAAATCTCATATTATTCTCTACACTTTGTGCAAGTGTCTACTATAGCACAAACAAGACCTGATCAAACTCCAGGGCATGGAGAGTTCCATCTCCATCCCTAATCAGGGAACAGGAAGTGAACATTTTGTATTCAAATCACAGTCAGGCACCGCCAGCTTGTACCTTCCGCACTTGTCATGGCTGTGCCGGGTGACTGTGTGGTTGCTCTTCCAGAAAACAAATGGCACCGAAGCGCACAGAGAGACACTGATTAGAGGTATTTATCTCAAGTGACTTCTGTGACGTAACAGCTCACTTACCGAGCTATTACAGGGCCATTCGGATGTCCTGGCTTTGGCAGAGCCTCATGAATCTATTCACGTTTCTCAGTTGCCTAATCCAATTGTTCAGACACGCAGGAGAGGCCAGCATGATTACTTCCTGCATTGGATAGGGGGCATTTATTGACATTTTCTGTACGTGTTCTACACACATTTTCCAAAGCATCCTGCACTGCTAAGTTTAGGAACCTGTGATTCAGAGGGAACATTGAATGGATGTGCTTCCTGTTTCAGCAGGGCATTGTACCATACATTGCCGTGAAAGGGCTGAAACATCTAATATTGTCTATTGTCTCTATTGGGTTAGTAAGTATGAATGGAGTTGACTGACTTGTGCCTCTGTGTGTAACTGATAGTGATAGTTTAAGCTGTATTTGTTTTCTTCTCAAAGCCTGAAATGTGTCACCTTTCTGTTAATAAATGGACGGAATAACCAACTAAACCATTGACAACAAAATGATAGACATGAAAATGCAGAACATTTTCAGTTCACTAAACTAAGACAGTAACTTAAAAAAGATCCTTGGACTGAATCTGGAGTCTGTCAAGTTACCAATGGTTAACTATAAGAATTACTTCAAGAGACACAGTTTGGGATGGGCCTAAAGTTCAAAAAAAATGTTGCATAAGAATAACATTAGTCAAATAATATTAACTTTATTTATAGAGAACCTTTCATAGAACGTTTGCAGCCCAGAGTGCTTTACATTAAAAAAATGTAATTATCATACCAATACTAAAATAATACAAGGACAAAATAACAATGACAAAGCTAAATAATAACAAACTACAATAACAAAGAGAATAACATATATAAAATAAAAAAGGACTGCCAAAATGTACAGATGTAGTCATATTGATTGTGCACTTACTGGAAATCTGTGTTTTCCCCAATATCTCCAAATAGAGTGAGTAGCAGTGGCTGGACATTTTCTATTAATTATAAATATGTGTGGATAGAAGTCTTAAAAACTTAAAAAGACTTGTAGCAGATATGAAGTTTGTCTGTTGCCACTTGCACAAAAACTGAACTAAAACTGTACATAGCAACTTGAAGAGTTCAAAGCGTCATGTCCCTTTAAACTATTCAGTCATATCTGTAACAATTTCAAGGTGTGAAACATTTCCTTGATAACAGAACATCCATGTGAGGATACAGATAAAATGATAAGCACGCCCGTTAAAACCAACTCTCAGGCAATGTCCTGATTCAATCACAATTACACCAGAAGTAGGTACTGTGAAATAAACTAGGAGCCTGATGCTCTTTTATCTAAAAATAACTATTTAAAACAATTAAACCAAAACAACAGAAGCAAACAACAATGTTTACATTGTAACCCTGTTAATATCCCTGAAAGAATCATGTGCACTGAAACATTAAATCATTGCATAGCCCTGCTTAAAAACAAATGTAATCTCCATAAATTGAAGGGAAAGCTGTAGGACTACAGTTATGCTGCCATTAAGTATTATTACTGAGATTGGCCTAACTGGGGGATGCATAGTGCCATGGTCTTGCCGTATAACCCTGGAAGAAAGATGTTTCTCTCGATCTGAATCCAAAACTGATATAAATCCACAGATTTTCAAGCTTGAAACAGATGTTTAAATTGTAATTGTTTTATAGCTATTGGTGTGTTTCCTACAGCCATCTGCCTATTTATTTATGTTTAAATCCCATTCTTCTTCAGATATGTAAAGTTGCAATTAATAGCTCTCCAAGTGGAGGATCCACAGTAGTTTCAAAGTTGTTAAACCAATGCCTTTGTAAACTAATGAAATAAAACCAATACTATATATATATATATATATATATATATATATATATATATATATATATATATATATATATATATATATATTATTACTGGTAAATTGTACTTGTTTTAAAAAGCTTCCAGACAAAATACTTTATTTATTTTGTTTAGTTTAAAAAGTGTGTATTTGTTTAGAGTGAACAACACCTCTTCAAAACAGCCCCTAGTCTATGCAAATTGCTATAAATGTATTTTTTGTGCTCTCCCACTCTACTGTACTGTGATGTCCTCAGCATTTCACAGGTTAAAAACCAGGGATTAAAGTTGACATTCACTGCAGATATTCACAGATATTAAATTCATCATGTTATAAAGCGCCATAATACTACTACAACTAATAATTATTAGTTTATGTGTTGTTTTTGTTGCTATTATTATAACAGGTGCATTTGGCACAAAAATTTCACCACCAAAAGCATGCTATGTAAATGATATAAGAAACACAGAGCAGTACAGCTAATAACTTGGAATCATCATGCTGTACTTACAATACTGCACTATACACGGACAAGTTACTGGCGAGCAATATGCCGTGTGTATATATATATATATATATTAAAATAGAAAGCTTGGTGATTGACAGTTGCAATAGCATTAAAACGCATTACAGTTGCAAATCAGCCGCCCCTAATCCAGATCACATCAATATCATTAAACCAGTCACACTTAAGATGCTCACATCAGGGCAGTACTGCCGTGTTATGGGAAAACATTATTTTGACAGTAGGCTACTCTGCAAAGCCAAGTAAATACACTTATGGCAGAACAGGCATAATGCCCTTAAACCTACAGCATGGAAAACATACTTTATGGATACAAAAACGCCATATGAAATCCAACAAGATCTCAAATACATGAGTATCATAACATTGAACATTGAAAATTGAAATATACCTCTTTATTGTATGCCTGCAGTGCCGTCAATGCGGCATCTTGGTCTCCCGTTTGCACCGTTTCTATGATGGCATTTAAATCCATTTTCATTGCTGTATCTCGAACGCAGATCCCTGTTTTCCAAGCAACCTGCCCACCATGCACCAGCTCAGCTTATTGCAATATTGCGATGGGACTCTCGGCGTTATCTCGACTCCTGTAGCTCTGAGCCCTGGAACTCGAAAACCCTGGGATGATAAGATTAGCGGAGGATTGTAAGCTTATACTGAGGGGTTCTGGGAGTTGTAGTACTCTGGTTTTGACTACCATAAGCAGGTTATTTTTTCCCCCCACTATAAGATTATAAGCAAACGGGTCAAACGAAAGTAAACTACAATCCCGGGATAGGATTCACGGCAGATTTCTTTCAAAAGGTGTATTGCACATTGGAGAGAAATACAGATATTGGCGACTGGGGGAAAACGAACTGTTGTACTGGGCAGGACAGATATTTCTGGAAAATAATAGATACAAATAAATAATATTATAACCAGAATTGTGTCATTTTTTTAAATTACATTATATAAGGTCTGTTTGTTTGTTCTGGTAAAAAGTGATCTACAGGGGATGCATTCACAGAAATCGGTTAAACAAATTAAGACCGACTTTTGCATAGCATAAAACAATATGCATTTTTTAAAGAATGCATGCTATAAAATAATTAGTTTTGAAAGCCAATCATACTTTATTATATACGGGAACTTTATCAGATACAATTGTTGCTTCAAATGATTAAAGAACTTGTTTTGGCATCATAACAATTGTAATACCTCTTAATCCACGAATTACTTGTCATGCAGCTGTTGGCATCTGTATACTTTATTTCGAAAAAAATGCAAACATCTTGGGGAGGCCTTTATCGATAGATTTCTGTTGATCATATATGGATTTTATATTTTAAAAACGAAAAACTTTATATACTTTAAAATATTGACTGTCATATGAAATCCACACTCAAAGATTAAAAATATCGGCGATTGAAAATTCGCTTAGATGGGCAACTCTAATTTTGAAGAGAAGCCAATTTATTGTGAATTCGTATGACGATGCATATTTTCGGAAACTACCACGAGGTAGCAGTATATGCACATAACCAGACCCACATTACTATTTGCACATAATAATTATATATTATTCTACACACAATTGTATTGATCATTAGGTTTTAATTAGGCCTATATTTTTTTAATTGGTTAATAATAATAATAATAATATTGCAGGGGAAATATGTAACATTTTGAAGTATTTATTTAATCATTGAGACTTTCTAAAAACGTTTTAATTGATTTATTTACGTAGAATACTTTCAAACATATTGTCTATTCAACAAACCGAGTTTAGAAATCGTGTTGCCATTGAAATATAATAAATATTCAAAGATACTGTGTATCGTAACATCTCATCCAACGTTATTCTGTATATTCTAGCAAATCTGTAGGGGCTGTGCTCTCATCTATTCATGTCCCCATATTAATATCTCATCCCTGCGTTACCACCCACCCGGTAGATGTGCTTCCCATAGAGCGCTTTGATGCAGCGGTGAATAAAACAACGCGCCCGGCAGCCCACGCTTAAAACACGCTACAGGATGTGACGTAGAATATTTATCACTTTTACTTCCGCCTTTCAGGGAAAAGGAGGAAGTCAACAAACATGGCTGACTGGAATAGAGGTAAAAAAGTGGACACGTAGTCAAAATTAAGTAGTCTTTTATTTGTTAACCTAAATCATTTGATTAATCTTTATAGAAACCGAAATGTGTCTTCTTTGATAATCTTTGAAAAGTAATTGGTGACACAGTTGGTATAGAGAAGATGTGCAGTAAGGAAATACTTTTCTACTGAAACTAAGTACATCTTTACTGCGACTCTTTCATATTTTCCAACTTAACGAAATGGCTGACGATAAATGTCAAATCCGAGCTGCAATACGCAAGGGTTGCTCTGTTGATGATTGAAAACTGGAGAAAGCAGCCAACACGTTTCTTATAGGTTTGATAGTGTCCATGTAGTAAGATGGTAAACCTCTGCTTCTTTCTCGTTATGTGCTCTTGTGCCGTCATAAGGACATGGCTCCGGTGCGGTGGATGAGATGTTGGATGCCGAAAACAAGCTTTTGACCGAGAACCTAGCTACTAAAGTTTCCAGACTAAAATCGGTTTGTAATTAATATTTTTAATTGTCTTTAAACACTGGGGTTCAATGTGGCAGCTGACTTAAGAACTGCACGCGTTTTGATTACAGCTAAAGGAGCCCTATAATAAAACAAGTCCCCACTGTAACAAGAAGATACAGATCGCACCTGATCCTGTGTTCCCTTAAGTCACCGGTTTCACTACACTTGTAGCACATTAATCATTGCCTTTAACGTTGCATAGAAAGGGTAAATGAGCTTGCATAAAAAACATGTTTTCTGTGTTAGTCATGCAGGCTTTAGACTGGATGCACCTGTTATTAAAAAACGTATTTCTCCACCTTACTTTAACAGTTGGCCTTTGATATAGATAAAGACGCGGAAGAGCAGAATTCATATCTTGATGGCATGGTAAGTCTTAATTGACTGTCTGATACTCATACCAGGCTAACTTCCTTTCATCAACAATTACACAAAATAAGACATAAGTATATGGCAGCTATTTGCACTGAGGTTTTTATGCTACTATCTAAATTACAGCAGCTTATATTTGGTTTATTGTAATGCACTGGTAATTGTAGGAAGATGTATACATGTAGAAAGCTATTTCTACATGATCTTTATATGTTATTGCTAAAATTATTTGAACTTGAACTGTGTGTTTCCCAAGGATTCAAACTTTTTGAGTGCCACGGGCCTCCTGACCGGAAGTGTGAAGAGGTTCTCTACGATGGTTCGATCTGGAAGGGACAACCGGAAAATACTGTGCTACGTTTCAATTGGACTGGTCTTGGTTTTTTTCTTACTTTACTACCTGGTCTCCAGGACACAGACTTAGAAAGGCAACAGGGAAATCATATTTTGTTAATCCTCCATAGTCACTAGGACTGAAACAAATCTCAGTTATATGAGAAGTTTAAAAACAAAATCAAAAACACTTTGCTTTATTAACATTCATGATAAGTTGATGACACCCTTCGACCCCCAGATATATTGTTTTTTTAATATGGGAGACAAAGATTTCTGATACTGGTTTACTTCCTTTGTGCTTTTGACTTTAAACCTTGTCTTGGAAAGTAGAATTAAGTGTGTGATGTCAGAATTCTTGATAGTGGTGTTCTCTTGGGGGGTGTTTATTACTTTTTTTGCACATGTGAAACTTTAATATATTTAATATCTTGAGATTTTAAGACCTGGTCGATTAAGACACTGAAGGGTTCCTGTAATGCTTATTTTTCTTTCGAGATCACCTGGATTTTTCTGGGAGGAATGCCAAATCCAAGTATATCCTTATGGTGCACAAGTGCGTCCCGGGGGGGTGGGAGTGTCAAGCTGCTTTACCTATGAGTTAAGGGGAGATGCACTGTGAAGAAGATAAGGGTTTCTTTACCCCCCTATTATAATATGCACTATGGGCAAAGTTGCTTTTAATTTTTTTTGTATTTATATTTTCCATTCCTGCTTCCAACTGTAGATATTTGCAGCCTTCTAGTTTACTGTAAATGATAAACTGAAACAAGTTTTATTTTGGTGTTTTTTTTTTTTTGTTTGTTTGTTTTATTAATGCATTTGCTGTTATGAATTGAAGATTATCCCAGTGTTTTCAAGTTTCATTCTGATAAAAGACACTGATGTTCTGGAGCAAACAACCCATTACCAAGAGGACATGTTCCTTAGGTTTTACTTTATTACAATAATACAAAATAATTCACTTGGTTCTTTCATTATTTTTATATGCCTTTTCTCAAATGATAATGATTGATCACAGTTTTTTGAAATGGGATTGAAATGTTATCATTCAGTAATGTCCAGTAGGGGGTGCTTTGTAGAAAATGTAAAGATCTCTGAGCTATCTACAGGCAAATATACTTTATTAAAATACACTATCCAAATAATCAATCTACACTACCATGCTCGTACCTCTGCCAATGGTCATAGGTAATAATGGTACAAAAATAAAATGGGACCACTGCTTTGTGAATTTGTACTTGGCAGAATAAACTTCAAGGTACATTCACTCATCTCTCTATGATATTTATTGGTTAAATATTAACTATCCCTTTTCCCAACTACGTAGTCGTTTTAAACATACAAAACCCCCACAATGGCACATGTATATTAATATTACATGTGTATGAGAGGGGCTAATATTCTTTTGGTAACAATAACATTGAAAAAAGACCAGACATAAAGCTTTTTTATAATTTTGTTTTGTAAGATTTCATAGTATCTTTCAGAGGCTAAATGTGAGGTGCCATTGAATTGAATACATGCAGACAGTAGCTGGGTGAAAGACATTGCGATTATTGATTAATCCACTGTGTAAATAAGTATATTGGTACTTTAATTAGCATATCCATTTTAATGTATTATTAAGGTTTTGTAATAAAAATCTTGAACACAACAAATAAGCATCCCTGGAGTATTTGACCCCCCCTTTATCAAATATAACATACTTTGTTCTGAGCTTGTATGTTCACCCTGAAATGTATTTCAACATCAATTCGGATGCATGATGTATGTTTTCCATTGATGTTGTTATAGGTCATTCATATAAAATACTGTAGGGTACAGTATACATAAAATGCAATATATTCCATTGTAGAAAATATGCGTTTTTGGTTAATCCGTTTATTACAACCCTAGATTTTGTCTGAAAAATAAATTGCTGTCCAGCTCAAGGGTAAGATATTATTATTAATGGAAATTAAACGTGTAGAGGTGTGCATTAATAACGGTGAGTAGACTAGACGATATAAGGACCAGTGGTCAAGGAACAGCAGAAATGTGATTAAATGTACCAGACATTAAGATGTCCTTTAGTATACGACGAAATACATGAATTTTTGTTCCATTTTAGTATTTTTTAATTACTTCCTTGGGGAAGATGTAAATTGGTGCAAACCCCGGGATTGAGCACGATGGTCGAATGGCCTCCTCTAGTTGGTAAATTTTCTTAGGTTCTTATCTGAGGTTCTTGGTTTGTCTCTGACTTTGTATGAATGGATAAACTATAGTTCGTGCAGTGACGTAAACCGGCGCTAAATAAAATGAGTCGACTGAAAAGGCTGATGCAACGTTAATATGTATATGGATTTCCAACGAGTTCATGAAATGATGTCTCGTTGCTATTATATCAGTCGAGTTAGTGTAGCGCAGAATTCCAATCCTATTGGTGGAGAAGCGCAGATGTGCGCAGAACTGCGGAAATCTGCGCAACACGAACATCGCATTGAATGCTAACCTCGGGGAAGCCCTTCGTTCGTGCAAACTCGTTTTGTTTCGGTAATTTCCGTTTACCCTCCTTCCTGTGTTTTGATCGCGCAAAAATAGAAAAAAGAATCCATTTCCGATCGGTTTGTTTATTCTTAATATTTTGGAAATATTCTGAGCTTTTTGAAACCCCGTTGACTATCTTATTTATTATTGTAAGAATAAGATCTCCGACCTTCCCGTTTTTCGAAAGTGGGTCGTTTTTCTCCCGGCTTCGCTCGGACACATTCGGACTAATTCGGTTGAGGCCGGAGAAATGGATGAGTCTGAATCGGCGACGAAGGGACTCGGCTTGGAGGAGGCGTCCGAAAGTGCGGCTGCTGTGCCGGGAGAGGGGGAGGACTCGGATACTGAATCGGAGGCCGAAGTATCAGCGATGACTGTAATGGGTGAACCGGGGCACATCGAGATTGGAGCCGAGTCCTTGCCGAACCCAGACGAGGCCGAGACGGCGTTTGCAGGAAAGTTTTCTTCTGCCTGGCTCGCACATCGCACGCATTGTGCAGTTGCAGAGGGAATGCAATGCAGTGCACAGCCTAAAGCTTTCCTCTGCAGTGTATTGATGCCCAGAACTCGTAGTGCCGTTTTTAACGGTATACAATCTGATGCTTTGTTTTAAATGCTGGAGGATTCACATGAATTTGAAAGCACAGCCTAGGATAATTGGTGTTCAGGGGCTGTAGTAATATATTACAACCCTTTCCCCCACGGGTTAAACAGTGTAGTTTAAATTGCAACATAGTAACACTTCACAAAAAAGTTGAAAGAAAATTGCAATGCATAGTCGTATGTATGTGTGTGTATATAAATGAGTGGTGGTCATTTTGGTAACTTTAAGAAAGCTAAACTTTCATTCAGGACTGTCACTTATATAATGCTGAGGTCAAGCTACACATTACATGGGAATGCTAGATTTTCAATACATGGAAAATATGCAATATTAATATACATTAGTTTTAAAAACTAATATATCATTATTAAATACATTCTCAGATTTATTTTGGACAACTGGCCTATATCATAATCATAGCTATTTATAATTAGGATTCAGATTTATTATTTAAAGCCTCTCAATTAAACTCCATGTTTGTCTGATTTGTTAATAGAAGTGACCACAGTGACTGTAGCAGACGTACCGGGAACTGGAGATAATGTGTTCACAACATCTGTTGCCAATGCAGCGTCCATTTCTGAGCATGTTCTTGTAAGTATTATTTAGTAGTGTTATCTGTCCATAAATAACCCGTGGATACACACACATCACAAGCTGTAGACATTACCTTGACTCATTTTGTACAGTAAAACTAAATGCTTTAGATTTGGTCTGTTTTTGATATACAGGATATGGAATGAATGCATCCCCCAATCTATTTTTGCATATAAAGTGCCACTAATTATTTAGATTTACACAAATAGTCATACATAACTTGTAGACTTAACCAGTGCCATGCCATGAGACACTTTTTTTTATTTTATTTTTTATGACTTTTATGTATGTGTATTGCACTTGTCAAAGTGTATACACAGTGACTGGAAGTAAACTGACGTGCTGATGTGGGAAAGTGCCCTAAATGCCAAATATATTCTCTTTGTGCTACTGTTGCAGCAACATTATATAACCTATGTGAAAATACCAGCTTTGTGTATTGCTCTGGGCAGGCCAGTTTCAGTACAGTTTGTGTAGCTGATTTTTAGATAAACAATTTCCTCCAAGGCCATATAGTTAGGATATAGGTCATATAAGACAGAGAAGTCTGTGATAAAATTTGGGGTACCTTAGTAACCCGATTGACGTCAATGTAGTTGCTCAGCAACCATGGGGGTAATGTTCTATATAGTATGTTCTTTAGAAAAATATTAGATGAGTCTTCCCGACTGGCCGTCTCCGGAGCGTCTCGTTGTTATTCAATAAGCTACTTTGGCTTAATTCTAATTAATAGGGTGCTGAGTGTTTCTTGTCTGCCTATCTATTGGGGGGAGTACATTTCTCTTTCTCAATGCAAAAGTGTCAACAACACATCCAATTAATTATTTTAATGCTTACCATCGCTTACCTTTTTTTTGGGTGGTGGGTGGGTCATTTCAGACTGGACGGACTACTTTGCAAATCGGAGACACCCTGAACACACAGAAGGCCACTCTGATAGTGGTTCACACAGATGGCAGCATCGTGGACACATCTGGTTTAAAAGGGCCTGCTACCCCGATTACCCCAGGTATGGAAAATTTAGATTTAAAGGAGTATAATATTGCATTCATTTTAAGCTGAATCTGAAATCAATCCTCCTCTTTATTAATACATGCATAAATTCTGCTTTATTATGTATTCTGATCCAGCTGTGATTCTTTTTACTTTACTTTTTTCCTCCAAGGTCCTCAGACTCCATCCACCCCTATTACACCCGGCCCTGAGAAAGATGGAACGAAGTATAACTGGGACCCCTCAGTGTATGACAATGAACTGCCGGTCAGGTGCAGAAATACCAGTGGCTTGCTGTATAAGACCAGACTGGGCTCTGGTGAGCTCCCCTCACACCGCAAACACAATGACAGACCGGTGGTTAAAATATATTTTCTACACACAGCAATATGAAACTCTGACAACCTCTTCTTTTTCAACCCAAAACAAGTGTATTTTTGCACTTTGTCTTGCTCTAAAGTCACTTTGGATAAGGGCATCTGCCAAAAAATAAATAATAATAGTTACCTATAACATTTGAAAACTGAGACGAGAAATATACTATATGTCTATAAAGTATATTTGTCTTAAATTGTTATATGTGAATCATCCATTCCCAGCTTAATTTGGTGCCTCAGAACTGTAAATCCCATATAATGTAATACAAAACGCCTGTGAATGCAAGGAAAGCATCATCATTTTCTTAGCTTTTTTTTACACATTCACATGTTTTATTTGCTACTCCTTAGCATAATGGAAAGTGACTGTAGTTCATAAGGAGAGCAGTGACCCCTGCTGTTTCCTTTTTGCAAATACAGGTGGGAAGGGGCGCTGTATCAAGCACAACAACAACTGGTACTCCCCCACTGAGTTTGAAGCCATGTCTGGGAGAGCCAGTAGCAAAGACTGGAAGAGAAGCATTCGTTATGCAGGCAGGCCCTTACAGTGCCTGATCCAGGTACGTGCGACTCAAGGCATCCCCCTACACATTAAGCAGAAGTGTCGGCCTTGCTTTGTTTGTGTTGGGCTTCCTTTTGGATAAAGGAAGTCAGGTTTTTAACTTCCAAGGAAAAGGCAGCGTAGCCACTAGTATATAATCTTCCTGATTATAAATATTATCCTGGGTAAAAGCATTTATTGTTGTAAGACAGAGGAAACATTTTACTGTTACTCCAAAATTACAATTGTATGTTAATTTAGCTGTAATTTAGCACATATTATGAAACCAGGCAGAGCTATTCTGTTTGTGGCTACTGTTAATCATAAAAGAGGATTTTTCAGATGGTGCATAGCCATCTTTTATCACTTTTATAGTATTATTTTGAAAGTACATTGATTTAAAATACCATTGCAGTGCATTGGAAATCAATTAAGATCAAGATCAATGAATTGAGGAGAATCACTTTTCTTGTTTAAGACTTGTTTAAGATTTCTAGTTTATCTTCACAGAACGAACAATAATGTATTTGGGAATTAAGAATGGTCTTAAAAAAACAACACATTAATCACTAGTGTGTTGGCGGTCCTTCAGTCTATTTTAGTTTGAGCAGTAATGTAGTCTCTGTTGTGTCTGCAGGAGGGCATCCTGAACCCACACGCTGCATCCTGCACCTGTGCCGCTTGCTGTGATGACCTTTCCTTGGTAAGACCGACTCCTCCGACTGATGCTTTTCTTCCCTTTCAAACAACAGATTAATAGAAAAGGGGGTGGGAGTAATGTATGGCTGGTATTAAAAGATTAGAAAGAAATGTACTTACCCAATGTGTTCTTGTTCTTTTAACCCCCGATTGTGTTTCCCCCCTGTGAATCTGGACTGTCAACGCTAACCACCTTGTTCTGTGGTGAGTTTTTCAACACTACCCACTGTTTAGCAGCATGTTCATGTGCCCACATTATGAATTCCAGTGTTTTTTTCCTGAGGTTTCATGTTTTTAGGTACAATAGAATAAAAAGGGTTTTAAAAAATCTATGAATCCACTAGGTGGTGCTCATTCCTTTCATTAGACCTCTCCATTGTTTGAAATTGTAGTTTTCAATATATTGTGGTAGTTAGTAGAAAAGCTGCAACATAAATGCAAAGGTGAAATATTAACATTAATAATTTAAGAATCCTGAATCCGTACAGACTGCAAAACAGAAAAAAATAATCCTCAATGTAGGCATTCTCACTGTAATGATAGTCGGTCCATATTAACATATGCACATATGCTTTAAAATCAGTTTGAGTTTTGTCTTGGAAGTTCCAATTGTGAAATTCTTGCATTCTTTCTGAGTTCTGAGTTCTTTGTCTTGTCTTGCCTTTCAGTGCACCAAGAATGGGGAAGGGGCATCTTTCAGAGGGGAGAACATAAATATGGTAATTGTATACTCCCAGAATTAAAATGATACTCATATATGTATGTATAGATTAGATTAAATGCAAGGTGTGTCGGCCACTCGATCAAGTCTTAAAACTTGTATTCTTTTCCAGTTAATTACACTTGAATGCAATTTGCAGGCTGGATGTATTCCCTGCCTCCATATTGGTCTTTTTAAGTTATGGAGAACAGAGCAATTGAGAGGAGACACATGGGTTCATCCCTTTTTCATTAAAAATGTTTGGTGGAAGTGAGCACAGAACTAGAAATTGGGATGCTGCTGTGAAGTTGGGGAAGAATGGGAAAACTGGGTTCTAATTGCAAGAGTTGTTCCCAAAAATCAAGAAAAACAAACAAACAAACTGTTTGTAGATAGCTTTTGGGCACTGTAACTTATGTGACAAATACAAACATTTCAGACATAAACAATAGATAAAACAAGTTTTATTTTATTTCCTTGTCCAAAACCAATTTATATAATGCTGTAATGAATATGAATGCAGATGTTTTTTTGTTAAGTCTCCAATGGCCCAATGTCAGTGTCTGTATGTTTTCAATTGCTCTGTCACTTTGGAAAAATGCAGTGTTTTGAATTATACATAAATATGTTACTTTGTGTTACTGGTGAGCTCCTAGGGGAGCAGTATATCAGGAAGAGATTCTTCTGATGTACTCCACCCTGCCTGTGGGAATTACTTTCACAAGTTGACCAAGGTGGCCAAGGAGTTTGCTTTGTCATGTGATGACTTGCTGCATCTTGTGTCTTGGCAAGAAGGTAAATCTGTGGCTAAATTTAATTTGTTCAGCTTCTTTTATTTATTTATTTTATTACCAGACTGGTCCTGTAAGACTGTTTGTCCCATACAAAAGGCGAAAGAAAGACAACGAGCAGCCAACTACGCCCGAGAAAAAAGAATCTCAGTCGCCAAAAAACATCACAACCTGTGAGTGAAGTGACCTGCTGTCAGTGCCATGGCACAATAACATACTGCTTTATCACAGATTCATTTTTCACCACACCTGCATAATGTCTCTTAAAAAACACATAACTTCAATACAAATGCTACCATACTACTTGAAACTGTTAGAAGCCAGATGCCATAACTATAAGAACCTGCATTTCTTTTGCTTTTTCCATTCAAGTGTTATTTTTATGTTCCTTGAAATGTCACTGTTGCTGTTGTGAGCAGCAGGTGGTGATTGTTGTTTTGGGATCCATTTTATGCGGTGTCGCTTGTCTGGTCCATTAACCCAATATGCAACGGTCTCCGCTGAAGGGTGTCAGCCATTTTACAGCATCTCTGTAGACATTTGTTTATCCATAAATGCCCGTGACGGCAAGATGTGCTCCAGATGTCACCAAGCACTGAACATCTCCTGCTGATGTTTGGAAGTGTATTAGAAACCAGGTTGTCTGTGCCAACAAGAATCAGTTAGCATAAGTGTCTGTCACTGTGTGGCTTATAGCCCTTTGCTCAGCACTGCTCCATGCATTTAATTGAGGATGCGCAACATAGTGTGTTAAAAAAAATAAAAAGTATGGGAACTGTGTTAAATTTAACTTCAAGTGTGAAGTCTCTTTTGACATCATTTTTTATCTGAAAGAAAGTGTTTGTGGTTTCTAATCTACTTCCCTGCTCCACATACTCACTGTGCAGCTTGTCACTAACTCTGTGCATCTCCCAGAGAGCTAGCGCCAGGCGTCCCTTCACTATAGGACCTCAGCAGAAAAGACCCTTTGTCTGAAGCTTTGGAGACTATTGACTCATTGTAACATCTAATCATTTATTTGTTAATGTTTTGTTCGGTTAATTTAATTATTTTGCAAGAGCCTTCAACCTGATAAAATGCTGAGTTTAAATGAGTTGTACAAGAACCACAGTACACTAAGTGCTAAAACATTTTTGTATACTACTATTTCTCTTTTAATGTTCAACGTGATGAAATTCATAATGATAAATGGGTTACCGCCTATTGTCCACCATAGTAAATTATTCATAGGTCTATTTGTTGGTATGTGTGTTTGAAAGAGAACAAGTTTGTGATCTTTATTGCAATGACAGTGATTATTTCATGGTCAGTAACTGTTGACCTCCAATCTTCCTGTCTAACCAAATTATGCTCTGCTTTTAAACATTTGTATAAAATTAGGAATTAGGAGAATAAGGTAGAAGTACAGCTAATAGTGGTCCATTCCCTAGTTTTGGCTGGTAAAAGATATACAGCTCGTGTAGTTCTTTCCACAGTTCATGTTGGTGTCAAATATGTCACAACTTAAAATGTAGAATTGAAAGTTTGTGTTTTTTAACAGTGATTTATGCTTATTGTGTTTTGTTAAATTAAGCTGTTTATTGTGGGCATCATGGTGATTTCTCCCGTGATTCAGGTTCTCTGTGAACATGTTTGAGAACAATTCGATTAGGCTTGAATGAAGCAGAACTTTGGCTTCTGAGCCCGTGCTGCTTCTACTTACTCTTATGGGCTCATTCAGTGAGATCACATAGACCTGCCCTTTTAATCTGAGTTGCTTTTCCATTAAAAACAAATCAATAACCCCCAATAAATAAAAATTCAAAAAACTATTGAAATACAACATTCATTGTATGCCATCCAATCTTGCATGCCTTGGATTTGAAAACTTGTCCTTTTGTTTCTCACCACAACTGCCCTTTTCACTGGAAATCATTTCTTGGGTTTTAAAGTGAATAATGGCAACGGGAAAGTGC
Source organism: Amia ocellicauda (assembly GCF_036373705.1). NCBI lineage: Eukaryota > Metazoa > Chordata > Actinopteri > Amiiformes > Amiidae > Amia > Amia ocellicauda. The sequence goes on along the minus strand of NC_089853.1, from coordinate 10,510,817 downwards.
CGCTGTGCGGGGTTGCTGAACCAAGCAGCTGATTTAATTTAACGACACTCTTGCCCTTTTCAAACGCAGTTTATAGGTGAGTGTCGAAAAGGGGGGAAAGAAACGCAGCCCACACTGCTCTTCCCATAATGACCTGTCGAAAAGGAAAGAAGGAAGGAATTATCAGAAAAGGTCTGCTGGCTCTCTGGGATGATCCAGCATGTGGTTCAAGTCCACAGATGAGAGTTGTTGGATCAATGGCCCAAGAACCACAATTCAATTGCGGCTCTATTTCAATTACTTTCTGGTTCTCTGCTTCCCTACATCATCCTCCTCCTCAAACTGCAGTTTAGTTTGACAGTTAGCTTCTAAACATCAGCCATCCAGCCCATTTCACTGATACACACTATTATTTCTTATTTTTAGTTTTAAGAGAATTTCTTTCAACCTAAATCCTGATTTGATGGATTTATTTGTAATTGGGTGAAAAATAAATACATTTGAAAAGTACAAATTTGCTGATTATTCAGGTGATTAATTTTGTAAAGTATAATGTGTTTTCTCTGAAGAGGTCTCGGGCTTGTGTGGGTTCTTCCCATTTTGATGGCAGAATTCGACTCACCTAGACGCTATGAAATGTCACAGATGCGTGCACTCCACCTTCCAGCTGGAATAATGATTTGTTTTTGGTCTTTAGTTACAGTGTCACCCTCTGGGCAGATCACCACCTCAGGGACACTGACCTTCGACAGGACATCCACAGGTGACACCGCGACAATCATTTCAGAGAGCCCACCGCAGGCAGCCGTCTTCACTGGGGCAACAGGTGAGACTGGAGCAATAGGAGGACTGCTTCTCTAAGGAGGGCCTGTGTTTAGGTAGCCTACCTTTGCCTGTCATGGCGATCTGTGCTACAGATGTAGTCTAGATGTGTGCTTGTACTTGTGGTGCTGGAAAACAACTGAAATGACTGCCCATCTGTGTCAGCAAGCACCAAGGAAAGCTGCAAAGATTATTTGTAGAACATTGCAAAGATTGCAATTAAAGGAGGCCATTTTGCCGTCTTGCTTAAATGTTTGTTTTCATTACCAACTAATCCCAGAATTCCATTCCACCAGTTTCCTTTCCTACTGTGTTTGGTTCTTCACATGCCGTGATCTCAATTCCACTTGAGACCCCTGGTGATTTATGTGGAGGGAACTGCAGTAGTCCTTTGGGAGACTAGAGAACAAAGATGACTCAGTGAGGTTACTAACACATACATGAAAGTTATAGAATGTGTTCTCACCCATAATTTAGGAACTTCTATGGGAAATCAATCCAAGTTAATCATGAGAACGAATTAATTACAAAAAAATAAAATAATATCCATATCTTCTGCTTTCGAGGCCTTTAAGTTGGTGAGTGGGTGGTTTTAGGACAAAGGTGTGCAACTCCCCTATTATCAGGGGTTGCATATCCAAAATATTGATTTAACAATTTCTTAAAACGGGGCCCATATAGTTAAAAAGTATTTGTATTCAGCTACACATGACATTTAATCAGAATTCACTTTTATTGTAAACACTCTCAAAGCACAGTAAGACCAAGCAAGTTAGAAATTGACTTGCTGTGGCTCAGTGGGACTGCTGGGCATTAGCATTTCTAGTGATTGTGTCAAAATCAGGAAGAAGTGAAGAAACAGATGATCTCGGCTCTGACTCCAAATGCTTGTCAGTTATATGGGATCACACAGTTTAGTTTTAATCCTCCCCATTGCAGATATACAACATGTTGATACACATGTGTATGTGGATGCAGACACTGACAGGATTTGTGCTGCAGCTTCACATTTCTACTGGTACTGCTGTTAGCACATGAATCACGTTGTACTGACGTCTGTGACAGTTGTACTTTCTTGTTGTTCCTGTATTTCCTGGCACCTAAATCATTTTGTTTGTATTTGTATCTTGTACCATGAAGTACTATGTTGTATCTGTGTACATTTATTTTCTGTACGATCTTGTATCGTATTTACATTTTCTGTGTCCTTTATTGCACATTACGTTCTTTCTAAAATACAAAACCCTGAGTGAAATGAAAGTAAAACATGGGCCGTAATCATATAATCAATGGGCTTGCATATCCCTGTTTTAGGAGGATCACTGTCCCTTAGGTACATCGGGCCCATTCAACGTCTGTACATGTTTGGCACAGTGAAAGTTTCTTACCTCAGACATTTCTTGTACTGAAGCCCACACAAGTTTTGAGAAACCGGCGAGGTCGAGATGATATGTTTCTTTCTGCAGCTTTTGTGCCACTGGGTAGATCAACCCAGCGGCTGCGGTCTCATGTGACATGCGTGTGTGAAGCCTCCATTTATCACACAGCCCGCTCCATGTAATGCTGTATTGGTTTTTGTGTTTAGATCAGCTTATCTGCTCACAGGGATGCAGTGCAGTTTCACTTACCTCATCTAATGACCTCCTCTCGGAGCCCTTCACAGACACGTCTCTCTGTCAAAGGTGTTTTTGTACATTGTGTGCGTTTCTTAAATATTCCAGGAAGGGTACGTCTCAAAATGATGAATGGGGCTTAAAGATTTTCATAACCAAAGAAATATACTTTTTTTTTTTTTTTCTATGTCTGTTTTTAAGGTTGTTTTTTTTTTTGCGTTGGCACTCGGTTATTCAATTTTTCCCTCACCGAGGTGTATGGTAAACAGGCAGGCACATTGGATTTATAGCTAGGCCACACGCTGACAGCATTTTAAACTGCCTTTTAAATTCTTCATCCCACTGCGAGCTTAATTGTACTCTCTGGGGTGGATGTTTTTGAATAGGTTTGTCTCGGCCAGGTACTGGATTGACTTGGATTTCTGAGCTGAAATCGGTTTGTGGATGACTAGTCCAACACAATGTCATTAACACAGATTTCATCATGATTTGACTGTTCTGAATGCCACAAAGGGCAGCTCATTTTCGAAAGCCTCAATGTTAATACAGTGTCACCAGGTGGAAATGAAATGAACTGTTGTTTTGAGCACTTCAGGAAAGTGGCACACATCACTGGTGCCAACAAACAACCCTCATACATGCTTCCTTTTGATGTTGAGTAGTGGCAGCAAAGCAACTGCAAGAACCCTGTATGTGCATGCTGTCTGTGACCGCAAGCAGCTGTGTTCATTAAGGTCAGAGGAGAAACGTGCTCAGCTTCAGTTAATTTACTGAATGTAAGAGAAGGGATTGAAGGTGGAAGGGGTATGACAAGTTTTAGCCAGACTTTAATGAGATAGCGAGGGATGCACACATTGTGTTAGACAGGGGCATAGGAGCTATTAGTTTCAATCAGCTCTGAGGGGTAAAGCCACAGATAAACACAGACATGTTTTTCAAAGGGTCTGTTAGTGAGGTTAAGTGGCCCATGAGGCAACAATGTTGTTTCTTTTGAAGGCATGTTCACCCTGGACACTGTGTTTATAGATATTTTGATGTATTTGGTGTATGCATTTCTAAACACTGTGAGAGAGAGAGAGAGAGAGCACATGCATAGTAATACAAAGCAGTTATTTCCAGGCAGAAGCAACCACTGTGTTTTCATTTTAAGGGGTTTAAACATCCCCAGTGTTTACAGGAATGCTTCATTACCAACATTAAAAATGTCCACAATATATATTGTTTGCCTCCACATACCTACCTTTTCACTCTAATTCACCCAAATATTTTTGGGGAGAAAATATTGAGGTGAATGTGTCCTGTAAACAGCACATCATGTTTGAGAACCATAGAGCATTTCTCCCAAAATATTTTTGTAGTTTTTCTGCACTGATTCTTCTCCTCCTTAGTGTTCTTGTGATTCTAAGATACCCCATACTAACCCTTGGATAAGATGAAGGTCAGTGAAGTTGTGAAAAAGCTGGAGTATCGGTGAACGTGTGGGAGCTGGGATGTGTACAATCAGACAAGTCACACTGAGATCCTGCTTGCGTACGGTGCAATGTAGTAGCTCCTTACAAAGTTCCTTACTTTGAAAGTCTGGAAGAAGTGCACATAGACCTGAAAATAGGAAGCACTTATTTCCACAAAGAGCAGAAAATAAAACTTGGAAGTTGGTAGTTGGAAGCTGACTCACTTGCTTAGTTCATTAAAGATGAAGCTGAATTAAATTCTGGGACCTTTTAGTTGTTGGAAAGTGAATGACAAAGAGAACTTTAATTGTCCTTCTTGTGTTGGTATTTTTCTATATTGTGAGGTCGGGTGCACTGCCAGGGTTAGTCGATTAGGGCTGTATAGGAAATCATTCTCCTTATTTAAAGTCAGCAAAATGACTTCCTGTTTCAAGTGCCATTCTGTAACGCACAATATGGAAGATGGGTAATTCTCAGTTGGCCATGGAAAGTGAGGTGTCTACATTATTCTGAACACAGACTGATGTGACATTGATAGTGACTTGAAAGCTCAGCCCCATATGCAGTTGGTTACAACTGAAAATGGACACAGCAATTACAACAATGCTTTTTCCTCTTTTCGTTACTAGAAGGAGTTGAAATGTTTGAAACTATGGAACCTTTGATTTATTGCTGTGTAAAACTTTTGAAACTTCTCTGGTCTTTTGAATGTCTTCCGTTTCTTTTTTTTCCCTCCTCTCATTTGTCACTTTGAATGATGAGAGAAGAACATCTGTTTGCCTTGCTGGTCATAATTATTTTAGAAAAGGGAATTGAAGAAGCTCAATATATCTGTACCAATAGCAAGAAGATGAACGGGCTCCCAGGTGTCTAACGTGGATGTTACTGCTGCTGTGAAAAGTGATTCATAGACTCTGTGGACTGAAGCTGTCTGAGTCCGTCTCATGCCTAGATCACAGCTGATTATGATGATGGACGCCTCGGCACACAGTGGGAATTTCCTTTTTGAAGTCAGATCGCTGTCCTTTTGCTGCATAAATGATCAGTCAAGGGCCAGTTCAGTTCTTCTCTCTGAAGAGCTCCAACATGATCCAAATTTCTGTATCTATTTATTTTATTTACCTTTTAAGTATAAGAATGTCAGTGTGACCTAAAGCTTGCTGATTTTCTTGTTTGAACTCTGTGAAGATGATGTGAATGGGAGCTGATTTATGTCTTTAAAGCCTCCCTTTCCTGATTCTATACTTTGAGGTAAACCAACTGTCAGGGAAGACTCTTAATCTTTTTCCTTCACTAAACATTGCTTTATGAAACCGGGGGGACAGACAACTGACAACAACCTGATCATAGTCTTTATATCGGCTTTAGTGTATTTAGGTACAGCTTGTATCTTATATTCCCATCAGTCACTATTCCCAATTTGTAGTGACTAATTTGACACCTCAGCACTGCATCCTACAAGAAAACTAAGCAGGCCCAGCACAGTTTCTCTAAAAAACAAACAAACAAAAAATACATTTTACTTGTGTTACAGGGAAAAAGTTGCAAAAGGAAATTCTGAATATAAGGAACTGTAGGATAAAGAGCAGGAAGGCCCATCTCAAAGAGAGACCAGTTGCTGTGAGTTTTATTGAATAAATGAAAAGGATTCAACTGTCTGTTCAGTTGTTTTGGTGTGAGTGACATGCATGAAACTAAGACAAACGGGGAAACACATCCTAAATGTTATCTAAATGTTGATGTTCTTCTATAATTTTAGTTTCTGCAATGGACTGTATTTACTTGGTAATTTTGAAAAATGCCTTATTCTTAAGCTTTTCATGTATGGTTTCCTGGTAACATTCACGGCTGGCTTTGACACAGACCTTGATGCTCTAATGAATGCTCTTTACAGGGTTTGAAGATTTTGTCCTCGTGATGCATTGCCAGACCTTGAAAACTTTGTTTTTCTTTCTCTCAGTATTTACTGAATACATTCTGACTGAGCAATCTCCAGTTCCCAAAGCACCAAAATTAAGAAGTTTATTTAAAACCACACAAAGAAAATCCCCATCACTGAAATAATTCTGAAAATACATTTGTTAATAAAGATAATACAATTATTTCAGCAGGAAAAAAAAAAAATTTTAAGGAATGTATTCCAGTTTCTGTAAAATAATTTATGTCCGTGGTAAAAGCAATTATCGACACACTAACAGAGTTTGAAAAACCTCTCAACAACTAGTTTAAATTATTTTTAAGTATTTAATGAGTTTGTTAATAATTACCAAATTAATTTAGAAGGCACCCTAGGAAAGCAGATTGAAATTGTGTACCTGCTAATCAGAAAAGGCCTGTCTGCAGATGGGTTTTATTAGAGGCAAAGTGTCCAATCTGTTTTAACGATTGAATGACAGCTTGGTTTATTGTCCTCTGGGAAGCCCACTGAAAATTACTCCCCCCACCCCCAAAACACACACACACACACACACACACACACACACACACACACACAATTGGTCTTTCCTACTGCGATTCATTTTCTCAATAAATCGTTCCTGAAAAAGAAGACCAATTTTAGCAGGATGATTGCTGGAGGCAATGTAAAAGAGCTTATTTTACTTGGTACTCTTTAAAGAACAATCTTGATTCATGCTCAGATTGGTATCATCCACTGCATGTGCAGAAAGGCCACTTGAGATCTATCTATCTATCATTATATATATATATATATATATATATATATATATATATATATATATATACACACACACACATACACAGTACTGTGTAAAAGTTTTAGGCAGGTGTGAGAAAATGCTTGTAAAGTAAGAATGCTTTCAGTAATAAACATGTTAATAGATTATCAATTAAGTAAATGCAAAGTGAGTGAAAAGAAGAAAAATCTACATAAAATCCATATTTGGTGTGACCACCCTTTGCCTTCAAAACAGCATGATGTGTCTTTCATCTGCTGCAGTAAGTTTCCTTGGCCGACCACTGTGTCTACGGTCCTCAACGTTGCCCTTTTCTTTGTGCTTCTTCAAGAGCTTGGACAGCACATCTGGAAAACCCTGTCTGCCTGGGAGAGACCTTGCTGATGCAGTATAACTACCTTGTGTCTTGTTGCTGTGCTCAGTCTTGCCATGGTGCATGACTTTTGACAGTAAACTGTCTTCAGCAACCTCAACTTGTTAGCTGAGTTTGGCTGTTCCTCCCCCAGTTTTATTCCTCCTACACAGCTGTTTCTGTTTCAGTTAATGATTGTGTTTCAACCTGCATATTGAATTGATGATCATTAGCACTTGTTTGTTATAATTGACTATATGCCTACAAAATCCCAGACTTTGTGCAAGTGTACCTAGAAGAACTGATGCTGTTTTGAAGGCAAAGGGTGGTCACACCAAATATGGATTTGATGTAGATTTTTCTTCTGTTCACTCACTTTGCATTTAGTTAATTGATAAATATAATCCATTAACATGTCTATTTTTTAAAGCATTCTTACTTTACAGCATTTTTTCACACCTGCCTAAGACTCTTGCACAGTAATGTGTGTGTGTGTGTGTGTGTGTGTGTGTGTATATATATATATATATATATAAACTTGTAATTGTCCTTTTATTGTTAGGAATGGTTTTATGATTCCTGTAGGACTGATCTACCTACTCCTGAGGACATATATGGGATAAACTGTACTTAATATCTGGATTAAGACTATCCTCACTATTTTGGTGAATTACTAATTAGAGACTGTAAGTTATTTCAGAACGTTGTCTTGGAATGAATGAAAAAAAAAAAGGGATATACTTGACAAAATTTCAACTCTTAAGTGTGTCCTGAATTCTGTTGAATTGAAATTAGAATATCTGTTTTTAAAAAACACACTGGTTATATATATTTTTTCGTCCACCCCACAGTGTTGACGTCCCTTCCTGCCCTGGCAATGAGTCAATCGTTGCCGGCCAAAGCGGTGTCTCCGGGCCTGGTCAATGGTCTGGAGGTGAGCGAGCAGAGGACTTGGCTTTACCTGGAGGAGATGGCCAGCTCCCTCATAAACACCGCACAGCAGCTCAAGGTCCTCATCGAGCAGGCCAAGCAGGCCAGCTTGGCTAACCGAGAGGCAGCCCTGTCACAGGTTAAAGCGCCCTCTGAGAGGAAAGACGTGAGTAATTGATGCTGAAATCCTGCTGCCTTCACTCCTGGCTCACCATGGCACTATGTAAGCACACAGCACATAACCACACTGCACTGAAATATATTTTGTTTTCATGTTTGTATCCACTGGTGGAGAATATTCTGATCCAGCTTTGAAATTTGAACCCCTTCTCAAGAGCACACTCACATACTAACCATTCCTTGAGGGCTGGAGGAGTTCCTGGTATTCATTTACTTTATTTGAGTCATTATTAGGATAATAGTCAAATCACGTGTTTATTTACTCTATAATCAGTTGAGAGGTCCCTGTAGGAGCCTGGCCTCTCAAGAACTAGAAGTGTCAACACACCGTGATGTCTTTTACCAATCATCTACGCTGCTTTTATTTTCAGCAGTTATGTTTTGGGTGCATCTGAAATGACTAACACTTTCTCCAGGAACTCCATCCTTGCATCCTTAATAATGAAATCATATTAGTCATATATTAGTGCTGGATACGTGACGACTATAACATTTTATCTTATCTTATTTCAGTGTAAACAAACCCAATCAAAACATGGCATATAATTCAGCCCCTTTATCGTCTTTCTTTTGTTTATGCAACTTGCCTTCTGACTTGTTTGCGAACCAGCAGTGTGTCTTAATGAAAATGCGAAAGAAAGCTATTAATCATAGTACAGTTCATGTTTTTTTTTTTTTATCCCTTGGCTTGAATACCAGCCCTTCCTGGTTTTACATTTGTTTGCTTAATGCAGGCTATGAGTTTAACCCTTTGTGAGCCTCACACCATTTGGATGTTTCACCAAAGTGGCGCCGCCCATAGACTAAAATGGATTTTAGTTAACCTACATCAACAAAAGCTTCAACTAGTTTTTCTTTTAATATATATGAACCAAGTTTGAAAAGGAATACAATGTGCCTAACAGTAGTTAAGCTTTGAAGGCTGTTAGACCCAAAGCAAACTGATGTTAGAAATTAAGAGCGCCTCATGTCACCATGCTCAGAAAATGATTCAGTTGTTTCTTAGCAAATTCTAACCTGATTCTAACCTCTGACACCTAATCTCAAGATTGCATCCCTTTATAGTTTGGAAAAGGGAGGATGTTTTACAGTTCAGAATTAATAAGTGAAACAAACCAGGTAAAATAAGTGTTAAAAACAATAAGCTGTTAGAGTTTACATTAATACCAGCAATCTCAAATCCGCAATGAACACATTCTCAACACATTTGTATGGGTTTGATATAGATGTGTATACTAACACTGATATAGGCAAAGGTTGAGAAGTGCTGCTAGTCATCTAGTTTGCTGTTGCTATGAAGTGAAGTTACTGAAACGTCAGCAAGACGAAAGCTCTGGGCCTTTGATGGCCACTTAAGCCCACTGACGGCGGCGGTCAGCGCTCTCCTCTCCTGTCTCAGGGTGTGCTGTGGGAAAAGCCGTGATGGGGCTGATTATTTCACTCTGGTTTCCACCTGCGAGCACCAGTGGTTCCAAAGCTTTCTGCTGTCTGTGTAAGCGGAGCAGAGATTTGTGTTTAACATCTGTCACCCCCTCCCAGCTGCCTGACAATCAGTCATTTCCACTGTGGCCGTGCAGATGTCCAAGCGAGTGCCTTCAGTTTAATTTAGCTCCTCTTTTAACCTCCTATTTTCCTGCCTCCATTGAGATGTATACGTCTCAAAAGTGGGAGGAATATGATAGTATACGTTTTGTTAACCCGTAACCTGGAGCTCCTATTCTCATAATTTATTTCAGAGACTTTGGGTGGAATGCTTAATGGTACAATCTCCCCTGGTAAGGGCTGCGATGAGAGGACAGGTTTTAAAAGATCCAAGACTAAATTGTCATTAACCATTTCTCTCTCTCTCACAAACCACACACACCTGTTCAGATGAGTTTGCATTAGTAAATCTCTGATTCTTTTGGGGTATTGAACCACAGTTATATTTGGAACTAAACACAATCATTTAAGAAAGAAGTGATACTCATTGTCAACAAATGTGTATCTAAGGTCAATTTAATGTTTTTTTTGTTATATTTTAAAGCTATTCTATTGGATCTTTGGTGTGCACTTAATGTTGACCACTGTTTGCACATTCCCCTAGAAGAGTCTTATTAACTGTACGTACATCAAAATATATATATATTTTTCTTTGGAAATCAATGGTCAATGCATTTGCCTTGAGAAAAAACAGGTGGACATTGCTTTTCTTTAAGGTACAGGAGAGTGTCATCTCACAACAACAGGCTCATTCCTCATTTGAAAGCTAAATGTTAAATTGCCTTATTGCCTTCAATTTCAGATTAAATATAAATGTAGAAGTAGAATATGTTAGGTTAGGTTATTTTATTTGCCTGCTTTTGGAAAATGAATTTGGAATAACTAAATTACACAGTAATCTTCAGCATTAAGGGAGGCGCTGTTACAATCTGCGGTTACTTCTGAGACATGAATGGAAGCTGATATACTGGATTCTTATCACCTATTTTTTTGGGGTATATTGTGTGCACTGAAAATTGGATTAACAGCCCAGCCATTGGCTTAGGTCTTCCAAGGCTTCGAATCGTTATTAATAATTTAATATATCTAATTTAAAAGAAATGAGATATAAATCTGTTTCAGTAACAGTGCCATAGTAGCACATTCAAACTGATTAGAAGAAGAAAATGGAGAGGATTTATCAAAATACCCCTCTGTGAGTTTTTTGTTTTGGATAAAAAAAAAAAAAAGATTATTTTGCTAATAGTTTCTTTGTCAAAACCTATTTATATATGACCATGTTAAAGTAATTCCTACTGCCTCTTATTTTTCCTTAGAACTTGGGTGAGTTTGTACTACCAGCTCAAAAACCCATTACCTGCTTTTCTGTATATCTATATATCTGTTTATCTCAACCTCTCGGTTTGTTTTTTGCCTTGATTACAAAAACATGTCTGATAGTCCTTCTGTGACTGATGTTAATGGCAGTGGGATTTTATCTGTCGATCAGAGTTATGTCCAAGTCTCACATTCCAGTCACCCCTGGTCTTCAGTTCTGTTTAGCAGGAGACAGGGTATCATGGGAAGGCATTATCTCCTCTCCTCAGGGGCAGGCTGGTATGGCATCTAGGCCTTTGAAAACGGAAACCATGTCTATGGGTTTGAAGAACAATTGACAGTAAAAATAAAAAACAATCTGACAGTGGAATTGTTTATACCCTTGTTCCAATTAGCCATATTTGTCATCTTGGGGCAGTTCAAGGGGTCATATGTAAGCCTTACATAAAGCCTTTTAATGCTGTGTGAGTGATGGAGAGGGAAAAAAAAAGCATGACTTGACACCAGGTAAGACGAAGCAGCTCGCGGTAAGCTTCAAATTGGATTTCTTTTTTCTTTTAATTCTGGCAGAGAGCAGATAAACCCTCTTTACTCTCATTTCACAGTGAGCTTCTACTCTCTAATTGGGCTCTCCAGTCAGTGTGTGTCCCTCTTACTGCGCTTAAAATAGCCAAATTTGTCTACACTCCCTCACCTTGATTTCTCCCCCTTCTTTCTCATTGCAGCCGTTTCAAAATCAAATATTTCAGCACACGGAGGATACAGACGTAAAAACTGAGATCATCATTAAGGCAAGTCAGGGTAGAGCTTGTATCAACAGAGTGGCTTTTCTGTTTCCTTTTTATTTATTTATGTTTAAAGTGCCATCCTTATTCATCCCCATATCTATATCTCATTAATTCGACGTTGTGATTTATAAATAAAATATATCTATTGTCTGGCCTGCCCACATATCCGAGTTTCCCTTGTCCCCTTGTGGGGACTGCAATTCACAGAATGATTATGTATGCGAGTCCAGAGGAGCAAAAGAAGTAGCTCAGTTAGCTATTTGTTTTACCTTCTTGGGGGCAGGTGTCGTCCTCTGCTATGTGAGCTCCATTCAAAAGGGACCATGTCTGAGTACTACAGGAAGTGGCTATTACTTGTATCATGTTTAATGTCACTTTGGAAAAACATGCTACACATAACCCAGGGGTTCGAGAAAACTGACCGCCAATTGAAAAACAAAACATCAATGCTGTATGGAAATAAATGGGCAAAAGGCAAAAGTGTCCCAATTATTTAATTAGTTTTGAAGCCCTGTTTAAGTCTTACTAACTAAATTCCTGGTCTCACAACAAAATAAATAAATAGAAGAACTTACGCTGACTCTATGGACCCAGGCTGGTAACCATACTGTGACATCTTTATTAGCTAAAGATTATTCATTTACTGCAAGTATGGGTTGTGAATACTAGAATTGCCATATTTGATTCGAACCTGCGTCACCTCAGTGTTGCTGGTAATGCACTGCACATGAGCGTCGTGAGGTCTGGCTCCTCTCAGGCTTTCTGGACTAGGCACTCTGCCGCAGCCTTAAACTGATTGGACACTAATTTACACAAAACCGATTTCTCTGCTCTGGTTCTTCCTGCACACGTTTGCCACAAAGCACTCTTTATTAAATGGTTTGCACACTAGATAACACTCCCCTCCTGCATGCAGTCAATCAAAGAAACAGAAAATTAGCTGTTATGTGCCGAATTAATGCTCCAATCCTGGTCGTCTGTATAATATACTTGATTAACTCATACTTATACTTCACGTTCAGCTTAAAACTAATTTTGTATTATTATTATTATTATTATTATTATTATTATTATTATTATTATTATTATTATTATTACCAAGATCTCAATGGAAATAATTGTCTGTATTGTTTTGGGATCATGGTGGGTTTAACTATTTTCATAGTGTTCTGCATGCCTCTTACATTAGAAATGCAATAATCTGTCCTATTGTACATTGTATGTTAACAAAAAGAAAACCTATCGGTCAAGCTACTGGAATTCTCCACACTGTATCTGAAAAGACTTTCTGACACAAAAATATAAAATCGAAATCATTGGGGAGCTAACTGGGGTTGCATGGCTCAGTGAGGGCCAGAGGGGCATTGAAGCGAGAATGGCAATTCTACTACTGAGCTGGGTCTTTTATTGAAACATTTTAGCGTGAGAGGAAGGCTGAAATTTCTTTCTTTCTTTCTGCAGCAAATGTGTGTAAACTGCGGCCGGGAGGCCATGAACGAGTGCACCGGATGCCACAAGGTCAATTACTGCTCCACGTTCTGCCAGAGAAAGGTAGAGTAACTGAAGGGTGGTCTGGTTCACATCTCCCCATCTCCTGTGTTGTGTTCAGCCCAGCTATTACAAACAGACAGCAGCAGCAGTCATACACACAGCACACATCCTCACCTGCTAGTACAGTGAGGGAAAAAAGTATTTGATCCCATGTTTTTGGAAACATTATGCTTTGGGGGTGTTTTTCTGCTAAGGGGACAGGACAACTGCACCGCATCAAAGGAACGATGGACGTGGCCATGTACCATCAAATCTTGGGTGAGAACCTCCTTCCCTCAGCCAGGGCATTGAAAATGGGTCGTGGATGGGTATTCCAGCATGACAATGACCCAAAACACACAGCCAAGGCAACAAAGGAGTGGCTCAAGAAGAAGCACATTAAGGTCCTGCAGTGGCCTAGCCAGTCTCCAGACCTTAATCCTATAGAAAATCTGTGGAGGGAGCTGAAGGTTCGAGTTGCCAAACGTCAGCCTCGAAACCTTAATGACTTGGAGAGGATCTGCAAAGAGGAGTGGGACAAAATCCCTCCTGAGATGTGTGCAAACCTGGTGGCCAACTACAAGAAAATGACCTCTGTGATTGCCAACAAGGGTTTTGCCACTAAGTACTAAGTCGAAGGGGTCAAATACTTATTTCACTCATTAACATGCAAATCAATGTATAACTTTTTTGAAATGCGTTTTTCTGGATTTTTTTGTTGTTATTCTGTCTCTCACTGTTAAAATACAACTACCATTAAAATTATAGACTGATCATTTCTTTGTCAGTGGGCAAACGTACAAAATCAGTGGGGGATCAAATACTTTTTTCCCTCACTGTAGGTGTGTTTGAAGTTTCTCTCATGAAGGGCTTTAAAGTGAATAGATTCAGTGAAAGATACCCAAGACTTCCAGGCACTGTACATGCCATAATCTGAAATGTTGGGGAATTTTAATCAATGCTTGTTTTAAATTAACCCTATTTGAGAAGAAAAAAACATGTTCGATTCAGGTCATTCATTTATAATGTGTGTATTCATATCCATGAACTCATTGTTTATATGTGTGTGTTTTATGTACATAATTACTTTGGGTTAGCGGGGGGGGTTGCAGAATCTTTTTTCTTTTTTGGTACGTGTATCTAACACAATATCTCCATGTACTTCCCTGGTCCCTGTATCATGATACAAGCTGGCCTACTAAATAAACCAGTACTGTGTGTTTTATTATTGAAAAGATATACATACAAAAGTGAGAGACGCTGAGGATGATAAGTGAAGTCTGTGTGGGGCTGCGGAAGCTAATTCCAGTTACCCTGTGAGAGAATTGTGCTCGTTCTGGGGTCAAGTGTCATTTAAATGTCAGGCCTGAAAAATCCTAATCTGCACCATTTCCCCCTGCCTTCGCCTCACAGCTCGACAACCAAGGGAGCCAGCTGGCTGACCACAAACATGGCCGCCGAATAAGAACATGCAATTGGCAAATGCCATTCGTTTAATGGAATGAATGCAGACATTTACTGATCCATCCCATGTTAACTTGTATGACCAAGGAAGTGAATATTACATGTTCATGACTGTTTTTACATTACATTACATTACATTATTTGTCATTTAGCAGATGCTCTTATCCAGGGCAACTTACATTTGTACCCATTTATACAGCTGGGCATTTTACTGGAGCAATCTAAGTAAAGTACCTTGCTCAAGGGTACAACAACACTGCCCCACACGGGATTTGAACCCACAACTTTCCAGTTATGAGTCCAGAGCCCTAATCACTAAATGTATTATAAATGTAATTACTTGTATTGCTATTATTCATTATAATTGTATTTAAAAACTAAACCTTCACCTTCAGTGTTACCCTTTCCTGTGTTAATGCAGAAGCGCTGATCTTTTGCTGTCCCTCTTGTCCCTCTTTACCAGGACTGGAAGGACCACCAGCACACCTGTGGTCAGCAAACCACAACCGTCTCTGTTCAGAGCGAGGAGGTTCAGAGTGCTGACATGGACATGGACAAAGTAAAAGTCTAGCACCAAGGTCGTCTGACACGAAGCTGAGCAACAACTCGTGTTCGTTTTAAGCTACAACATGCAGCCTGGTGTCTCTCTGAAGGTCTTCAGACTTACCAGGCCTGTTCGTCTCCTTGGCGACACCCCTGAAGATATTGTTTACCTTGTAGGGACTTGGCTAATACGTTGTGTTGTTTTCTCCTTTTACATGTATGTTTTGTTTTAAAATGTTGTATGCGTTTTTGCTTTTTTAAGGAAAATATGTATATTAGCTTTGAAATCGAAAAGAGGAAGTCCTTAGAAATACTTGAAACTTTCCTGTTTTGTACTTTGTTTTTAAAACTGTGATGGAGTTCCATAGAAAAAAACTAAAACTAAAAATAGACTAGAAAAAGAGAAAAGCGCATGTCAGCTTTGCAAATGAATGAATGCGCTGATGCTTACAGATAAAATGATGCTGCCACAACTTACCCTACTGCACATAAAGCGGTGCAGTATCAAGCTGTGTGTCGCACTGAGGGGATTTGTCAGAACATGCAAAGAAATGCTAGCGCTGTGATTTTAAAGCTCTTGCAGCTAGCAAGATGAGCTGTGAATATCTTACCTGCGTTTTGTTCTTTCAGTCCCATTTTATCTAATTTCAAAGACATACTGACCTGCTGTCAATAGTGAATTTGAATTATTGATTTAATTATTTACTGATCATTGGTTTCTGAGAAACCTTTGTCTCTGTTATGTCAGTCATTCAGCAGGCTGCACTCCATTGAGCTCACAGCCCTGATGAAGAATGTTGCACCAATAAAATTGACATCCAAATTCAGAACCTCATTACTGTGTACTTTCACATGGTAGCATGGCAGTTTTTGTGTAGACGGGGACCACGTTAGTACTTGCAGGGACCTTAATCTTTCACAATAGTTCATTTGATGTACTTCGATGCATGTACAGATGCTGTTCTTTTAATCTTCAATGTTATGGATTGATACCTAGAAGATGTGCAAGTCAGTCATATTCTGCAGCAAAATGGAGAGAATCTCAGTGACCACAGTTTAAGATCCATCCCTGTTTTTGCTTTTTAATGACTGTTGACATGAGTATTGTGAAACAAATCCAGTATACATCCTCAGTTCTTAATATACATGAATACTACTGTCCACTGTAGTTAACTTTTAAAGCCATAATTCAACATTCAGCCGGCCCTGTTTTTGTTTTAGAGGTTTTGATTATTTTAAAAACAGGAAAATGTTTTCTGTATAAAACTATGAAATGCAGAAATAAGTGTTGGAGGTTTTTATTATCTGGTTTGATGCTTTGTATCATTAATTACCTGAAGATTTAACATGAGTTGATTTAATTTTCTTTTTCATCCCAACGGTAAGCAAAAATGTGTAAGGCTTTTCTTTTCTGTTGTATAATAATGCAGTTGAACTTTATACCTTACGCTGTTGCTGCTCCTGAATCCATAGTATCCTCATCTATTATGTTCCTGATAATACCTGGGATGTGAGAGGAAATGATTTTCACACAAGCAGTGTTTGAGCAACTAGTCTCTTGTGAAAATGAAATGTTATTTTCCTAACAGCTGTTTTTCCCCCTCTACACTGCCAGCTACTGTCTGTTTCTAGACCCTGTAGTAATGTGTGTGTACACAATATTGTCTCTGAATGCAAAAAGATTTGTTAAAAACCAACCTGGCTAATGGCTTGATTCTTATTCAGTGCATTCTAAGAGGGTTTTCTTATTTTTTTTAATGTAGTGGGTGATGCCCATCTTATTTAGTTTCTACCTTGCTACTATTGCTACATCTACTATTATGTATGTATGTGGTCTGATTCCCTGTTGTTTCTGTGTGACTTGCCATCCTACAACAAAACAAGCAAAACAACAAGGCCATCAAAGCTGTCTGTTTGACAGATAATCTGAGCAGAAACAGCCACTTACACAGACTTGGTATACCAGAGTCACACAGAAGAATGATGGGAATGGAAACTGTATCTGGGTTTGGAGTAGCTGTTTTATCAGAGCTGCTTCAGTTAGATTCATCTGATGTGTTAGTTTTGCCGTTTGTCCTCTGGGTTTGCAGTCTGGAAAAAAAAAAAAAAAAGTAATTGCCCAGGGAATGGATTTTCAAACCGGTCCTGGAGTACCCCCTGCCCTGCTGGTTTTTGTTCCAACCGAGTTCTTAATTACTTAATTTAATGGTATATTGCTTTGTCAGGTCAATTAAGGATTCAATTAAGCAATTAAGACCTCAGTTGGAACTAAAACCAGCAGGGCAGGGGGTACTCCAGGACCGGTTTGAAAACCGCTGGCACAGGGGTGATAGTGGGGAGTTCAACCGATTTTAAAAAATGAATATAAGCAAAAATCCAAAATTATAATAAGAAAACAAATGCTGCTTTTGTTATTCTCTGATGTGTGCACATTGTCAAATATTTTTTCTCCTGCATATCCTTGTTGTGATGTCAGGTTTAATGCCATTTTAACAAACTGTGAGACTGGAATTTTGCCACTGAAATCATAGTAAAATTGGAAATGTATGGGATGTTTATGTGGAAAAAAAAACCTGCAGAGTAAATGCTGACACAGCAAAATGCTTTTTTTTGTCAACCTGGTGAGTTTAGTTACTGGTGGATGATTAATTTGGATGAAGGGGGGAAAATAGAAACGCTATAAAGCAGACGGGCCAGGAGTTGTGCTGTGATTAGGAGGAGAGAGAGGGGCTGCCTGAGGAGCCAAACATTACAGAGAATGGCCTTCAAACTGTTTCCATTTTACCATTGCATTTGTTTTTCCTTTTTTTTTTGTGGACAAACAAATTAATGAGATTGGAATTTCCGCAAGCGTCTCTTGAACTGAACTGCATTAATCTCCACAGATGCCGTCCGCACTCCTGTTTAATCTCCGCCCTGCTGCTGTGGTTAGTGACCTTGCCAGGCTGCCGGTGTTGCTCATAAAGACTACAGGATGCACTTTCCTCTCTTAGACCCCAACATGTGCGCAGACGTTTAATTCCTGCACCTCTCCAACTGTAGATGTAGGCTTCAGAGCCACTTACCCTGCCTGCTGTCGCTCTGCCCTGCCCCAGAACAGAAGACGCATTTTCAGACGCACACAAGGTGGCCTACACGTGCCCTCAGGCAGATCGTTTGCTTTTCACAGCGCTAATCCGCCACAGAAATAGTAGAGCTTAGCTGCTGAACCAGAGCATGGACTTGGTCCTCGCTTTTTATCCTGAACAGCGGCACAGACGTCGCTGACCCTCACTTACCCAGGCAGGTTCCATCTACCAGGAGGAGAGTTGTAGAGGGCTTTGGGGATGCTTAGCTGTAGTGGAAAGGTTGTGTGTAACTAAAGGCTATTCGTGTGATGTTTTAGTGATAAAGCAACGGGGCTCAGCTCTGTCATTGGGGGGCCCACAAGTTGAATAGGTCTTCAGGGCCTGGGGAGAAGGTTCCTAATAAGGAGGTTGTTAATTCAGTGTTGAAATGAGGAGCTCTGGTGGAATGATAAGCAGAAGAGTCCATAGACCCATGGGGCTGGTATGACGTTAAGCATTCCTTCGCTGACTTGCAGCTCTGCATGATTGGAAATGACATCTATTGTATTAATTTCTAGTACTGATCAATCTGTCTGGCATCCTGCAAGCTCCTCCCTACTCACAACTTACTCAGTGACTCTAACCTCCAGACTAAGCGCTCTGATCCATATATAAGCCTCCTCCCAGACCAGATTTGATATTAAGCAGCTGTCACACAGCTGAGTAAGAAAATGAAATCCAAAGAAAAACAGTCACGCTAATCAGATCACCAAAGTCGGGAGTGATCCAATGTCACTTTCACCTCAGCAGCTGGATACGGAACCAGAGTAAAAATCAGCTTGACCGAGGAAGCTGTTATTCTGAACCCGGCTGTGAAAATCCTAGGGATCGCAGAACGTTGAAATGCGCCAATTTTCTGTTTTGATTTGGATTTATTTTCTCAGCTACCGTCTCTTGGATGTTAAAGTATAATTTGTGCAATGTAATCACTTTGCATCCCTTCTAGCGATGTGTGACATTAAGCACACAACAGCCTTGAGAAATTGTGAGAACATGCATTGAAATTGACACCTTGAAAAAGATTGCATGATTAGGCTTACAACGTACAGCCCTCAAGTTAGATCAAGATGTGATCACGATGGTCAGCAGCTTCACAGGCATGATATTGACATAGTTGAGACAGTGCCTAGTGAATGAAATCTCACATAATTCATGGGACGTTCACTGGCTTCTTGTGCCCAACCTTGGCATCCAGTCACCTACCTGAGAACTGTGATCTGCTCCATCTCATGATGCCAGTCCCTGTGCAAAGTTTTCATCAACACAGCTGTGGCTTGGGGCTTTCATATTCGGATCTTCATACTGAAGTCTCTCTCTGACAGACCGCTGTTTGCTGCTGATCTCGCTCATTTTTAATAAAAACTCTCCTCACTGCTGAACATGGTGTCTGAACTCCAGCAAATAACTTTTGGTGGAGACGTCCTTACCCGGCCCCGGCACCTGACATCATTGGTTCTTAGATTCCAGGCCAGCAAGTTTTTGGTGCCAGAAAAAGTGGCTCCGTGCCGGAACGGAGCTAGTTCTTTTGCAGTGGAAAAGCAAAAAATGTTTCCAAATTAGGCACCGGCTCCTTGTTGGTGGAAAAGTGCTATGAGAAGTGCTTCTTCCTGTCTTAAATCCCATTTATGGGAAAAGGCAAAATATCACCATTACACCATTTCTAACTGGAGCTCATGGGTATATCTCTAAATTATATCTCCGTATGGTATGAAGTATTTTCATGAGACACTGCAAGGAAGTTTTATGGTTCAGCATAAAGATTCAGAAAATGTTATTACTTTGATCCTTTTATTAAATGTCAAGTTATTCTATTCATTTTGTGGTCTGTGCTGATCTCCCCCATGATTCAGGAGGGCTGTGAATGGAAAACAAGTGAGACCCTATATAGGGGAAGAAAGCCTTTGCTATACTTTGTCTTTTGCTAGGAGCGGTTGGACTGACCACACAATTTCAAACTCTCAGTAGAGTCAGTGCACTCAAAGACAGACTGGACTCTAATCACTCAGATAATGTAAACTGCTGCTCAGCTTCTTTACCACATAAGGAAGAAAATTGGTTTCATATTTGAGGACATCGTTTTAAGTGCCTGTCTAGAGAAATCCACTTGCATTAGCCACAGTATAAACTGAAACTTTGGAAGTGGTTTGGATATTAACAACAGTGATTACATTTGGCTGACCTGAAAGAAAAGAAAGAAAGGGGAAAAAGGCAAACCTCTAACAGTATTTTATCAAATGAAAAGAAAGCAAATTATTATTTTACAGCACCACTTTAGAAACTTTAGTCACCAATGCCGTATTAAAATTTCATGAAGCATCTTACTTACAGCAGGGGTTATTTGCAGCTCGTTGAGCAATTCCTTGCAACAGGGTAGGACACTGATGAAACCCTTAAGGTGGACTATGGCTTCATTGACTGCCTGCCTTGCACTGTTTCATGAATAACACTCCTCACAGGCATGTTATACGTCTTGCTCATAGAACCAGTGTGACCAGTGACCATTACAGAGGCTACTGAGACACTTGTCCGTTATGCTGGCAAAGAAGCTGCAGCAGTTAGCCATGAGAAAGGAAGGGGAGTGAGGATTTGTCAGGATGTCAGGTAAGGGCATAATTAACTTCTGTTGGGTCTAAACCTGACATTTCTGTTGCAAAGTTAGCATCCATCAGAAGAATGTTCCTTGGTTTAAAATTAGTCTGTGGCCATTGGTCTACCTGAGATCCCAGTGACATAAGAACATAAAAAAGTTTACAAACGAGAGGAGGCCATTCGACCCATCGTGCTCGTTTGGTGTTCATTAATATCTAAGTGATCCAAGGATCCTATCCAGTCTATTTTTAAATGTTCCCAAACTTTCAGCTTCTACCACATCACTGGGTAGTTTATTCCAGATTGTGATGACTCTCTGTGTGAAGAAGTGTCTCCCGTTTTCCGTTTTGAATGCCTTGAAGCCCAATTTCCATTTGTGTCCCCGGGTGCGTGTGTCCCTGCTGGTCTGGAAAAGCTCCTCTGGTTTGATGTGGTTGATGCCTTTCATGATTTTGAAGACTTGGATCAAGTCCCCACGTAGTCTCCTCTGTTCCAGGGTGAAAAGGTTCAGTTCCTCAGTCTCTCAGTAGGACGTTCCCTTCAGACCTGGAATAAGTCTGGTTGCTCTCCTCTGAACTGCCTCTAAAGCAGCAATATCCTTCTTGAAGTGTGGTGCCCAGAACTGTACACAGTATCCAGATGAGCTCTAACTAGTGCATTGTACAGTCTGAACATTACTTCCCTTGTTTTAAATTCTACACTTTTGACAATATACCCTAGCATTCTGTTTGCCTTTTTTATAGCTTCCCCACATTGCTTGGATGGAGAAAGTGAGGAGTCCACATAGGCTCCTAGGTCTTTCTCATGTGTTACTTCATCTAGATCTGTACCTCCCATAGTGTAATTATAGTGGACATTTTTGTTACCTGCATGTAATACCTTGCACTTGTCCACATTGAATTTCATCTGCCAGGTATCGACCCACAACTGAATATTATCTAAGTCCCTTTGAATAGCCTGTGCTGCCAAGATTGTATCTGCTGAGCCACCTATTTTAGTATCATCTGCAAATTTGACAAGTTTGCTAACTATCCCAGAGTCCAGATCATTAACATAGATTAGAAAAAGCAAAGGCCCTAGTACTGATCCCTGTGGAACTCCACTAACAACCTCACTCCAGTTAGAAGCGACTCCTCTAATCGACACCCTCTGTTTCCTAGACATCAACCAGTTCATAATCCATCTACTTACACTACCCTGAATGCCTACAGCTTCCAATTTGAGGATCAGTTTTTGGTGTGGAACCTTATCAAAATCTTTTTGGAAATCCAAGTATATCATATCATATGCTTTCACATGATCTACAGCTGCAGTTGCGTGTTCAAAAAATTCTAATAAATTAGTAAGACATGATCTGCCTCATCTAAACCCATGTTGACTATCTCCAAGAAAATGGTTTTCATTAAGATGCTCCTCTATTTTCTGTCTAATCATTTTTTCCAACATTTTACAAGTGATGCAGGTGAGACTGATTGGTCTGTAATTTCCTGGCTCAGTTTTGTCCCCTTTTCTTGTGGATATTTTCACTGCAGGTGCTATAAATTCAGCAGAGGGGTGGCCACAATACTCAGGGCTGTGTAACCTCCCATTTCCCTGGCGAGTTATGAGAACACTGATCTTAAAATGAACCACCTTTAAATGTATTTTGAAACACACAATTGTATTTATTTTCTTGCCAGTGTCCACTCTTCCTTTTACATCGACTGCATACATGTTTTTAAGGTCTTATAGGATGACAGTAAGCTTATAACTTAAAGTGGTCATTAACAAGCAGTGGTATGGCATGATTTATGTAAAAAAAGAAACTTTCACATTTTCCACAACATACACTGCTATCAGATCTTGATCTTAACATAACGGACAGTTGTATTTGACTTGGTTTGCATGTCTTTGCTGGAAGTATATTTGACACCCAGTTGTTTTCTCCAGTATCCCCTTCCTGATTGGTGCCTTAAGAAACTCATAAACCTCTCCTTCCACCATGCCTCTGCTATTTGAATTGATAAATTGGTTGAATTTCACCCCACACTTCTGTAGTGATACTACGCCAAACGAATAAAGCCTGAATTAAGTAAATCAATGAAACGCTGCTTCCCTGACACCAAACTGCTATCTCTGTCTGGTGATCAGCTGTGAATTGTGCTGTTCTGGCCCTTTTGGGTAAACTTCAAATAATTGAGGGCAGACTCTTTCATTTATTGTGATCTTAAATGGAAACCATGTTCTTGTCCCCTCCTTTTTTTTCCCCTTCTTTCTGGAGAAAACGGTCAGCAGCAAGGCCACTGTGAGGTAGAGCAGAGAGTCTGTTCTTTGGAATTGTGTTTTGACCTGTGTGGTTCCTTGACTTTCTAGGAAGAAAGCCTGTGCTCCATAACATAGATGTTTGCAGAGCTCAACATTAACACACTTTTGTCATATCACTAGATTTGATCAATTCTTTTTTTTAACAAGCTGTTATGTCAGTCTCCTCTGCATCCAGTTGCCACCTCAAAGGCATGTTGTGATGCGCACCACAGAAAACCTTCAGGAGAGAGCCTTCTGCTTCCTTTGGCAAGTGGTCAGACACTTGAGGGTTTTTTGATTGTAATGAAAGATGACACACCCATCGCTGGGTAAAAGCTTTACAGGGTCTGCTTTTTCTATTTATAATTGGATTTTGGGGTGGGGGGGGTGATAA
The DNA here is from genome assembly GCF_036373705.1 of Amia ocellicauda. Taxonomy (NCBI): domain Eukaryota; kingdom Metazoa; phylum Chordata; class Actinopteri; order Amiiformes; family Amiidae; genus Amia; species Amia ocellicauda. The sequence continues at coordinate 10,487,297 of NC_089853.1, read as the reverse complement.
CGGAAAAAGTTTTTGCCTGTCCTTGGTTTCTCTCCTGCGCCTCAAACAGTTAAATTAAATTTTAGTTTTAATAAATCCAATGGCCAAGAAGGAGGATAAGAAAAATATGCCAGACTATTTTCTTCCAATAGGGCAGCATGGGAGGCAGTGTAAAGCAGTTAGGGTATGACCCTTGTCTCAAGGGTAAAGCATAACATCTAGATTTGATTTTATTAATTGTCTTGAACCAAGTAAAAACACAAGGAGACAAATCCTATGTAATTGTCTGTGTAAAATGTAATGTGGTACCATTCCATCCTGTTCACATTGTGGTTGTATGCGTGCAGTCAATATGAAATTGTTGGATTCACTGAAATTCATGAGATTTATTGATAACCAAATATAATGTCAGCTGGCTACAGACAGACATGCCTTTCTCACTCTCATCGGTAAGTCCTACAAGAACAATAGTGACTTATGTAACACTCCAGGCCTGCTACGATACTAGCAGTGTCATAATTCCCCATTGTCCCATTCCATGAACAATAAACTAGCACGGGATAAACCTGATTAACTTGGAAAACATTAGTGAATCAGGTGGTATCTGCAGTTGGTTGAATTCTATCTCAATTTAATTAACACTGCTGCGCTTCCAGGATTTGGGTTTCTTTGTTGGCTTTATTTGTGTCTCTTAGCAACCTGACAACAACTTCCTTTTTGGAGAAAGCAATACTTCTACCTGATATTTATCAACAATTACAGCTTGATTTCCCGCCCCCCCCCCCCAAAAATTATTGTGCTCTTAATGTGAAATAATGCCTGACAGGACCTGGGTTGGCTATTTATATCCGGTCAGCCACATTGTGTTGAACTCATGTAGTTTCATTATTTAAAAAGCCCAGCCTCATTCAGCCATCATTTGTCCCCCAGTGAGTCATTTAAAACTAAAATACACTGAAAATGCTACAGGTTACATTAGTTAATTGAAGAGCCAGAGAACATGACACACCTGAATGACCTTCCTGCTTCAGTTTTGAGCCTTTTATAGCATTGGATGTATATGTGCTCTTACTGGAACTCAATGTAATAGTAGGTCTTTCATTTGTCAGTCTCAAAAGCAAAGAAGAATAATGTAGTTGCTATAATGTGAATTTCACTGCCTCTTTTGGTATTTATTTTGATTATATTTATTATTAGAAAGTCTAAATGCTATTTTCCCCCTCAAACTTTGAACTGGTTAGCACTGAGTGAAACAACTTTAAAAAAATCTGAATCTGAGGGAAGGAAAATACAAGAGTGGTATTATGACAAGAAATATATTTTATTACACGATACAAAACAATATCGTTGTGCTTCTTCCGTACAATAGCTTTGAGGTTTGTTGTTAACAGCAACTGTGCAAGAATTTGTGAAAAAAGTTCCTAAACTCCGTGTTGAAGACGGTATAGATGATGGGGTTGACGGCGCTGTTGACGTAGCCCAGCCAGGTGACGATGCTGATCAGCTGGGGGGAGATGGTGCAGGTGTCACACAGTGCCCGGGTGATGTGCACCACGAAGAACGGAGTCCAGCAGAAGAGGAACGCTCCTGCAAAATGCAAGCAAACGAGAGGCACGTCAGCATTGCATTGATCCTGCAGGAACTGAGCCTGGTGCTGGGAGGGGAAGATCTGAGGTGAGGCAGTTAAGGGCACCATCCATCACATTTAAGATGCAACTCTTCTGGTAAACAAAACAGTAGCAGAAAAACACTAACCAAATGCCATTAGCTTACCGATTCTCCAAAATGGAATCGTATTACCTAAAATACTATTGACACTAATTTGGGTTTGTAAGTAGCTCCCTGGCCCTAACTGTGCCACTGGTCTAGTCATACAGACTCCAGTCACCTCAGATCCATGTTCTGTGTTTTAATGCGCTACTCACTACATTTCCCATGTTTCAAGTTGTTGTTGCACTAAGATTTGTTATCCCCATGTGTACTGCCCGAGAGACTGTTCCTCTCTCTCATCTACACTTGACTCGTTTGGCTTACTCTATACATCTGATCTAATGCTTCTCTTTTTATCAGCACAGCTGCTCTGTGACGCATGTCCCAGTTTCCCCACTGCACTTTTTAGACCCATTCAAACACACTGCAAACTTTCCAACTGAATCACCTCTTTCACTAATTCCTAATAACTTCAGGAAACTAAAAACAGACTTCTGGTCTCCTGTGTTGATTACTGCCACAGAACATAAACCTCCCATTTTGAGGGGTTTGTCACATCTTTAAAAAGAGTAAACACCAATTTCACATTTGTAAAAGTGGCCTTATGTGACGTAATACAGAAATATGTTGAAACGTTCCGCCCACAGTACACCCAGTCACCTGTAATTTGTAAACCATTGTGCTGCATTTGTTCCAAAACCATGAACATACATAATAGGATTTCTTTATTTACGTTGCTGCCTCTTTATACTGACTGGTGGATAAACACTGAACACACAAAAGGTCTTTCAAGAAACAAAAAACTGGATTCAAACAGGTAGGCCTCAAACACTAATATGTAACACAACTATATACAGCATTCAATATATTTCGAAAGAAGTACAAAGTGCTAGCTGAGCTTTTCAGAATTTCAAGTTTTTATCCCCTAATGTTTCATGGAAAAGCTAATTTAAATTTAGGTAAGTTAAAGCATTTTATTTGCTCATTTGTGAAATACCAGTATATATTTTTCTGAACTTCCAACCCAAATCAACATGTTTTGAGCAGAAGAAAGAATCCAAAGGGTAGCAAATGAACTTGTAGGTTATAAATGTACATTCCCCTGCTGGAGCTTGGTTATGCTTAATAATTCAAAAGTGACGATGGGTTTTCTATTTATATTTCAAAGAAGAGTTTTTGGATGAGTTATGGATTAGGAACTATGACAGTTTCTCAACCTCTCGGTTTAAGACACTGAATAAAACAAATCTACTTTGGAAAGTAATCCCATTTAAAAAAAAAAAAAAAAAAAAGAATCTCCATGCCAACAAAGGACATGGTTTAAAGAAATGTTTCAAAGGCTATCCTACTAAATACAAGCATGATTATTTTACCTATTCCCAAAGTTTTTAAGTGTTGCTTGTAAATTAGCCTATATATTTATATTTACACAAATCATTGAAGTAATTTAGTATGATGAAGTTAATTGAATAATTTGACTGCTTGAGGTCTGTAGTGGAATATATTGAATATTAATTAATATTGATGTTAATTAATCAAATTGACTGAAGAAAAATCATATTTTTGGTTATTTTACAATTTGACTGATATATATATTAAAAAAGTCAAAAAAATGTCTGTAGCAACTATAATTAATAGTTATAATGTTCAGTTAACAGTTCAGTTCAGTCACTTATTACTCCAGTTGATCAGAATTTATATAGTTTTGACAAAGGGAAGTCCAACACCTCAGACAAAGTTGTAGAGAGCTGCAGTCAAATTCCCTTCCTCTGGCGCTTGACAAAACATGCTTTTTGATTCCCTATGACTGTCCATTATGTGGGTGTTATCATTAATACAACATTTTGTTGGAGCACTTATGCCTGATAATCAGACATGGCTTTTCATGGAGTTGTTGATCAAAGTCTAAATGTTGATATATCAAGCTTCTGATTAACATGAGTTCCTTGCTTGCTGTTCTTGTTTATATCTGAATTTTGGATTGAGATTCTTGGTCAAAGTCTTCAACTTCCCTGTTCTAAACCTGTGATGTCAGTGCAGCATTTATAATCAGAGAGCAGAGAGTGCTCCTCAGTGTTTCCTCAGGGTGGGGTCCTGATACTTTTCCCTTCTGTAAAGCACCTCAACAGGGCCCTGTGTCCACTGGGATGACAAATCCTGCCTAGTAATTTACAGGATCATCTGAAATAATTTTCTGCCTTCTTCTTTGTGCCTCCATCGCTTCCTGTATGCGAGGGAGCACCCGAGACTTCAAACCCAAAGCACATGCCTGCAATGAGAGTTTAAAAGGCTAAGCTCAGTGACTGTGGCTTCAGCATATGTGACCAATAATATTACTCTGTCCTCCTTAAGGCTGCCACTAGGCTGCACATAAAAGGATATTAAATGCTTAAATATGCACACAACAAAGTAGGAAAAGTGTGATAATGTTTGCTCCCACACTTTCTGAGCTTGTAATACTTTATAAACGGATACCCGAAATCCAAAGCTGAATGGCTTTTAGATTTATGGCCCATTCTAATCCAGAATATGAACCAGACATATTTGAGGCTCTGAGGTTGGTTATGTTGGGCACCCCTGTTTTCATGCAGTCTCTGTAAAAGAACAAGTCCCAAAAGGACGGACGCATTCTGCAAGCATTTCCATTCTGTGCAAAGAATCTGTAACTAGAAGACTAACTGAGGTTAGTTTTTTTCCTCAGAGATGCATATTTTCTAGTTAATTACCTTTTCCCTTTGGAATGTGACCCCTGAGCCAGGTCAACCAAATGTATATATACAATTCGTTGCACACCGCCTCTTTGAAGCTGCCCTCCAGAATCTCATAATCTCATATATCTGACCCAAGTTATTAAAATGGAGGACACAACACCAATTCATGGAAAGTTCATTGAAGACCTTAACACAGCAATGCCCTTTCTGCACTACAACCTTCATCAGGCTACATGCTGTAAATTCAGAACTCATTAGCTATGATCTTTATTTTGCCCTGTGGCTAGAGGGATCCCCAGTGATCACCACAGTTCAATGACAGGTTCTCAGCTCCGGACCCCGTGCTTGTCACTGCAACTGACCTTAGGGATATTGAGCACTTTAATTTAATATTTTAATACTTAGATCTTTGACTTTATTTAATGTGTTCGGTCTTTACAAAAATTGACAGGCTGAAAAATGAGCTTTCTCCCTATGCATTGAACTGGGTTTCTAAACGTCATCCTCAGTAACGTACATTGTTTTATCCACCAGGAGTGAGAAATTTTAAGCAATGGCGCCAATGCGGAAAAATAAAAAATACAAGCGTTTTATCATGCAAGTGCTTCACATAAATTCCCACCTGTGTCTGTACATCCGGTGGTAACCTATTAAGATCAGCATTAATTTATTGAACAAGCTTGGGAACACAGCAGGTATGTTCTCAATAGTGTAGCTAAAGCAGGGTATTTATCTGATGCAAAATATTGACTGCACAAAACAATCATTCAATAGATAAGTTTGAGATAAGAGTTCAATTACAGGTTGAGTAAGCTTAAGCAATCCACAATGAAGCTGGAACTGAAAGCAGAAGGTCCATCACAACACCAGAAGCAGCTTTCACAAGCCTTACACGCTTTGTACATGCAGGCACTGAATATGTGCCAGGAGTTAGTCCTGCCTAGTGTCAATGGGTATCTTCTATGCACCTACATAAGCTGATATAATTAATTTACACATTTTACAATCATACCAATGTGTACAACAAGGGAGTGAAATTCAGAATACATTATTTTAAGATTAGCTTATGCCTTCCTAATTACAATTCCATATAAGGAAAATTTGATTCACAAATGTGGCCTGCTGGTTACTTAATGTACTAAAGATAATGTTTCCATTCAGCTCAACATTCCACTTTTGTTCACCTCTGACACCCCCTCACACGCGGTGGTTCAGAAATACGAAAAATGTTTTATAGTGTTTTGTTGAGCACTTCTTCCCTGACGAACTGACAACTTCCTGGATGTTTCTTGGCTCTTATAATCACAGGATATGGATATACAGGCCAATTTAGACCTCAACCTATATTAGCATAAAAAAAGAAAAGCAAACTAAAATGTTGACTTGTTTATTTAGAGACTTTATAAAGGTTTTACCAGTCTTTTGGTGATTTAAATTTAATCATGATAAAAAATGCAAGCTTAATTAAGTTTTAAGTGCATTCCATTATAGATTTATTTGGCAGTGTGAGCCAAAACCCGAATTAATTATTTCCCCATGTTTAAATGTTTTCTTATTTTAGTATTCCTAATCTCAACAGCACATTTTCATATCAAAACAACAGTGTTTAGATTATCCGTTTTGAATCTAAAGAGCACTTTCACTGAATGTACATTTTTAAATGATACTGTACCATGCCAATTAATTCCCCTGTGTCTTCAACACCTCTCTAGAAATTTCTCTGGGGCTGATTGTTCATTGTATTTCTCTCTAGATGCATATGTCTGGACACAAGTAATAACCAGCTGTGCAATAATACTGTGGACACCTGACTATTGTCCAGTTAGTCTGACTAGGTAGGGATGGTCTGGGAAATTGCTTCTGAAAACTGTAGATTAAAAAACAAGTAATAAGGCATGTTGCTTTAAATGTGAATGATTTACCTATACAACTAAACTGATGCCCTTGCTGTATTGACCTGTTCCTCAGGTCTCTCTGTTGCTCATTGAGTGCTCTAAAAATGACAGATTGAGGGCAGGCTCCAATCCCTCAGTAGCTCAGATTAGGCTTTTGGCTGTTGGTGGCATGGCCTCAATTTGATGTATTAAGACGGCTGTCATTGTGGGGTGGCCAGCATGAATGCAGTCTGAGTGCTTTTATTGTTTTTGTTTTTCACCATGTCTTTCTTGTCTGGCCTGGTAGGAATTCTTAACTACAAGGCCCATTCAAACATTGCTTCCACTGTAAAACAGCATTAGGGGCCATGTTTATGGTTTCTCCTGTTTTTGTTGGAGGAATAATTAAACCTATGAGACCAAGACAAATGTGGTGTATTACAGCTCAGGCTGCATAAAGCATGAGGTTTTCCCAAGCATTTGTTTGTCAATCAAAATACATGATTAAAATGAATTAGTTGGTTGGGTATGAATAGGGAGTGAGACCTGTTAGGCTCACTAGAACCAAAATGCTTTGTTGCTTGTTGACCAGTGTGCAACGGGTTTCTACCTATGAGGAGGGAGCATTTTGAGTTCACGTTTTGAGATGATAAACATACCACAGATCAACTACTACAACAACTACAGTGTCACACCATCACTAGGCTTGAGAGCTGCCTCCCGAATGCTGTGGCCAACTTGGATGGCAAACGCCTTGTCTGATTGAAGGCGTCTCACCAAGTTTGCGGATGTTTGGTTTATGGAAAACAATGATAACAGCTACAGCAAAAGAAGCAAAATTACCTACCAACAACCACTGGCAGTACCTTCATGGCTTTCCTCTCCCTGCCATTGATCTTGGCCCTTTTCTTCTTGGGGGTGGCCTGGACATACTTGACGTCTGGGAACGCCACCGTCTGGATGGGGCTGCGCTTGTACTCCTTGGGGAAGGGGCAGTCTGGGTGTGAATAGTGGTTCAGCTCCTCCAACTTGATGCTGGCGGGGTCTCTCTCAATGGTGGGCGGCAGGATGGGTGGTAGGAGGGGCAGAGGGTGCTGACTGTGGTATTTCCGACAAGCCTGCATGCTGTTCTTCAGCTTGGCCTTGCGTGCCTCCTCCCACTTCTTCAAGCCCCGGAACATCCCAAAGTACAGAACCAGCATGATGGGGCAAGGGATGAAGAAGGAGCAGACAGAGGAGTAGATGATGTAGTTGTCATCCTCCAGCTTGCACTCGGTGGGGTCTCGGTGGGGGATATTGTTGATCCCAAATATGATGGGGGATGCCACAGCCAAAGCAAATATCCAGGTGGTGGAGAGCAGAATGATTTGTCTCTGGTCAATGTGTCTCCTGTTGTAGTTTAAAGGAATGGAGACTGCAATGAACCTGCAGTGAAGAGGAGGAATTATGTTTCAAGAACCCCTTATACTTTAAACAGATTTGTTCTTCAGTTTTTTTTTGTTTTTTTTTTCATCTTTATCGATTTGTTTAGTTTAGACATGCTGGAAGCAATCCATTGTCTGGTTATGGTTATTTACTACCATCTGCATTTTCTTAACTATTTCACAACCCCCCACCCTTTTTTATGAGTTACTGATAGTTAGAAAAATACAAACAAACATGGAATGCAAAATGCTGTGTCTTGTTTTCAAGCTTTTCTCCTCGAAAGTTGGATGTCTTTAAAAAAAAAAAAAAGCAATAGTGTAATGGAGTTTGTTACCCATGGGGGAGAAGATTGCAAATGACAGCAAACAATTTATTGTAATCATCTAACATTACCCGCCTGACTATCTAACTCTTAATAAATCATGTTATCCTACATGCACTTATTAAGACATATCAATCAGTTATTTGCAACTCACCGCTGTTATGATTTGCAACTTGCAAAATGTAATACGGTCTTGATTCTCTACGTGCTTTTTAGTCACAAATGAATGCTTGCCAGGTATGTAATGCTTACATTTGTACAATTTTTTTAAATTCTTCTATTAAATCTTTCATTTAAAAATCTTGTCCATTATCTTCTTTGTGGGTCTGAACCTACACCTAGTGTGGGAAAATGCACACCACGAAGTCGCTGGGGCACAGCAGGCCATGGGTGTGGCTTTAAAGATAGTTTCTCCATACTTGGAAGAAGTTCATTTGTTCACGTCTAAAGACTAAACAACATATTTATATTACAAGTGAGTTGCCTTGTTGTTCCCTGTTCTATCTGATCGATTGGCCAAGGACCAAAAGGTGGGAGTGTAGAATTAATAAATAAATAATAATCTCATAAAAAAGTTTTGTCCATACTTGGGTCACTACATTTTGTTCAGATGGAATTTGACTAATACTCCCAATATACAATCAGACTTCTTTACTTTTTTTCTTTATAAACACAGCGGCAGACATCTAAAAGTAGACATGATTTCAGATTTGACTACCCTATTTAACAGATAATGTTTTGACTTGATAAAACCCAAGACTATAAAAAGAAAGTATAATGCTACTTTTTTTCTTTAATATTGCTTTGTTTGCATGTACCTTAAATGGAGTTGTTCTTCCCCAAACTTTTTTTTATAAATATGTCTAATGGTCTGAATTCAGAGTTAAGGAGATGCACTAGAGGACTACTGTCCTACGTGTGCCCTGGATCTCCGAAGGCCTTCAAAATAATAAACACTAAAAAATACTTTACAAAGTGCAGTGTTGTTATTGTGAATAACCGTGTGCTGTTCTGCTTGTTTCTTCAAATCGAAACACTGTCCCAGCAATGGTCCTTGTTTTGCTTTGAGCCGCTACACATTAATCGCCTACTCTCTGTGGCTCCTGTGATTTGCATGCCATAGCGTCATTGGCAGACTGTGAATGAATACCTGGCAGAATAATACAGTCTGACATGCCGACTGCCCCCATATGATACTGGCTGGCCACTTACTCTTGATGGATTCATCAGTTTGTCTGATTTTGTATTTGTATTTTGTTGTCTATTTCAGCAGAGCTTTTAAAGGGAAATGGAAGGGGTCACCTTTGTTTAAAAGCATTGATCATACCCCCATTGGTTAAGACTGTGTAATGGCAGTGACCTCTCCTGAAAGCTAAAGAGTGAATGCTGACATGTCCAGTTTCCTCAACGTTTATCTACATTCCAGCCACCCTTTCACATACAGGGAGTCTGACAGCACTTCCAAGGTAAGCACTGTTGGAGTGGTTTGGATTCCTGTCTCATGGGACATGATGAATATCAGGGGGGCTAAAGGCATTCATTCACCATGCATACATCTGCAGGGCCATAGGTCTATTATGATCTGTCGTAGTGTTCTAGAACAGACCCACGCAATGCATCATTCTTCTAAGTGCTGCAGTGACTTGTTGAATTATTCAGTTGGTTGTCATGTAATTGGAGAGGTAGTCGAGGCAAGGTCCCGAGAAACAGACAAGACTCCAGATATGTATGTTTTCAGAATACAGAAATGTTATGTAGTTTTCACTCTTGGACCTTGCTTTTGTTCATCTTATTTAAGAATGTAAATAAGACACTGATGAAAAATGGCAATTCAGTCCATCAAGGCCTTCCATTCTCCTGTAGACTAAGTGACCAAGTGATCAAGCTGAATTTTGAAAATCACAGTGTATTAGCCTCCATAATGAGGCTTGGTAATGTATTCCCTGAACTAATTATTGTTAGGAAAAAAGTATAGTTCTAGTATCAGTGAATAACTTACAAGTTCCTCTGATAGCTGGCACAGGGATTAGCACTGATGTCTCATGGCTCCTGGGACCAGGTCCAATTCTAGCCTTGGGTGTCTGCCTATGTGGAGTTTACATATTATCCCTGTGTCTGCTTTGGTTGTCAGGTGCTCCCACAATCCAAAGATAAACCAGGTAAGTAGATTGCTCTGACTCATTGTGAACCCATACAGGATAAAGCGGTAATTGAATTGGGCTGGATGGATGGATAGATGGACATTTTCTAATGGTCTGATAGTGGAACACACTGGGCCTTGCCGAGTGCATGTGACTCTATACACACTATTCAGAAGCATTTCTTCCCCAAGGCTAGTGTTATGCCATAACTATATTCTTTAATCAATCCAGATTTGGAATGGGCAAAATTATAGTCATGTGAAATGAACATCTAGGGCTGCTTTCGCAGACCCAGATTAGCACTAGTCTCAGACTCCCCAACGTTATTTTAGGTAGAGTAGTGCAAGACTAGTGCTACTCAAGGTCAGCAAAACCAGCTGATGAATCATAGAATGTAAGGATGAAAGGAATAAACATTTGTTAATGTGTGTGTATCTGTGTGTGTAGGGGAGTTGGTTGTATTGGATTATTTAACCTTTGGGAGTCTTAGTGCTGTTAAAGAATGCTGGGGGTGGTTCATCTATCCAGACTTCTTTCACAACCCTTAATAACTGTTGATTAGAAAGGCAAGCAAGGAACCACACTGACCTGTCAACGCTTATTGCGCAGAGGTTAAAGATAGAGGCAGTGCACAGCATCACATCCATAGTCATCAGTGCATCACACAGCACCATGTTTAAGGCCCACTCTCCACCTTGGAACTGCAGGGAAGAACAACATGGAGACTTTTAAGCAGCAATCACACAATTCCTGAACCCATCCTCTGAAAGATATCCTGAGGATATTATGACATCACTTATATTTTATGTTATTATATTTATTTTATTTTTTTATTTTATTATTATAATGACACCAAAGAGGCAACAAGTCAATGTTTACTGTATTTAATAACAATTATGTTATCTAAACCAATGTTTGTTTTATCGATTGATTGAATGTATTTGTTCAAAAAGAGTCCCACCAGTTTCAATATGATTGCTGTTTACTCTTGCATGTGACCAAGCTAGAATACAGGCAGTGTATAAAAAATGCAAAGAATATGGAATATGAAATTACATAACAAAATGTCCCAGCTGGGTTATTTCCAGTACTTCAGCCAATCATATATCCTCAGTGGCAAATGAACAGGGGGCCCAGACATTACAGTGATGGCATTGATTTACATCAAACATACTAAATATTTTATATGTGGTTCCCCATTTCTTTACATATTACCCAGTGTTCTGTTGTACTGTAATCTTCCCATCTTCCTATTGTGTTAGATCTGGCCCGGGGTTTCTCTGCACAGTAGTGCCGGTCTTTCTCACAGACCTGTTGTTTACTCACAATCTGAAGTGACTGGGCTCTGTAGCAATCCAGTCACCAGTTCCTCTTAAGAAGCCTGTCCTGTGACCTATTTGTTGTTGAAATATGTTTAACCGCTCAATGTTTTAGTAATTTGTTGTCCTCTAAGTCTGAAGAGACTTGGATGATTTATAGCACAACAGGAGGGAAATACCTTTCAAGGAAGAAAGTAACCACCAGTCTTTAAAACCTTTATTGGTATTTTGGGATTGGTATTTCCATAATTTTGTGCTCTAAATCAACTAAACTGCTCCTAAAAGAATGGCAAGCTTTATTTGAGTTATACCTTGTTTTATTTTGTTAATTTAGGGAAGGAATACTCCAGAAATAATCTTCCCAGTGATGAAAACATAACATGATACAGTAGAAGTAGTTTCCAAACAGAGTTCCAAGTCCACAGAGAATAAATCCAAGGTCCTTTGGCAACATGTCACACTTAGTAAGATTACGTAATATGCAACATTAGTGACCTAGATTATTGAGCATATATTGCTTGTAGCCTTGATGTTCTTTTACTGTATTTTCAGTATTAGGCATGTATATTAGTGTGCTTGCTTTTGGACGCTGCTGTTCAAAGCAGTATTGCGAATGAAATGTCGAGCACTGAGCTGCAGGACAGCGTGTGAATCGCATCGTTTCATTGGGGGATATTTCGCATGTTTGTTTAATATTAATAAACACTCATATAGACCTGTTTGTTTGTTATATTACAAGCAGCACAATATAGCGCATACTGGGATTTGGCTTAATCTCCAAACTACGTGCAACCCCGTTTTTTGTTGTATATTTCATGACCCGCCTCGTTCCACTCCCTCAGTGGATTACATCTCTAGTATGTCCTTTGCACTAACAAGATAACGATGTTCCCTGTTTAGGGCGCAGCTTATAAAGTGGACCTACCAGGTAAATGAGTTGAGCGCAGTACAACAAGATTAAACATATATGCATGGTGTAAAGGTTTCCACTGTCATTTTGCATTGACAGTGTGAGTCTTTGACACGGGTACCTAGCCTCCCAGGCCTCCCTCGCTACCTTTGCTTGTACAATTTACCAATTGGGTTTTAAATCTCTCGGTTCATTGGGACACAATTAATCTGAAAACCTCTTAGGCATTAGGCAGTGAATAAGCGCCAAGTAAGACGTGCATTATAACTAAACAGATATACGTGAATAATTCAAATGCAAATCATAACGGTGACTCACCATCTAATTTCAAACAAGATTCTTTAGTCTACCGAATGCAAACCCGCCATGTTTTGAACTACTGCAGCCTGGGTTGAAGTTTTGATTTGCTCGGCTCACTTACTGAAACTGAAACTGAAACTCGGTGCCATTCGCTTATATTTCTTTACGTTTTAAATGACCTTAAATATTACCCTGGATATTGTAATTATATGTTTTAAGTATGAAGTAAGTTTTTTTTTCTCCTGTTTGCATGTGAGATAATTTTGCATAATGTTAAGATGTACACTCACCTAAAGGATTATTAGGAACACCTGTTCAATTTCTCATTAATGCAATTTTCTAATCAACCAATCACATGGCAGTTGCTTCAATGCATTTAGGGGTGTGGTCCTGGTCAAGACAATCTCCTGAACTCCAAACTGAAAGTCTGAATGGGAAAGAAAGGTGATTTAAGCAATTTTGAGCGTGGCATGGTTGTTGGTGCCAGGCGGGCCGGTCTGAGTATTTCACAATCTGCTCAGTTACTGGGATTTTCACGCACAACCATTTCTAGGGTTTACAAAGAATGGTGTGAAAAGGGAAAAACATCCAGTATGCGGCAGTCCTGTGGGCGAAAATGCCATGTTGATGCTAGAGGTCAGAGGAGAATGGGCCGACTGATTCAAGCTGATAGAAGAGCAACTTTGACTGAAATAACCGCTCGTTACAACCGAGGTATGCAGCAAAGCATTTGTGAAGCCACAACACGTACAACCTTGAGGCGGATGGGCTACAACAGCAGAAGACCCCACCGGGTACCACTCATCTCCACTACAAATAGGAAAAAGAGGCTACAATTTGCACAAGCTCACCAAAATTGGACAGTTGAAGACTGGAAAAATGTTGCCTGGTCTGATGAGTCTCGATTTCTGTTGAGACATTCAGATGGTAGAGTCAGAATTTGGCGTAAACAGAATGAGAACATGGATCCATCATGCCTTGTTGCCACTGTGCAGGCTGGTGGTGGTGGTGTAATGGTGTGGGGGATGTTTTCTTGGCACACTTTAGGCCCCTTAGTGCCAACTGGGCATCGTTTAAATGCCACGGCCTACCTGAGCATTGTTTCTGACCATGTCCATCCCTTTATGACCACCATGTACCCATCCTCTGATGGCTACTTCCAGCAGGATAATGCACCATGTCACAAAGGTCGAATCATTTCAAATTGGTTTCTTGAACATGACAATGAGTTCACTGTACTAAACTGGCCCCCAAAGTCACCAGATCTCAACCCAATAGAGCATCTTTGGGATGTGGTGGAACGGGAGCTTCGTGCCCTGGATGTGCATCCCACAAATCTCCATCAACTGCAAGATGCTATCCTATCAATATGGGCCAACATTTCTAAAGAATGCTTTCAGCACCTTGTTGAATCAATGCCACGTAGAATTAAGGCAGTTCTGAAGGCGAAAGGGGGTCAAACACAGTATTAGTATGGTGTTCCTAATAATCCTTTAGGTGAGTGTATGTTGGGCATTTCATATTAGTTTAAGTTCGATACTGTTGCATAATCGTTTATTTTGTAAATATCATCATCATCATTTAATTACATTGGAAACTATGACATTCTCCTTCAGCTTTAGCTTTTTTTTTCCCTCCCTCCCAGCTTAGGACCGTCGTGTCAGACGCAGTGAAGTTAGTGATTGTTGTTTCACAGAGCGTTTCACCTGTGAATCCTGTGAAAACCAGTAGCATCCCACATACACGCACACACCAAGCCTGACATGCGTGAAAGTGTTTTATCTCCTCAACCACAGCACATACAACGTCCAAACCAACTGTAATGTTCAGAAGACTAATTGTGAATGGTCTCTGTTTTATATTAAGAATCATTTGTGACATGCCTGACATTTCTTGATGCTGGCATGCATCGGGTACGTGCTCCCACAGTTAAAAACAACTTTATGTGAAGAAGACCAGTTGTGAATTGTTTCAGAATGTTTTGTACCTGTGAATAGTATGGAAATACAATTAAAACAAATAATACAAACACACATCATAAAAGAGACACATTGGGTATCACTTCACAGTCTGTTTTATGTATGCCTAGTAATCTGTTGTGAAAAGCAATAACATCTCTCACACACAGGTCTTGATGAATAACAAAGACAATAAGAACAATACCAAAACATACTCGTAAACACAACTAATATTTCCCAAAGACATTTGAAAGAAACCTAACATAAAGTTAACCCTAATAAAAGCAACTCATTGATTTAAATACAACTATGTACATTACTAAATAAAACCATAACAAAATACAATCTGATTCATATTGCCAAGGAATTTAGGATTAACTCTATTCTGAGCAAAATGGTGTTATTGTTCTCTAATTACATCAATTCCATTTTGTCATTATGAAAATAATGATCCGTATATAGTGTCACTGCACTGCTAACATGCCTAGGTGGCCTCCAGTGCTCATTTATAAATAAACAGGACACCACCAGTCGTCTTTCTGTTATTTTGCCTTTTCAAATTCATCTTCAGTCATTTGGATGCAAGCGCTGTGTAGCCATTTCTGGCAACTATCACACTGTATCAGAAAGAAAGTATATCCATAGAATCATAGTCACTGAGGAACATATAGAAAGAGCTATATACCTGTCATGTATAGCTCGCTCTGTCTTCGTGTGTGTATTCCACAGTTGGTCTTTTTCGTGTGAAACTTGGTTTGCAAACGCTAGATATTATGGCTGGGGACATTTCTAGGCAATGTGCGGTGTGTTATAGGTTTTCACACATTATTCCGTACAAAAGAATTCACAACTGGTCTTCTGCATGCAAGCTGGTTTGCAAAGGCTGGCTGTTGCGGCTGGGAGATGCAGCTCTTTTTATTCATGTCTGGTAACACGAGTCGAAAATCAAACTGGTATGAAACGAGGTAAGTGCAGCGGTGCGTGAGCGGACAGCGCAGGCGCCAGAGACCCTGACACGGAGCGCAAAGTGCTCTTGCGCCTGCTTTTCTTCTTCTCATCAAATTCTGCACAGGCGAGACGACTGGTTACCCGGCCTCTTAATCTTAATAACTTAAATTGTCTACCATTTAACGAATGGAATAACCTATATTTCTGTAAGTATTTGATTAAAATAATATAATACATTACATAATAATTAATCTATTTACATATGATTTTCGAATGCCCCTTAATACGTTGTTATTATGTAGTTCCTTCGTTGAAACAAAAAGTACGGCACTAACGAAGCTAAGTAAAAGCAACCATCGAAAAAGTTAAGAAAGCCAGTTCATTTTCCAAGGTTCATTTCATATATATTACATAATAATTAATAACCAGGGGTAAAAACTGAAGGAACTTACCTCTGCGTAGACATAAAGTGGCAACACCAGCACAGCTAAGAGCAAGTCCGCCACAGCCAAACTCACGATGAAGTAGTTGGTTGTAGTTTTTAAAGCTTTTTCCCTCCAAACACTAAGGCACACGAGCAGGTTGCCGCAGATGATGGCGACGATGAGCAGCGAGCCGAACACCAGAGCGGGGAAGTTGTAGGCAGCGTCCGCCGGCCGCTCCGTGTGGTTGGAGCCGGTGAGGTTGGGTGGCATCTCTGCTGGCGGACGCCCTAGGACCCGCGGAGATCCCCAGCCGCCCGCGACCAGCCCTGCTCCGGAGGACGGCGGCTCCCTCGCAGTCAGCGCTCATGTGGGCATCGTGCGTCGGTGTGCGGAGCTCAGTCCGTCATGCTTCCACACCTCACCGCAAATCACGCACTGATCAATCCACACGGCACCCGACTCATTGGTGGCTGTAGTCTTGAGACACTTTATTTGGCTCCACTGAGTCGATCACCGTGCACTACCGTTAGATTTCCACAGCCTAGTTGCTTGATCGGGCTGAAAAAGTCTTAGTAGAAGTACAGCCCCACATGCAAATAATGCAAGCTACTTACGATGTGGTAGGGGGTGGGGAGGATTGAATGATCTCACCTTGAGGATAAAACGGAGACGGTAATCACCCTGTGCGTGCAGTGCGGGTTTAATGTCATGCAGGGTTGTCTGCTGGATCCAGACATGGGTGGAAGCGTCCACATCCCATAGAAGCACAAACTTCAACGCTGCATTTACGTCATTTTTAGAGGATCAGCGGCGGCTAAGCTTTAGGTGAAATTCTTTACGTTGAACCGACAATCGCCTTAATGTTACCAAACAGAGAACTGTGTCATGGTTGCATACATTTAATTCATACAAATATATGTTTGTGTGTGAAATATTTATGCACAATTTCAGCGGAATTACTGTCACTTAAAAAAGTTTTCAGACTCAGATTCAGACTGCACATTGAGACTAAAATGTAAGTATAAAAACTTGCCAATGTTACTAAGTCAGCGGTTGAGCTGGCCCTGACATACCTTTTACATTACTATTTGATATATTGTTTTATAATTTGTTATTTGTGCCATTACTTAAATTATACCTTATATTTATTCTAAGCAAGTCTTCCTTAAAGATGGTGTTTGTACAATTACTAGTTACACGTCCAGTAAAAAAAAAAAAAGTATATTGTGTATTAAATCAGTTTTGCCTACCTTAATACAGTTAGCTCCATAAATATTTGGACAGTGACACAATTGTCATCATTTTGGCTCTGTATGCCACCACAATGGGTTTGAGGGAAGTTACATCCAAATTGGGTGAACGGTGTAGGAATTACACCCATTTTTATATGTGGTCCCCCCAATTTTAGGGGCTCACAAGTATTTGGACAAATTAACATAACCATGAATTAAATTGTGAGTTTCAATAATTGGTGGAAAATCCTTTGCAGTCAATGACTTCCTTTTTTTTATGCCTTCAGCAAGTGAAATGCATGCTCAGTTGGATTCAGGTCAGGTGATTGACTTGGCCATTGCAGAACCTTCCACTTCTTCACCTTAAAGTCTCAGGTTGCTTTCACGGTATGCTTCAGGTCATTGTCCATCTGCCCTGTGAAGCGCCGTCCAATGAGTTTTGAAGCATTTGGCTAAATCTGAGCAGATAATATAACCCTAAACACTTCAGAATTCATCCCGCTGCTTTGGTCAGCATCAATAAATACAAGAGAACCAGTTCCCTTGCCAGCCATACATACCCATCCCATACCACTACCTCCACCATGCTTCACAGGTGAGGTGGTATGCTTTGGGTCATGAGCAGTTCCTTCCCTTCTCCATACTCTTCTCTTCCCATCATTCTGGTACAAGTTGATTTTTGTCTCATCTGTCTATAGGATGTTGTTCCAGAACTGTACAGGGTTCTTTAGATGTGTTTTTGGTCTTCCTGTTTCCTGTTTCCATCTTGTGGTAAACCCTCTGTATTTACTCTGGTGAAGTCTTCTCTTCATTGTTGACTTACTCACAGATACGCCTACCTCCTGGAGGGTGTTCTTGATCTGGCCAACTGTTGTGAAGGGGTTTTTCTTCACCAGGGAAAGAATTCTGCTGTCATCCACCACAGTTGTTTTCCATGGTCTTCCGGGCCTTTTTGTGTTCCTGACCTCACCAGTGTGTTCTTTCTTTTTAAGAATGTACCAAAAAGTTGATTTGGCCACACCTAATGTTTTTGCTCTCTCTCTGATTGGTTTGTTTTTATTTCTAATACAAAACTGAAGCAAAACGCCCCAAGAATAAGCAGGAACTAAAGACAGCTGCAGTGCAGGCCTGGCAGAGCATCACCAGGGAAGAAACCCAGCATCTGGTGATGACTATGGGTTCCAGACTTCAGGCAGTCATTGACTGCAAAGGATTTGCAACCAAGTATTGAAACTCACAATTTAATTCATGATTATGTTAGTTTGTCCAAATACTTAAAATTGGGGGGACCACATATAAAAATGTGTGTAATTCCTACACCGTTCACCCAATTTGGATGTAACTACCCTCAAATTAAAGATGAAAGTCTACACTTAAAGCACATCAAATCCATTGTGGTGGCATACATAGCCAAAATGATGACAATTGTGTCACTGTCCAAATATTTGGACCTAACTATGTGTAAATAATATAATATATACACAGTTTCTTAGCAATCTGTATTTTACAATGTTATGTGCCTTGCTTTTATTACAGTGGAAACCCGACTGGACTAAATACCAGGCATTCATTATACTTCACTTTTTCTTTTTCTTAAGAAGTTCCATACTGACAGTACTTACTTCAGAGACTGCTGAGACATTGTGGCATAAAATGAAAGGAGAAAACACACACAAAAAGCTTTATATATAATTTGGCTACAATCAGTTACCACTTAGAAATTCCAAGGAAAATACATACATACATACATGTATAAACATCTGGACACAACAATGCCAATTCTGTGCAAGAAACATGAATGTGATAAGCCTTACATTTCGAATACAGAAAATATTGATGAACAATACAGCACAATAGTTCCAAACAAACAAAGACCATGTTTGTTAGCACTTACAAAGATTAACAATGAAAGTTGTGTGCACATCACAATTTAGTCAGAAAAAAGGAGCTGAATTTAACATTTTCCCTCAATGTTCACTCTCCTCTTGTCTGATGGGGCCCCTGTTTGCAAGCTCTGGCAAAGGTCTTTCTGGCTTTCCCCAGCTGCTTGTTTTCACTTGGTTAGCCATTTCTGAGCACGTCTGGTCAGACAGAGATGTACAAGAATGCAGCAGGTTATTTGTCTATTAAACAAAAGTGCCCCACAAAATCATATGCCAATTCTCTCTACACACTTGCATACATTCAGCTAGCTGGGTCAACTAGTTTAAAAGAAGAGAAAGTTAAGTCTAAGGTATTCACAAACCACCCTCTACACTTTGTTTTGTTTTACAAGAGGTCATAGGCTAAGACGTTATTTTTATAAGTACCCCTAGTAAGTAAGTTTTGGACAGCCAAGTTCTGTTAGCAGTGAATGACATTTAAAGAGGAAAGTCTGTATATCAACCAGCATCATAGTTTACCATGACACAAGTTTGGGAACAGCATGTAACAACCCTTTTTGAGGTCATTATACTTTTAACCGAGAATTGCCTTAAAACATCTCCTGTTTTGCACAGACACCTTTCACTTTGGCAAACAGAAGGTTTATATTGCTCAACTAATATGTCTGCCATGAACAGAAAGTAAAGCCCTGTTTGTTTTATAAACATGTTCTACCTTTTATAGTACAGATGTTCAAGATGAATTTAACAGAGGGATTTATTCTATTTGATACTGAGGTATCGATGCTACTTTTGTGGGTTTCCAATTACTTTTACAATAATATTATTCACTTACCTGAAAGTGTGCTGCAAGACATGTAGCTGGGCGAGTAGGGCTCCTTATGAATTGTTCTTATAATGTAAAGAACCACATGCCTTCAATTAAGGCTTAAATAGAATTACCTTTCAGTTGCATTTATAAAGTCCACTGGTACCTGTACTGTACATTTGCATGCCTTTCTAGGTACATACAGTACAGCAATACACAGCCATCTGCATACTATGCACTTCTTCCATTAACATAGTTCATTACATAACTGATGCATTAAGAACCTGACTGCTCGGTAGAGTTTATTCTTGCATTCCTTTTACCAGATTAGTCTCGGAGGCAGGATTTCACAGCTCTCGAGGTCTCTGTGATGGTCTGAACTTCTGGAACTCTCTTGAGACAGTGCCAAGAATACAAATCATGAATATTGCACCTGCCCTGAATTAACCTGGAACACTTAACCTGTAGGTCTAGTTGAACTGAACAAATGGTTCCCTGTTTGTGGTAAACACCATTAAACTCCCATCTCCTTGAAATGGCTCAGTCTGGGTATATTTACAGCTTTGATTTCACTTCACTTCAAACAAATTAGACACTCATGCATATCTGAGATGTGATCTGCACAGCTTGTACCAGAACTGTCATCAATATAAAATTAACTCAATAGCTGGAAGGAAGGGGCTCTTTAAAGGCAGCCTTATCAATGCCTTCAATAATACAACAGGTTTGAAGAAACTGGCACTTTTTACTGCAGTTCACAAATTCTTCATGATTTGTTGCCCTAATGGCCCCTGTATGGATTTGTATCTCCTGCCCATCTTCAACAATGTCTTAATTCCTTTTCCTCTATGTCCACAACTAAAAAATGGTAAACTACTAGGATATGATTCTTGCCATCTTGATCACTATCATCCTGAAACAAGTGTGATAACTAACATGTATGGGGTAACAGATCAATCTAGGGGTGGTTCTAGACCAGTGGTTCTCAAACCTGTCCTGGAGTACCACCTGTCCTGCTGGTTTTTGTACCAACCGAGCTCTCAATTACTTAATTGAACCCTTAATTGAACTAATAATTTCCTAAATCAGAGCCTTTTAATAATTTTTAATAGTAGCGGTTTTAAGTTAAGTGTAAAATTGTATAAGGAAATTATTAAGAAGCCAACTTTTTTTCAGTTACACAATTTAAAAGAGTCAAATGTAATCACATTACTTAAATTAAGGGTTCAATTAAGTAATTGAGGGCTCGGAACAAAAACCAGCAGGACAGGTGGTACTCCAGGACAGGTTTGAGAACCACTGTTCTAGAGTTCAATGTTTAGGGGGGCTACGAAACGAGTTAGGGATTTACTTCTTCATTCTTGGATTCTTTTGTTGTATTATTTTTACGGTGGCTGAGAGAAAATACAAGTGGCGGCTGACTGTGTTTTTTTTTTTTTACCCTAAATAGGGTCTAGCGCCGCCACTGGATTAATCCTATCAAACACATTTTTTCCTTCAATGCAAATTGCTATTCAAATAATACAACTCATGTTGCTCATGCATCTACCTTATTCAAACACCTATTTATTCCTTTCCCTGGGGCAGGTTGCATTAATTTACTAGAGGACATTTATTTTTAGTTGCAATTAAATGTGTAATTCTACTCTGTGCGCAGATTGTTTTTTTTTTCCTTCCCCCACCAGCTGCTTATGTTATAATATTTTAAAATTAAAAAAGAAGCATACACAGTCTCCTTCATAGGAAATCTAATGTTGTTTTTGTAATATTTGTGTCCTGCCTGGAGGTAGGGGTTTTTAATGAGCAATCTCATTGCTGTCACAACTAGAATGGGAATAATCATGAGCAGGTCCTGAATGTCCATAAAGACTAACATTGATTTTAGGAATTTGCCTTTTCTGATGTATGTATGCTGTTGTTGTCTGTCTCTCTCTCTCTCTTTAGATTAAACAGATTTATTTAAAAAAAAATCTCCTGCAGTTATGTTTCTGCTGGTTATTGTGATGCTGGTGTAAACTGAGCAAGCTGACAGAATATTTCTCTCAATGAAGATTACAAAAGCTTTCTGATCAATGTGTTCCTTAATCGTGCTATTTGCACCACTACTTTATTTTTCCTACATGATATTTTGGTAATTCCTGGTGTATACTACTGTCTAAATCTGATAAAGGACTGTTTTATTTCTGACCACCTGTCCTGACAGCTAGGTCACGTTCTCTTAATCCATGGAAGTATCCCCGAGTCAAAAGGAAGAATTCCTTAAATACACACTAGCGTTGTCTCATTAGTCATGGCTCATTTACCATGCAGGCCAACAGGAAAGATTCTCTCAGTAGACGTTAGGAGCTCAGACCTTGTCACCCAACAATTCTGCATATTCTCTTTGCTTTCAGTCAAAGAATACTAATCCTACTACTACTACTATTTTGAGATGGCTTTTTATTGCATGTACTTATAGTGGCTCGTGTCTTTGTTTCAACCTTGTACTGAAATACTTGTGACAGATGCACAGTTTGCAGTACCATATGAACTCCGGTGACTTTTTCACCTGTTTAACTAATGCTCTCCTGGCCCTTGCATCATTCACAATACGGACAGTCAGTGTGTACATAGTGCTGAAGTAACTGGTTGGCTCTTCTCCCAAGCTTAATTGGAATAAATACATCCATATTTTACATAAACATTTACTGAAAGACAGAACAGTAACATCCATGTGGGCAGCAGTGTGCAGTAGCAGGATAAGGACATCTGATAAGAAATACAATAATAATCCTGTTACTCATATTGACAGCTCTATAAAGGTTTAATTATTCAGTCGTTTTAGTCCTCCACAATGGATTTAATTACAAATCTGATTACCCAATTTACAGACTTAAATTCCTAATTAATGATTTTGATCATGCTTTGAGTTGAATTAGATAAGAACTGTACTCCACCCCCACACCCCCCTTTGCTTTTCTGGGATTATTTTGTGTCTAAACACTACACGCTTAAACATCTGTGCTAATTTTCATATTTGAATTTGTCCTTCAATTCCTTTGGCGGCCGGCAGATGCTCCCCCCACCTGTTTGTACGTATCCTGCCAGGGGGTGGGGGTTAGGGAGTCAGGAGATGTGAGATAGCAGCTAATTGATGCTAATAATATTTTAATGATATGACGCTAAGAATATATTTACAAAATGCCATGATTTAATAATAGACACTGTGTTTTTCCCACAATGAGCAAAACAACCATCTTTGTTTGTAAATGTTCTTTCTAGCAACGGCAATAGATAACCCTAAATGGCCGCTCTCTCGTGATGTGTCAGTGATTCGAACATTGGTCCATCAGTTGTGTTGTTTGCACCGAGCGCTTGTGGTCTATGTTCTCCTCTTTTTATCATGCTGGAAATGAGGGTATAGATGTAATTGTATAAGGGATCCGTGTGAACTCGGCTGTGTCCTGAGATGCCCCTGTGTAGAGATGAAAATGCAGTAGTGTGTTATTTTGCCATTTGATATAGTCTACAGAGTGAAAAAGGCTGCTTTAAATAATAGTTTGTGAAGGTAAAGATGAAATGGATGATTTTGTATGCTTATTGATCTATCTGTTGTCTGTCCATTTCTGTCTCTGTCTGTCTCTCTCTTTATTTTGAGCTTTTTCTCAGCAAACTCAGTAAAGAGCTCACATTATGAAGTACCTGTAGCAGTGAGATGATTTATCCAAGTGCGGCATATACAGTAGCTGTGGGAGGCTGTTTATAGTTGGAAACCTGCTGGGAGATTATTTTCTTGTTTCAAGTCACGGAGACCTTAAATAAAATGTATTCCTTCAGTAAATGCCAAGTAATCAGTCATTGCTGAGTCACTTGAGAATAGGCTGGACAGCACAAACACTCTTGAATGATTGTAGTAGGAGGGGAAAAAAAGGAAGAAAAGTACATAAGGCAATACAAAATACACTTAATGCATAAGCTATATTATATTTTTCTCACAGGGACATGCTAAGAATTTAGGTGCATGCTTAAACATCTGGAACATCTGCATCTATCTAAAATAAGGACATTATATGTTCAAAAGCGGTCATTCATTATGATGTCAAATGGCAAATGTTATAAATGTGAGATTTATCTCTGGAACTGGATTTATTTCTGGTATAAATTCCATAATATACAAAATGAAAATGTCTTTTCATGTGATACATTTTTGGTTTGTTTTTTCATTCGTCATTGATTCTGGTAAAGCAAATACACCCCCATTAGATTTTGTTCAGAGGTTTCCCAAGGTAACCAATGTTGCAAGGGTTAGTAGAAGTGAGAAACTATTAAGCTGATATGGAGAGAAAATGGGAGTGGTTACAACTGAGTTCTCTCAGTGATATGAGGTTGTCTTGTATCCAGATTGTATGGCTACTTTTAAAATTATTTCCAAGCACAGTATACTGTTGTATTTATTTACTAGTTTGGTTTTGTATTTGTTTATTGAGACTTCAATCTTATTATCTTTCCAGTATCTGAAATGTTCCCATTTTCCTCAGTGAGGATTTGAGGTGCAGACACTCTGTGGGGGCCATACCATCACTTCCAGGACTCCTTGTTCTTCTTTACACTGAAGGTAGTTCTTAATGACTGTTGCTGTATGTTTGGGGTCCATGTAAAGCTGCAGAATAAATTTGGGGCCAATCAGATGCCTCCCTGGTGGTACTGCATGTTGGATAAGTATCTGCCTTTACTTCTCAGCATTGAGGAGACCATTCATTCTGACCAAATCCCCAACTCCATTTGCAGAAATGCAGCCCCAAACTTGCAAGGAACCTCCACCATGCTTCACTGTTGCCTGCAGACACTCATTCATGTACCGCTCTCCAGCCCTTTGGCAAACAAACTGCCTTCTGCTACAGCCAAATAGTTCTAATTTTGACTCATCAGTCCAGAGCACCTGTTGCCATTTTTCTGCACCCCAGTTCCTGTGTTTTCGTGCATAGTTGAGTCGCTTGGCCTTGTTTCCACGTCAGAGGTATGGCTTTTTGGCCACAGGTCTTCCATGAAGGCCACTTCTGACCAGACTTCTCCGGACAGTAGATGGGTGTACCAGGGTCCCACTGTTTTCTGCCAATTCTGAGCTGATGGCACTGCTGGACATCTTCTGATTGTGAAGGGAAGTAAGCATGATGTGTCTTTCATCTGCTGCAGTAAGTTTCCTTGGCCGACCACTGCGTCTACGGTCCTCAACGTTGCCCGTTTTTTTGTGCTTCTTCAAAAGAGCTTGGACAGCACATCTGGAAACCCCTGTCTGCCTTAAAATGTCTGCCTGGGAGAGACCTTGCTGATGCAGTATAACTACCTTGTGTCTTGTTGCTGTGCTCAGTCTTGCCATGGTGTATGACTTTTGACAGTAAACTGTCTGCAGCAACCTCACCTTGTTAGCTGAGTTTGGCTGTTCCTCACCCAGTTTTATTCCTCCTACACAGCTGTTTCTGTTTCAGTTAATGATTGTGTTTCAACCTACATATTGAATTGATGATCATTAGCACCTGTTTGGTATAATTGTTTAATTATACACCTGACTATATGCCTACAAAATCCCTGACTTTGTGCAAGTGTACCTAGAAGAATTGATGCTGTTTTGAATTCAAAGAGTGGTAATACAAAATATGGATTTGATGTGGATTTTTCTTCTGTTCACTCACTTTGCATTTAGTTAATTGATAAATATAATCTATTAACATGTCTATTTTTGAAAGCATTCTTACTTATTTCACACCTGCCTAAAACTTTTGCACTGTACTATATGTGCTCAGAAGATTGTGGTTCCTGTGATAAGGCCTTGTGAAGTGGAAGATTGTTTCATACAGGTGTTTTTTGTGCTTTGTTTCACTGTGTATACAGTATGACTAGAAAAATGCCTCCTGCTACAAGATTTTTACTGCACTTGTGCTGGGTCAGTCATAGTTCAGCGCCATTTTGCTTTGCTAATTGATTGCTCAAAGCTAGTAATAGGATTGCACTTGTCAAAAACGTTTAAGGATTATACAAGGAGGGGGGATTCGGAGGCTGCCAAAATACCCCTTTCACAGTGGGGTTCCCCCTCCACCTCCCCAGTTATAAGGCAGGGGGGAAAACACTTTTGGGTGATCCAAAAATAAAACAAACAAAAGATTAACAAAGACAGGAAGGAATTGAAATGAGCAGATCAAAGCTTTGACCAAGTGTTTTTGTAGAGACATTTGTAGAGATGTCAAAGATTTGGATTCCACCATCAAGAGACTGTTAATGAGCGTTCAATGTAAAATTGTCTTGTGTGCTGTCCTTTGTTTTGGCAGGGATCTGAATCCTCAGGCCACAGTCAATAAACAAGCATTTTCTCTCTCCATCATACTGACGCCAACCACCCACCTAATGTATTGGCTAAGTAAAATCACAAATTATATAGTTTTTAACCAGGGAGTACATGACTTGGAATTTGCAAATGTTAGAAATCAATGTTGGCAATAGATGTGAAAAGCTAAAAAGCTGGGAGGTCTGCATACTTACATGAACTTAGATACCAGAGCACTATAGTGTTGCAATCAGAACCACATACCACCAAGATTTCTCTACACTGCATTAATCACAAACCCCGCCCCCTCCCATTTGATCTCTTTTTCACTCTAACAGTTATTTCAGTGGTTTACAACCCCAGTTTGCGAGAGCGATTAGTTATGTGCAAGATTTGGCTTTATTCTCTTGGCTGAGGGAAACAACAGCCTGGCAGAATGGGCCAGACTGTCAGACCCCCACCCACCCCCCGCTTGCTAAGAGGAATGAGCCAATGAGTGACTGCAGAGGCGGTGAGTGGAGAAGGTGTGTTTTAGGAACCAGGTATTTATAGTTTATGGAGCAGAAATAAATGCGTGGATTTGAGGTTGTTTACTCCTGAAATTTAATTACAAATTCCAATGAATTTAGTAACACTTGGAGCTATTATTACTTGTGGTTAGCGATTGTTTTACACTGACTCTAGAGCTGTGAAATCCTGTCAGGCATCAGCATAATATCACATCTAATTCTACCACAGTGACAGTGAGGACAATTTGCACCTTACTTTTAACTGGCAAGAATCCTTTCTCGTCTTGAGGCAGAGTGTAATTTGGAAGTGTTTAATATTCCTCTTCAATCTGTGTGCTGGCTCAGTCAGTATGTTCATGCGTATGCTTTGGCGTCTCTCCTCTGTCTCCTTCTTGGCGTATGCATTTTCAGACATGCCACACAACAAAATATTATCAATTTTAGTATTCCGGGTTCACAGCCCCTTTAATGCAGCTTGGTTGATGGTCAGTACTCCTGGTGTGTAAAGTATCTGTCTGTGCAGTTTGGGCGGTCTCAGATGACCTCAGACTGACCATGCCCAATGTGGAAATAGAGGACCAAGCTGAATAATGTGTGTCACAGTCCCACTTGCTACCCGGGTGAAGATTGGACTCCCTTTGCTTGTCCCCTTAGCAATTTGAACCCATGTTGCCTTTCCCAGATTGCAACTATGAAAGAGAATTGAGAATTAACTCCTCAGATCTGTCTATTCAAATATACTTGATGTTCTGGTAAGCATCAAATAACCAGCATGCTTACAGGTGGGCGACTGCATCCCACTACACCTGGGATGGCTCAAAATGCTTAGCTAACGTAACACTAACAGGGCTTGTGGTATATATTTGTCCATTACAATTACATCATTCTCCTGGATAGGGTGGAGTGACCAGTGCTCTGGTGTCAGGGAATCGTTGTTTTGGTGCAGCAGGATGAGGGTTGTCTGTCACTGAAGTCGAGGTGCACTCAGTATGCCACTGGAGTGCCTGTGGCTGTGATCTCGATGTGTGTTGTGTGGAAGATCAATGGCCAATGGCTGCCAACCCAGTTAATTCATTACTTAGAGATCCGTTTTCTAGGATGCCCCTAAATACAGTGTGACCTTTGGAGTAATTTGAGAATCTCAAGATAAATTGTGCTATTGTGATGTGCAGCTGCAGAGAAAAATATTCCCATTAGAATGTTACGGTGTCACAAGATTTGCAATGATGTAATGTCTGAACAAACCTTCGTCCAAAGAATGGGAAGGGTTTATTTATTTATTTATGGACCCATCAGAAATGCATAACATCCCCCCCACAAGAAGGCTTAGCTGATTGAATAGATGCTTAGGCAGTATTTCAGATGTTATATGGACAATATTTGAATCACAAACAACAGGACTGAAAAGGTTATGCCAAGCAGATGTTAGCAAGCTCCCGCAGAATGGAATATTAAAATTTCGTGTTGACATGAGGGAGAGAGTTACAATGGAGCTTATTCTGAGGTAGAATCGGTTTCATTTCCTTGACAAGAATGTTACAAATGTGGTTTCTGGGGGTTTTGTGACCTGAATATCTAAAACCTAATATATACACCGATCAGCCATAACATTATGACCGCCTGCCTAATATTGTGTAGGTCCCCCTTTTGCTGCCAGAACAGCTCTGACCCATCGAATGGACTACACTAGGCCTCTGAAGGTGTGCTGTGGTATCTGGCACCAAGACGTTGGCAGCAGATCCTTTAAGTCCTGTAAGCTGCGAGGTGGGGCCTCCATGGATTGGACTTGTTTGTCCAGCACATCCCACAGATACTCGATTGGATTGAGATCTGGGGAATTTTGAGGCCAAGTCAACACCTTGAACTCGTGATTCATCAGACCAGGCTACCTTCTTCCATTGCTCCGTGGTCCAGTTCTGATGCTCACGTGCCCATTGTAGGCGCTTTCGGCAGTGGACAGGGGTCAGCATGGACACCCTGACTGGTCTGCGGCTACGCAGCCCCATACGCAACAAGCTGCGATGCACTGTGTGTTCTGACACCTTTCTATCAGAACCAGCATTCACTTTTTCAGCAATTTGAGCTAAAGTAGCTCGTCTGTTGGATCGGACCACACAGGCCAGCCTTCACTCCCCATGTGCATCAATGATCCTTGGCCACTCATGACCCTGTCGCCAGTTCACCGCTTTTCCTTCCTTGGACCACTTTTGATAGGTACTGACCACTGCAGACCGGGAACACCCCACAAGAGCTGCAGTTATGGAGATGCTCTGACCCAGTCGTCTAGCCATCACAATTTGGCCCTTGTCAAAGTTGCTCAGATCCTTACGCTTCCCCATTTTTCCTGCTTCTAACACATCAACTTTGAGGACAAAATGTTCACTTGCTGCCTAATATATCTCACCCACTGACAGGTGCCATGATATCGAGATTATCAGTGTTATTCACTTCACCTGTCAGTGGTCATAATGTTATGGCTGATTGGTGTATATATAAACTATATATGCACTCTGTTGTACTGTGCATTTGATTTCATCATCTGTATTATTTAACTTGAATGCACAAGACCGCTTGTTGTTATGACAATTAAAAATAGATGGATTAAATTAATCCCCATACAATCGTATGTGTTACATGTACACGAAAAGTTGTAGGGTCTTACTTAATGTCCTTCTTTGGGAACAGTTAGTCTCTAGTTAACTGATACATTAATAGCAAACTTTTGACTTCAGAAGGCAATCTGGGAAAAAAAATCCAATTCCAGCTAGCAAGTACAATTACAATTACATGACAAGTGGGTGCTTTCCAACAAAATCCTCCTATCTTCTTGGTTATTGATATTACAATTGAATCCTCAAGTGCCCAGATATAAAGGAAGATAGCTCCTATTTCGTTTGGATTGATAATCCGATGGAACCATATTCTGTATTACAAAGAGTATTGCAGCGATGTGAATTAAAATAGAAAGTAAAACTACCAACCAATAGAAAGATGAGATAGCGACTTGGTTTGTCTTGAAAAATTTGATCGCCCAGGCTGATGATTTTTTTTTTTTTTTTTTTTTTTTTTTTTGCTGTGTGTGTGAAAGCTCTGTAACAGATCAATATATTATTGACTTTTCCAAGAACCATTTAAGAGTTTTTTTCTTCTTTTTTTTCTCTCTGTGGACTTCAGAAAAATGTTAATTTCAGAAATTCCAAAACACCATGTTCCAACTTCCATTATTGTTTCACATTCAAGTCTGAAGAGTTCATACAGTAATGGACTTCGCTGTAAGGAAGGGCTTTGTGGAATCGGTTTGTGCTTCGTCACTGGTTGAGTTATTGGACTGGGGTACAGGGTGTTCTGCTTTAGAATCTAGTTTTTATTTTGATGAATGTCATAATATGTAGTGTATTGCAGCCTGATTTCAGAATTACTTTCAAAGCTTTTTTTTCTCCAGTGAAAAACTGACTCCACCTTCTCACCTCCCAACACATTCTTGGTCATTTATTAAACTGAGGGAGGGGGAGTTTAATTTGGTCTGTTCCCATCTTACTAGGGGTATGCATTTAAGTGTTTATATTTCAGTTGTAGAATATGGAGGCATTTTTGTGGGAGTATGTTGTAGAACTACATATGTATAAAAACTACCCCATAACTGCTAAAGTTCATGTTAGAACTGTAAACCTCCAGGAAAACTGAGACATTGAGGGAATTACATTATAAGGCAGGGGTTCCCAAAGTTTTTTGACCCAGGGAACCCTTTGCCGACCAGATTTTGGCTGAGGACTCCCAGGATGGCCGTGGGTGGGGGGTTTGCTGACGATAAAAATGTGCAAGTGGGGCGGCTGACAGTAAAAATGTGCATGAGAGCGGCGGGGGGGTAAATGACAGTATTTTTGCCGGAGTCCCAGACAGCATTTAAAAAATAAAGTTTTTTTTGGTTTTTTTGAGGGGGGTGGATATTTAGTCGCAAGACCCCCTAG
Organism: Amia ocellicauda; assembly: GCF_036373705.1. NCBI lineage: Eukaryota > Metazoa > Chordata > Actinopteri > Amiiformes > Amiidae > Amia > Amia ocellicauda. The sequence goes on along the minus strand of NC_089853.1, from coordinate 10,456,577 downwards.
CACCCCCTTGCAGACCCCAGTTTCGGGACCTCTGACCTAAGGCTCAATTAACAAAACATGGATGCATTTGTTTTACAAACCATTTCCCCCTCATTTAGGGCCACATTCCTCCAAGTTTCCTCCAAGTTTATATAACAGATCTGTAAAAATCTTCAGATAGAAACTCAAAACCAAACATTTCAAATGGACATGGAGATTCATACAATAGCCTTCTGAAAGTTATGTTTTATTTTACTACTTTCTTGTCTTCTCACTAGCTATCGGGTTAGTGTGGGCTTTTGATCAAAATGTCCCTATGTGGTCGAGAATGTTATGCCCTTCTCCTGGAGAGTGTAATTTAAGGTGAAATGAATTCCCAAGCACCCCTGGAGTTAATGCGTAATCATCAGCATCACAGTGCTGGAGTATAAAATCAACAGCTTTTAAGATAATTAGACTCGTGCACCTCTGTTGGAGTGTGCTGTAATAATCCACGCTAATACCATATCACAGGGATTATGACCTGGAACACCAAATGATGGCGGCTTTAATGTTCTGTAGCAGTTGACCTTTGCTTTTTCAGTTACGGGCTCAGCTATAAGTGCATGTGGTCTACAGTCAAGCACAGAGCAATGATACACCAACCAACTTACCACATCAGTTTTATTTGTAGTTTGAAGGAAATAATCAGGAACTAGAACCATTCTGTATGCTGTAATCACTTTTAAAGATAGTCTTTGTATTCTCTCTGGCTATGTATTATACCTCATATCAAGTCCTGCGAAAGAGTTACATACAGAGACTGAGAGTATGAAGCTGATGTGAATTATAATTGTAGTATGCCATGATTGGGTTAAGATTGGTCTGCTCTGCTTATTTGGGGGAACTGCCTGGTGTAATCATTCACGACACTTGCTGTAATTGGTGTTATATGTTACAGACCACAAACTTGATTCCTAGCCACTTTCCTTGTTTTTTTTCTTCCTAATTAGACTTTATTGCAATCACTTTGCATAATATGGAGATGAGGAGCTATTGAGCATCCCATCTTGTGTCTTTTTATGCTCACAAAGTCACCATCTTCTGTTTATTTTTAACTCCTCTTGATTCAGTCAAACTATGTGGCTGCTCCCATGATTTCTGCACATCCTAAATGAAAGGATCCTATAACCAGATATAATTGAATTGAATATAACAGCTTATAGTAAACTGCCTTATAGTTAAATTCTTTTATTTTTAATTATTATTCATATTTTTGATTTAATAATAATAATAATAAATCTTCATTATGATTCTTTTAATTATTTGTCAAATCTATAATTTAGTACTGGAATTTCATTCCTAGGATGTCAACAAGATTGGAGAAATTATTTTGCAAAATGTATACATATATTTTTTATAACAGTTTGCAAAGTTGCTGTCACTTTTAATTGGTGTATAGTGTCAATCAGAAGTTCAATAAGGCCTTTTAAAAAACAGACCCTTTAATTGGACTCATAATTTGTATTCTTTCTGTTTCAAATCAGTTTTAATATGTTGTCTCGTCAGAGCAAGGCATTATCAAACATTCGCCATGGAAACAATCATTAAAATTCTACAGCAATCGCAGATATTCCCTCCAAAAGTGCTTAACATTTCTCATTATGAACCTTGAAATATCAAGCAGCAGTGGTTTTCATGACCAATTAATATCAGTTAAATGTGATGAAGCTTTGCTGTGACCACAGGGGGATTGATAAATTAAACTTACTGATGTCTGAAAGATTAAATTTCCTAATTTGTTGTGGATTCCTTGTCAGATATGCAGCCCAATTTCCTTTCTCTTTTTTTCTGCTTCTGCTGTAATTAAAAACTTAGAGATCCCATTTTCAATTGTACGGTATAGTCCAAGCTCTAAGAATAGTGATGTATTGGTAGTCTTGATGTGTATGAAGTTATAATTACTCCACTAAATAAATGCAGTTTGCCATATTAAAACTAATCTTTGACCTATTTGTTAATAGAAAACGGTGCATGTGTGTATTCTTCTACTCATAAATTACACATTATTATTATTATTATAATAATTATTATTATTATTACTACTGTTATTATTATTATTAGTCCGATATAACTCCAAGTGTACAGGACTCTGGTGAGCTACAGGGCTCATTGTTTTGATAACAGATATTAAAACCCCGGCCATCTTTTCTAGGCGGATCTGTTACATGCAGGCCCTTGGGAGCTCCCAGACAACGGTGAGGAATGTCATAGCTCAGATTCGAACCAGCAATCTGTGGACTATAGGGCCCAATCACATTCAAAGTTTTGAGGTAAGGCCACTCAGAAGCCAATCAGGAGTCACGTTCGTTTTTTTTATGTAGTGTGAGACACAGAGCTATAATCTGATTGCTGTGAAAGATTTCTTTGATGGCATTTCAGTGGAAAAGGAAGAGAAGCATTTGATGGTCTGCCAGTGAAGTATTTTCCAGCAATTAACAATGTAAAGCAGGGAGAGTGCACTAGAGGAAGAAACCTAGAGTACAAACGAGTTACTCTGATACTGTCTTCTTTAGAAGATGATAAAGCCCTGTTGAAAGTGCAGCAGCATTGAAATAACTACAGCTGTCCTGAAACATTTTACATGTGTAAATTTGACCTCTTTCATGTTGCTATACCCCCCACCCCCCCCCCCAACATAATGTAACAGCATTCTGTAGCATGCACTGTGCATTAAAATGGAAGCATCAAACTGTATAAGCGAGCTAATCATAAAATCCCATGAATATTGTAATGCCCTAATGTGTTTCATGCCAACTTAAAGGCATTCATTCATTGTAAAGCTTCCTGATTACTTGGTAGAAATCACCTTAACCTGATCTGACCCAACAGAGCCCCGCCAATGAGAAGAAACAATTAGCTTGCTGTTTACAGTTCTTGCAAATTGCATTCTCTGTGGGATTAAATAAGCATTTTTTTTTTTCAGTGCTGTTTTGAAGGGATAAATAAGGGGACTTTTTAAAATTCTGCATGCAGGAAAGAAAGCAAAGCAAAGCAAACTATGAACGTAAAGTGCTATGTGGCTACCCTGCGAAGTGCGCTATGCAAATACAAATGTATTTATTGATTGAACTATAGTCTTCAATGAACACGTAAGCATTAACAGTAATATTGTAACTGTTAAAAACACCGCTGAATCTTTTCATTTCAATTGTATCATTATTATAATTTTTTAATTATTATTTATTTTTTTGTTCTCATTAGTGTCTCAATATTGCAAATGGGCTTCCAGATGGCATCAGTATTCCTACTGGGACAAGATACAGAGCACTAACATTAAAAGGAACCCCCTACTGACATGTTGTAAGTATGTGTTTTGAAATGTGAGGGAACCTAGTACATTAATGAGGTACATTAATGAAGTTGGTTGCATAAGGTAAAGTAAAAAAATAATAATAATAATATTTCAGATTGCTTTGATCCTCTGGGCAGATAATGCTATGATTTGTGTGCTGCCTTTCAGAGGCTAAATGTGGAAGATGACACTAGATTGCTAATTAAACAACTAACTGTGCTCCTCAAGTGCTAAAGCATTCACGTCACTGGCTTAACACCCATTGTAAGCAATGTGAAAAAACACTTACAAGTCTAGTATAATATGATGCATTTGCAGGTTTCCAGCTGCTCTAAAATAAAAAACAAGTTCAAAAACCACCCCTGCCCCTCAAATACTAAGTACAGGTAAAAAATAAATAAAGATACAATTTTTAACACCTTTGTGGCAGCTGCAAAGACAAGGTGGCATACCTTTGTGCTAATCTGGAATTGATTTGGAAACTAGGTGTGACTTTCTGATCAGGTTTGTGTGAAAACAGAAATCAGCTGAAGCAAAGGTTTTGGTTTAAGGTGGACCAGTTTTAATGTCCTCTGTACTTTTGTGTTCAAAGCCTGAAAATGTATGTTTTTTTTATTTGTATTATTATTCTTTGCAATGATGGAGTGTCTCCGCAAACAGAAAAAAAATATTTTCTCACCAGATTTGTGTGAGAATAAGTTGCTTTAACCTGAGCAGTCTTTCCAACCTTATCTCTCAGCATAGGGACCGTGAAACAGACATTTATCAAGGCAGGTGGAAGTGGAGTAGTTAAGTTACAATGTGCTGTGAGGTGAGAGGTCCTAGGACCAGCTTTTTATATGAGGGTTCCTTCAGGTCAGGCACATGGGAGAACTGTGTAAGACGCTTAAGCAGCTTCAGTAGCGTTACAATACCAAAGCCCTGAAGACGCATTAAGAAACAAGAAAACCTTACATTGTTTGCACTGGCCCACGTTAATACATTCCTTGTTTGTTTACGTCACATCGGCAAGGCCCTTGTTTAGAGTGAAATTAACTGTGGGGTCCTAAGTTATAATTATTTTTTGTTTTTAAACCCATGCAGCCAGTTGTTACTGTAGCACTGTACACAGGGTGGAAAGTAACAAATTACAACTACTCTCCTTCCTGTAATTGAGTAGCTTTTTCATGTACTTGTACTTTTTGAGTATTTTTCAAATTTGGTAATTTTACTTTTACTTAAGTATGTTTTGAGTTAAGTATTGTACTTCTCTACTTTTAAAAGGGCATTCATTACAGAGTACACATTTTGTAGGCTGTCATGGAAAAAAAATGTGGATGACAGACAAATAAGCCAATAAATGAAGGAGCTAAAGAAAATAGAAAGTTTAAAAACAAGAGGAGGTCATTCGACCCATCATGCTCATTTGGTGTCCATTAATAACTGAGTGATCCAAGGATACTATCCAGTCTGATTTTTAATGTTCCCAAATTTTCAGCTTCAATCACATCGCTGGGGAGTTTGTTCCAGATTGTGACAGAAGTGTCTCCTGTTTTCTGTTTTGAATGCCTTGAAGCCCAATTTCCATTTGTGTCCCCGGGTGCGTGTGTCCCTGCTGATCTGGAAAAGCTCCTCTGGTTTGATGTGGTCGATGCCTTTCATGATTTTGAAGACTTGGATCAAGTCCCCACGTAGTCTCCTCTGTTCCAGGGTGAAAAGGTTCAGTTCTACAGTCTCCCAGTAGGACATTCCCTTCAGACCTGGAATAAGTCTGCTTGCTCTCCTCTGAACTGCCTCTAGAGCCGCGATATCTTTCTTGAAGTGTGGAGCCCAGAACTGTCCACAGTATCCAGATGAGCTCTAACTAGTGCATTGTACAGTCTGAACATTACTGCCCTTGTTCTCAATTCTGCACTTTTGACAATATACCCTAGCATTCTGTTGCCTTTTTTTTGCTTCTTTTTTTGCTTTTTTTGCTTCCCCACATTGTTTGGATGGAGAAAGTGAGGAGTCCACATAAACTCATAGGTCTTTCTCATGCGTTACTTCATCTAGTTCTATTCCTCCCATAGTGTAATTATAGTGGACATTATTGTTACCTGCATGTAATACCTTGCACTTGTCCACATTGAATTTCATCTGCCAGGTATTGGTCCACAACTGAATATTATCTAAGTCCCTTTGAATAGCCTGCACTGCCGAGATTGTATCTGCTGAGCCACCTATTTTAGTATCATCTGCAAATTTGACAAGTTTGCTAACTATCCCAGAGTCCAGATCATTAATATAGATTAGAAAAAGCAAAGGCCCTAGTACTGATCCCTGTGGAACTCCACTAACATCCTCACTCCAGTTAGAAGTGACTCCTCTAATCGAAACCCTCTGTTTCCTATACATCAGCCAGTTCATAATCCATCTACTTACATTACCCTGAATGCCTACAGCTTCCAATTTGAGGATCAGTCTTTGGTGTGGAACCTTATCAAAAGCTTTTTGGAAATCTAAGTATAACATATCATATGCTTTCACCTGATCTACAGCTGCAGTTGCGTGTTCAAAAAATTCTAATAAATTAGTAAGACATGATCTGCCTCATCTAAACCCATGTTGACTATCTCCAAGAATATGGTTTTCATTAAGATGCTCCTCTATTTTCTGTCTAATCATTTTTTCCAACATTTTACAGGTGATGCAGGTGAAACTGATTTATCTGTAATTTCCTGGCTCAGTTTTGTCCCCTTTTCTTGTGGATTGGTATGACATTTGCGGTCTTCCAGTCAGTTGGCACATCCCCTGTTCTAAGTGTGTACATTCAAATGTCAGGCATTCCGCCCACAACACTCAATAGGACAATCAAATTGTGTGTCATGATGTTACGGTTGGTCAGTCAATTAAAGGTTTGAAGTCAGTCTTCCAGTCCAGCAGCTGTGAGGTAAGTTAACTAGCTATCTAGCCACGAGTATTAGTCAGTAGGGGTGAACATTAATCGAAATCGAAGATCGGTGGAAACGAGCGTTTAATTTCGACCATCGAATTTAAAGACAGGGTCGTGATTTATTTGTGTTTATCTGGCTTCGCCAAACCAAAATTTATTCAAGTATCAGAAAAAACAAAACGACAGTAGACAGTAAATATCTCTCCCGCTTATCTGTTTTTATATGCAACTAAATATTTGAATTAAATACTTATACTGCGTTTCAGCTGTGAACTCCTCAAATATAATAAGTTATAAACACTTTCTACTCCAACCGGGAAACCTGCAGTTTATGTGGTAGGATATGCTGAATATAATATAGCCGACAATCTGGGCTTTGTACTAAAAATGTGTCATTGTGAAAGTGTTATAATCGTGTTGATTCCTGAAACGTGATTTTCTACAAGTCATATATTCATATGTTATTGTCATTATTTTATTAGCAGATTTGCACCTGATATAGCTCTCATCTGCCTGCACTGTGATCGGCTCATTAAGTTTCTAATTCAATCTCGATCACCCAAACCCAGAAACCCAGGTCTCTGGATCAATGTTTGATCAGTCACCTATTTGATGCTAATTATTGTATATTATAGTGCACTGTAGTGTTGAAAAGCGTGTTTACTGCATTGATGTACACAGCTGAAATAGAGACTGAGCTATTTCAAAGCGCTTCACATTGCATAATACTTTAGGCTATGTAATATTTGTTTCATGCCTATTTTATAACTCTTTTTTGGTTTTATAATTGTATATGTCTGCAAGATATGTGCATACTGATTTATACAATGTATTGTGTAAAGTTTGTTTTATTATTATGTTTCTTGTGTATGTATATGTGCAAGTTTTGATACATAACCGAATAATCGCAGCTGATCTAGCTGGTCTGCCTTTCCTGATTGGCTCAGCAAGTTTCTAACGCTCCTTGCAATTCAATCATAAAACTCCAGAAAACTGTTCATGCAAATCTAGAACTACTTAAAGTGCATTAAAGTGCATTTCATAAGCCATTACTGTTCATTTACTGTTAACACTGTTATTGTTGATTTCCTGGCTGGCAGTGTTAAGATAATAGTTAGATTTGTCACAAAAGAAGAAAAATGTGTGAAGAAAAATAACAACTACAATCGAAAATTGAACCGAATCCAAAATGTGTGGAATCGTTATACCCCTATTAGTGAGCAAACATTTGAAGAGCTTCGTGGCAAAATGTGATCATTAAGTCAATTCCACACACAATTCATGTTCTTGCTATGGATATATTGAATGTACCCTTTTCACATAGTATACACAGTTTAATCTAAAACGAGTTATGTCCTGTAATCCCAATGCTAAAAACTGCATTTTGTTCCCCAAAACGAAACATTTGATATTCCTGATGGTTTGTTGAAATGCAAGCTCCATGATACCACTTCCTGCATTGACAACAAAGAATCATGCCCTTTCTCATTTGATTTGTACATTTACTTTCAAAACTAACAAACCTTATCTACTGCAGAAAAATGCACAATACCTCATATTTGATTTCATAAAACCTATTGCTTTAATATTAAAATTGAATAAAATAGAAATTATTTGTTGAATGTTAATTCCTGTCAATTAACAATTATTTCAAGATATTGCATTATTTTACATATAGTTGCCCATTTACACAATTTATTTTTTCAGATAAGGTTGAACTTGCAGTGTACATAAATGTAGATGACAGAATATATATATATATATACACACATACATACATAATGTGGGTTGGCGCGTTGGGATGGTGGTTAGCGCTATTGCCTCACAGCTCCAGGGGTCCTGGGTTTGAGTCTTGGCTCGGGGTGTCTGTCTGTGTGGAGTTTGCATGTTCTCCCCGTGTCTGCGTGGGTTTCCTCCAGGTACTCTGGTTTCCTCCCACCGCCCAAAGACATGCAGGTTAGGTTAATTGGCCATGCTAAATTACTGTGTGTGTTGCCCAGCAATGGACTGGCATCCAATCCTGGGTGTGTTCCTGCCCTGCGCCCTTTGCTTGCTGGGATTGGCTTCCCCATTGTAGCCTATGGGCATTCCACTCCTCATTATAGTCAAAGGGCATTCCATTTTGTCATTTGTTTTAGTCTGTCCCAAATACGGCCTCCTGTCCTGACCAGTGATGTTCCCCACAATAAACTAACAATAAAGTTATATCAACATTTATTTGTGTTCTAGATAAGTTGGTATTGTGATTGTATTTATTTATTTAAATATTCCATTTGCCATTTACAAATAATAATAACACAAACCTTTAAATCAATAGAACCGTTACTTTATTTGTTACACATCTCTGCACTCTGGCCATGATGGAGAAACAAAAATACAGCTAGTGTATATATAGTGTTAGTGTTTGGTTGCAGATTATGTGACAAGGCTTTGTTAAAAGTAACTATGTACTTGTACTCCAAGTACTTTTTAAATTAGCTACTTTATACTTTTACTTGAGTAGTTTTTTATACCAGTACTTTTACTTCTGCTTGAGTAAAATTTCATCAAAGTAACAGTACTTCTATTTGAGTAGGATTTTTCAGTACTCTTTCCACCTCTGACTGTAGAGGAATGCTGCAAGAGTTATTTCACTATGGTCTGCTGTTCTGAACCTACTCTGAAATTACTGGTTTAGGGAAGAACTTCAGCTTGCATCCAATTCAGTTGCCAACAAATGTTCTTGCTCTTTTTAAAGGCACCCAAAATGCTGCAATTAGACTTTCTAAAGTGCATGGTTTTGTTTAGACTGACTCTCAGACTTGTGGGTTATGAATCTTTCTGGGAGATTATCTGTCTAACATGATATCTATAAATGAATTAGCGCTTCACAGTGCAGATGGACAATGACCCAAAGCATACTGCAAAAGCAACCCAAGACTTTTTTTAAGGCAAAGAAGTGGAATGTTCTGCAATGGCCAAGTCAATCACCTGACCTGAATCCAATTGAACAGCATTTCACTTGCTGAAGGCAAAACTGAAGACAAAACACCCCAAGAACAAGCAGGAACTAAAGACAGCTGCAGTGCAGGCCTGGCAGAGCATCACCAGGGAAGAAACCCAGCATCTGGTGATGTCTATGGGTTCCAGACTTCAGGCAGTCATTGACTGCAAAGGATTTGCCACCAAGTATTGAAACTCACAATTTAATTAATGATTATGTTAGTTTGTCCAAATACTTTTGAGCCCCTAAAATTGGGGGGACCACTTGTAAAAATAGGTGTAATTCCTACACTGTTCACCCAATTTGGACGTAACTACCCTCACATTAAAGATATAAGTCTACACTTAAAGCACACAATGATGACAATTGTGTCACTGTTCAAATAGTTATGGTCTTAACTGCATGTATTAGTTTTAAGTCCTAAATTAAATGCCGTTGATACTAAACTACCAAGGATTTTGGATCACTTTAGATAAAGATGAGAGTGACATGTCTTTAGCTAATTTCACTGAATGTCACTAGGCTACTCCCATTTGCTGATATTGTTTTATACAGTATTATGGTCATTAATTCAGTTCAAGCAGGGCATTATTTAAGATGACACAGTCATGCCTGTTATGACATTGTACTATAGGGGGAAAAAGATCTGTACATGGAGTGTAATTGTTAAGTCTTTCCCAGAGGATTACACATTTTAAGGTGATACAATTGAAATAAGTGTTTTTGTTTGTTTTCTGAAGCCATCTTCCTTATTGCTTCAGTTACACATGGCTGTGTTTTAGGGCATTCATTAACTGTTGATTTACAGTAATGTTATTGTCCAGGGACCTGTGTCAGAGCCGCAAATCCACCAGATCCCAGAGTTCTAGCAGCCTGTGAAGAAAACAACTGAAATGAGAAAAGATCCTCAGACAAGGGCATATTAAACCCACTTAGTGCTGGAGGAGAAAAAAAGTTGTAGCTGTATCTGCATGCTGATTAAGATTTGAATCTTTCCCACATGAAAAGTCCACCAACTAAGGATTAGTCTTTCTGAGCGTAAACAAATTATTAAAGACTGGGATAACCTGTAAGTCAGATGAGAAACTGACTGGCAAATGTATTTCTAGAAATGGTGCACTATTTAAAAACATGGTATACTGGTATACACATACAAACATCTACATAGACCATTTTACTGAAAATAAATAAATCTATTGATTTATATGAAAATGCAATAACTTTTTAAAAATCTTTGGATAAATCATAGCTGCAACATCCTCTAGGTCAGGGGTGTCCAAGTTTTTTCAATAGTGGGCAAAATGAGCAGAAATCCATATGTGTGTGGGCTGCATTCATTTCTTTATTGATAACAATGGTAAAGTGTAGCCTGTTAGCTATTCAAAAATGTTTTTAGTTTTTTGCAGTAATACAAAAACAGTTAAAAAAAAAAAAAGTTTATTCATAATCAAATTGCACAGTTATAGGCCTAGTGCTGGTCATTGATCAATTGTGATCAAGTCAATGAAACTGAACTCTTCTCAAACTGTGGGCTGTCTTCAGTCAGGGCACAATTCTGACTCCAGGTTTACATCACTGCTGGTGGCCTTCGACTTCAATTTCAGCAGTTTCATGGCAGCTGGTTAGGCCCTGCTGGCCTACTAGTATCAGTGCTAGATAATTAGGTTAAAAAATAAGGCTGTAAATCTCAGGTGGGTCATATGTTGGACCCCACGCTCTAGGTATTCTCTCAGACAGACCCGGCAGGTTGGGGTTCAGGTCAGATGACTGGTCATTGCACCATATTCAGAAACTTTTGTTCATCAGTCAGCTGGTCCTTTTGCCTGTGTCTAATCTAATGTCTAATGTCTAATGTCATTATCATGATGAAAAACACACCCTCTGCCCACCAGTTGCTTTGCTGATATTTATTGATACTGAATAATGGGAAATTGATGTAACAGCTGCTACATTTGGTAGCAGGCATTTTGGCAGCGGGTCCCTTGACACTCTGCAATCAATGGTAATCCAATTAGTGAAATTATTCCTTTAGACCAAAGCAGATGACAGGAGGGGTGAGAAATCCCAATCCCACTACTGGATGGCAAGTTTCCACTGGTTAGAAGCAAGAAGCTGCTGGCATAGAAAGAAAAGTTGTCTTCAGCTTTTGGGTTGTGATTGGCAGGTTCTCTGGGTTTTGATTGAATCCAGGCCAAAGTTACAAGTGTATGACTGGTGACTGGAATCATAACTGTAAGCTAACCAGCAAGGAAATTACCATTTATGAATTATGTACACATTAGGAAGGGCCTTTTAACAGTAAAGTGGAAAAAAGAGTCAGAATAAAACTGAAGCAGTGTAAATAGAATTGAGGTAACGTTTCTGAGCAAAGTATATTGTGACATGGGTCTTTTCGTGTCTCTTTACTGCCCTCAGTTGTTCAGTTTAATACTTACAATATGGTCATAGTCAAAACCACTGGAGCATTCACACAGAGCTTTAGGATTGCCTGTATGAGAGAAATATCTGTCCTGAATGGATCTGAAAAGTAGTTTAATAAAAGCTTTACTATGTCCATATCCCATGTGACATTAACAGAGAGCACCTCTGAATTGTCAATTCTAAGAAAAACACATTGTGATTTTAAGTTTTCCACTGTGAAATGTACTCTGCATTTTGTAAAAGTAAGTGTAAAAGTTCTATGTACCATGATAATAAAGAAAAAATATATACATTTTAAAATAAAAACAATTATGTAAAGGTAGCTAGGTGGAGACCAAAAGATTAGAGGGAGTCAAAAGAAGGGCACAACATTTTTACCCTGGAACACAAAGCTTTAGAAGTTCTGCAGGGGCAAGAGTTGGGAGTGAACTTTATGGGCATTAAATTATATTTGTCTTCTTATAGTGATCATAGACCTTATGCAGAAACTGTAAACTGAGTTTAAAACTGGGTGTTTCCTGAGATTACACTCATAGCAACTCTTAAACCTGATTATTTACCAAGACCTTGAAAAACACCGCAAGGAAGTGAGAACAGTGGGCAGTAAGTCCCAGCTTCCTAGGTCCTTCTGTTTCATACCCCAGTCCAGACAGTTTGGTTTTATACCTGCCTTTGAGTTTACTTGTACACATGTGATAAAATCAATTTCTTAGGAGGGTTATAAATGATAATTTAATAATACAATGGATATTAATTGACAAGCTCCCCCAATGCATCCAATGCGTGTACAAACATAATCCCAATATCTGATGCAATAACTAAAGTGAATGTCCAAGTGCATCAGCAGAGCACCCAAGGATACCACCGGTTTGACTTTATTTCAATAACTGAAAATGATCACTTGCACCCCTCCCTTTTCCAAGTCGATGAAGTTTTCCATGAAGTTTCTCTACTTCACTTCCAGCCTGCTGATGCAAATTGTCTGCATACATGAAATAATGAGGTTGTTCTGTTAACAGCTGTGTTGATGATCAAGTTTGCACATACTTACCTGCAACTTCTCTCTTGAGAAAAGATGATGCAGTTATGGAAGCTGGTTAATTGCATTTTTTTAACATGGGCACAAGCAAGCAAACAAACACAAAATGTTCCCTGTGTTTCTTCTAGTGAAGAAAATGAAACCTCACAAGCTCAGGATTCAGTTTTTAGGGGTCAGTTGTGGGTAGATAGATTATTTCAGACAGCACAGTACAATGGCAGTGTTCTTGTAGGCATAGTGGTGTATTCATGCATATTCATTTATCTTGAGTTTGGGCAAACTCTTTTACTTTTTAATACATCTCAAAGAGGATCGTGCTGCATTAAAAAGCCTTCCCAGAGCCAAAATATATTGTTGGTGGTGTTTTTCTTCCAGAGCAATGGATTTTTTATGGTCTCCATTTTTTTATGAATATTTATATGTCTCAATTTCATTCCTTGTACATAGACTTTTTTAACCAGTGGTTTATTCTCTAGCCAGGTGTTTTCTCTTCTAGTGGTCTTGCTTGACCACTGCAGAACCAGTCCACCTGATACACACACCCTCATGCAGCCCCCATATTCAATTTATGGTCCTTCATTGTAAATGTCAAACAAGTCACATTTGCTTCCTTGTATTGATTTATCTTATTTGACTTCAAGAAATGCTTCCGCCAAAAAATAATAATGATGACAGGAAACTTCGTGATCTACGGCAATTAATATCCAATCCGGAAATCATTTCTTACTCTATGATACAGATTAATTTGGGAGAGTACACAAAAGGGCAAGTGTGTCAGCCTTGGAAAACCAAAGCAAATAACAATAATGACATTATCAAATAGACATTGTGATAATGACAGGTTTTGGGTTGCCGGGGGCCGGGGGGTAAGGAATAGTTGCCCTTATCGAATGTCAATAGATGAGAGGTATTTAAAGGAAACCCCACGCCAGGACTTATGCATTCACGTCCATTGTATTTGTCCGCGTGTATCCTGCTAACTACGGTGAGTATTGGTATTATAATGAAACTTGAATATACATCTGTACTTTTACTGTACAGCAAATTGAGATTTTAGGGGATCTCTTTGTGCAAAATACTATGGTTTCAGTTGTTGAGTTGTATACTTACAGGTAGACGTCATGGCCTTTCTGATTGGGGTTGGACATTTACTTGTCTTGGCAACTGTTCTCTTCCAAGACACGACATCGCTTCCAGTTCTTAACAGGTAAAATTGTATTACTGTTATTGCTTACTAAAACATTGATATGATAAACCTGCAGAGAACCACGTCATGTTATTTAGCTGGTGGTGTGTAATACAGTTATTGCTGTCATCTGTACTAACATTTATTATGTCAAGGATGGGAATAAGTAAATTGAGGGGGTTTTGTCTCCCTTAAAGGGGGCTATTGCATCTGAAGTCACTGAAACTGAAATCAATAAAGGCAATTAAGTTATTTTATTTTACTGCACCTGATCCGTAAGCTCTGTAATATTATTTTACTAGCTAACAGTGCTTCAAATATTGTGTGAACATGTATTCTGTTTGTCGACACAGAAATCAAGATGATGTTGAGGGGCTTTTCACCAGTGTCCTTGGTGAATCAGATGTTTCTTTGCTGGCAAGGAATTTGAATTCCCTGGTTGAAGCTAAACGAGGGTATGTTGAAATTATCTGAACGTGTATATTACAGATTCAAAAGAGAAGACAAGAACCTCTTTTATATTTTTAAATATAGCAATATTTCAATAGTATTTAGTAGTCTTTGTAGTAGTAGTAGTATGCAGTAGTGTTTAGTTCCACCAAATTCCACTTTATCTAGAGTTTGAAGGAATTATTTTTGTGTATTTTCATTATAAAATCTTATCAACCTAACGTGATGAAGCTTCACAAATCTGCAAGTCTATCTTTGGCACATATGTGCAAAACTATTCTAATCTACATACAAATATAACTTTTTTTCAGTGATTGTTTTTGTAGTAATTCAACACAGCATCTGCTGTGGAGGAGCTGGCAAATACAATCTCATTTTCACGTAAATCAAAAACAGAGTTTATCCTACACCTTCTCATCATTGCAGCTCTCTCTTGACCAGCCATTGTTCCTTTTCAGTCTGTCAGAGGAGGTGGGGTTAAGCACAAGACAGCTGGGTGATATAGAGTTCTCCAACAACTACGCAGAATACTTGAGATCCAAGGCCAAGCTGACCACAATCTGTTCTTTCCTTCGTCGCATCCAAAGTGTTAAAAAAAGGTAAAGGTCTTTATTCCCACTACTGTCTCATTCTTTCAACAGGATTCCTTTTTCTGTCGTGATTTTCAGAAAAGTTTAAATTACCTCTGTATGGTGTCTGTGCAATTTATAAACGTTCTCTGTGTGGAAGTGCCCTGCTGTTATGTAACTTGGATTTTTGTACCAAACGTAAAATCTTTTCAGTGCAGTCTTTATAAAGATTTACGAGATACAGCAAGCAGTGTTTTAACAATTTGGGTAGGGTCTATTGGACTTCAAGTGTATAGGTACAGACTCAAAGGTGATTACAGGTGGTTAGTCTACTCTATAAAGTTACCGTCTTGTTTTCTCATTCCTGTTTAAGTCTGGTGACAAAATGTTCCAACATAGTCAGCATGATGGGGGGAAAAAAGCATATTAGATCCCAGGGAGTATTATATTGTATTATTTTTTAACAACAAGTTGAATGGGTCTAAAACGAAATAGTATTACAACTATGGCTTCAGTACTGACGTGTTAATTACTGCAATGTTCAATGCCCATTTCCGGTCCAGTCGAACTGCCGCTGATGTGGAGAAGGTGAATCAGCTTCTTAAGCAGTACATGTGCCCAGCGGTGAACCAGTGGATGCCTGACTTGTAGCAAGAAAACATTCAGCAGCCATCAAAGAAGACAAACATATAAATAAATAAGACAACAGGACTGTCAGCCTACTGCATGTGTTTTCTCTGAATATGTGAACTTATAAAGCAAAAGTGGATATAAAATGCAATAATAACCTCATTCTTTCCCTAAAGCCTTGTCTGTGCTTTTTTGTGTAAGTGACTCAGTTGTGTAAGCATAGAGGGCTATGTATATTTATCCATTCTTCAGGCATATATATTCCCCTCAGTTTTCCTTGCTCTTTTCAATGTAATGACAAAAATATAGTACTTAATGTATAATATAGTGATATACATGAAATTATGATTGCTAGCATTCTTTCAAAAAACAATAGACACAACGCTTTTGTTAATCACATTTATTTCATATTACAGTGTTCAGAATGAATATCTGGGAAGCTACGGTGTAAGAGGAATGTTGTTTTTCTTCATACACCTGTCCTTGTGCTTAACAGAACTGCATGCTTATGATTATTGAGGTTTGAACAATGTGGAAAGATCTGATAGAAAAGCAGTTTCTCGATTCAGAAAGTTAAAAGAATTCTGACACTAACCATAATGGAGGAGAAATAGGAAAATTATCATCACTGTTATATTTGATTGAGTATACATTTAGGACCAGTAGAGGGCATCAGACTTTTATTCGCAAAAGCTAACTTTGTGCTGTGATGCAACAGGCAACAGGCATATTTTTACACTCTAGTGAATAGAGTGCACAAACTAGCACAAACTAATCAAACTAAAGAACCAAAAGTAATCTACAAAAATGGGTGCCCATATAAATTATGAGAAACGTTTAGTTGAAAATGTCACTTTCATACCCAAGTCACTTAAAGTCCAATCTCAAACTATCATGAAATACAAACAAACACATACATATGAAGAGTGAAAATATAAGAAATCTCAATCCTCACATGGGCCTTTGGCTTTACTAAGCGTGTGTGTGAAGTCTAGCGGGTCACGGGAGGGTATGAAGAGTTTTTCAGGACCTGTGGAAAGCAGCCACTTGAATATCAGGTGTAGGATAGTCAGCACTACTGAATACTCGGATTCTTTCAAGGCCTTTGTTGTTTGTTCACACCAAGCAGGAGACATTACTACACAGACAATGGCCAACGCAGGCCACCAGTATTGGTGGTTTGTTGAAACTCCATAATCTACAATTTAGCAGCTGTCACAAAAAAACACTAGTCTCCAAAACACTGTAAAATCACTAGGGTTTAATGCAATTTGACAGTGTTCGATTTGAAACTGTTGTATCCAGTTTTACAGTATTATAGAGAGGTTTCTAGTTATTTGGTCACTGAGTGTATGCTGTAAATTTCTTTCTGAGCTTTTTATTGTTACACTCATCCTCTGTTAATTTGAAGTATTGATAGTGGAGCTGTAGACATATATTGCTTTGCTTAAAGAGTGATTGTTGCCATGGCAATCTAAACCAAACAAAGAAGTATAAAATGAAGCCATTTAATTCAAGATAAAACTCCCAAGACACAAGTTGTGCATTTCAGCCTGAGAAGTGTTTATTTTTCTTTAAGGGTCCTGTGATTTAGTTTTGAGTACTTCATCTGTCTGTTATTTTTCAAGGTTTTTGAAGTGTATAATGAGTTCAATCCTCTACAAGTCCTCTGTATACACACATTGTCTGTTTGTAAGCCATAGCCACTAATGATGTCATTTATTGTCGACACAGGGGCAAATTGATGAGGGATCTGTGTCAATCTTTTCCAGATGTGTTCCAACATAATTGAAGGTTAGGATTAATGACATAGGCTACGCTGTGATCAAAAAACAAAACCCATCCATAGTGCACCAATTTAGCTTCATTAGGTCCTCTCCCAGTCTTCATCTCTCTCAATACTGTGGGACTTTGCTGTATAAAAGAGAATTTAAACTTCAGTATATATTGTTAGACATTTAATTTAGCTTGAGATTATGGGGAATCCATACAGTCCTGGTTTGTTCTGTGAGGTTAGAGCCTGACCATCACATTCATATAGTGTAGCAGCTCTTGTGTACTTGCTAATAAAGAGGGGGAGGGAGCAAACTGTAGGAGAAAAGCTTAGGGTCTGTCACTCAGGAAAGTGGAGTGGAACCTGAGAAAATTGGTGATATCTGTGCATATACCCAGATGTAACCTTATTGTGTCTTGGAGTCATGCTTTGCCAAGTGGTATGTTTAAGGCAGTCTTTAAGAACACTGAAATACTTTCCAAATCTGAGCTCATCCGTATTGTACAAGATAGGTGGCTGTAACAGAACGACTGTGTTACTTTAATAGGATCATTCCATTTGTATTACTCTGCATTCTGGAACTATCTTTATAGCTGTGTTTAATAGTCAGCTATTTGCATTCCTGTCCCAACCAGATAGGACTAAGGAGGTATCATTTGCATATATAGACATATAGCTGTGTTTAGATATGTGTTTGTAATTGTACCCAGAAAAGTTATACATTTGATTTAATGACATTAAATGGTACACTAGTCATCATACTTGGCCATTCTACTTTGTTTCAACACCCACACATACAGGTACTGTATGTATACCCTATCCAAAATATTAAACAGAGGAAATGCATGTGTGTAATATTTTATATTGCTTGAATAATTGAAAATGCCACATTTTCATACTAACACTATACTGAGTACCATCATATGTTTTACAAACATTGGCATATTTAAAAAAATAAAAAACATTTCTTCACACACATTTATTTCCAAATAAAATCGTTCATCAAATGTATGTTGTCTGGACTTTAATAGGGGGTTTCTGGAACTTTTATAGGAGCTATCAAAGTTCAAATGTCCCCTATTCTATCATCTTTTAGTGTACAAAATCAGACTGGATCCCACAGTTGTATATTAATTTTGTCATTTGAACCAGGTTTCACTACAGAACTGCTTCGCTGATGTACCTACAGCTGTCTGAACAGCAGGTAGGTTTATGGCTCAGGGAGGAGAGAAAAGTCCACTCAAAGTCCCTAAGTAATACATTTGATAAGCAGTCATAAATGTCGGAGGAAGTACAACACATCAGGAAACAGAGGGTTTTCTTTCAGGAAAGTGGCAGTTTGTTGTGAGGGCTTTTTCACAAACGTCTCTGGTCAAAAATATGACAATGGACTTAAAATACAGAAAGTGCTCTGGTTTGGCCTTATTTCTGCTACTGGTCTACTTCCACAGAGAATGCCATGGTCAAAGTAAGTCATGTCTAATTAACTTAAAAGCTTTTACATGTGTCTTCAGCCTCTGGATCTAGCTCTATTTTTTCCTTAAGTGACAGTGTTAAGTAATAATGTTTCTTTAACATGATATTACATATACTGAACTGGGGAGAAAGTTTCCGAAACAAGTTTCATATATGATGGTATTGCCTGGTATGTTTCTTCAACATGTTTATTATTATTATTATTATTATTATTATTATTATTATTAGTGCTCAGAGATGTGATTTTGAAATTTCAATCACTTAATCTAAACACTTAATTAACAAATTATATATCAGGTATTTTAAAATAAGTATCTTAATTAAGTTTTGGTCACGTTACAAAACATTGGCTTTTGAAAAACATGACATTAGCTGGATACTAGCTGGATACTTGTACACTTCTTCATAAAGAAGCAGTAAAAATCAACCACCGTTTTTATTGCTATTAATACTACTACTACTTCTAATAATAATAATGACACACATTTTAAAATTACAAAACTAAAGTGAAGGTTAATACATGAGAACTAGAGAACACAGTCAAGTCAAGTCTAACTGTTGGTCTGTGTGAATAGTTTTTATATACAACAATGACTGCATAATGTATTTGTACGTGTCTGGCAGTGCCAGTGGCTTATAATTTCAGACCTTCTGTTATTTTACCTGTCTCTACTCACTTCTGTCTAGTTTGTTCATTAAATGGATCAATGCCCATAGACGTCCCAGAGGACTCCAAGCCTGGAAGACTAATTACTGAGATCATCGTTTCAAGTGGAGTAACCCTCAGCCTAACTGATAATAAACACCAAGCATTTGAATTACAGGGTACAAGTCTATTTCTGATCAAAGAACTTGATTATGAGGTAACTGCATGCATGTATTTATTGGAAACCTATATTGGTCTTTCACAGTCAAATGGCTATATAAGTTGTTTAATAATTTGACCTGCATATATTCACCACTTCCTTTAAATCTAGACTTTGGTTTTTGACTGAGCTATCCCTGAGGGTTAATGCGTATCTTTAAAATGTTGTCCCATAAATATCACCAAGGATATCAATCTGAAATGCAGCTCGGTCTCCTTGTTTATTTAAATGTAGCTCGCTTTGCATAATAACCTGTAGCAGCTGAGTGGAAAACTGCAACTCCTAACCATCTTAAGAACATAAGAAAGTTTACAAATGAGAGGAGGCCATTCGACCCATCGTGCTCGTTTGGTGTCCGTTAATAACTGAGTGATCCAAGGATCCTATCCAGTCTGATTTTAAATGTTCCCATATTGCTATATATATTGTGTGGCCATCCTCATACATTGTCCTTTGGTCTGATTCAGGCCTCTTCTGTAAATTATTTATTGGTGTTGTAAACTGGGTGTGTCACTTTATAACAGCCTGGTTCATGTAAAAGTTTACCAGGGGGGGATGTATGTAGCAGGGGCGATTCCAGGCAGGGAGGGGAGGGCCACCACGCTATGAAACTTCCCTGCTAACACACAACATTGCCACAACGTTGTAGCGATGTAATTTACGTTGCCACAATGTTACACAACATTGCGTGTTAGCTGGGTTGGCCACCCCACTGCCCCCCCTTCATTGCTCAAATTTTAGGGAGAAAGTTAAAACAATGCAGCTGAATTTCCAAGCTTTAAAGGTTTAATATTTGTAGTTGTGATGTGTAGGTTTTAAGTGTATGAAAAACACGTCTGAAGTGACACCTCTGTGAAAAGTCCAGCTCATTCGAAGTTCATTATGTCTGGTGTCACACCAGGACAAGCTGTTCTGCTGCTTAAGCGCTAACATATCTCACCCATGAGAGAGATACCATGGTAAATAGGTGTATAATATATGCTTACATCCAGGTACGTAACAGCGTCTCTACATTATCACTGCCTTTAAAAACTATTTTATGCAGAATTCCCAAGCTGGTAGACGCACCTATCTGACCAATCCCTGAACAGAACGGGATTTAAAATTAGCTGCTAAATTGAAATAAATAAATGTGCTAATTATCCCTACACCTTTGCTAAAATTAATCTGGTTGCTGAATGACTGTGGTCATTGTGATCAGTTCAGCTCGCTTCACTGTCAAAGAGCTGATTAAGCAGGAGTGCATCAGCCCCCTCCACCCCAATGCTGTGCCACCCCAAGATTAAGTACTGGACCCCCCTGGCCACCCCATTTCTTCACATTGTCTAGAAATGCCACTGGCATGTAGGGAAAAGAAAGGTGCTTGTTAACAAGTGAAAACGTGCTTATGGGATTTTTCAAAAAGATGCGTTTGCTAGAAGGTGCTGATGTTTTCTTGAAGGATTTTAATTACTGTTTGCTGCTGTTTCTGTCTCTCTGTAGTCATGTGCTATGACCTCAACCTATCTTATAATTCCTATGTGTCCCTTATATTTCTAAAAATGATTTTATTTCTTCTAATCCTGATGGTGTATATATAAATTATTGTAAGCTTGATCTTAACATTTTTCCTTCAAATCCTATGCCTATTTATCTTAGCATGTTTATGAAGAATAGGCATAAAACCTGAATTATTTTGATAAATTAATAACAAACATCTTTGTGTCTTTTTGCAGGCATTGACATTTAAGGTCTTTGATATTTCTATACAATGTGCAAAATCAGATGGTACAGATGAGGTATAAACATATTTTGGATGCTCAAAATGCTAAGTATATTTCATTGTATCACAAATGGAATACAAAAAAATGTGTTACTTTCACTTTTACTGAAATTAGCCAAGAAGATAGGGTTTTGCATTTGTAATATTATCATCTATTGTTTAGAAAACAAATATGCTGCAGAGTTTATAACTTATAATGCATTGTATACTGATATATTTGCATTGGTTATAGTTTTTTGTTGTTCCAGTAGAGAGTACAAAACAAAGCATTTATTGTTTAAATGTTTATAAGACATATACATACTCATATTAATGCATATGTTTCCTGTTCCTTTTTTAGTTAACATTGAAATTTTATATTCAAGTCATCAATGTAAATGATAACACTCCACAGTTTGGCCTGAACAGCTCTACATTATATATGAAAGAGGTGAGCTTGTTTAACTTGTACAACTTATTCTCCACAGCTGTATTTTCACAAATTTACCATGCTTTTTCTGTTGACTCTTACTACATATATTGCCAGAAGTATGTTAAAGTCATGAAACTAAAGACATATTAGAATTATTACCAAGCGGGATGAATTTATAGTCATTCTCTGTGTACTAATGTTTTTTCAGGATACAATGTTAAATGTTTCAAATGGCTGGGTGACTCCAGAACAACAGGTTTTCTCATAGAATAATAACAGAGGAAGAGGAGGATAGAGCAGTATGGGTTTAAGGAGATTTAAGCCTGGGGAAGATCCAGATCTTTATTTGGATGGTTGCACATAAAATCGTGTTCTAACTCATCATCATCTAACTCATTGTTTGCTAATTAATCTTTCTCCAAATTTCCATTGAAACATCCATTGTCTCATGAAGCAAAGAGTACTTGAGATAGGACTCCTCACTGGTGTCCTTCTGCACATCTGGACAATGGAAATTGAAATTGGGCCTCAAAGCAACAAAAAAGCTCTCAAGCAAATGTTTTCTATGTGCCTTTCGGAAGCTCTTAATTCTTTCCCCCTTGGACTTTTTGTGTTACAATGTAACACAAACTCAGGAGTTTTTGATGCTGATCAACACAGAAAATGTCCATAAAGTCAAAGTGAAAAATATGATCTGCAAATTGTTCTAAATGAATTACAAATACAAAACAGAAAATACTTGAATGCATAAGAAATCACCTTCCTCAGTCTATATTTGTTAGAGGCACCTTTGGCAGCAATTACAGCCATGAGTCTATGTGGATAAGTCACTACAAGCTCTGCACATCTGGACACAGAAATTCTCTTTAGACCATAGACTCTTCATCCACTTGGTCTCAGAGTCTTCCACATGCCTTCTAGCAAACTGTAGCCAATATTTGAAGTGAGTTTTTTTCAACAATGGCTTTTGTTTTGACAATCTCCCATGTGAAACACCTGGGTTAATGTTGCAGTATGCACAGTGTCTCCCAGATCAGCCGTGGAAGACTGTAACATAGTGCCAGTCTCTCCCAGATACTCAGTTTTTGAGGACGGCCTGATCTAGGCAGATTCACAGTTGTGCCATTTTCTCTCCATTTCTTAATAATGGACTTTACTGTGTTCTGGGGGATATTCAATGCCTAGGAAATGTTCTTATATCCTACCCCCGATTGGTGCTTTTGAAGAACCATATTCTGGATTTGCATTGAATTTTCCTTCATCTTCATTATGTAGTTTTTTTTTAGGAATTGTACTAACCAGCTGTGGGACCTCCCAGAGACAGGTGTATTTAACCTGAAATCATGTGACACACCTTAATTGCACAGAGGCGGACTCCATTTGACTAATTACGTAACTTCTAAAGACAATTGGTTTCACCACAGCTCAGTCAGGTGTATCATAGCAAAGGGGGTGATTACTTATGCATTCAATATTTTCAGTTTTGTATTTGTAATTAATTTAGAACAATTTGCAGATTATATTTTTCACTTTGACATTATGAACATTTTCTGTGCTGATCAGCGTCAAAAACTGATTAAATCCGTTCTGATTTAATGTTGTAACACAAGTCCAAGGGGGGTGAATACTTTTGAGAGCCACTGTAGGTCAGAAATGAGACTGTTTATTGTTTATTTCTCAAAGATAGTGACGGCTCTATAAATGCATGTTTTTCCAATGTAGCTCACACCAGTGGGGGAGTCTATCGGTATAATTTCTGCCACTGATGCTGATGCGGAAACACTCTATTACGACCTTGACGAGACCACGGTAAGCCTTGAACATCCATTTTCCATTTTCCAAATTCCATTCCTCGTTTTATTACTAATTTCCATGGTTGTGAAAATTAGTATTGTAAAATCTAAACACCTTTGTATTTCCAGAGTTTATCCTGTTTCAGCTCTTTATAAACAAACATCACCAACATGTTTATATTACATTATATTAAACGTCACAATTTGCCCTGGTGTTAATTTCAAATCAGCCAGCTCTACTTGGTTGTAATTATATATATATATATATATATATATATATATATATATATATATATATATATATATACACTCACCTAAAGGATTATTAGGAACACCTGTTCAATTTCTCATTAATGCAATTTTCTAATCAACCAATCACATGGCAGTTGCTTCAATGCATTTAGGGGTGTGGTCCTGGTCAAGACAATCTCTTGAACTCCAAACTGAATGTCTGAATGGGAAAGAAAGGTGATTTAAGCAATTTTGAGCGTGGCATGGTTGTTGGTGCCAGACGGGCCGGTCTGAGTATTTCACAATCTGCTCAGTTACTGGGATTTTCACGCACAACCATTTCTAGGGTTTACAAAGAATGGTGTGAAAAGGGAAAAACATCCAGTATGCGGCAGTCCTGTGGGCAAAAATGCCTTGTTGATGCTAGAGGTCAGAGGAGAATGGGCCGACTGATTCAAGCTGATAGAAGAGCAACTTTGACTGAAATAACCACTCGTTACAACCGAGGTATGCAGCAAAGCATTTGTGAAGCCACAACACGTACAACCTTGAGGCGGATGGGCTACAACAGCAGAAGACCCCACCGGGTACCACTCATCTCCACTACAAATAGGAAAAAGAGGCTACAATTTGCACAAGCTCACCAAAATTGGACAGTTGAAGACTGGAAAAATGTTGCCTGGTCTGATGAGTCTCGATTTCTGTTGAGACATTCAGATGGTAGAGTCAGAATTTGTCGTAAACAGAATGAGAACATGGATCCATCATGCCTTGTTACCACTGTGCAGGCTGGTGGTGGTGGTGTAATGCTGTGGGGGATGTTTTCTTGGCACACTTTAGGCCTCTTAGTGCCAATTGGGCATCGTTTAAATGCCACGGCCTACCTGAGCATTGTTTCTGACCATGTCCATCCCTTTATGACCACCATGTACCCATCCTCTGATGGCTACTTCCAGCAGGATAATGCACCATGTCACAAAGGTCCAATCATTTCAAATTGGTTTCTTGAACATGACAATGAGTTCACTGTACTAAACTGGCCCCCTCAGTCACCAGATCTCAACCCAATAGAGCATCTTTGGGATGTGGTGGAACGGGAGCTTCGTGCCCTGGATGTGCATCCCACAAATCTCCATCAACTGCAAGATGCTATCCTATCAATATGGGCCAACATTTCTAAAGAATGCTTTCAGCACCTTGTTGAATCAATGCCACGTAGAATTAAGGCAGTTCTGAAGGCGAAAGGGGGTCAAACACAGTATTAGTATGGTGTTCCTAATAATCCTTTAGCTGAGTGTATATATATATATATATATATATATATATATATATAGCTAATCTTCCAAGAAAAAACACAATGTATACAGCCATTTAATTAATGTATATATAATAACTACAATGGTAGTATGGTACTTAACATGCACTATCCCAACTGTTTTTTTCTTTTTACAGAATGGAAGTGAATATTTCCATTTAAGTAGTATGTACAGCCCAAACATATTAGTGAAGAAGGTTGTTTATTATAATTTAATTCAAACGCTGGATCTTGTGTTATATGTCAGGGTAAGTTTCCCATATCTGTTGTTTATCTTTCCAGTATTATTATGTTTTACTTCATTTCTAAACTACTGGCACTAAGAGGGTCTGTCTATTATTTTCAATAGGACACTCAAACACCTGGAGTATCACCTTCTCACATAGCGTCCACGACCATTACAGTGATTGTGCAGGATGTTGATAACCGCCCACCTTGGTTCCAGCCCTGTCAGCAAATTACTGCTGGTTCTGACCAGGTTTGCCTGAACTCTGGGTATACTGGGAACGTCAAGTTAACCGTTAAAGAGGTATGTGAGAGAAACACATGTGTGTGTGTCCCATACTGACTTTTTTGTTCAATAACTTCACCCAATAATGTTATTTTTTAAGCAACTTCATCATGATTTAAACACCTTTTGGCTCCAGGGCATTTTATATTTGATCATTGTTTCTCAGTGGATTAAAATCTAGTTCACAGATTCATGAGAAGAAAACACATTTTTCATGATACAATGTTAAATGTTTCAAATGGCTGGGTGACTTCTCATAGAATAATAACAGAAGAAGAGGAGGATAGAGCAGTCTGAGTTTAAGGAGATTTAAGCCTGGGGAAGATCCAGATCTTTATTTGGGTGGTTGCACATAAAATCTTGTTCTAACTCATCATCATCTAACTCATTGTTTGCTAATTAATCTTTCTCCAAATTTCCATTGAATCATCCATTGTCTCATGAAGCAAAGAGTACTTGAGATAGGACTCCTCACTGGTGTCCTTCTGCACATCTGGACAATGGAAATTGAAATTGGGCCTCAAAGCAACAAAAAAGCTCTCAAGCAAATGTTTTCCATGTGCCTTTCGGAAGCTCTTAATTCTTTCAGACATAGCCATACAGTGGCTCTCAAAAGTATTCATCCCCCTTGGATTTTTCCACATTTCATTGTGTTACAACAGAAAATGTCCATAATGTCAAAGTGAAAAATATAATCTGCAAATTGTTCTAAATTAATTACAAATGCAAAACAGAAAATACTTGAATGCATAAGAAATCACCTTCCTCAGTCTATATTTGGTAGAGGCATCTTTGGCAGCAATTACAGCCATGAGTTTATGTGGATAAGTCACTACAAGCTTTGCACATCTGGACACAGCAATTCTCATTTTATATTTAATAATGGTTTCTCAGTGGATCACAATCTAGTTCGGATTGGTGAGAAGAAAGCACATTTTTGTTGTGCCCTAGTGCAGTTTCATATATAGAACTTGACCCGATCCAAGCTTTGACCTATCTGCTAATCCCAAAGGATAACCTGTACCCATACACAGTCCAGTTTATTGTTAGGAGACACTTTTCTACATGCTAAGGTACGTGCTAAGGTACAAGGTTGTCATTTGTGATTCAATGTTTGGTCAAAATCTTGATTCGGTCGAAGCCGTGATCTGCTTTCAGGTTAACTAACAAGGTTCAACTGTGTGTTTGTTTATTGGTTTTAATTACAGGAGGGTGTTTTACAGTTGAAACCTGGACCTTTGTATGCCATTGATGGTGATACAGAAATTAAGGAAACTATAGTGTATGAGATTGTGGGTGGTAAGTAGAATAGATCTTAAAATCTTGAAGATCTTACTCTTGAAGGTTTTCTTCTTATCAGTCCACACTTTGGATGTTCACACTCTTCTTCTTGCTTTTTAATCTCATAGGAAATGAAGCAGGAATATTTGCAATAGATGCCCAAACTGGAAACATAACAATGTCAAAAGCCACAGACATATCCGGTCCAATAATATTGAACATTATGGTAAGTGAATATTAGTGACCCCATAGTTTATAATGTGGCTTGCAAAGAGATTAAATATGAAAACATTGTTTTAATAGCACACTGCTAACCCTCATTAGAGGCCTGTCACTCTCATCTTATTAAGGTTATAATAAATAATCATTCATTTTAAAAGTCTGTTAATGTGTTTTACTTATTTACAAATATATATAAATGTGGTTTATTCACCCTATTTTGAAGTGTAAACTGTAGTTCTACCGATAGAACAAATAATTTCTTAAGCTTCTAAGGGTAAATTCCACGAGAAGCTACTGATCTACCCCTCCTCCATCACAAATGAATGCCGCAACAAATGTAAGTTGCCCTGGATAAGAGTGTCTGCTAAATGACAAATAATGTAATGTAATGTAACAAGAGAACAAATCCATGTTTTTGTACTTAACTGTATTCTTGCACTTTGTAATGCACTTATGTTGTAAGTCGTCCTGGATAAAAGCGTCTGCCAATAAATAAAAATAATAATAATAATAACAAAAGATTCAGGTGTCTGAATTTCAACATGCTATTCCACACTTCCATTGGTGTTCAAAGGTAACGCTGAAAGATTTCTGGTGAGCTTATAAGAGATGCATTTCTGTTTCAATTTATCTTATTGATTTATTTTATCGTGTATTGGGTACCTCACACAAAAATGCTTTGGAGACTTCATCCGTTATAGCAATATTTCATTGTTTTTCTTGCAGGCATCCCAGAGCATGAACAGGTATCAGTCAGCATTCACCTCGGTTACCTTCAACGTTGTGTCGAGTAGCCTGAATCCCCCTAAATTTGAACACACACTGTATCAAGGGTTTATATCCAGTGACTCGGAGAGGGGAAGCATGGTGCTGGAGGATGGCTTCAATAACAAACCTCTGAAGGTCATTGCTAAGGATGTTGATTTTAATGATGTAAGTAAAAAATCCTAAAAAGTTCAAGAATATAACATTGCACATTGGTATAAAGGTCTATTTTTCTTGTGTTAGACTTGAAGAATGAAGAAGAGTTTATTTTACAGGGTATAAATCCAGATGTGACATATGCAGTCCAGGGCAGCAGTGATTTTACAGTGACTAGAGAAGGTTTCATACTCATCAGCCAGGACCTCACACCTGGCCAGGTGGCTCTTACTGTAAGTCATCCTTATGTATTGTAATAATGATCTCATATTTTCTCCTTTCCACTATGTGCTTATTTCAATCATGAAGCTGAGTTCTTCATCATGCATCCCAGGATTGCTATCAGATGATTTAAAATATATATTTTGTCTCCTCTTCAGGTAACTGCTGAAGACACTATGAATGGAGAACAGGGCTCTACTAAGGTCTCTGTTGAAGTGCTAAAAGGTGACATTACAGTGTACAGTAACGTTTTTTTATCAGCTCAGAACTGAAACTGTGTGAAAAATACATTTTCGTCCGGAATGAGTCATAGTACACTATTGAGATTCAGGCGTGACCCCTCCCTGCACGAAAAGATTACAGTAGACTTCAGACTTTCACTGCCGAAGTTGTCAGGTTAAATATCAGACAGATAAATCGCAGGTAGGTCAGCTGTGGCCAACACACGGGGAAGTGCAGTATGACGTTGTCACTACATTCTCCTCTTCTGTTGCCAAATGTGAAGTGAAAGGTCTTTTCTTTTTTCTTTTGGCCAAGCATCTAAAGTTGATTGCTGAAACACAGTATGTGTGGGAGCTTTGTAAATATTTATTTTCAGATGAAAGTAGGTCTCCTTCCTTGTAATAATTTTTCATGTTTAATAAGGAATAAATAAATAAATAAATACATACATATGAGGAATATGTCATGCATAAATGCTAATATGTACTAATATGTAATGTGAACTGACCAGTGTTTCATGTATTACTTAATGTTTAAATAGATTGGAATTATCTTTATTTGTATTGCCAGCCTTCACATGGGGCAATGGCAGCTTCTTCTCATACATCTGATGTAACTTATGTTCTTCCAGGTACCACCACTGCCATGCCCACCACAAATGCCACTGACTTTACAGAGTCTGCCACAACTATTCCCTCAGAAATAACAACTAACTTTTCTTCAGGCACAAGCCAGGTCCCCACTTCAGAGCCCAACCAGACTACCTTGTCCCCCTCCCCCACGCACACAGGTAGACCTGCAGAGCACTGAAAAATGTATCCATGCAAACATTTAGACTGCTGTGTAGAGTAGATTTATTTTAGTTTTGCTTCACTTCACCTGCACCCCACCCCCATGATGCCAATTCTGCATTTCTATTTCTTTGTTTATTTATTTATTTAGTGGATTGTGTATGCTATTTAAAGTGTTCAAACTCTCAAAACTAAACTAAACCAAATTTGGTTACTTTCCTGTTTATGGAGCAATCTGTAATGTGTGGTTCTCCTCTTCTCTGTTTTACAGATGTAATTCAGCATCCAGCAGGTATGTACAGTGCAGAGGAAATGGCTGCAGTTTCAGCCAGTCTTGCAGTGCTGCTGGTTCTATGCATGGTGGTCATTGGCCTGCTGGTATTTCGAATCTATAAAGGAAAGTTGGACTGGAAGAAACTGTCAGAGGCCAGCATTTTCCGGAGCTCTGTAAGTTCAACTGAATTTTAAGACCAACTCGAACCATGGCGAAAGGGGGAAAAACATCTTTATAAGATTGTTATCATCTTTTTTGTTTTGTTTCTTACCTCTTGTGGAAAGCAGTAATCCACACTAACATGTTTATTGTCAGCTAGTTTATTTTCCATTTCAGTTGATTTGGAAGAAATGGATCCACTTTTCTGAAAATCAAAAGAGGAGTTTTGTTTATGTTTTGGTTTGTTTGTTTAGTTTATTTAATCTTGCTTGTAAATTGACGTACACAGCAGGCATCCTGAAGGGCCTGGAAGTTTGTATGAATAATTTGATAATCTGCTTCTGTGTTCGTGCAAAGGTTTTGGGGTGTTTCAGTTGTCTAGGTGAGGTCAGATGCAAAATGATAATTAAATGAAAGAAGCTTAAATGATAATTTAAGACATGTTTGACATTTCTGAACAGTACAAAACTTTCTTATATTTCTTTAAGTCAGAGGTTTCTCTTGCAGTACCTAATACGTTTTGTATGACAATTTTTTCCCCCACTGACAGTTTATCCGTGGCTCCAATGCAAAGGAGGATGGGATGCAGTTTGTTAACGGTGGCTACAAGCACGAGGAGGATGATGCCAGCAGTCTGCAGTCTAAGGTTCCCGATGAGGTCGACATCAAATCCAATCTAGAGCATGTAGTGAAAGTCAGTGACGTGCCCTTGCAGAGCCAGGCCGTCCTGCTCAGCGCTGCTCTCGCCTCCGAAGCCTTGGCTGACACCAGCAGCTTGGCCGATTCAGACAAAGCAGACAGTGAGAAAGAGGTGAAGCCCATCCTCACCAAGGAGAGGAGGAATGAAGACGGGTACAAGTCTGTGTGGTTCAAAGAAGACATCGACCCCAATGCCAAAGAGGAGGTTGTGATCATCCCAGATAGCAGAGAGGGGGAGGCTGATGAGGATGAGGAATCCCTGGATGAGGATGATGAGGCAGAGGAGGAAGAGAACACAGATCCAGAACCATATATTTCCGAAGTCAAGGTATCTTTCGAAGACCCAGAGACAGGGATAGACAAAGACCCCTCAGTCCGCTTCCAAGATCCTGATTCTCTGGTGAAAAAGGAATCTCAATATGATGGCATCCTTTAAGCAATTTAAAAAAAAGAAAAATGTTCTGCTTCATCGGACTGGTCTCCAGCTTCTTTGAACACTGTCACAGCATTGTAGTAATTAGGGCAAGTGCGCAGTCTGGCTAAAGTTTGAGTTTAATAATTTATTTGATTGTGCTGCTATTATTTGCAATTTATCCTTCCTCCAAAATCTGAAAGATCTGAAAATGTTCCCATTTGTAATAATGTTTTTATAACAACAACAACAACAACAACAACAACAACAACAACAAAACCACAGTTATGTCACTCTGACTGAAG
The DNA here is from genome assembly GCF_036373705.1 of Amia ocellicauda. NCBI lineage: Eukaryota > Metazoa > Chordata > Actinopteri > Amiiformes > Amiidae > Amia > Amia ocellicauda. The sequence continues at coordinate 10,425,424 of NC_089853.1, read as the reverse complement.
TTCAATGTCTGTTATTAGTTTTGATTATCATGTCATATGTGAATTCCTCTTTGGCTATTTACCTTATGAGCTTAATGGTTTATGACTGGACTGATACCAACCATTGGCATACATTTGGGTTGGTTCAGATGAATAGATGTTAGTGAATGTGTTGAATATGTTTTAAATATTTTTTGTATTTCATTAGAAACTTTTGGGGCTGGTTTCTAAGACCCAAATTAGCTGTTGTTTTAGGTAGAGTAGTCCAGAACTTACGATAATCAAGCTAATCAAGGTCTGTGGAACCAGCCACTAATGTTACAAATAATACATTTAAATGGAGAATTATGTAATCATCATCACCATCTTTAATTTGAATATGTGTATATATATATATATATATATATATATATATATATATATATATATATATATATATATACCCTGAGGGATACGAAAGCACCAGCTAAAGAAGGGTCTCACCAGTGAAGTGCAGCTATCTCTGTTATGATACTTAATGCCAGCAGAAGAGAGAGCGGAGTGATCCACATTAATGCACTTTGACCTTAAATAGAAGATCTGTTTTCATGATATAGTGTTTCAATGTATCTTGTAATTTCTAGTGCAATACCATATAATGCATTCTGGATATAGAAATATGGCTATTTAAATTAATGTATAGTTGAATAATATGAATAAAAAGTTTTTGATTGAAAAGAAGAAAGAAAAAAGACTGTAGTGTTTATCATCTATGATGGAAGTCTTACTTGGTGATTTGGTATGAACACGAGCTCTTAAGCGCTGCAATAAAGATTAGATAAGATACCTGTCGCTAGGACTGTTTGTTATTGATAGCTCTGTCAACTGCAATTGCTTGCTAACAAGAGTAGCATGGTGACGCACATCACTGCACTTTGACCGTAACTAGATGTGTTCTGTACAGTGAAGACATACATTTATAGTCTTCATACAGACAATCTATGTAATGTTAAATCAAAGTTAGATTTATTTTTTTATTTTTAAGAAAAAGCACTATAAAGACAGAATTATATAAATGATAAAATAAGAGACAATGTAACATATTCAGTGGGCTGTCAATCAAAATAAAAAAAACTACTGTCAGGCAGCCCTGTGTATCTATTCTGGAAAATATATATATATATATATTACAGTACAGTATAGTGTGATTACTCTATTGTGCATTTTGTATTCATTATGTAACTCATTGTGTTTCCATGATATATAAATAGAACTGGCTAAACTTTAAATCAGCCTGGTAGAAGATGTCAGCAAGCTAGTACTGTAATAATAATAATAATAATAATAATAATAATAATAATAATAATAATATGTTTCTGGTTTATAAATTAAATCTGAAATCTTCAAGAAGTTAACTTACAATGTACCAACTGGAGGTGAATAAACTAAATAAACAAAACCCTTCTGACTTTTGGGCACAATTGCAAAATACAGGGAGGGTAATAATTACTGAATAGCTCTTTGCTCATAAATATTTGTAAAGACATGGGACTGTACAAAATACACCCCAGCTATTAGCAGTGTGTATTAAACTCACTAATTAGTGCAGGTGTACTCCCACAGATGTCAACACTGAGGTCATTAGCACAGGCCAGCCTCCTGCAGTCATTTGTCAAAAGTTTTACTTCTAGATTTCAAGTTCTGTGTGGGAATTTCTTTAAAAGTGAAAGAAAAGAAAATGGAAGCTAAACATCAAAGCTCAGATCCTTGTAGAAGCAGTTACTAATGGATTCAATAGGCTTTCTTGTGTGGTTGTTGGTTGGTTTGATAAGTGGATTTCATTGGGCTTGGAAATTGAGAAAATCTTCCCTCCTGCAGCTGTTTTTAAACTCTTGAGTGAGAAATCCTGAATAATCTTTGCTGTGAATCTACCTGCAATGAAGAGCTTTGGCTAGGTAAGGACTGCCCACTTTCTAACCTTCATTTCATCTAGATTGTTTGATACATGTAGAAACAAAAGGACCCTGGGCCGGGCTAACTCATATGTGAACGGGGTCATAGGCCGGTGGAAAGCGCCGCCCCCAGAGACTGCGTGTCTGAGAGACGCGGAAAAAACACAGAGTAAACACACAATAAACAGAGTAAACACTGAATAAACACAGAATAAACACCAAATAAACACAGAGTAAACACAGAGTAAACACTGAATAAACACCAAATAAACACAGAGTAAACACAGAGTAAACACTGAATAAACACAGAGTAAACACAGAGTAAACACAGAGTAAACACCGAATAAACACAGAATAAACACAGAGTAAACACAGAGTAAACACAGAGTAAACACACAATAAACAGAGTAAACACCGAATAAACACAGAATAAACACAGAGTAAACACACAATAAACAGAGTAAACACCGAATAAATACCGAATAAACACAGAGTAAACACAGAGTAAACACACAATAAACAGAGTAAACACAGAATAAACACAGAATAAACAGAGTAAACACACAATAAACAGAGTAAACACCGAATAAATACCGAATAAACACAGAGTAAACACACAATAAACAGAGTAAACACCGAATAAACACAGAATAAACACAGAGTAAACACAGAGTAAACACACAATAAACAGAGTAAACAACGAATAAACACCGAATAAACACAGAGTAAACACAGAGTAAACACACAATAAACAGAGTAAACACCGAATAAACACAGAGTAAACACAGAGTAAACACACAATAAACAGAGTAAACACAGAATAAACACCGAATAAACACAGAGTAAACACAGAGTAAACACACAATAAACAGAGTAAACACCGAATAAACACAGAGTAAACACACAATAAACAGAGTAAACACAGAGTAAACACCGAATAAACACCGAATAAACACAGAGTAAACACAGAGTAAACACCGAATAAACACAGAGTAAACACAGAGTAAACACACAATAAACAGAGTAAACACCGAATAAACACAGAGTAAACACACAATAAACACAGAGTAAACACACAATAAACAGAGTAAACACACAATAAACAGAGTAAACACAGAGTAAACACACAATAAACAGAGTAAACACAGAGTAAACACACAATAAACAGAGTAAACACCGAATAAACACAGAATAAACACAGAGTAAACACCGAATAAACAGAGTAAACACCGAATAAACACAGAGTAAACACACAATAAACAGAGTAAACACAGAGTAAACACCGAATAAACACCGAATAAACACAGAGTAAACACAGAGTAAACACCGAATAAACACAGAGTAAACACAGAGTAAACACACAATAAACAGAGTAAACACCGAGTAAACACCGAATAAACACAGAGTAAACACACAATAAACACAGAGTAAACACACAATAAACAGAGTAAACACACAATAAACAGAGTAAACACAGAGTAAACACACAATAAACAGAGTAAACACAGAGTAAACACCGAATAAACAGAGTAAACACCGAATAAACACAGAGTAAACACAGAGTAAACACAGAGTAAACACAATAAACAGAGTAAACACAGAGTAAACACACAATAAACAGAGTAAACACACAATAAACAGAGTAAACACAGAGTAAACACCGAATAAACACAGAGTAAACACAGAGTAAACACACAATAAACAGAGTAAACACCGAATAAACACCGAATAAACACTGAGTAAACACACAATAAACACAGAGTAAACACACAATAAACAGAGTAAACACACAATAAACAGAGTAAACACAGAGTAAACACACAATAAACAGAGTAAACACAGAGTAAACACACAATAAACAGAGTAAACACCGAATAAACACAGAATAAACACAGAGTAAACACCGAATAAACAGAGTAAACACCGAATAAACACAGAGTAAACACACAATAAACAGAGTAAACACAGAGTAAACACCGAATAAACACCGAATAAACACAGAGTAAACACAGAGTAAACACCGAATAAACACAGAGTAAACACAGAGTAAACACACAATAAACAGAGTAAACACCGAATAAACACTGAATAAACACAGAGTAAACACACAATAAACACAGAGTAAACACACAATAAACAGAGTAAACACACAATAAACACACAATAAACAGAGTAAACACACAATAAACAGAGTAAACACAGAGTAAACACACAATAAACAGAGTAAACACCGAATAAACACAGAGTAAACACAGAGTAAACACAATAAACAGAGTAAACACAGAGTAAACACAATAAACTCGGGCACCGAGACAGCTCACATACTGCAGGACTCACAGTATTGTCTCTGTATTGTTTGAATGTCATATCGATCTATAGCCTTAAATGTACTGTTACATTTCGCTAGCTCACATCTTTATATATATTATAAAAGTCTAGGCTAAGTAATGAGTTATAATGATGTAAACAGTTCAAACTACTCGGTCGATTAAAATAAAAGTGTGTAGCTGGTAAACTTGCTATTGTTTGCTCTTGTACTAAGTATGACTGAAGTCTGAAATTTAACAGCATGCATTTTACACGTGGAAATTGCATTGTGAAATTGTGAAACGGGACCATAACTTTATTAATTATCCGAATTTTGCATTAAAACGATATAAATTTAACTGAAGCAGGTTTCCATTCAAATCAGTGTATTTTAATACGAGACCAGCTGATTACTATCCAATCCGAAATGCGATTATATTGAGCTGAGCAGGACAATCACAAATGCCGGCGTTAGAGGTAAAAACTGGGCCGATGCAGCAATGAAGGCGCTGTTTACAACGTGGATGAAGATACAGTTACAACAGAAACCGCACAGAGCAGCGCTGCTGTCTGAGGTAAAACTACACGCGTCACACAGGCTGCTTTCGATGCACACGATTTCTTGTGATTTAATGCTGATGTCCTAATGAAGTTGCTTCGCTTTCGGGTGGATTGTATAACAGCACTTTTAAACTTGCAGAACCGAAGATAGACATTTGAAAAGGGAAATATATACATTAGATTCCCATTGAAGCAGCACATTTGTAATTATTATAGAAAGCTTCGGCTGCAAAGGGTTGAGATTACTTTCAAATACAATATAGAACCGAACAATAGTCAATCGATGTTAATAAGTTGTGATTATACACACAGCGCATACACTGTAAGCAGAGCTAATGTCCTGCATCACTGGTTCGTTTGAGCGCATTTGTTTATTCCCGGCATGCATTTCGTTTAGGCCGCTTTTCGCCCCCATATGGGACGCACTGAGGCTCCTAAACCCGCAAGTGTGAACGGGGTGTCTGGAAAAAGCCGGACTAAATTTAAGGCGCCCAGGGCCGGCCTAATAAGTGTGAACGGGGTCCAAGAGATTGGGGAGTGTGCTGTGTGCATTATATGGCTTTTAATCCTTTTTGCACTGTATTAATATAGAAAATAATAATGTGTGTTTTAGGAATATTATCATAGTTCTATAATGGGGTAAAAAACTACTGAAATTACCCCAAAAGTTGCTACTGTAGCTAGGGGAAGGTCTGTGGCAAGCAGGTGTTTATAGGTTAATTGACCTTAAACCCCTGAAAACAGATTTCTGTCTTGCTGAGCCTCTTAAGTACTGACCCACTTATATTTGATTCAGCAGCAAAATGGTAAATGGCAGTCTCCTGACCAATGTATGGCTTTACCAATTCACTATGTAACGGTTTAACTACGTTCACTACCCATTGTTTCACAGATTCATGAAAATGTTAAGTCACATTTTCATGTGAGGGGTTGTGCAATCAAGGTCACATGGCTGTATTGTGATGTGTTGAAAGAGGCTGTGGCTGGCAGTTGCTTCTGCCATTGATCCAGGATGTGCCCTGCACAACAGTTCTGTGGACATCTTCAGAGTGGTTACATTAGACCTGTGATGACAGTTTAAACATTTAAAAGCAAGCAAAACTAATAAAAATGACCTTCTTGTCACTGCAACAGCTAAATCAAAGCATGGTGAAGGATAGTTTATTTTAGTCTTGCTTTGATTGAATTTACTTATATTAGACTGCATGGGGAAAATACTGTGCCACACACCTAGGTTAAGTGAACGAATACATGTTGGGTATTTTAAGCTGTACTTGCATTTTTTGATTTTTAACTTCTGTTACATTTCTTCTTTAGCAAGCTGAACGTCCAAACCAGCACGTGCCACTGATTGATTGGTTGATTGTAAGTGTTGCACATCATATTTGCTCAGGCTTAGTTTAGCTCTGCTGGGTTGCTGTGTAGAGTGACTATGAGGCAGGACTCAAAGCAGTAAAGTTTAGTCTCTTTTTGATAACTTTTTTTCCTGTAGTCTGATTTTACTACAAATGTCAGACAGCAGAATAAATGACTCCAGAGAATGGGAGTATGTGCATACCATTAAATATCTGCCAATATATATATATATTTTTTAGCTGAGTCCCTGTATTTTGCTAGACCATTGCTACATTTTGGCAGGCAGGCAGAATTTCTGAGTATTTATCCCTGCTTAATAAAATCACCACACAAATCAGGTCAACACTGTACCATTTGTAGTTTATTCAATCCAATCATCTTGTATACATCAAAAAGTGAGATAATCAAGAGTTCAATTTTGCCAAAAGACAAATTACAAAAGTCGGTAACTGTTAAAATAGTTAAAAAAAAAAAAAAAAAAAAAAAAAGCCACACAAAGAAACAAAACCATCAGTGAAATAATATCAGATAAAACTTTCAGCTGGATACAATGCCAAAAAAAAAAAAAAAAGCCTAAAGTCTTCAGCTCACATTCAATTTGATCGTTTAGCATTTGTTGGGGGAAAATAATAATTAAAAATGAGTTATGCGTACTCAACCCATTAAACTCTAAACAAATGTATTGCTACCTGGTATTTAACGGAAACGCTTATCTGTGCAATCTGCTTAGTATTTGTTATTGTCCCTGCCCCACACACAGATTGTCAAGTGTTACTAATTGTTTTACCTATTTGGATTTTGCAAAGCCCACCCTGTTATTCTCCCGATCAAATTCAGTGTAGTACTGGCCAATGAACACATCTCCCAGAATCCACAGGGGCCCAGCTGGAGCGGGGATGTCAAGTCCCATGAATCCACTCAGACAGATAGTGTGCCCGGCCTGGCTTTCCTATAGGGTAAGGAGAAGCAGAGAGGAAGAGAGACTAAAAAATGTTCATTATGTAAACAAAGTTCTCTATTTTACTTGCCTGTTATTTTCACTACCAATCACACATAAAAGACAGGATTACGTTGAGATTCCTGCTTCTCTGGCTCACGTTTAAAAAATACATCTGTATTGAAGATGGACTTAGCCAAGATTAACCCATTATACCTCCTGTATAGGGCAGAAAGGACCCTGTGCAGCACTGTAGCATGCAGAGATAATATCCTCAGACACACAAACTCTGTGATTGCACTTACCTTCAGGACGTACTGTTCTCCAGTCAGAGAGTAGCTCTGTCCCCCCAGTTGGAAAGTTATGGTAGGAAGAGAAGGGACTTTCTTACAGTCCACCATGTACTGAAATAAGTCAAATGAACACCGTGAGATTCGTACAGCGATCAGACTTTTCTTTGATTGATAAAGCATAAATCCTGTATTTCCAGCTATTTTACTAAAATACTGTTAATCTGCTGGGGTGCAAAGGTTCGTTCACACCGAGTGCAATTCAATTCCTTCTCGTCCCTCCTAAAAAAAATAATTTCCAAATACTGTCTTTAAGAGCTGTATATTTTGTTTCAGTTTTGCACTATTATTGAAACTGATTGTTAAATGTAATTCTATACATCTTTTATAATCTAGTAAATACTGTATGGGACCTTTTTAAACATCAAATGCAAGATATCTATACATGAAATATGCCCATGTGAGCTAACAACTTGGTAACAATGATATAATCAGACCAGATGTTAGAACGCAAGTTAGAAGACATGGCAGCCTCTGAGAACAGGCCTCTTTGCTAAGCAGCTGATTTAAAAGGAGTCTGATCTGTGCGCTTACCTCCCCTTGGATGAGTGGGATGGCACCGATTGCTTTCTGAAGGGCCTTGACTTCTTCAGATGGTCCGGTTATGAGGGAGGTGCCAGTGTCGACAATCGCTTCGCAGCCACCCTTGCACAGGGTCAGCCCGCTCCCAATGCCCATGCTGTGGGAACAAACATTCACTTGTTATGGGTCTACTTATGGGTAGTTATGTTAAAATATTTTAATGTACAGGTTAGATACTTATTCTATATCTCAGGGGTGTTAAACTGGTTTGTTGCCAGACTCCAATGTCTTGAGGTTTGCGTTCCAGTGGGTTCCCTTAATTAATCTAGTCATTTTATCAATTATACATCTATAATCATATTTCAAAGATCTTTCACAGTTCAGTTCACACTCAAGGTACAATAGCTGTAACACAATTTGCAGCTCAAAGAAAAGGATTTAATTAATTCAGTTAATCAGCTCAAATAAGTTACTGGCAGCTTGTTGGGAACAAAAGCCCAGAGACACTTTGAGCCTTGTTTGAGAGCCATATTATAAACAGACCCTGCAGTCCTATTGTACTGTATATGGAGACATTGCGAGTAGCCTTAAGACTAAACTTTCAATACCCAATTTATTCAAGTTAAGATTCAATGCCCTGGCTGTGTTTTCTCACACTGTTCTGGATCCATGACCATCTCACATTGTGTTGACTGGCTACTGTGCTTTTGCGGTTGTGTTAGTGTAAATGTCAGCCAAGAGCTCAATAACATTTGGAGGGGCATCTGAATTGCCTGGGGAAACTTATCCATTTAGAAAAACACATTCATGAGCCTGGGGAAGCCAAAGCCTCTGGGAAAAAAAAGTTCAGTCTCAGGTGTTTCATATCTTGAAATATAGCAGCTCATTAATGTATAATTTTTAAGATACATTGGCTAAAAAATAAAGAAATATATACTGCCTATGCCTATACTGTCATTGTTAACTTTCTGCTCACTGTACTTCTACATTTTATAGTGTATAAGTAATCTCCTGTATTGTACACTGAAGTTTTTTTTTTTAATACCATACTGTAACTTTCAACCAGACTCCAGATGTTCTCCTTCTATGTTGCTTAGTATAACATTTGAAAGTCACTTTGCTTGACAAAATGACTTGCTTCTAATCATACTGCAGAAGAAATCATGATGTGCTTTTGAAATAATTGTTGCAAGAGACAGACGGCATGGCTTCAAAACCTCATCCGCTCCTCAAATAAGGCACCAACATCAAACTTTAGGCAGGAGCTGAAATATTAATTTTTGATTCTCCGATGAACAAAGGTGAAAAGCATACTTACCCATCCATGTGGATCTGCCAGTAGGCCTGTCTGGTGATGTTCACGTACTGGAAGTCTCCGGTGTAATACTTGGGATCTGTTCCACCGAGTAGCAGCTCACCACCTGGCTGGGTGTCAGGATTCCTGAGACATAACCGGGTATATTGATAGTAACAGTCTAATGTGAAATCATGCCACTGATTGTATTTTTTTGTCTACATTTGTTCTCAAACATCTATAATTATTGAAAACATAAAGCACGGACCCATAGCTTTACTGACTAGAGATCCCGAGCAGTCCAACCTATGCACAACAATGTTATTTTTTTGTTGTTGTTGTTTTTTCAAGAATGGGACATGCAGGTTCCCAAGGGTAGGATTGAGGAAATTATTTGTTTTAATACCCTCAAGTTGTGATCCCCACAGTTGGAGATATATTCTCACCTGTTCAGGTAGAAGGAGAAGACGTTCTTCTCCACCTTTTTCTGGCTCATCATATTGTCAAAGACAGGGGCCACTCCATCAACAGAGATCTTGGGATACGCCATTCCCAGGATGCCATCAAACTTGGCAGCAATGAAGGCTAACCCAGGTTGCTTAATGGCTTCTCCAAAAACCTGGCTGTCCACCAATATATTGCCAATCTGAGGGAGAAATCGAGACCTTTAGTTTCTTCTGACCACTCTCTGTTGTTCCCAAAAAAGAAGTTCTTTTGAGGAGCAACATCAAGAACCAGTGCTGTCCTGCAGATAAGAATAAATAAAATACCTTGCACGTATCCTGGCTAAGATATCCAGATAGACTGCCAGATCCATATTGAATGGCGAAGGCTGTGCCATTCTTCACATATGTGCTTGATTTATCAGAATTGTACTTGTGATGAAGCACTGAGGAGAAAGAGGGGGATAGATGAGATAAAGGGAGACAGTTTCTATACTATCCAAAAACAAAACCCCTTCAACTTTAAGGTGGTGTCTAGAACTCCTTGCATTCAGATCCGATTCTACTTTTGCTGTTCATCAGTCATTGAAGACAATGCAAGGAGATATACATTTACAAACCACAATTCTGAAATGGATGAGAATGGGTGAAACGGACCACATAAATACAATGCAATCTTATCAATAGTGGAAACAAAACTGCAACTTACAGCATGCAATATCCGTTAGAGAGCAATGGATGGACGGTACCCAGAGGTTGGACGATCCTGTATCAAAGACCACGGTGAAAAGCTGTGGGGGAGTTCCAAGTCCAATCTCTCCATAGTACTGAGCCTGTCAAGACATTTCACAATCTGATAAGGGCTGGATAAGAAGGCAAACCTGCTAACGAGAAGCACGCTGTAGGCCCTGACTATCTGCAAAGGACACTAGGGTGGGAAGGAAAGAATATAACAAATTGCAACATATGAAATGGTCACACTGCTCTACAATGATACTGTGCAATGGATTACACAATAGATTTGAACTCAAGTACTCTTCTACTACATGGTCCCTGACTGGGTGCATTGTATTGCATTACTGTTCACAATGTGTTTTTGAAAAACATTCTTAAAAGCATTCTAATGTAACGTTTTATGGTTAGTATAACTATAATGCAGCAGTGTTTTTGTTTGGGAGATGCCTTTAATAAAAAGGTAACGTCCTCTTTCTCAGTTGTCACAAGAACATGATGCAACTAAAGTAGGATGGAGTATGTTCTCTTTTCTGTGAAATCCTGCAGCATCATATCTGTATGAAGTCGGTCTAAGAATTGCAGTGGACTTACATCCTTTCTAGTGCTGGTGATTATTTCTAGACTTGCATTTCCTTTTGATTTTTATCTTCAAACATTGCGTGCCTCGTAAACATTATGATTTCCCCCCTCCCCATTTGAAATAGTAATTTTAGACTGTAATTCCTTAATCCTGTATCTCTGTAATAGGTGTGCATTTTCTGCCCTCATGGTTTATGTTCATCTACCATTATCAAATATATAAGTAGTTGATTTCAAAATACAAATAAAAAGCTGTCTAACATTTTCTTACAAGGTTGTCACTTTGTTCTAGGCCTGCAAATACACTACTATTTTTCCAGTTTTTATTGAAATTTAAGCAGTTCAATTCCAGTGAATAACCTGAAATGGTACAAAGGAAAGCGGTAAACTACCAGAGGTTAAACAAAAAGTTTAGGTTACCAAAAACTGAAAAATAATGTACATTTCAGAGTTATATACTGTGTTACTACACCCTCTTTACTACATCCGATTTACAGATTCCGTGTCGCCCGCCATTATTCATAGCTCTGGGGGTAAACTTGCAGTCTGCTCTGGGCGGGGCATCTCATTCTGACAGTCACAGATCACTCATTTTCAATCGGATTTTCAATTTTATGTGCATTAGTAAACAGAGTTTTCCCATCTTGATATTTTGAGCTCTCTACGGGTGTGTGTTGCTTCTACCAAAACGTGGATGGTTCAGGGATCAGTAGACTGTCTGGCTCCAGAATGTCATAACTGACGTTAAGGCGGGGGGTATAAAAACCAAGTTTTTCACATCAGCTTTCATGGGATACCAAACACTTGGCATACAACACAACAGTGAAGAGTACACATGGGATTAAAGAGAAGCACATGGATTTGGTGGCCTTTGAAGGGTACCAGAGGGGTTTGTCAGGTTAAGGGGTTACATTTTGTTACACAAAAATGATTCCATTAAATTGCGTTCATTTGAATAAAAACTGGAAAAATGTAGGTGTTCTAAACTTTAGGCCGGTAGTGTACAATTCAAAAGCCTTTCAAAAATGCATACAGAGGTTAAATGGCAAAGCCCACAAGTGTGAGTAGGTATGTGAAAATATACTTATAATGTCATGAAAAGCTGTAAAGTGGTTACCCTCCTTTCCCATGATGCCTAATCCCTGGTTTGGGATATTAAAGAATTATTGAACTGTGCTATTGAAGCAAGAGATGCCACAGTAATAACGTTAGCTATTGTTTTATCTCATTTCATTGCCAGATGTTACATCAGGAAGCTGATTTTCTTTTTCAGTTGCGAGTCAGTGTTTACAAACAACCACCACCCCAACCTCAAACAGTCTAAACTGGTCATCTTGTTAAAACTGGCAGAAGCAAGTTCTGTTTTTCCAGTGATTATCTTTCCGTATTATGTAAAACTGGTTTATGACATCAGACTAAGCCAAGGAGCACAATTTTAAGCAAATGTCCTTTCGTCCTGTTTCAGTTGGATTAATTTGCTTAATGATACCCTCATGCTTACACAAATGGCACTGTTTGCATCACCTTAGTGTCTTGCAGTGAAAAAAGGCCCCATGACAATTGACAGTGAAGTCTAAAGCCCTTATCACAGCTCATGTGACTATGAATCAACAGCCTGTGTGCCTGCAGCCACGTTTCTTTCCAAACGTCAGCTGGTAAGGCAGATTTAGCTGTGTCACTTATATTCTATACAATGCAATGGACAAATATACATCTGTATTTTAAATTTGATGCTGTTGTAGCTAGTTCTTCAGTTACTAGTGGTTTACATAGGGTTGAATGTGTAAAATACATATGGCTAAGAACCTTTACATACTATTCCATAAGAATACAGACTACAAGGCCTGTAATAAAAAAATACCTTAAACTTTCACCGGTCGGGAAAGCAAAACTCCTCTCATATTTAGATGCATGTATGCTTTGGTTCCTATAGAGAACTGTATGCCTCACAGAAAGTGTAAAAAGCACTCTGGCTCTCTTGCTTTCTCTGCAGTGGGAGTAATGCATTATCCTGACCACAGAAAATATGAACCACTTGGTGAAATAATCTTTTGTTGTTGTTTTGAGACGGCAGAAACATTTTAGATTTTAAAAATACAGCACCTTAACTCCTCGGGTAAATTAAAGCAACTCCAAATTTAAATGGAATTGCAAAGTTGACTGATACAACAAAACACACAGATCATGCAAGTTCTCAGGCCCTATCAAATAAAAACAGAAAGATGCCTCAATCATTCTGGAGAAGAGCCCCGTTTGCCTCCCATCAGCTGGTCAGAGTAAAGTAGCGGACAGTACAGGCGCTGTGTGAATCACCTGCCACATGACGGACAAACACGCTCCTTATAGTCAGGGACAGTCTAATTAGCACTGGGAGTTTAATGGCACAGGATCAGAGGTATTCCGGTAAACAGAGAAAACAGAGATCGTCAAAAACGATAACGGCTTTAAACTGTGCCGCATGAGGGAAACTGATTTACTCCCTGGATGAATTACTTTATAAAATTCAGAAAAATGCACGTTTCATGATCCCTAAACAAGCCATGGTTTGCACAATCGATTTGGCTTAGAAAGTGTTGTCATTTGTTTTTTTCCAGACTAGGGCTTGGCGGTATATCGTTTCTTATCCTATACCGGTATTCATTTACGGACCGGTTTGGAATTTTACTATACCTTCATATCGGTATTTTAAAGTTTTCTATGCGAAACTGAATACTTTACTAATTATCGTGTCATTCAGTCATAGCTTTCAGCTACCAATAAACCTGATCACGTTTGCGTATCCCACAACTTGCTGCTCGGCTGCTTGAGACTGCGGTCTGACCGGAGACGCGTCTGATCAAAGAACGCCGATAGTGTTCGCGTAACGCAGATTTCCGCAGATCTGCGCAGACCTGCACGGCTCCACCAATGGGATCGGCGACACGCAGAAACACTTTAAAACGCGCGTCTGTGAGTCTCTGCGCAGCTGCGCTTCTCAGCGCGACCTTGTTCTGGAGTGAATGCGACTCAGGCAGGTATCGAAAATAATAATGTGCATTGCGTGTCGACATGAACAAACAAACGTGATCAATGCACAATGAATGAAGACGAGATGGAGGAGAGGAGTGCGGGTGAAACTTCACAGCACAGTGACCCCAGTGAATCTGTCCCGAAGAAAGGTGCGTCGTTGATAGTGTGCACAACTGACACAGAACATGGAAACGTAATTGAATGTCAGTTGTGTCCTATTATTGTTGCTTTTGCGAACAGTATAAAATGGCCCCCTGAGGACGATTTAGGCGGATCCGCCCAAAATTGGGGCATCAATTACAAAGTATTAATTATCTGAGAAGCGATTTGGGATAAAGACAAGCGGTCTTTTCAGCTGCTTAGCTGAGATTCTGCTGAGAAGAGCCATGTGCGGTGTGTTTACATCGCGCACTTCCTGGTATAGAAATTCAATGCGCGGAGATTGACCAATGGAGAGGATGATACTGTGTGTCATGTGCCATGGAGATCTGCTTTCACTAGCCAATCCAAAACCCCGTCTCAGGCAGGGGAACAGATCAGCTGATAAGTGTCGGGTTACAGACACTGAGCAGAGCCAGAGAGAGAGAGGGGCTTATACAATTCAGCTCTTATCTCAGCTATAATAGATGCTACTACTATATGTGTTATATCTGTGGATTCAGAACAGCTTCAACGATGCATGTATTATATAGTCTAATACAATATATATTATACAAGTAGAAAATGTGCAATAACGTAATAAAAAGAAACAATTAGATTATTTCTTTTCCAGCAATGGAAAACAGAAGCTGATCCAGTTTGGGCACCCACTCTGCCCAGATTTACCCCTGCAAGCCCCCTGGGGTGCAACTGGACAAAACAAAGACTCTCAGTGCACTGGATCACAGGCAGAACAATCACACACCTTTGCCAATTGCCCCTCTGGACATACCACACCCTCAATATAGCCCTGCTGCTTTAAGCAGGAACTGTGAGCATTGTAAGGTCAGCAGAATATATAACAAGACACCCTGACATGCCAGGTGCCCCTCTGCCATTTCCTGGAGAGGCCCTGCTTTGCTCAGTAGCCTGTCTGAGGGACCTGAATAACTCAGGGAAAATACAATCTCAATGTTCGCCTGGCATTGTTTGCAAAAAAGGTGCATTATTTCAGTGGTATGTATATAGTTTATTGAAAAACCATGAATATTTCAATACCCAAGGCTTTGAGAGCATGTTCTAAGTGTCAGAACTATTCACGATTACTGTGTGGCATGTGAAATCAATACAAATTTAAAAAATGAATTCCGTTTCTTGTTTTTTTACTTTATTGTACATTGTTCACTCAAAAACTGTAAGTACGTTATATATGAAAAATGCATTTAGCAGAGGTTGTTCTGAAAAAATAGATACAAAAACACTTTGTGGTTCATAAGCAAATGCATACCGTTTATCAGCTAGAATTTAAAAGTGGTAAAAATGGGAAAAATTGGCTCAGTCATCTGAGGGAATACTGTCATACCGTCAAAAATTTGAACAATACCGTGATACTGTAGTTTGGCCATATCGCCCAGCCCTACTCCAGACTACAAAGGATCATACCTTCTGTAAATTTGGGTGGGTAATCTAAAAAATGCAGAGGAGGCACATTTTTCTTTTAAAGAAGAATACAAATAGAAGCATGTTTATCGTCATATCATGTTTTTTTTTTACACCATCAGATCATGTGCTTTAGTGTAGCAGTAGTATACTTTTAACTTAAGCCTTTTAAGAAATGCAAATTCAATTACTCTAACAAAGTTTATTTTTTCTAGTCAGATATTGCATACAAGGCTTTGTAGGTTTGTAGTTTTATCTCCATACAATTTAGTGCACTTATCAAGGTGAGAAGCAGTTGCCGATAACAAGTCTGTAATAAGCATACTGGACTATGTGTAAAATTGGATTCCGGTTTCTTGAAATTGATTATCAATACAGGCAAAACCTCAGGATATCAAAACCATAAAACAGAACAGACTTAATAGATACATTGAATACGAATACAAAACAGTTTGCTGTAACTTTCAACAATAGCTAATTAATTCTTACATCGAGGTAGTTTTTCAGGGTCTCTGGTGTCGGCCCATTACTGGAAGGGAAGCCCAGATTGTATTTTAAGGATTCCTTCCCAGCCAGCAGCTCTGCCGTATTTTTCCCCGAGTCAGTCAGAGACCGCCTGATTGAGCGGAACTTCGTCAGCGGGATCCTGAAAGAGAACAGTACCTGTTAGTCTGTCATCATGAGGAAAATCACTCGGCCTGCCCGAAAAGGTCTTTACACCTACAGTATAAAATGCCACCATTCTAAACCACCACCAAAGCATCTATTATTTTAAGTTAATCATTTTCTGCACCCACCCCTCATTTTCCAGAACAAAGTTTGTTAATTACATTTCAGAGAAAAAGATCTAGATAAACTGTGGGTGTACCGAGCCTCTGTGAAACCAAATACCCACAGCTTTTCTAGTCATATCCTGTTTGAAGTGTAAAGCCTGAAACACTATGTCTGACATATTAAGTTAAATACATTCTCTCAGTAAAGAGCATTCCATACTATTCTGCATCATAAATAACACCATACATTTACTTTCTGCTGCCTTAAGGGTATTGTCTAATAACACATTTCACTTTTTTGGGTTCTTGCTCAGATGAGGAGCTGGCATTTAATTCACATGATCTGATCTTGGTGGCTCGTTGCTGATGTGCAAGTAATATCTTAGTACAGGAAGTTTGTGGCAAGTTGATTTGTTTGTGCTGTTAAATAAAACAGAGGTATGCTTTAGCCAAGTTAATTGTGACTGTTTACTGGCCTGACACTATCTACAGTGCACTTGGAAATCTAGCTAAACAGGATTTTTTTTAGTTTTTAATCATTATTATTTCCCCCACCAAGGAGATTAGAGAAATATGGTGCCAGAAACTGCAATGTTCGTAGCACTCAGTTCCAGAATTCAATCCCAGACTGTCGGCAATGCTGTCACAATAGGGCCATTCTTAAATTATAAGCTACCTTTCTCATGTTTTTCTTTTTCTACAGAAGAGTAGTCAGTTTTAACTTCTAAAGCCTGTCTTCCCCATAGCTGAAATCTTGCTAATTTTAACATTTCAATTAACCAATCAAATTATTGTGTTTTGCTATTCAACAATGGATTTTAAGTTACATATACAATTGTATAATTTAACATTTGTAACTTTTCAAGGCCACAACATTACAATTTACCAATGAAAGACCAGTAGGTCTCGTTAGACAAAAACTAAATAGTTGATACCTGGGTCCTAAAGAGGTTGTGGAAACACTACTCTAAAATATGAATTCAATAAAGATATGGCATCCTTGTATGCTTGGAAATTTCAGTCAAATGTTATGATTTCAGTTGAGAGAGATGTTCCAAAAACTGGAATTTAGGGAGTTATGGACCATTGTCTTCACTGGCCTCAGTTGCTTTATAGGAGATGTGTATTCCACTGTGTTATACAATATAATGGATTATTGATTTTCCTAAAAGGCCTAGGTCTTTATGTAGCATCAGCACATTTAGCTAACTAGACATGGAACTTTTTTTTTTTGGGGGGGTGGGTCTCTCGTATTGTCCTTCCCATAATTTAGCTTTCAAAACCGATAACCTACTAATATCAAATGTTCAAGCTTGCGGTATTCTATGATATACATTAAAAATAAACATTCGAGCTATTTCTGTACTAAACTTTCATTTACCCAAAGATGAAAAACATTTTCTTCCAAAGCCCATTCATTTCTAGGCTATAACTTCAAGCTGTAATGAGAGGAATGTGGGGCTAATCAGATTAGGAAGAGTAAATCCCTGCTCTTAGATCCTTAATAAGGAACACACAAGAATATAATTTAACAGGATAACAGTAGTATGTCCATGCATTAATCGACGTTTGACAGAAAACATTAGGAATATGGAACATTTTAACACGCATAAAACGTTTTATTTTATACATCAGACTAAAAGTGCATGCATTTGTCAAACAATTACTTAATATAGTGTGTGCAAGCATCACGGAAACCTACTTTCATATACACTAAATACTCATTTAACTGCACACCTTCACAAGAGACGGAGTTAAATGCACCTCAGCTGAACTTTTCGAGCATTAGTGCAAGAAAAGCCAAATTGCAGCATTAGAAGACAATTATAATCTGTAAAATACCCTATAACTAGAGTTTTGAAAGTATATTTAGGGTATTAAAAAAAAAAAAAAATCATTCACATTGTTCATATCCACAGAAGTTGGCTAGCATCTTGGCCAGTCAATGAATAAACCTGAATACCACCAGAATTAAACATATACAGCTTGCAATTAATGTCATTGCTTGTACTAAAGATTGCACAGCATAATGCAAGTAGTTGCTTATGGATTGTGATCGTACAATGCGCATGCACAGATCCACACCGCAGCCTCGTCTGTTGTTGTTCGGAGGCGCTTTCCAGTACACTGGGACACTGGGACACTGGGACTGCCAAACCCTCATAAGCAAATAAATACTATCATATAACTCTTAAATAAAATGCAAATAAAACAGCCCCCGGTAGTACCGACATTAGATGTTTCATAAATAATCTCGAATTGTATATTTTCACACTTAAAACCAGCTAACGATTACCTGCAGGGATATAGAAACGTAATAAATCATGCTGTTCATAGGCTGCTTAGCTGTAGGCTATTTAATCGGGAACACGACGCTGTCAACAAGCTTTAGCCTTAAAAATATAATGCAATAGCACTGAATCTAAATGATCTATGTAGTTATTGAGTTCAGGTTACATGCGCGAAACTGCACACTTCCTAGCCGCCTATTATGAAACATCATCTTTGGAAATCCTTACCTTATGATCGCATCAGTGGCACAAACAAAGGCAGCAAACAGGCACAAATATGAAAACTTCATGTTCACTGTTGATGTAGCTATCGGTACTAGAAGCTCAATGTGACTTTGTGCTCAAGCTTTAAACAATGACCCAGCAGTTTACTGGCTGGAGTTAAATAAAGCGAGTCCCCCGTCCCCTCGTCAGCTGAGAGGAGTCACATGACACAGCGCCCCAGGCACAGAGCCGGGCTGTTGCACAACACACAGTTTCACAGTGTTTCACTAAACAGAGCATTGCGCTTGTATGGTTTTTGTTTCCAGGGGTTAATCAATATACAATTATGTTGTAAATACTAAAGTAAACAAACATGCACCAATGCATTGCTTACTTGAAAGGCAATTAATTGCTTTTTGCCAAGTATTTCCTGCAGATACTTTAATGCATGTTTGAAGTACATATTTTTTATTTGAAATTGTGAAATATACACAGTACAGTACTAAATACACCGATCAGCCATAACATTATGACCACTGCCAGGTGAAGTGAATAACACTGATAATCTCGATATCATGGCACCTGTCAGTGGGTGAGATATATTAGGCAGCAAGTGAACATTTTGTCCTCAAAGTTGATGTGTTAGAAGCAGGAAAAATGGGCAGCGTAAGGATCTGAGCGACTTTGACAAGGGCCAGATTGTGATGGCTAGACGACTGGGTCAGAGCATCTCCAAAACTGCAGCTCTTGTGGGGTGTTCCCGGTCTGCAGTGGTCAGTACCTATCAAAAGTGGTCCAAGGAAGGAAAAGCAGTGAACCGGCGACAGGGTCATGGGCGGCCAAGGCTCATTGATGCACGTGGGGAGTGAAGGCTGGCCCGTGTGGTCCGATCCAACAGACGAGCTACTGTAGCTCAAATTGCTGAAAAAGTGAATGCTGGCTCTGATAGAAAGGTGTCAGAACACACGGTGCATCGCAGTTTGTTGCGTATGGGGCTGCGTAGCCGCAGACCAGTCAGGGTGCCCATGGTGACCCCTGTCCACTGCCGAAAGCACCTACAATGGGCACGTGAGCATCAGAACTGGACCACAGAGCAATGGAAGAAGGTGGCCTGGTCTGATGAATCACAAGTTCAAGGTGTTGACTTGGCCTCCAAATTCCCCAGATCTCAATCCAATCGAGCATCTGTGGGATGTGTTGGACAAACAAGTCCAATCCATGGAGGCCCCACCTCACAACTTACAGGACTTAAAGGATCTGCTGCTAACGTCTTGGTGCCAGATACCACAGCACACCTTCAGAGGTCTAGTGGAGTCCAAGCCTCAATGGGTCAGGGCTGTTTTGGTGGCAAAAGGGGGACCTACACAATATTGGGCAGGTGGTCATAATGTTATGGCTGATCGGTGTAAACATTAATACAAATCAAAATCCTTAGCTAGATCCATTGCCATGACTGAGATTATATACATTTTAAACTAGAAAAATCATCCTGCAACAATCCTAAGAAACTTAAACTGTCACTTTTATAATATCTCAACCAATGATTGAAATCTTGGCAATTTCTAGAAGTATTTATATTTTCTGCACATTCCGAGCTTTAAAATAAACACAAAATAGACTTAAATTAATCTTCTTCAATTAATAAAATGGAAATGCATTGAGCACAAGTATTGTGAATCTGATTATAGCTGATTTCACGTAAACTAAAAGTCTATTTGGAGAAAAGCCAAGTTATCAGCAGTAACCAATTTGTTGATTATGGGAAATTTACATACAAAGTGCTAATATTCCTGCTTTGTACTTAACTTCCTTCTCATGAGAAATACACCACATTTGCATTTTCAACAAGGTTACAGACACTTACTTCCCCTAATCACATATCACATGCAAAAGGGACAAAAAGAGGCAAGAGAGTGATCCCAGACCCGGGTGACTACCATCACATGACAATTTTGCAATGTCACTTGTTTTAGCTGTGTCATGCTTGATTAAACTCAACTACTTTGTATTAATCATCATCATCATCATTATTATTATTACCACCATTATTAGTTTAGTGAAACAAAAATCTGATTGAAAAAGTACAATGATAAACAACATTGTACAGGACCATATGTTTTGTTTGGATGTTTTCTAGGTACTGGTTCGTCTGTGCCTTCCGAGAAAATAGGGACCATTTTGCTTTACTCTCTCTATTTTAGGAACACTTCAATCTAGCATGTCATTCAGCATTTACTGAAATACAAAAGTAATACATACACATGAATACTTCTGCAGCATTATATAAAAAGATGACATAAGTTAACAGTAATGCACCCTTTGTAAATATTTTATTGAAAATGCAGAACTAGTGTTTTTCTAGTGTAGAGAAGACAGATGCATCCGAAGGTGGTGCGGTTGGAGGTAGGAGGAGGTAAACAAAAGCCTTGCAGTGAAATTATAATGGAATGGTGAGTTACCTTGATTTCCAGGTGGTGCATAGCTCTCGAACCTCCTCTTTTCTTGTACCAGTTAAATGTAACAATAGGACAAGAGAATACGTTTTTTTTTGGTCTACATAAAAACACGTGTGTGTGTACATATACATTAACATGGGAATCACCTCAGTAACACATACAGAAACACTTGACAACACAATGGCAAAAGAGGTCTAATTTAACGTGTCTGTTTTGGTGCAAACTGCAGTGTTTTGACAAAGGCTTCTCTCTTACGATCTGTTTGGCTTCAGCAATGTTTAAAAGACATATCCTATTACTCCCCTGTGACTACACACCAAAACAGCATGCATTACCATATACAGACCGTGACCAAAGTCCCAGAGAGAGACGTAGAAAAAATAAGTAGGTAGGTTCACACAGGTGTTATGCACATCACACTTCAATACTTCCATTTCTGCAGCCAAAATGGCATTACCAGCACTGCACTGCAAAAATAAGTTAACATTTAGTATCGTCAAGTTTCAAGGTGCACAATATTAATTTTGTGAATGTCTTTTAAAGGCAGGAGGGTATCTAGTTATGGTGCCGATATCTTGTAAGTGATCCTGTAAGTAAGTGATTCATATTTTATCACCTTTAATTCCTTTTTTTTTTTTTTTGGAAAATAATATATGGCTTTCCTCCCAAACAAAAAGCTGTTAATAAGACATCTGATATGCCAACTTTAGCACGCATTAGAGGGTTAAATAAGGGGAGGAGGATGTCAGACCCTTCCTGCTCATTCAGTGGTCAGTGGCTGAACGATTCAAAATGCCCACCCACACTCTTTGGGGTTCAGCAGTCCCTGACAGTAGAGAATATGGGGCTGGATGTGTCCAAGAATGATGCGCTTCGGGCCTCCAAATAAGAAGAATGCTTCGTCTATCTCCAGCCCCCAGTCTCTTAACGTCTTCATGGCCCTGCAGCTCACGTCCTTATTGCTGCAAACTGTCAGTAAATAGGCACACAGTGGACTGTGGTCTCGGCCAAACTTCTTCCTCATCTCACCAATGAGCATCGCAAGCTCTTTAACGGGAGCCTGAAAGAAGAAGAAAGAAGAAGAAAGAAGAAATAGAAGTTCCCACTGTCTGATGACCAGTTTCCATTGATTGTGGTTTCATTCCAATGTGTTCACCTTCTAGCCTTATGGCTCCTCCTCACAAACTAAACCAGCAACACTACGAGGCTACGGAAATGTATCAACATTTACTTAACAAAACATACAAAGATTTTTATTTTATTTTTCTCTCCCATTCCCAACAGAGCATCTGAGAGGAAGGCTCCTGTGGTAGGATACAAAGTTCACCTGAGAAAAGATGAATACAGCATCCTTCATCCACCCTCATAAGCTAAAGCTGTTCCTCTCCTGTACCTTTGCTGTAGATTCACTGTCCTCGGAGGAAACCAAGGCATCCCCAATGAAGAGAACCCTCAGCTGATCTGTGGCAGCCTGGACGTCCTGCTTGAACAGGAGAGCCGCTGGAATACCTATACAGGACGACAACACAGAAGATCACTCTAATCCTGGGATCTTCTCGAAAACCAATAGGGATGCTGCCCAGGTAAACAGAAGTCTGGTTTCTTAACAATCACATACCTTTGCTTTCCATGTTAACATTTAGTATTAGACTGGGCACATTATTTACTTTATCTACTGGGGCTGGTATCAGTTCCCTTCATTCTTGAACCTCTATTTACATTTCTTGAACAAACGTTTGTATAACATTCATTGTTTGAGAAACTATGTGGAAAAATACAGTTTTAACTAATCTGGTGGGAAAAAAAAGACTATTTATAAAGATCTGCAAAATGATTGGCTCTGTATGTGCTCCTTGAAATGCATCAGTTGCATTTGGATATTGTGCATTTGTACATTGTCGGGGAATATGAATACTGTAATTTTCCCAATATACCTTTTTCCAGAACCTTGCCAACATCTCTCTGGTCTGTTGACAGGTACAATTTTACATTTGTTGACTGCAATTTTTCGGAGTAGTCCTCATCATTGAAAAAGCAAAATCTGCTGATGTCCAGACCTGAAACAGAAGAGTATATCGAAAATATTGAACAGTCATAAAGCATACAGCTATAATCTTAACTAAGTATGTCTTTGATACATTAATTAATCAGTTAATAATCTCCCTTCACAAATGTATTAAATGTCACATTCGATAGCCTTGCTTGACACTAAAAGCTTGTTTAAGGATTGATTTTGTTTCCTAACTACCATATTTTTGTCCTCCATCCCCCCCTGTACTCCACTCAGGTACAGAAATGAAACCTCAAAAGTGAGGAATTGAGAAGCAATGAGAAAGTGAGCTGGAGATAAAGTGGGTGCAGCAGTCCATGAAACTGGAATCTGCTTCTCTACAAAGGAACGCAAATTTGTCAGACTCTTATCTTAAATGTCAAGACCAGCGAGGCATGTACCTGCTCCACTCACCATAATGCTTTGCACCGTTTATGATCTGTGGGTGGCTTTCTGGCCTGTTATTAGATACGATAATCACATCAAACAGCAGTGTTTCCTCTGGATTCTTCTCCAGCAGTTTCTCATTCACCATTTGAGCCGCCTGCAGAGCACAAAGAAGCTAGTCAGACCCAGGGAGCCTGCTTGGCGGAGGTGTAAAGCACTCCTGCTCCAGCCTTGAACCCGTGAATAACTGTTCTTGTTCAGATCTGCTTTTGCTTGCTTTTCTAGAACTCAGTATCTCAAGAGATGTTTTGCTTCACAAACAAAGGTGTAATCTCTGCTAATGTCATGTTTATAAAAATGTATATATTTTATGTTCATATTGTACTCTTTATTTTTATCAGTGTTACAACTTATTGCAATGGACAGCATCAAAGCACAGCAAGTCCAGGAATCACCATCATTTTTTTCTTATCATGTTTTGTTATAGCTATGATCACGAATGTGTAGCAGCAAACCACTTACATGAGTCAGTTTTACCAACAGCTGTGAAACTAAAGCATTTTTTTTATTTTTTAAGTAGATGGTCAAAATGTAAGACAAAGACCAACAAACACACTCCTACACAAAGAAACACAAAACCAATGTTATCATATTCTTTTATTACAGAAACAGAGTTTAATGGCAGTGATGGCAATTTCCATACATCCAACTCATGAACAGAGCTCAAGAGTTTGCCAAAGTCAAAACAGCAGCTTACCTTGATAAAGGGAAGGGCTGGACCCTGCTTTAGTGGCAGGTTCTCTTTGCCTTTATCCCCCTCAGTGTTGTCCTCTTGCAGGTCAAAGACTGCGTGGGACGAGACCGCAATCACGATGGCTCTATTGGAGTCCTTCTGCAGGTAGACAACATCTTCATTCAATGACAGAACATCATTACACCCCTGCATATACTGATGGGAAACACACAGGATGAATCTGAGCGGCACATCCCTCCATTCCCAGATAAGAGGGATTAAAAAGGGAACAGGCTCCATTATCTGAACTCTGGAAAGCTGATGACCTGAATGACACAGCTGTTTCCTTTGCTTTGCTGTTTATTGCCAATAAATTAAACCCTTATTTTTGCCTGGTATAACTGACAATAATATTAATCATTAAACAAACATGAACCCAGATTTACACAATACCCCCTTGAAATGACATCATATTAATTACTACGGCAAATATTAGTGCTGATACAATCGATTATGTAGTGACGGGCATATAAATCAAGTGGGTGTATTTGAAGTGTAGCACCTAGATCTCTCCATGATCTGTTCAATACGTTGAAGTGTTAAGTTTCGCATTGCAGAGTCTTACCTGTTTGACATCAGTGTTCAAAATGACGTTTTCACATTGTTCCATCTTGTCACCTGTTTCTGCTGAGAACACATTCGTTGCGGTGAAAGACATTTCTGTGAATTTTGCTACATTCATCTTGCAGCAGTAGTCTAGATTTTAACAATTCATTAATATGTAACCTATCAGTATTTTTCAAACAATGCATGCGATAATAATTATTTTCACTACATAACGTTTACCATACTCATACTAAAGTGGTGGCGGGGCATGTGAACAAGTGTTACAAATTGTATAATTTCAATAAAAATACATTCTCGGATGTTTTACCTTGAATCCGGAAGAAAAAAATGCAATAAAAATAAACTGACAAAGCCTTGATGCACTATTTTAATGAATGCAATATAAATACATTAAATTATTGCAACACTATATAATGCACCTGCATTATTTCAATTGTTTCTCGTAACATTTGTTTCTGGACTCAATTTCCTTGTTGATGTATGACACACGCTTGTCGGGTTTTCTGTCGCAAACCACATTCACACGCCAGGGTGCGACGCTTTTTGATCCAGGCTTTAGACTAGAGCACATTGCTCATTAAATAAACTTTTGTTTGTATTGTATAGTTTGATCTAACTTAATTAAAATATTCAGTTCAAAGCAAAGGTTTATGCCATGTAAAATAAGATATAACTTCGGATATATACGAACCTCACCGGAAAATACCGAACCCTAGTCTGAAATGTATGAGTTTTAAATGTGGTTTTCGACAGACAACTGCATGGGATGAGCGTCTCGCTTCAGGAAGTGCCTTTGTGAAGCGCGAAGGACTGTGGGAAGTGTAGTATTTTAAAGCCCGACTGAACAGACGAACCAACTATGCAAAACAATATCAAGAGGAAGAAAATGTTGTAAAGCGCATACAAAAGGGACGGAGATGAAACAAAATACATAGAATATTTTGAGCTTCAAAGAGATCTTAAGAAAGGGAATCAAGAAAGCAAAGATGGAAATAGAAAGAAACTTAGGTCTTGGAGCTAACGCTAATGCAAAGAGCTTTTTTCAATACTACAACAGCAAGAGGTCAATAAAGGAAGAAGTGAAACAGATAAAGGGCAAAAATGGAAGGAAGTGGCAAATGTTCTAAATGAGTATTTCACAGAGGTTTTTACAAAAGAAAAAATGGATAACATGCCACAGGTTAACAATCAGTCCATGCAAATCCTAGGAGAGATCAGGATACAGTGAGGGAAAAAAGTATTTGATCCCCTGCTGATTTTGTACGTTTGCCCACTGACAAAGAAATGATCAGTCTATAATTTTAATGGTAGGTGTATTTTAACAGTGAGAGACAGAATAATAACAACAAAATCCAGCAAAACGCATTTCAAAAAAGTTATAAATTGATTTGCATGTTAATGAGGGAAATAAGTATTTGACCCCTTCGACTTAGTACTTGGTGGCAAAACCCTTGTTGGCAATCACAGAGGTCAGACGTTTCTTGTAGTTGGCCACCAGGTTTGCTCACATCTCAGGAGGGATATTGTCCCACTCCTCTTTGCAGATCCTCTCCAAGTCATTAAGGTTTCGAGGCTGACGTTTGGCAACTCGAACCTTCAGCTCCCTCCACAGATTTTCTATGGGATTAAGGTCTGGAGACTGGCTAGGCCACTCCAGGACCTTAATGTGCTTCTTCTTGAGCCACTCCTTTGTTGCCTTGGCTGAGTGTTTTGGGTCAGTGTCATGCTGGAATACCCATCCACGACCCATTTTCAATGCCCTGGCTGAGGGAAGGAGGTTCTCACCCAAGATTTGATGGTACATGGCCGCGTCCATCGTTCCTTTGATGCGTTGCAGTTGTCCTGTCCCCTTAGCAGAAAAACACCCCCAAAGCATAATGTTTCCACCTCCATGTTTGACGGTGGGGATGGTGTTCTTGGGGTCATTCCTCCTCCTCCAAACACGGCGAGTTCAGTTGATGCCAAAGAGCTCGATTTTGGTCTCATCTGACCACAACACTTTCACCCAGTTCTCCTCTGAATCATTCAGATGTTCATTGGCAAACTTCAGACGGGCCTGTACATGTGCTTTCTTGAGCAGGGGGACCTTGCGGGCGCTGCAGGATTTCAGTCCTTCACGGCGTAGTGTGTTACCAATTGTTTTCTTGGTGACTATGGTCCCAGCTGCCTTGAGATCATTAACAAGATCCTCCCGTGTAGTTCTGGGCCGATTCCTCACCGTTCTCATGATCATTGAAACTCCACGAGGTGAGATCTTGCATGGAGTCCCAGACCGAGGGAGAGTGCTCCTTATCTCAGCTCGTTACCTGTATAAAAGACACCTGGGAGCCAGAAATCTTGCTGATTGATAGGGGATCAAATACTTATTTCCCTCATTAACATGCAAATCAATGTATAACTTTTTTGAAATGTGTTTTTCTTGATTTTTTTGTTGTTATTCTGTCTCTCACTGTTAAAATACACCTATCATTAATATTATTGACTGATCATTTCTTTGTCAGTGGGCAAACGTACAAAATCAGCAGGGGATCAAATAGTTTTTTCCCTCACTGTAAATGATGAGGAGGTACTAAAGGGACTAGCAGAATTAAAAACAAATAAATCACTTGGGTCAGATGGTATATTTCCAACAGTACTTAAAGAAATGAGGGAAATTATTTTTAGGCCGCTAACTCCAAATGATAAAATGATAATTCCAAATGACACTTAGAACAGGGGATGTGCCAACTGACTGGAAGACAGCAAATGTCAAACCAATCCACAAGAAAGGGGACAAAACTGAGCCAGGAAATTACAGACCAATCAGTTTCACCTGCATCACCTGTAAAATGTTGGAAAAAATTATTAGACAGAAAATAGAGGAGCATCTTAATGAAAACCATATTCTTGGAGATAGTCAACATGGGTTTAGACGAGGCAGATCATGTCTTACTAATTTATTAGAATTTTTTGAACACACAAAAACTTTGCGTACTAACAGTGAAATGAACACAAGAATGTGCGTTCCTCCACGCCAACTTCATGTCTGGCGTACGTACATTTCTCATGGTTTTTGTCCGTTTCCGACTCTTACAGGCAATGAAGTGAAGTTGCAAACATTACACTACGAATTGTTGTACAAGTCTATCGCACCACCACCTGTGAGAAGCATTGCTATTTGTTGTGTTCACTTTAATGTGTTGTATATTGTGAGTATCCACTAGGGGGTGCTATAATTATATGTAATGTTATGGTCTGGTAGAGAAAAAAAATAGTTAAGATGTCTTCCTGGCTTTAACAAAGACTTGTTGAACCTGACTACTGTGTCTATCTCCTGATTTTAATACTACACAACACTATTAATTTGCAATTTATAAACTAATTAAAATACTATTGTCACACAAGCCTTATGGGAATATTCTATCAATTATGCAATTAAGTAAGAACATATAAAAGCATGTGCAGATTGATACAACCCTTAGTCTATGGCAATGGCAGCGTTGGCCTTATTAGAGGACTTTGCTAATGGCAGAATCCGAGGAGAACGAGTTTTTAGGGACCACAATGATTTTCTGGCAAACGATGCTGACAATTTGCAGCGATAGCCGGTTTTCCTAATGTAATCCGAGCGATCGACTACACACACATTGCTATAAAGGTGCCATCTGAAGAAAAATGTGCACATGTGAATCGGAAACATTTCCATTCAATAAATGTGCAGATAATATGTGATGCACAAATGCGCCTAACAAATATTGTTGTAGCTCCCTCCAGTAGTCAACACGAAGCACGAGGTCTCGTAGGCTGCTTCCTACTTAGGAGGGGCTAAATCTCAAAAGCCTTCTTCCTTGTCTTCTTTACTCGGATAATATACATTTAGATATCTTTATATTCTTAATATTTACTTAGCTCGGAGAGCTCTTGCGATGCTATGTTTTAGCTCTACACTTTAGATGTTGTGCCCCCTTTAATTACGTGCGGAACACAAGGATGGCGCTAATTAGTTCCGCCTCTACGATATCCTATTAATTTTAGGTAGGAACCAAAAAAATAGTCACAAACTTAACTAAAGCTGAGAGGCAGTTACACTCCCACCAAATCACAAGTGATTTCTCAGAACAGCTTGGAGACACACATACTGCATATAAACTGCACATAATATTAATTTCAAAGTACTAACTATTTACTTATTATCTTAACTTAAGAACTAGTTGAAAGAGTGACTAGAGGATGCTGGAGTCTTCAGTCTGCTTCCAACAATGTAACTGTCTTATGGATGGGCCTCTCCAAATGAACAGGTTTAGAGATGCGCTTTCCTCTTCCATCCAGAGTTGAATCGCCGATAAGCAACTTGAGCCTTCTCACTCTTCCGTCCTTTCCTGGGTACACTTCAATAACCTTTGCTAACTTCCACTGGTTTCGTGGTGTAGCATCATCTTGCAAAATGACAATATCATTGACCTTAGCGTTTCTGCGGTCTTTGGTCCACTTCTGTCTCTGTTGGAGATTGAGGAGGTATTCCTTTTTCCACCGTGTCCAAAAGTTGTTGGCTAAGAGTTGAACTCTGCGCCATCTTTTACGGAGGTACAGATCTTCCCTGACGAACTTTCCAGGAGGTGGAGAGATGATCGTGGATTTCATGGTCAGGATGTGATTTGGTGTCAAGGGCTCTGGACAGGATGGATCGTTCAGATGATCAGTGGTCAGAGGTCTGCTATTTACAACCGCCATAACTTCATATAGGAACGTTCGTAGTGAGGAGCAGTCAAGTTGTCTGGCTGACTGTTCTAGAATGGACGTCAAGACACTTCTGATAGTGCGAATTTGTCTTTCCCAGACGCCACCCATATGACTTGAAGCTGGGGTGTTCATGATGAACTCACATCTCAGTTCTTTGAGTTCCTCTTGATCCATCTCCTTTAATGCTTGAATGAATTCACGCCTGGCACCAACAAAGTTTGTCCCTTGATCACACCTTATTTGCCGTACTATTCCACGAATAGCGATGCATGAACGCAGAGCGTTAATGAAGGCATCTGTGGTCAAGTCGTCGAGCATTTCAATATGCACTGCTCTGGAACACATGCAGGTAAGTAAGAGTCCATAACGCTTTAACTCTTTTCTTCCTTCCTTGATGTGGAATGGCCCGAAGCAGTCAATCCCGCAGTAAGTAAATGGAGGGGTTGTTTCCATTCGATCTTCCGGGAGATTTGCCATCCTTTGTTGTTCTGTGCATCTTCTGAACTTCCTGCACGTTGTGCATTTGTAAATATGGGATGACACTGCCCTGCTGCATCCCAGGATCCATATACCATTGGATCGGATCTCATTTATGGTCATTCCCCGTCCCTGATGGTGCACTCTCTCGTGATAGTGCTTGACGAGTAATGCCGACACGTGACTGTCTCTAGGGAGAACAGCTGGATGCTTCACATGTGGATGAAGAGCAGCATGAGTTAAGCGGCCTCCGACTCTGAGGATACCTTGGTCATCCAGGAATGGACCCAACTTGTGTAACTTGTTGGCCTTGTCTTTGATTTGTGAGTTCTTATGACACTGGATGCCCTGTATTTCTTGAGAGAGGGTTGCTTGTTGGACCATCTTGATTATGCTGAGCTCTGCATCTCTCCTTTCCTCTAAACTGGTGCTTTCCCAGGACCTTGGCCTGAGGCCTTTCGCTTCCCTTGCACGCCGCTTTAGTCTGGCTATAGCTTTCACCATTCTTGACCAGTCAGAGAACTTTCGTAGACAATCTAACAGTGACCTTATTTCCTTTGCCAGGGTGTCATGAGCCTGGGCCTTCTTGATCTCTGGATCACTACTTGCAATCTCTCCCACCTTGACTACTTCGCTGGTCAGCTCTTTCTGCCAAAGAAAGCTTGGACCCGTGAACCAGTTGGAAGCTACAAGTTGTTTTGCTGCAAGACCTCTTGAGGCATGATCTGCTGGATTCTCTTCGGAAGCCACATACCTCCATTGCGCAGACTCCGTACTTTGCTTGATGCGTTCCACACGGTTTGCCACGAACACATGAAATCTCCTGGCCTCGTTACTGATGTATCCGAGGACAACCTTTGAATCGGTCCAGAAGAATTCCTGTAGGCAATCTATCTCCAGTTCCCTTTTGAGCATGTCACTGGTGCGGACGGCTACGACTGCTGCTGACAGCTCAAGTCTTGGTATGGTGGTAACCTTAGCAGGGGCTACTCTTGACTTCCCCATTACCAAAGAGCAGTGGACTTCACCTGATGCACTGACTGCTCTGAGGTACGAACACTCGCCATAACCTGACACGCTGGCATCAGAGAAATGATGGAGCTCGTAGCTCTGAACCTTAAAGTTTAATGGAATGTAGCATCTCTGAATCTTTACACCAGCCAGGTTTTGCAGGTCTTGGAGCCAAAACTCCCACAGGGGTCGAAGATCATCAGGTAAGATGTCATCCCAACTGAGCTTGTTATGACACATCTGCTGCAGAATCTGTTTTCCCACCAGGATGAACGGTGCCACAAATCCGAGTGGATCGTATACTGAAGCGACAGTGGATAAAACTCCTCTTCGGGTAAGTGGATTTTCTTTCACAATCACTCTGAACTGGAACTCGTCAGAAGCCACGCACCACTGTATGCCAAGTGCTCTTTCCACGTGTAGCTCTCCCAGGGCCATGTCCAGGTCTTGGGCGGCTTTTGCACATTCTTCTTTGGGGATTGAGGCTAGGACTTTCTTGCTGTTGGAAATGAACTTGTGCAGCCTGAGTTTGCCTTTGTTGCAGAGCTCTCTTGCCTCCTTCACTAACTGAATAGCTTGGCTTTCAGACGCTAAGCTTGACAAGCCGTCATCAACGTAAAAGTTCTTCTGAATGAACTTGATGGTGGCTTCACTGAAGTGTCCGTGTCCTTCGGCTGCGAGGTGCTTGAGTCCATAGTTAGCGCAGCCAGGTGATGAAGCAGCGCCAAACAAGTGGACCTTCATCCGGTAGATGGATGGTTTGGCTTCAAGATTTCCATTCTCCCACCACAGGAATCTTAGGTAATCTTGGTCTTCTGCTTTAACGTGGAACTGGTGGAACATGCGTTCAATGTCACACATGATTGCCACTGGACCTTTCCGGAAACGACACAGAACTCCCACCAAGGTGTTTGTCAGCTCTGGACCGGTCAGGAGATGGTCGTTTAAGGATGTCTCTTGAAATCTCGCCGAACAATCGAAGACAACACGTATCTTCCCAGGCTTTTGGGGATGATACACCCCATGGTGTGGGATGTACCATGCTGGAGCTTTATTGAGGTCTTCTTCTGGGACCCTTTCTGCATCTCCACGTGTTATGATCTCATCCATGAAGGTCTTGTAGTCTTTGTAGTACTGTTTGTTTCTTTTCAGCTTCCGTTCTAGGCATCTGAGACGGTGGATGGCGCACACCATGTTATCTGGTAAGTTGGGTCTTTCATTCTTGAATGGCAGTGGCATCTCATAATGACCATTGTCCTTGAGCCTGATGCCTCTTTCCATCTTTGACAGGAATCGGAGATCCTCTTGAGAGATGTGACTGTCCTCCAAAGACCTTTCGACAAAGTCCGATTCCAGCACCTTGATGACATCTGCAGGTGAGACTACCTCTTTGACTTGAGTTCTACAGACATAGTGAACTTCGCTTGTGAGGTTTGAAGAGGACTGAAGACCAGGCATCACTTGCCTCACGATGACCTGGTGACTTATTCCAATTTCATCTCCATAGTCAAGACATGGGTTGCCATAGCCAACTACGCTCCAGCCCAGGTCTGTTCTCTGAGCAAAGGGCTGATTTTCTTTACCAGGCACCACTTGCCTTGGGACAAGAGCTTGAGGACAGTTGTAGCCGATTAGCAGGCCCACGTCGCAGCTTTGTTGAGGAGCAATCTCGTCTGCGACGTGTTCCAGATGAGGCCATGCCTTTGCAGTCTCTGGTGTGGGAATATGATCTCTGTTTGCAGTGATGAATTCTCTTGAGTAGGTCACTGGCAGAGGAATTATCTTGTCTGAGTAGAATCCTCTCACTTGTAGTCCAGTCAGTTTCCGACAGGACACAACTGTGTTTCTTGAAGCCATTGTGGAGAGCTTTAGCTGAACTGGTTCCTTCTTTGTGTGAAGAGTCTTTGCCGTTTCTTCCAGGATGAATGTCGTGTCGCTCTGTGTATCGAGGAGTGCATACACAAGAACTTCACGATCTGGCTCACTTGTGACTGACAACCACACTGGAATGACTGTGGATGTATGAGTGTCTTTAACATTCTGTAAAACTCTGTTGGATGTTGACTCACGTGATGATCTTGCTGCCCTATCTTGTGGCCGCTCTATTTTCCTTTCTCTTGACTTGCCACTGTTCCCTGCTCCACTAAGCCGTGTTGACATCCTTTCTTCTTTGGTGCGATTATCATGGAGGCAAGCTGGATGTCTTTTTTCACACATATCGCAGATCTCTCTGTTTTCACAGTCCTTCGAGCGATGGCCAAACTTCAGACAGCCGAAACACAATTTCTTCTCTTGAACAAACTTGACTCGCTCTGAAATAGTCTCATCCATAAATTTGCGACACTTGTGTAGACTGTGACCTGCCTTCTCACAGAAGACACAGCTTGTGGTAACAGCTTTCTCGTCTGAGTTGGTTGCCAATACCTTTGCTCCATGACCTCTTGTCTTTGAAACCTTGATCTTCTCATTTTCACTTGGTTTTAGAGCGTGGAGGGACGTTATTGGGTTACAGGCGATTTTGGCTTCACGTGTGAGAAACTTGACGAACTGGCTAAAGCTTGGGAACGTGTGACTTTGTTCTTCCACTTCTATCACCTTCCTATTCCATCTTGAGGTCAGCCAGTCTGGAAGTTTAGAGAGTATTTTCTGATTTTCGTTGCAGTCGTTGAGTACTTCAAGACCTCTGATCTGAGACATGGCCGCCTCACAGCTGCGAAGGAAGTCAGCGAGTTCTTGAAGTTCCACACTCCCCTTAGAGTTTATTTTGGGCCACGTATCAAGCTTATCTCTGAAGGCCTTGGCGATAAGGAATGGATTGCCGTATCTCTCTTCTAGGATGGTCCACGCTGCACAATAAGCTGACTCTGTGCCTAGCAAGAAGTAGCTTTCAATGGCCTTTTTGGCTGGTCCACCCACATACTTTCGCAGATAGTATATTTTCTCTTCAGCTGGTATGTTTTTCCTGTCAATAAGTGTCTGAAAGGAGACTTTCCAGTCATTAAATCTGAGTGGGTCGCCGTTGAACGTTGTTGGTTCAGGTACGGGAAGACGACTCGCACTGATGGACTCTGCGAATGCTCTAACAAGAGCTGCAGTATTGTCTTCTTGTTTTGGTTGTGTCAGAGAGTGAGGTGGGGAGCAATGCTGCAATAGGCTACTTTCATGCTTGACTTCCTCATTCTCCTTCGGAGGGACACATTGATGGAGCAGCCCAAATATTTCTTCATCTGAGCATTCACTTTGTTCATATACTTGCTGTCTCGCCTTAGCAGCCTCTAGCTTCTTGATTGTCTCCAATCTTTCTAGTTCTCTGCGCTTGGCTTCCAGCACCCTTTGTCTTTCTGCATTTTCAGCCTCTTGATTAGCTCGTAAATTGGCTGCTTCAGTTTCGAGTCTTTCAAGTTCTTTGATATGACGTTCTTGCTCTAGCAGTACTTTTAAAGTGGCTTCATTGGCAGCAACTTCAGCAGCAGCATCTCGTCTTGCAGAAGACTGGCTTGAACGGGATGTTATTCTTGAGTTAGTTTGAGAATGAGCAGACGACTTGGTGCGGTGAGAGTTGACGCTTACTTTGTCTGAGGCTGCAGCTTCAATTACAGACTCTATTGATTTCACTCTTTGTTCTTCACCCCCTCTTGTGTCTAGAAGAGCCTTTGCAGTCTGGATGATTGTTCTTGTTACTGCTTCGCAGGTGTCTGCTCTGCGACGTGTGTCTTGGTCGGGAATGTCAATGTGCCTTAAATCTTCATAAACAACGTTCAGATTATCTGAGGCATTGCTTATCTTAGTAATGTGGTCACGCAGCAGGTTGTTTGAGCATTGTCCACTCAGCGCTTGTTTGGCATCCTTAGCGATAGCTTTCCACTTCTCGTAGCTCACACTGAAACGGTGTGCAAATCTTCTTACTTGCTGATCGTGCAGTTCTTGGCCCTTTTCCGTAAACCTGCGGACCCTTTGGCTTCTATGTGGCTCTTGTGAGGAAGTGTGGTTATCTCCTGTGCCTTCAGCAGCTTGTGGTTGCATGTCTGCGCAGTGCTGCTGCGCGTCTTCACCTGCACCCTCTTTGTCACTCTCAAAGAAAAGCTCAAACTCTGACATTTTGCTTTAGTTTGGTTTAAATCTAAACTTGTTTTTTAGTTGAGTAAATTACCTTGTTCACAATAATCTAAGTTATGTTTAACTTAGCTTAAGCTCAATTGAGTAGTTGTTTTTAATCTCTGATATGTGAATAGTCAGCCTTTAATTACTTGCAGCTACTGACACTACTTTGGAGAAAAATTACTCTCTGCAGCTAAATTAACTTGCTTTTTCCAAAATAAAAACTGTACTAACTGTACTCAAAGACTAGTAACACTCACTTTGTGATCTATGGAGCTATGGTCTTCTTGCCTGATAACTTGTTATAGTTATATATGGCCTTATTTAAATCTTAAATTACCACAAATGAAATTAAACAAACCAAAAATATTAACTCTTAGTTAAACTTGTACATATACCACATTAAGTAATAACCATTCACTTTTAAGTCTAAATATGACCAATTCTGCCTTACTCTCGGTACTAATAGTTCTTAATATTCACATCCTACTCATCAGTAGACACAATATCAACACAGTAGCAATATCAATCCACTTCAATTTGAGAAAAGGTAAGTAAACAAAACATTAACTAATGGGAAATGCAAAGAAATGTCTCATTCTCTTGCCCAGAACGCTTAATGTCTCTGAATTACAGCTTCATTTGCGTTATGAAACCTGATTCTTCCGTGGGCGCTGCCTCTTCTCGCGCTGTCATGTGCGGATGTCTCGGCCCGACCACGACTCGCGCTCTCCGATGCCGTCTTCCTCGCCTCCTCATGCGGAGCAGACGAGTTCTCACTGTAGCTCCCTCCAGTAGTCAACACGAAGCACGAGGTCTTGGTTAAAAAACGGGGTTTTATTTCAACAACATATCATGTCAACCCGTGAGAACTGGGTTGAAAGAGAGAAAAAAAATAAAAGGAAATTATAAATACAATGCATGTATGTATGTCTTGAATACAGTTTGTGCCGTTATAGTTACACACTAGTTAACACAAGCTATGCACATGAAATATATCACAGACAACTGGATACAAAAGAAACATACCTCGTAGGCTGCTTCCTACTTAGGAGGGGCTAAATCTCAAAAGCCTTCTTCCTTGTCTTCTTTTACTCGGATAATATACATTTAGATATCTTTATATTCTTAATATTTACTTAGCTCGGAGAGCTCTTGCGATGCTATGTTTTAGCTCTACACTTTAGATGTTGTGCCCCCTTTAATTACGTGCGGAACACAAGGATGGCGCTAATTAGTTCCGCCTCTACGATATCCTATTAATTTTAGGTAGGAACCAAAAAAATAGTCACAAACTTAACTAAAGCTGAGAGGCAGTTACAATTGTAGCAAGGTGGCCTGGGTCAACCCATGATTCATACATCCTTACAAACAGCATGGTTGGGATGAGGCTCCAAGCTGGCAGGGTGCGCGATGCATTTAAAGTTATGGTTCTATTTCATTTTATTTTTATTTTAGTTTTTGCTGTTTAATTATTCAACTGCCCATCAGGAGACCGCGGTTATCCACTAAAGACGTGGCTGTTAACCCCCCTCACCAACCCACAAACTGACCAGGAGCGCAGCTACAATGATGCCTATTCTCGCACTCGGTCAGTAGTAGACCGGGCGATTGGGCAGCTGAAATGTCGGTGGCGCTGCCTGGACAGGATCGGGGGAGGCTGTTATAGCGCCTGGCAAGGTGTGCCGCATGTGCTGGCCTGTGCTGAGCTGCACAATGTCGCGCACAGGCACGGCATACCACTTGGTGAGGTGGCGGCACCGCCGGATGACCCCGACCCAGGACCAATGTATGTGCAGCCCAACCAACAAGCCATTCAGGCC
This sequence comes from Amia ocellicauda, assembly GCF_036373705.1. Lineage (NCBI taxonomy): Eukaryota > Metazoa > Chordata > Actinopteri > Amiiformes > Amiidae > Amia > Amia ocellicauda. The sequence goes on along the minus strand of NC_089853.1, from coordinate 10,388,194 downwards.
CGTCAACATGTGATTGCGACAATATAAATGGTAATCGGAGACAAAGTTCATTTTTTGACCAATTGTACCACTGCCTGTCGGTGCGCAGCAGTTCTCCGCTTAACTTCCACCTTTATATCAGACTATTTCTTTTTAAGGTCTTTTACAGTGCGATTTTCAGACCCCACCGCATTGACGGCCACAGCCAAACTCTCCTTCTCATTCTTTTTCCTTTTGTTATTAATTCGGAGGACGAAGTTCCAAATAAATAAAAGGACTCTGGGATAGTTAGCAAACTTGTCAAATTTGTAGATGATACTAAAATAGGTGGCTCAGCAGATACAATCTGGCAGCGCAGGCTATTCAAAGGGACTTAGATAATATTCAGTTGTGGGCCGATACCTGGCAGATGAAATTCAATGTGGACAAGTGCAAGGTATTACATGCAGGTAACAATAATGTCCACTATAATTACACTATGGGAGGTACAGATCTAGATGAAGTAACGCATGAGAAAGACCTAGGAGTCTATGTTCTCCATCCAAACAGTCTGGGGAAGCAATGAAAAAGGATGTCAGGATAACGCTGCTCTAGAGGCAGTTCAGAGGAGAGCAACCAGACTTATTCCAGGTCTGAAGGGAATGTCCTACTGAGAGACTGAGGAACTGAACCTTCTCACCCTGGAACAGAGGAGACTACATGGGGACTTGATTCAAGTCTTCAAAATAATGAAAGGCATCGACCGCATCAAACCAGAGGAGCTTTTCCAGATCAGCAGGGACACACGCACCCGGGGACACAAATGGAAATTGGGCTTCAAGGCATTCAAGACAGAAAACAGGAGACACTTCTTCACACAGAGAGTCGTCACAATCTGAACAAACTCCCCAGCGATGTGGTAGAAGCTGAAAATTTGGGAACATTAAAAATAGACTGGATAGGATCCTTGGATCACACAGTTATTAATGGACACCAAACGAGCACAATGGGTCGAAGGGCCTCCTCTTGATTGTAAACTTTCTTATGTTCTTATGTTCACCTGACCATTTAAAGCTTGGATAGATCAAGAACAACGCGTGAAGTATATGGAGTGGATGATGGTTCCCTCTTGTGGTGTCATTTGGAATTGTTTCTATTGGATTCAGAGGACTGAATACATTCTGTAGCACAAGTTTTACTACACAAATAAATGCATTATATATAATATAAATAATGTATAATAATAAATAATATATAGCACTTCGTACAAAAACATTAACATCTATTTATATTTTTATTATTATTATTATTTAATCATTTAATTATGTATGTATGTATTTATTTATTAGCAGACGCCCTTATCCAGGGCGACTTACACAATTTAAGAACAATATACAGTGCAATAATACAGTACAGTTCAAAACATGATGCAATCTACAAATTCCAATTTACACAAGTGTATAGGAAATATACAGTAAACAATAGAAGCCTTACGTCCTAGGTTGTTAGTATAGTCGGCACATTTGTTTTCTTTTTGGAAATCTATTATATTCTAATTGTTTCCTAAAGTGCTAAACAAAAACAATATATTTTCGTTCTTGCTTTGGTTTTCTACTTAAAAAAAAACAAATAAAAATAAAAACGTCTGAAGTTAGAAGTCCATTCCCTGCCAAGGCAAATACACTTTCCTGCATTCTCGTCTCAATATCTCGAAATACTTTGAAAATATAAAAAACAAAAAACAAAAACAGTGCAGCTTCTTGTCTTCTCACAGCAGAGCATCCAGAATGAAGATATTGTAGATCTTGTAGGCTGATATTTGATGAGCTAATTTCACTTTTCTCTGCGCACTGTAGCTTGTGACAGAGTAGTGCTGTTCTGTTCTCTGCAGCTTATGTGCACCTGTATGTTTATTTCTAAGCCGCACCCCTGCAAACAAGGTCCCTTGGACAAAAGTGAATCCATATATCCATTGTGTGTGTTGCGGATGATAATTAAAAAACAAAACAAAAAGCAAACTTGAATTGATCTGTTGGGTCATTGTAGCAGGGTCAAAACCTTCATGCACATGCCTCCAAGTTTCCAAGCTGGACTTTTCCTGCCCGACCAGTCGAGTGGGGAGGAGCTCCACACATTCCAGTGGGATGTGCTCTGGGCAGCAGGCTGTGTGCAGGGTGACTTGTACAAGTGAGGTGGGGGTTTACTGCTGTGCTGCACTTGTTCAAAATAAGCTGGAGCTGAAAATCCTGTTAGGTGTCAATTTAGCCTAGCTACTGTTCACAATGTGCCTTAGAGATGAAAACGAAGCTTTGAAACACAATGAAGTAATCTGAGTATTGGAGCCCTGTTGTCCCCAGGAGCTAGGAGACAAAGGTCGGATTCTTTTTTATCAGAAATAAGGTAGGACAATTATGTTTTTCATCACTTTTATTCACTACAAATGTATGAGGCCTATGTCAGAAACAAGGGAAAACTTCAGCCTAGTGTTTGTTGACTGAAAAAGCTAGAATTAATAATTTGAAACATACTTTTAAATATACATGGCAGCTTTGAGTCCTCATTATAATCTAAAATATGTGATCTTTCTAGGACATTTGTGTTTTCCTTGGGATTAATTTAAATCTCCTATTTATATAAGGTAGAGTGGAACTCCATACTGACAGGCAGACTAACTGTCTGATGTATTTTTATTATATAAGGACAGCTATATGGTTGCTTATATGGTACTTTTATCTCTTCAAAAAAACTTTGCACAAAAACTTCCCAGAGAAAAGGGCAATTGATAACTTAATTTGATTGTGAGTGGGGTATTCTTATATGATGAGATTCCTGACGGTTCTCCCTAATTAATCTCCATATCAAGTACACTTTTGAGTTGAGCTTTAAATACACTCTGATATGCCTGTGACTGACTGAGAAAGCTGGCATTGTTGGCATTAAAGCTGTATCACTTGACACTAGTTCACACTAGTCAGTTTTGTCTGCAGATGTTTGGGAGGAGATGCAGTGTGTGTTCAAGGTGGCTGTAATTTAAGATAAGGTTTCTGAAAGAAATGGCAGCAGATTGAGATGAGATGCTCTTTGCTTTCTTCTCTTGGCCTTTGAAAGTGTCTAGGTATATACCCCAAAGTGTGATATTAGGCTCGATCTTATCTTTGGTGGTCCTAAACATGAAATCTAAGTTAGAAGCACCCAAGAACCCCTGGATAATCACATTGAAAATAACACGGTGATCTTTTTCCTTGTTAAGTTTGATTTCTGATTTCTCACATAGCAAAACACTGGCAAGTGAGTACTATTATTAGTATTAGTATTATTAATAATAACTAATAATATATATTTTTTTAATGTGGTATTATTATTAATAATAGAACCTGTAGTTTTTGTACAGAGAGTTTTTTTTAGTCCCCCAGTTTTATAGCATACAAGAATCCCTTAGGTCTTTAAACTCGTAACCATTAAGAATTTCCAAAGAAACACCCATAATAAATATACTTTGGCGGGGAAGTAGAAGGAAAAAAACTATAGGTTGTCGTTTTTTCCCATTGCACAGCAGTAGGTTACACCTCAGATTGTACTGTTATTGAAAACATAATCAGGTGGGGGAATACCTGAGCAAACTAAAGGCAGCCAACTTCAGACAGTGTAAATATAGCATACGCTCTTCCTTCACATGCAATGCCACACTCAATGCAGGGTGATACTGTAATATTTGTATAAAGCTACAGTTTACATCCGTGTTAGGATAGTTTGTTGAAGTGGTTGTTGTGATCTTTGTTTTAAAGGCTGAATAATGACAGAAGGTGTATTTTGTTTCGCAAAAGTTAAAGGTTTTTAAAACCCAGTTAACAGAATCATCAAGATGGCACTCGAGTACGAGGCACACTGCCAAGTAATTGGGCAAATTAAGCTTCTTATTCCCGCTGCTGTTGCTATCTTCAGAATACAATCTGTCATTTCGTGGGGTAAGAATGCACATGGTTAAGTTTTAATGACAACCTCTGTCATTCTTTTGTGTTACTCATTCTATTTACAGACCCTGCCCACTTAGTTATCGCCCCTTTGTTTGCCCTTTGTGGTTTCTTACATGTGAGAAAGATGGCCTCTGACGTGCAGAGTAATGTAGGCCTATATCTGTGCCTCATGTTCATTTCTAATGAACACATTTATTATCATTTTAATAATTTGTATATAAATGTATTTATTTATTTAAACTATAAATTGACATATTCTCAATTGTCGGGTACACAGCCTTGTGAAAAGTTGATTATTACAATAAAGTGAGTATTAAAAGTTCTATCCTGTTCAATGTCATGTTAAATATGCATGTCCTGTTAAATTGAATTTGGTGTGTTTATTTAATGCCAGTAGTTACAATTCTTAAATTCAATTCTTATTTATTCAGATACAATGAAGAAGCCAGCCCTAAACAACTTTTAAAATATGATTAAATATGAGAGAAATAGAGCCCTAATAGATTATTTGCTCTGGATACATTGTGACTCATACAATCTACCTGAGCATTGAGCAATATCCTCTGCATGCCTCTGGCTTTCAGTTGGCCTTGTCAGCCCAGGCCCTTTACTGCATCATATCACGACCCAAACAAACAAGTTGACCAACAACTACCCTGTAAGCACTGAGATCAAACTGCTGTTCTGTATTTCAGATAGCAGCCTATGTCTACTATTACTGCTAAATAATAATCATTTTCTTTTAGATGCTATATAATTCATCTTACACGATGCAGAAAACAATTAAAACGTCCCTTTGCTGTAATAAAGCCCATTAGGAAACTCTCATTAGTCCAGTGTGCAGTTTGGTTTTGCTCAGATTTTAATCGGTTTTTGCCCATTGCATTGTGCAGCGCCTTCGCCAGCCTTCCACAGGAGGAAATCACTTCCTTCCTTGCTGCTAGTTCCCTGTGATGTGGAAGTCCTCTTTGGGATCAGGGGGACAGTCTGGCTCTGAGATACAATAACACACAGAGCCATCCCAGCCTGCTGTCTCCTGCATTAATCCCTTTGTCTACAAGTAAGTGAATTTTGTGACTTATTTCGTGTGATGGTGCTATGGGGGTGCAAGAGCCAAAATATACCGGAATATTTCTTCAATTCTCTCTGTTTAATTTTGTCCCAGTCTGCGCTCATGAGGTGAACTGTCCTTATAGTTTATTTGCCCAAAGATTCACTGAATCCCCTTATGGGAGTTTTAACTGGGCTGCACTTTTTGTGTGTTTAAAGAAAGAGTTCAAATGCAGCTTTCCACATACTGATAAACTACTCTGTGGGCACAGACTGATCTCTGGTTACCTACAAGGTTGACATTTTCTGTATTATGTCGTTTCACAGCATATCATAGGTCTTTCTCATTTCTTTTGGATATTGTATGGAATTAGTTTCTGTCCTAGTTTGATTCATGATCTTATAGTATTATGTGTTGAGGTAAAGTAATGGATGTAGTTTTCCAGATATTTATAAAGGCCTACAAAAACAAAACTGTTTCTGTGACCGAGTGACTGTGTTTGACTCTCCCAGATTTTACTGGTTCTTAACTCTGGGTAACTGCAACAGATTCTTTTTTTAGCTTCATTGGCAACATGTTAACCTAACTTCCAGGTCTTAACCATAACACAGTAATCAAATGGTTAATAGACAGAAGTACACCCACTTTTAATAGCAAGCAAGTCCTGCTGTTAGCAGTAGCCTCCAGTTGTTTATCTATGGAGGGGACTAAGTTTCCTTTTGGTGCCAATTGCGTTCCGTAACAACTAAGTGTAAGGAAATGTGACAAGGAAACTCCCATTGCACAACCTCTGGCGCTGAAGGAGCAGTGCTTTTGTGTACATTTTCATCTTGCTGGAAATTCTGAAGTCCAGACCAAAGTCCCCCCCCCCAACACTCTGTTTTAATGGGAGTTTCAGTCATATTTAACAATCCACTTATTTTTTTTTTCCCTAGAAGGCTTTTACACACAGGAAATACACACTGCTCAAAATGCACTCACACAATTAACACACTAACCATACCAAATCCTGCACATTTGGACACATTTTGGGCAATTCAAAAGTGTGATTCCAGCTCAGACTGAAGACAGCACACTAAATTGCTGCAACAGATGAATGTCAAAATATATTTTGATCTGTACTACGCAATTCTGTATCCTGTGAAGGACAAACTCATCTCTTCATAATACTCAGGCATGTGTTGCACATTTTATTCATAGCCGAGCAATAGATTGATTCTAACCAGCAGAGAGTGCTACGGGACTGGAATTGAAATAGTGGCAGCAGCTGTACATATAAGAAATGGCAAATCTGGACAATGTTTCATGTATCAGAATTTTTTAAAGAAAATGTGTTTACAACTAATTAAATTACGATGCTGGCCCTCTGCTTTCTGTCTCTTTACCCCATATATAAGTGGTAACTGTTTTGTACTTGTTTGCAACCTTTTTGTTTTGAATCGATTGTGGGGAAAAGGGCCTCTCTCCATTGGAGATTTCTGTACACTAGTGCTATGTATTGAATCCTATACATTCTAATAAAACACTTGTGTATGCGCCAACAAACGTCTGTGTTATTACAGGTAAATGTATATTAAAAAATCAAACCAGTTTCAAACCCTCAAATATAAAAGGTGTAACTTGGCTGGAACTGCTGTTTTAAATAAGTGCTTCACTTTTCTCTCAGGTTTTATCTCTTAGATCACAAATCATGGCTGTACTAACCAAATCCAAAACTAACAGTACCAGTCACAGTCCTGCTACAGTCACACCCACTAAACCCTTTAACACCACCACTACTGCTGCCCCCGACTTCATCAATCAGCTGCTAAACAAAATTCCATGTAAGTACAGAATCGCATCGACCTCTTCTGCCAGCTCTGTCTCTGCTGTGGTCTCTCTCTCACACCCGTTTGCTAACTCTTTTATGCCAAACAAATTGGAAAAAATAAATCATAAGTCATCTTGAGGAAGTGAGGAGGTGGAGATGACCAATACTGAGAAAAGTACCTGAGAGAGGTTTCAGCTCGTATGCAAATATGTATTGTGTTTAGTTCAGTTATTAGGAATTCACAAAAGGAAAACATTAAGGCAAAACAAAACACTAATTGATATATCACAGTATTATTATTTTCGCAATGTCCACCCTTGACACATCTTGAACCCTTTTGATACTTTTACCAGTGTGTGATTGGATTACTTCTTGTGGCATATTATAACAAACATGATGCAGACTAGTTCATAATTGGATTGCTCTAGTAGGATCCCTATTGCTCTTTTCAGCTACGTATATAATCCCAGATGTGATGGGTTCCTACCTGTGTTTAGGACTGGCCAATCATTTTGAAATTCCAGCTGTTGTTTGATTGTGTGTGAACAAAAAATAACTGACTATAAAATTAAAATGTTTAACCTCTCTTAAGTAATTAACACTTAGGTTTCATAAAAGCCTACTTTAGCAAATAAATATATATGCAAGCTATCATCTTTGCTCCAAATAATGAAACTGCGATTCCCTTTCTTTTTATTGCTCTCCAGTGCCGAGATGGGCTATTTACGCAGTTGCAGCTGCCATAGCCCTCATCTTTGTAATCTGCATTCTCTGCATTTGTGTAAAATGCTGCTGCCGAGGGAAGAAAAAGAAGAAGAAGAAGACAGATGAGCAGATCAACCTGAAGGGTGTAAATGGCTCCACCACAGCCAACTTGGTGAGACAGTGTAACTCCCTCTGAGCTGGATGCGTGTTTTGCTGGGTGTAGAATCTCCCCTCACGTCAACATTGACCTCTGGACCTTGTATTCTCGAAATAATTGTACCACTTCAGTTGGTAATTGGTGTTCGGCCTTGGTTTAACACAGGGATGCACTTCCCCCCCCCCACAACAATCTAGTCGCTGTCTTTGTTTCGCAGCCCCACTCTGAATTAATTCAAGCAACTTCACCTCCAGAGTATTCTGTGCCTGCATGGCCATGTATATGTCTCTGTCTGCTTTCAAAGTGGGACTGTCTAAAATGGTTTGTAATGATTTATGAAGAAGGAGATTTTTGTTAAACCCAGTTTTTTCTCGCCACTACCACAAAACCCACCTATCATCTTGGTTAGGATTAGCTCTGTACCTGAGGCTCACCTTTAATACAGCAGAGATGTGTCTCTTGCATACTAGTTGGTCTATTGGGAAATTATTAATATGAAAAAGCAACTTTATTTCCTGCAGATTGTGCAATGTTGTGGTAAAGAACTTTATTGTGCCTACAGATGCAATAATTACATTTTGAATTTGAAGCTCCTTGGGGGAGAAAATCATGGTTAATCAGAAACTGTTAGTCAGATTGTTTTCCAAATCCTGAGTGTTATGTGTGATCTTTATTGGAAGGTTTTGTATAATTCAGGTCCAACCAGATGTGGATGATGTGGACTATGGCTCGGCAGATAAACCAAGGGGAAGGTTGCTGTACTCGCTGGATTACAATACGCAGAGCTCAGAGGTAGTTTTTTATCTGAGAGTTTACTGTACAGGAGATGATGTCACTGTAGTACATTTCACACATTCGAGGCGTAAGGCTGCCATGCAGGATTTTCAAATAAGCTAGAAGCAGAATTGGAATTTAAGGTTTTATTAAATGTAGTATTTGAGTTAAATGATCTTGGTTGTCATGAACTACATGGCTACGACACTGGACAGACCCATCAATATGGATGGGAGACTCTTACCTTAGCTTCCTCCACACTCACTGTAGCCTGTAACTCTAGACCAGTGCACCCACATGGCCAGTGTGTTACACCCTTTCACTGTCCTGGAGCAACCTGCCTTGGGAATTTTTTTTCGATGTTCTTAAACTCTAGATCTTTTGTACCAGAGGCTCATCTAATTTTCATTCCCTCTGAGCCCCTAATAAGTTGATTGATCTAATTATTCACTAAAACAGTTAAAAAATAAGGTTTATGTTTAATTAGTCAACTAAGGGCTGGGCTGTGGAATAATTAGGACCCCACGTGTTGTCTGCCTTGAAAGTTGATCTTTGGCGTAAAGTTCTCCCTGTGCGTCTCTCTCCACAGCTCACAGTGGGAGTAAAGGAAGCTACAGAGTTGAGAGCTATGGACATTGGTGGAACCTCTGATCCCTACGTCAAACTGTATGTGCTCCCCAACAAGTCAAAGACATTCGAGACCAAGGTGTTTCGCAAAACTCTCAACCCGACCTTTAATGAGCAGTTCAAATTCCAGGTAAGAAGAGCCCCCCCGCCAACACATTTACAGTATTGCAGATACAAATGGTCATCTTCAGAAAACGTCTTCTGCAACAAACGTATACCACACTTTTTATGGTGAAAGATAACTTCATATATATATATATATATATATATATATATATATATATATATATATATATATTTATTTATTTATTTATTATTATTATTCTATAATTACCAAAACAGTATTATAACCAATGTAAAATATTTGGGGTACTTTATTTCACAACCTATTACGTATTGGGGACTTGTGTGATATCTTGCAATTCACAATACTTACTATTAAATTATATAATGTCTCTGTAAAATAGTGCTTTTTGTTTTGCTTTTTGTATTGTTTTATTATTTATAGCAGAACAACAACATACTTTACTAACATACCTTTATTTTTGGTGCTGGGGTGGACTCTACTCAGGTTCTTCAGGCAGAACTCAATGAATCTACATTGGTAATGCAAGTGTATGACTTCAATAGATTTTCTAAGCACGACATCATGGGAGAACTGAGACTGCAGCTCAGCGCTGTCGACTGGAACCACGTGATTGAAGAGTGGAAAGACCTAAATGAGGCATCTAAATTTGAGGTAGAAAAAAAAATGAATCAATCAATCGAGTTGTTTGTGTAGAACACAAAAGCAAATTAATACATGTAAAGTGGGTTTCAGATTGCCATTGGTGAATGTTGTTCCCTAAATCAACATTGAAACAAATGGGGGAGAAATACATTTTTCATATTCAAACACCTGTTTTGCCCTCGCCATGTAGTATACAGCTTATTAACAAAGGCAAAGACAACCCTCTATCAGCTGGTAAAAGATTACATCACAGGTTATGTGCTATGAAGAAGGTTGTGTGTGTGTGTGTGTGTGTGTGTGTGTGTGTGTGTGTGTGTGTGTGTGTGTGAGAAGAGGACTATGGGTCAGTCAAGAGTTTTATACCAATTTGGAACTACTGCCACTGTTTCCAAAACAAAAAACATAAAAATATGTTGCTTCTTTAAATGGAAGTGTATGCACTGTACCGTACACATGTTAGCTTCCAATACTATTTTTTTCAATTTGGAAAAAAGTGTTGGTGCAAATGAACTGGTGTAAAATCCATGTTGAATATTGGCCTAGGTCACACATCTGGGAACAAATGTGACAGAGTGGTTCAAGGTGCATGGCACTTAATACGTTTCATTTCCTGCTCAGAGTCCTGCATGGTGAATAATGTAGAGGCTACAGAGTCCAGACTCATGCCCTGTAGTACAAACGACGCTATGGGAGGAATGGCACAGTGTCCCTCCCGCTTCAGCTCAGAATAAAGATTCAAGTTGCCAATGAAGTCAAGGGTGGGGCTGCACCCTACTGAAAACAAGGGTGAACTGTACGGTTTTAAATATGTCCAATTATGTCACTGTTTCACATTCCAGCAAGAGAACCTGGGGGATATCTGCTTCTCTTTACGATATGTTCCCACGGCCAGCAAACTGACTGTCGTCATACTGGAGGCTAAGAATCTGAAAAAGATGGACACAGGGGGCTTTTCAGGTGAGCCGACTCAAACCATTGGAGAAGGACTTTTTAAGGGAAACTTTAAAAACTGCTGTAATATCCTGGTATGAGATAGTTTGTTTATTCAGGAGAGTCCAATTGTTACCTATAGCCCATACCACAAAGAACAACCTTCTTTTAAAGGGTTTAAAATCATCTTATTATTGGTCTTCTTCCTTCCTTGTTTTGCTGCTGCTGCTGTTTAAACCACCTTATGAATATGTGATAAGTGTTAGGCAATCTACCTGGTTATAAATAAAAGAAACAACTAAAATAAGTTATAAGTAAATACATTCCATTGATAACACCTTTCATTGGAGGTTTGCTCTTTTTTCATGCTTTTTTTCTCCTTTCACTGAAATCATTCTTTAGCTTTGAAGTAATTGGATTAGCACCCTTTTCTTTTCCTAAAAAAATACAAACCTCAGAGATCAATGTTAGGGAAAGTAAGGTATGGTATGTGAGCTTATCACCAGTACCAGCTACCTACAGGCTGGTTCTCCACAGTCAATTATTAGCAAGACCTATAGTGTTTGCAAATAAAGAATTAAAACAGGGGAGAAGTGATATCAGTCTTGAAAGGCACAGAACTATAAGGCATAATTACATAAATGTGTTTAAATGAGAGATTCCATTCTATTTTTTTTTTTCAGATCCTTTTGTGAAGGTGCAGCTAATTTTGGACAAGAAGAAGTGGAAGAAAAAGAAAACCTCTGTGAAAAAGAAAACATTAAACCCTTATTTCAATGAATCTTTCACTTTCGATGTGTCGTTTGATCAAATACAAGTAAGCCGGGCCACAATCTCTCCTGCCTGCTGTTTACAATGCATCGTGCTGCTGAAGTGCCTTTTAGCCTTCAATGTGCTCTCTGCTTCTCAAAACAATAATCTTGGGGATTACAGCAATCAGGCAGGTTTTGCTGCTCTAAAACAAGTCATTGCAATGTGCTTCACATTCCCAGTGTCACAACCATACCTGCCTGTTAGCCCTTTATCAGTTTTCTGTTACAATCTGTATGAAATTGGGTGCTGACTTCTTTGGTTTTGTACCTTTGATCAGAAAGCTTGGCATAAATCTTCTAAGAAACACAAAGGGCTTTTATTATCTATAAGTGCTGGTGTGCCATCAAAAAGACAGAGACCCTAAACTCTATTTGAAGCTGTGAGGTCTACTCCCCATCCATACTCCATGTAATGACTGACCGTATATATTTTTGACAACACATGCTGCATACTTAGCCCTTTGTTTTATTGCAGGACAGAGCAAGTGCACATTGCTCCTTAATTGATCATTATTTATTTATGTATTTATTTTAGTTTGTTTGCTTTGTTTATTTTGCAGAATATAACCCTCACTATCCTTATTTCCAGAAAGTGCAGGTGGTGATCTCTGTGTGGGACCACGACAAGATAAGCAAAAATGATGCCATTGGGAAGATTTATCTGGGCTGTGATGCCACAGGAAACCAGCTGCGCCATTGGGCAGACATGCTGTCCAATCCCAGGAGGCCAGTTGCCCAGTGGCACTCGCTGCTCTCCACAGAACAAGTAGATTCTACTTTGGCATTAAAACACTCTGTGAAAATACCCTTCACAAACAAAACATTTTAAAGTCAGTATTTCCAATAGGATTGTTCTTATTTGCTTTTGGGTGGCATTTACTTTTCCCCATGGTCTACACTTCAAAGTACAAAAGGCACCACTGCTGAAGAACTGAATGTCTGACTTAACTTGGTCCATGTCTGAGAATAACCTTCACCCCAAAGTCAAATTCAAAGGTTTGGAACAACCCCAAATTCTGTGAAAGTGTAATCACTTGGCCTCTTTGCCCACTGGGCTGCAATCAATCTAATAATAATGACGAATTGATCCTCCTTTCTGCAGTTTTTTTCTTCCTGGTGCCATATTTTAGCACTTCTAGCTTTTTGGTTGTTGTTATCCCTTGTAATGTACTTAGGTTGTCCTTTCAAATTTCAGAAATAATTTGTTGTATGTGCAACCCTTATCTGATTTCTCTATTGAGTATATTAATTCAATATACATGAATATATTTGAATCTTGTTACGGACCAGTCTTTTAAAACACAATGCACTTTTTAAAAATATGAATTACACTGATTATAAAGCAAGAATTATTTTATGTTCACTTTTTTTCAATTCAGTTTGCTCTTCAGCTTGCAGACTGAAAAAATATATTGCAGTTTAAAAAATGATGTCTGCTTTTAGTGGCAATGCTAAGGGCTTGGTTTTAATATCCACTGTAGTATGTAGTTAATATAGTACCCATTCATAAAATCATAAACAAAAATCTAACCAGGGAAAAAAAGGAATCGGGAATCCCTAGACACACAAATCCTAGGATATGAAACTGATGGAAAACAAGAAGGAAGGTAGATGTGCAGGTCAGTTAGAGGTGTCATTGTTGTGCCTAATGGGAATTATTGCACACATAACACAGATAAATAAAATCAGTAGTCGATGCCCATTTTACAGTGCAGTATTGTTCCTCCCTATCATGTTGATAAAGTAGGTCAGATGACACTTCAGCCTGGGGAGGCTATGTGCTACATTTTCTGAATAAACGTGTTAATTGATGCTGATGCAGATGTTTTTAAATGCACATAGCTTGGTTTAATGGTCTGTTTTGCTTTTTCAATGCCATTAATAATGGGGCTCAAGGCTCTTTTTAAATGCTTATACATGTCATATAGGACCTGATTGTGATTTGATGTTTTATAGAGAACGTATTACAATGAAGTGTACTGTGTATATAGTATTACTGATATGCAATTAGAGGGAAACAAGAAGTCCATTTGTTGTCCAAGTTTTAAACTATGATTTAAAAGGCCACTTACCTAGGCCCAGTAACAGGCTCTATTATGTATTTCTAAACAGCAAGTGGAACACTGCAAATTAAATGGTATGTCTGTTGAGTGCACTCCATTTTCAAGAAGGAGGGGCCCTCAGAGGTGTACCCTCCATTTACACTAGTCAGGCAACTAAATTAATACAATGTTTACATCTATGGACACAAGCACTCAAAACTGTTTGATTTAGAGATTTTTAGAGATGTAGCTCAGTTTCTTGAAGCAAACATCTTTACTGACACATCACAAACAACAGCTAGACTGCATATTTACTTTGGCAGTCTTGTTTGGTGCCATAAGACGAGGTATAAGTACATCCTTTTAAGACAGCGGTTCTCAAACTATGGTTCTCGGACCACCAGTGGTCCACAACAGTCCTCCAGGTGGTCCGTGGTCCGCAGGTTGATCCGGAAATATTGACATTAATGACAAAGTTTCTATTGCGAAGGCCTTTGGAGAGCCAGGGGACACACATGGGGCAATCCCCTGGTATGTATTTAATGAGCAAAGATTGATTTTGTTTGTTTAAATTATTATTGTTAGTTGTTTTGTTTTTTCACATAACAATAATTTAATATTAATAGAGTGAAGAGGAACAGGAACACAATGGCCCACTGGAGAGAGAATTTTTCAGTGACTGCATTATTTATTGTAAATATCATAAAGGGACATGACTGTAGAACTCAGAATAAGCAGCACACAGGAAATAACTCTTATAGTTCTCTTTCCATTGCTTCTGGGTACAGGTGGGAAATCAATATGCTCTCACTGTTGTTAGCTGGGGAATATTTTTAATTAAGATCGATCCCACTGGTATTAACAGGAAGTCATAGTGAATTTCACATTTCAGTGCACCTGTAAATCAGTTACCACAATTAAATGTCTATGCTGCCATCTCCATCTGTCACGGCGGCAGCACCGTACCCTGGAGGAAAATAAACTTGATACATCCCTTATGTGCCTAAGGTATTGTTAAATTGCCCAGTCCCAGTCCAACATTTACAACATCGAATGGAAAGATTACAAGCAAGAGGAGGCCATTGGACCTGTTGTGCTTAATGATCCAATAATCGCATCTGGCCAATTTCTTAAGTCTTTAGATCACTGATCATTTTACAAACTGTAAATTGCAAAAGGCTCTTTGGTAAAAGAAGTCTGTAGGAATGATGCAAACATTGCAGCCTCCTAACTGCATAAGCAACCTCCTGACTGATTTTGATGATTTGTAGCTCCATTCAGTCAGACTACAGAATGGTACCAGGCCTGAGCCTGCGGGAGGCCTTAGACTGAAGGCCTGTTTTTCAGTGTGAAGTCACACAGATGCATTGGCAGAAACCCTTCAAAATAACATTAACAGGACAGGAAAATTGGTTCTTTACTTAAATCAGAATAACTTCAGTCAAAACTGATGCCATTTATGCCAGTGAATGGCGAGAGGGTTTGCATCACAGAAATGACCGGTTTGAATACAGCTAGGCAACTTTAATAATCTCTGTGTTTAGCTATAGTGTACTAATATACCCCAAGCCATAAACTTTCAACCGACACCTCTGAGACAACGGCCAATCAATCAGCCCGGCTGCCATAACTGCTGGGATGCCATTTGGTCAGAAACACGCTTCATACAGAGATGCATCCTGTCGTGTCAGCAGTTGCTCTGATCTCCACATCACTCTGTTCCCCCACACTGACCTTGTAAATGACAAGGAAACCTGCTGTTCGGCCTTGTATGAAGCGAATGTGTATGGTGTGCACTGTGGCAGTGGCAGAGGGGAGTGTGGACTAAACTTGTTTTGTCTAGTCAGTTAAGAGAAGACAGCATAGGTAACCTGCACACATTGCATATTAATTGTCGACTAGCCTTCACATATTAGTGCTTAAGGCTTTTAAAATAAATATGGTCAAATAAAATGTACTCATGCATATGTACATTCTTTGGAAATATTTAAGTGTGATGTTGGTTTGATTCAGGTCAAGTATTTATTTTATTTTTTACTTTGTTCACAACCCATTTTGTCTTTTATGTCCTTTAAAATATATAATTAAAAGGTTTTTGTATTCCTCTTGTTGAAACTAGATAGCAGGACAACAAGAGTCTCTGGTTAAATAAAAAAGACTGATGACACTGAAAATTGCTTTTCAAATTGGTTTCATGCAGAAATACATAAAAAATGTAATTGCTAGCACTCTGTACTCCATGCTATATGGGGTTGAATTGTGCAGAAAAAAAACTGATCAAGCATGTTGCACACCCCTCGTTTTGCGCAGAAGTGTACATTTATCAAAACACAAGAAGAGTGGCTAATGCATTATCGCCCCTTTATCCTACAAGGAAATTAATTGAATCCCCGTCTTTCAATTTGAATCAAGTTTTGCTTTCCAGTAAACTAATTCTAAGTTTTCCCCCGCAAGCTTTCTACTCTCCTCCCGCATCCCAAGTGTGTCTCCTCGGCTGGGCATCTTTGGGACCCCTCGTTCCTCAAAGGGAGCAGGACAATGAGCTCATGCATGTCGCACGGTTTCCTCCGCAGATGGCGCGGTGGCTTCAGCAGGTCGTACCTGGCCAATGAAAGGGCGTCAGGTTCTGCCTTTTGAAATGGTAATGAAGGTGGCCGACCCACCCACCTGCTTTGTGCAGAAGCGCTCCCTCTTTGCATCAGTAAGGACTCATTAGAGCGCATCTACCCATCAGATGCCTCACATATTTCATCAGGTCTTTTGTTCCTAATTATGCCACGCACCGAGGTCTTGTTGCTGCATAACAAATTGGTGTCTCCATGCGTTACCCTCTCCCTACAAGGATTGTGCAAGTTTGCGCTCCTGTCTGCACTGCCTGCTCGACGGAGGTGACGCTAAAAACGATTACATATAATTTTAAGACACAGTTGCATTCAACACCTTATTTAAACAAAGCGAAACGCAATTAACAACAAAAAAGCATCCTGTTTGACTACATATTTTAGTGTCCTGTTTATGACATTTCATTTTCAAAACTTTCTACACTGGACTTTTTTGTTTTAGTATATATAGTATGTTTAATATATATATATATATATATATATATATATATATATATATATATATATATATATATATATATATATATATATATATATATATATATATATATGTATTTCGATGTATTTCTATCCGTGGTAAAATAATTCGCAACGGTCTCACTCACGCATGCGCTGTTGTTTCAATGACTGTTTCATTCCTACTACTAAATGCACGTGTGCACTAGAAGACCCTTCAATCTGCAGGGTCTTTAAAAAAACTCCCCACTTCTGTATTTATTCCTTATTAGGTGTTAATGCAGATGGATAGTAAACGTTATATTAATATGGCCATATGCTGTCCATTATACAGTAGTGTATTACACTTCTATAATTTAAAATGGTTTCCCCACTGTATTTATTAATCAATGCATTTTGTAACAGACTCAAGTAAAAACCTATGATCATCCTGGTAGAATGGGCTCAGACTATCTTAGATATAAGATATAATAAAAAAATTACATTGCTATGCATTTTGTTACATAACTTGCTTAATTACCATTTAACTCTTCTATGTCTTAATTAATGTCAAGTATGAAAATGCACATACATTTTCTAAAACTACCTTGTCAAAAAATGTATATATTAAGTGGATTTTTCAAAATATATATGAAAAAGGTGCACTTACGATTTTCTGCAAGTGCCTCCTTATTGGAAAAATTACGCTTTTTTAAGCAGTGTATAATATTATATTTGAGAAGTAGGTACGTCTCAGTAACCTCCATCTTTCTGAATATGTATGAAGACATGCAAAGTGCAGCTACTTCTACAATGTTCATTAACTGGCAGCACTATTGGGGACAAAATGATCAGCCTGACCAGCTTTGCTCGTGCAAATGGTCCTTCTAGGAAAGTATGCCATATGCTCTCACACACTACAACCCTACCATGACATCACCCATGGCTTCTGTAACTAGGATACCTAGACAGGGGTACGGATGTGCAATTAGTGTGTCACAGACAGGCTACATAAGTAATTGCACTCAATGGTCCCCATGCCTTTCTTCATGAATCTGTGACACAGAGCTGTCTCTGCAGCCGTAACTGGAACATCAAAGTTTTGAGTGAAGCATACAGACAATATCCAAGGTGAGTCAATATTTCAATACATTTTGTTTGTGTCCAAATACCTTGTCTGGTTAGTTGTTTTTGTTTTAATCAGATGCTCCATAATGTATATTTTTTCAGCATCACATGAATTAATTACACTGCACTTCACATCAGACATATCCTTCTGAAATATTTTTAGATAACAGCTTTATTTCTTAAATAATTCAATTTGGCATAGTACACTTATATCAGAGGCTAATCACGACATCCTTTAAGAGTTCTACAAATATTTTGTTAAAGCCACTGCTTTGAAAATAAACCAGTGTATATATTAGTTATAATTTTGCTTTAAAACCTACATATAAAGTCATCTGAATAAAAATTATCATAAGAATTCAGATTTTTAAACTTCTAATAATTGTCTTATCCATACAAACAATAGTTTCATCATCATTTTATTTGCAGTTGTAATACAATTGCTTTTACATCAATAAAGATAACATATTAAGATATTTCAATAAAGACAATTATAAGACAAATAAAAAAAAACACCTGCAATGGGATGGGAAAGGCATTCAGTAAAAATGGTCATTTAAATAATAAACAAATCCAACTTTATGGTTCCACTCTGCAGCTGCTGAAAGCGTTTAACTTTTACATTTTTTCCAGTTTTGCACGTTCTATAAAAACAGCTGCTTTTGAGATCCATCATAATCACAGAAGAAAATCAAACGATTTCCTTTCCACATCCACATGAGCGCACAGTGCAACACATGGTCCACGCACATGCACATTTTCTCCATTCATTTATTCATTTTAAATGCACAAATGATGTACACCAACTATTCTGTGATATCAGTTTTGAAATTGACACCGCAGTAAATGGGACGGATGAGTAATACCACGACAGGCTGAGCATAACTCAAGGCCTTTTCCATTCTTTGTTTTCTATACAGCCCACACAACCCAGTGAATCCGCATTGCAAACTGCAGTCTCTGTAGCACTTCTCATAGCTCCACATGATAAAGCAACGGCGTATGTATGCGTGTATTCATGTCTAACCTTATACGTATGGAATCCGAGCCATTTGTAAGTTTTTGTAGTTGGTATTGCGTTTAATAGTTTAATCTCCTTCGTGATCTAAAAAACAATATCTCTGAGGTGGGGGGGGGGGGGGGGATTCCAGCAGGACACGTTTGCACGATGCTGGATATTGGGTCGAGAATCTATATGGATCTCTACAGGACTTGAAGAATCCTGTATTATGAATATAAATTGAGTAGTGCAGTATTTCCGTCTGCTATTACGGAAGGCGTGCTGCAGGATATTTGGATGTGGGGACAACAATACACAGCGCACGCTTCTGAAGCCTACAAGGAGCTCGCAGGACACAACTACATTTCCCAGAACCCCTTGCGTGTCGCGTATTTGATGCAACGGGATTGCCCACGTGAGCTTCTTCCAGCTGTGTGCACATAGAAAGAGTGAATGGCGAGAGGGTTTGTATTTCATTTATTCTTCCAGGGTTCATGCATGTGTTCAGTTGCTGTGATAATGTCATGTATATCGTGAGTGCTTTTGATAGGGCCGCGTACGAGTGTAATGCGTGCAGCCTGTATGTAGAAAATATGGCCAGGCATATGCACTGCGCTACCACTCTTCAATTGCTGATGGAAATGCACTCGTTAAGTTTTGCATTGGCACATCATTCCTTTGTGCATTACTGAAGAAAATCATCATTCATACTTTTCTAATAGTCGTACGATACTGCAATGAAGGGTGGATGATATACAGTAAAATAATGTCACATTTCACATACCAGCAATATTTCTGCAGTCATGGCATTCCTATAAAAAAATGCCCATGTTTGGTTTTTGCGTGGGAGTTAAGAAGAATAATAATAATATTATACGTACCCAGAAAAGTGTAAATATTTCATGCATATTTGTGTTAATTTGTTATCGATGCCACTGATAAACAAATGTTATCTAATTTGCTTTGTACATCAATGTGTTTACAGATCTTAGGGTATTGTAATAAACATAACGGCTAATGTATAGCGTATAAAAATAACGCTATTGCTTTTTGCTAATTTCACCCACAACATTGGGATTTCCTGCAGTCTGTCTTGTCACGATTTTGTATTTATAGCTACTCGAATGAGCGATGTAGGTATTTTCTCTGGCTGATGCTGCTGCTGTTACAGGAGCCCATTCGTTTATAGTTCTTGTTATTCTGTTCAATACAAGGTAACGTAACTGTAGTGTAGTGTCGTGTTACTAATTATGCTCATGTTCTTCTTTAGGTAAGAAAGATTGAAAACTGGTAGCTAACAGAATTGCCCCTAGAACATGACTTTGACCCCAGAGAAAACATGATCATTTAAGCCATCCCCACCCAAATAATTCCCTACATCCCTCAATTATTAAAGATTACTGCTGTAGAATTCATTAATATTAATTTAACCTAAAATATTCTTTGTTTTTAGCAGGGGAACAGAAAATGGAATCCATAGAAAAATGGAACAAAGAATTTATAGCACTTAAGCTGTTGGATAAAAAGTTACACTCCAAGAAGAATGGCACGACAGGTAATTACTAGAACAGTTTGACAGAAGAACCTTCTTGAAAATAAAGTTTTTTTTCTGTAATTATTACGCACGTTTTTGCTTTGGGAAAACACTCCATGCTTTCTGAAGTTGCTTGTATGCTGGGAAAATACAAAGTGTCGAAAGTGCATCTGCATATATTTACAGAGGTATTGTTTTCTTTTTACAATTGCTTGCAGAGCTTAGTCTATTTGTTCTAAGACGTGCTGACTAAGTTAAACTAAGTTGGTGTATTGTTTGCTACTCTTTATTATAGTTGCTCTCTCCTGTCACATTTCAACATCCTTTGGGTAATATTTTATTTTAATTGTTAATGTTAATAAATGTTCTTTACTTTTAAGTATTAACACCTTTTTATGTTTTGTGAACAGATACAAACTTATCTGAATAAGGAACATGTTTGCTCGAGTGTAATGGTGGAGTTCCCAGTACAGAATATTGGAGCCAGTCATTTTCCTATTGCTTTGTATTAGGAAAAGTACGCAATCTTATCTGATTCATTTGACATGATTTATTCATTATGTACCAGATTACTGTAAAAAAACAATAAAAAACAGTGAAAATCCACGGTGATCCATTTCTAATTTTCTATAAGGCTTCACAGAATCTGTTCTTGTCTTGCAGGCATGATTGCAAAGCATCTCCACAATACCCTTAAGTGTTCACAGTCATCCATCACTCGTTCAGAATGCGGTACTGGTACGTATATGCACTAATCTGGAAATGCTCTACAATGTCAGTTAATTATTAATAATTCCGGTCACCAGTCTTACTCGCACCCTCATTCATGTAAGCAAGCGTTTTTCTGATAATTCTTCCAAGGAAGATAAAACATGTAAAAGTCAGAAACAGTTGAAACAGATTTATACTGAATATTTATGATTGGGATTTAAGTTCAGTTTTATTAGCAATACGTATGAAATAGATGACAGAGTGATGTTGCTTCTCAAGAAGGATGTGATTATTTTTGTCTACAACTGTAAATGATCGCATTTTACTAGGAGAGTATTGATGGGCTTACATGGTCTGGTTATGTAACTTTCATGCGGAATTTAACTTGTGAGTGGGAGCAGAGCATCTTCTCCAAGTATCATCATGAAAGAAGACGAAGAAGAAGAAGTAGAAGAAGAAAAAAATAATAATTGTGCTAATAAACAAGTCATGATGGGAGTGAATAGGAAATGTCATATCTCTTGTTGAATGTTAATGCATTTTTTCTATTCCACATTTAAGTTTTTTCCACAGCAAATTGAATGGGGCTTCACAAAATGCACAAGGTTTTAGCAACCTGACTGTTCATAATGGTGGCATCTTATCTCACCTTATTATTTTGTGACATTGTCAAATATTGACATTCTCCTCACTCTGTGTTAAAGTGGCAGCGCTACTTTGTCCTGACAGACTTGTCCCTGTTAATGTTTAGCCAGGCACCGAGAGGTAAAGGTTGTCTGTCCTTTCTGTGTGTGCCTGGGTCTACTGTACTGCTTTATTTGGTCTTTAATCTCATTCAAAGGATGGTCTGCTGCTTTTGATTTATATCTCAGTGTACCAAAGTCATTAGTGTCTGATCATGCGTATTATTAGGACATTTCCACAGCAATCCAGGCGTTTTCTATCTGCATGAGTAAACTGATACAAACGGTTCTCATGGTAAGAATATATTTACAATAAGAAATAGTTTTGTGAAGAATAATGCATCTTTAATAGTTTCCAAGTCTCATTACTTACTTTTGTGAGAATTCAGTTGTTTAATAATTCTTTTTTTCCCCTTGATTTAAATAATTTATTTTAGTAGTCTCTTGAATGAACTCTGGAACTCTTGAATGAAAATGTATTTTCATATACATACAGCTCTGGAAAAAATTGAGACCATTGCATTTTTTTTCTTAAATCAGCATCTCTACATGTATGGCAGCCATTCCATTCATATTTTTATTAGGAATTTGGGAGAAATGTTGTTAGCAGTTTATAGAATAAAACAAAAATGTTCATTTTACCCAAACACATACCTACCTAACACCAGAGAAACTGATAATTTTGCATTGGCTCTTAATTTTTTCCAGAGCTGTATGTAAGTATATATATATATATATATATATATATATATATATAAATAGAACACCCCCAGTTTTCAATTTTTTAGTGAAATTTAAGCAGTTAGACATTTCAGAGTTATATACTGTGTTACTACACCCTCTTAAGCATTATTTGGCAGTGTTACATGCAGCTCCTGTGCATAGAAGTTACACTGTATTCTTACAATACTCACATCGTTTGACGATTTACTGTTTCAGTGCCGCCCGCCGTCATTCATGCGCTAAATGCACAGTCTGCTCCGGGTGAGGGGGGCAGGGGTCTCATTGAGATGGTCACACACAGTTCACTCAGTTTTGATTTCTTTGCTAATAGATTAATCCAATATATATTATTTGATGTTCTATCAAACATAGAGAAGTTCAGATCCAATTATGTAAAATTATTGTGTATTAGTAAACTGTAAACAAGAGTTTTCCATCTTGACATTTTGAGCTCTCTACGGGTGTGTGTTGCTTCTACCAAAACGTGGATGGTCTTGTTTTGATCAGTAGAATGTCTGGTTCCAGAATATGTCATAATTGTCAATATTTTCTGAGTTTTTGTATTCCTACTCAGACCAAGTATCCCCCACCCCCCAATTCAGATTGCGGGGGGGCATAAAAAACAAATTTTTCACATCAGAGAATGCTTCACATCGTTAGAAAGCAGAGAGTCTCAGTTTTCATGGGATACAAAACACTTGGCAAACAACACAACAGTGAAGAGTACACATGGGATTAAAGAGAAGCACATGGATTTGGTGCCCTTTGAAGGGTATCAGAGGGGTTTGTCAGGTTAAGGGGTTACATTTTGTTAACCAAACGATTCCATGATTTATTTTTATCTCCAATTGTTTTTGTTCTATGCTTTAATTTTAGAGTACACTGAGACGTTAAACTGCATAAATTTCAATAAAAACTGGAAAAATGACCGGTAGCGTGTGTATATATAATGTGTGTGTGTGTGTGTATATATATTTACACACATACTGAACATTTAATTTCTGCCATCCTTAATTAATGTTTATTACCTCCAGCCTACTGTAGTATTACTGCAATTATTGTATTAAAGCTTCACAGAATAAATTAGAAAGTGATAGCATGTTTCCCACCCAAAAACAAATGGCCAAAAGGCTCAAAATCTGAAATATATATATTATATATATATATATATATATATATATATATATATATATATATATATACACATTTTTAAGAACATCTGTCACAAAAAGCCTGAGGCTAAAGGCTAAAATAATCCAAATCCATTACTGATGTTAGTTCAATATTTAACAGTAGGTGGCTGAATTGGAGAATGGCAAACCCTTGATACAGTAATAAAATTGATAACAGCCTAGAATTCTGGTGTCAAATTATTATTAGAGGAAAGTACGTGATATGAAAAACATATATAGTTTTTAAAGTACAAAACAAAGTTATGTCATATTTTATGGTGCATTTCTAGTTTTTCTCAAGATTAAATCATAGATAAGGATACCTTGTACCGAGAGGAGAGGAGACGAGAATTGTTTCGCAATTTTGTCTTCAGACATTCCCTTGCACTCGAATGCAATTAATTCACAATCCGGCCTGTTTCGTCCTATCCCCACAGTTCAGTGTAAATATGACATAGGGGGAACGATAATGAGCCGCAGTGTGTGAGACGTGCCCTTGTGACTGTGAACACGAGGCAAGAGACACTTGCACACAATTATCATCGTGAGCCTCAGAAGTTGGTGCTATTAAGTTCTCCATAGGAATATTTGCATGCCAGTGGTCTTAACAAAGGTGTTTTGTGTTCAGTTGCCTCTTCTTCCTGCCCACATTTATCACATTAGCATAGCAAATAGCCGAAGTCCAGGTTTCACAGCAGTGATTCATCTGCTTGTCCCCACTTCAGGTTTTATGATAGATGTGCCATTTGACCAGTGTCCCTGTATGGAGTGTTCTCATTAGGCCTCCCTTTGGCACATTGCATACATTTACATATAAGGCAAATTTCTAATGTACTTCACTGTGCTGATGACTTGAATGAAATTTTGCAGCACTTGACGAGCGCTTATGTAAAATAAAAGCAAACAAAAAACTTTCTGAATACATGTGGATGGGAAGTTTGAAACCTTTTCCCACTCACCATTAAAGGACTTGTTAGAGTTGCTTTCAGGCGCAGTATGTGTTTTTCTTATGTACCCTGCCTATGAAAATCCTTACAAAAACGGTTATCCCAATAAGCAGAAGTGTTTCCAGCCTGTAATTGAATACACTTGATAACAGAGGTGGTTGCATTGTCGTCTAACTCCGCAAATTTCCTGATCTTGTCCATCAGAAATGCTTGCACTTCATACAGTAAATTCTATTATTTGTATGTATTAAAAACTCAACACCATCTACTGAAGTGGGTATTGTTAGGGAATCTCTTACTTTCACATTTAGGCTGACGGATTGTGACTGATTGCTCTCTGCGATTTGATTTGGGTTGCCAGGTTCCTGTCCAAACCTGATCATGAGTAGAAGCGAGCAGACAGAGCAGAAGCCAGCGGTCATGGCCCTGACGCCCCAGCTGCCCGTGAGGGCCCACCGGCCGCTTTGCCTGTCTGTCTCCTCCGACAGCAGCGGCAGGTTCCGGGCTCTGGAGTCACAGGACTGGAAGAACAACCTCAAAGCACAGGTATGTCCCGGACGATACCCGTCAGAGGGTAAGACCACTGTCCCTATTAAAACTACTGATCAGAATGCATTGTCCGGTATGTCTCTTTGAGAATCCTACAGTGCAATAGGAGTGATTACTGAGTGGATGTATAATTCTGTATCTTGCTTTATTGTGTGTGTGTGTGTGTGTGTGTACATTTTTAGGTTACATTTCAGAATTACTTCATATTTAGGCTCTAATTCTCTATTTATTTTAGTATTGCAGAGTATGGAATTTTTAAATTGAAGCACAGGCTTTACAATTCCAGTGTTTGAAATATCTCTCTGAAATGCTCTCCATGATTGATGCTTGCTTATCCTTATTGAACACGTTCTTAACTCACCCTGCTGACCCCTAAGCTACTACTAAGCACTGTAATCAGGCCATGGTTATGAAGGACTTCACAACATGTTGAATCATCAGAACATACTTGATTTTTGCAATGCTGTCTTGTGCTGGTCATCAAGTTAGCTGATTGATGGCTGTGGTTCTGCTTTTGTGCATTGTCTGTGCTGATTGGTGGATTGTCTTTTGCTTGGCAGATGGAGAAGGCCCACAGTGCGGGAGCAGCCAGCAGCACCGGCTCTCTGGAAAGAGCCTCCCTGTTTTGCGCTTCAGGCTCCAACACCAGCTCCAACCTGTCCAGCCCAGTGGAGACCCTGACCAAAAGCAAGTCGTCCAGCCGCTTCTCCCTGTTCTCCCCCCCCTGGAACAGCAGCTCTGAATCGGACTCCAACCCACCGTCCCGGTCGGGCTCCAAGAAGCTGCGCAACTACAGCAAGAGAGGAGGGAGCAAAGGAGAGGAGGCCCTGGAGGCCCAGCAGAGCATCCCGGAGCACTTCCACTACTCGGAGCCCGTCATCTCCAAGGTGACGGACTACATCTACGTGGGGAACCTCAACGCAGCCTACAGCGGCCGCATCCTCTGCCGCAACAACATAGACAGCATCATTGACATGAGCAGCCTGCCCGGCGAGCAGCACGTGTGCCTCATCCCCTGCACCTGCTCCCGGGGCACCAAGCACAGCTGGTCACGCCTCAAGGTGGACATCAGCGGCCTGTCCAACGGCGAGAACGTGCCCCTGAAGCAGCGCTGCTTTGACGACATCAACGAGTGCATCGATGCCTCCACTGAGAAGCGCAAGAGGGTGTTGATCCACTGCCGGGATGGCTATTCACTGGCCCCCACCTGCATAATCCAGTACCTCATGGTGAAGCAAAATATGAGGCTGATCGCTGCCTATGAGTTCCTGAGGGCCAAGTACCCAGTGAACATCAAAGAGTGCCATAAAAACGTGCTGGTCAACTTGGAGAAGTCGCTGAGGCCGGGTGGTAATGTTGATCCAGAGTGTTTCAAGCAGGCAATTTCACGGAAAATGGCGTGGACCTAAGTTTCTTGTTTTGATGGTCTTTTCTTGCATTTTGTTTTATTTGTTTTGTTTGTCGGTCTCCTTTGTAAAACTGAAAGGTTGTTCAGTTTGCAGCTGCAGTGAACAAGAAAATTCCAGTGTCTTCACTCCTGCTAAAACAACAAACAAGGAACTGTATGTCTTTAAAACTAACTAAATTTACAGCATATCACGGATTTTTGAAAAATAAAAACGGCAACAAAATGAACGTGTGTAAATGTATACACGTTGCAGTGCAGTGGTCAATTAGGAAGTTTGCTTCATACAAGTCAGTGTTGTAAGGTCTTCTACGGGACATGCTGACTTCAAATAAGCAGGCATTGAGCTCCTGTTTAAAGGTTCTGAACACAAGAAGATGTTACTTAGCAACATCATCTACCGGGTACTTTATTATTTTTCTTCTTCCTTCAGGGGAATTTTGATACAGTGTGATCTCAGGTGACCAGATGATGTCAATCAAATATGGCAGCGCGACACAACGAGAGCGTCACACACAGAAGAAACATTGCCTTAGCCAACGAGCTATGGGAGATGGGCAAGGAACATTTTCAAGACCCTGAGTTTGACTTGTGTGAGATTGACAGACAGTCAGCTTGGAGTAAATATAATGCTGGCAATGGTTTAGGTTATGGAAGGTATGGAAGGCACAAGTATAAATAAAATCTAGACGAAAATCATACATTATGTGACTTGGCTTATCTTGGCAGTCTTCAAGATTTTATGGTTCTATGGGATCTGAGTGTTTTACAAAGAAAAATAAAATCTGAATGTTTACTGTGACGCATGGAAAAATCCAGTGTGACAAGCAATTCTGTCTGTCTCAGGTGTGGGGAGATCAGACCAGTATATCATAATAAATGTTGAACTGAGGGACTTCAAGCATTGGATGCTTACATTTCTCATCTAGTATTGTTTCTTTCTGTAAAGTACCCAACAATCCTAATTTCTAACTTGTGCCATAGTTCCAGTCCCAGTGACTCAGTGTGTATACATGGGCTCAAATCTCAAATGTATCTTTACACCACAAAACAAAAAATAATATTGTGAATACTCCCTCTGTGAGGGTTTCAGTTGTACTCTATTATATGTTCTGTGGGTTGGTGCTTGGGGAATGTTGGGCGATTCAGTTGGTATTTCATTAACTGGCGTTTTGGCCAGTGCTACTGATCTCTTTACAGAAGCTTTGTCATCGTAACTTTACATAAAGTAAGAGGATTGATATGCAATACAGATATTGCACTATTTTACATGTCTGAAATCTCATCCTGATAATTAGCTGTCCTCTTTTATTTTAGACCTTTTATGATTAATAGATCCACATCCATTTTTTCATCTTTGAAAAGAAACGTGGTACCTCAGTGACATTATCCAGTAGAAATAAGCATGTATTAATAAATTAAAGTACATTAATTCATTAAAATAAATATGGATGTGTTAAGTTGAGTTTGGCTGGGTTTAGGCCAACTTGATCTAGGTTTTTCTCTTCTTAGTTAGATTTTAATAAGATTGTCCTGGTGGCCTCATTTATTTGACTGCTGGCATTGTCTGATGTAAAAACCTTTCTTGTATGAGCAGAAATGGTTAGCATCTCCTTCAGTTCCTTACTCAATCATATTATTATTACTATTATCCTTCTCAAAACCATATCTGAGCCAGATGTACCCTGAGCACCTTGACAGTGAATTTGTTAATGTGCTTTTTATTTTGTTTAATTTGTGTTTGTTTAAAATGAATAGGAAGTCCACTATGGAAGTGATTGGTTTGGTGCCTTTTCTGTAACTGTCCTTTGTGTTTGTGTTGAGACACATTCACTTGCTGCATGCAGCTGCAGGTTCGAGTTGTCACTCCTCCTAGTGGGAGTGCACTACAGACGCCAATAGTACAGTGGGTTCTATGGAATAACTTTTGATGTAATAACTCTTGAGTTCAGTCTCAATGGAATTCAAGAGTATTTTAGTGTTGTTCTGTATGATAAAATGGTCTGTGCAGTGCCAGTATATTTTGATATCAATGCAAAATGTGGTGGTGACCAATGGAAGACCGTAGTACATCATAAAATATAATACTTCTGTTATTTATGCTGAAGTAGCTGTTTGCACCTTTTTAATGGTTTTCGTCAATGGTAAAACATAGTTGATATTGTTTGAATTTCAGTTAATAAAAGTAGTTAATTTTATGTTTGAGTAGTCACTTCCTTAGGAGTGAGTGATCTTTTACATTTTTTCTTTGTTTCTAGCTCGATTTAACTAGGTTTAAGAACTTATGCACTCAGGTGACTTTTTTTGTAGGCTGAGAAATGTTTTGGTATCAATGTTTTGATTGGAACAAAGTTTACAGAATCTGTGAAGCAATGTATTGCCTGTATCATATTTTTTCCAGCCTCATGTATTTGTATATGGAATTTTGAACATTAAAAGTAAAGTGTTGAATTGTTGACATTAATATCCCCATTTTGTGCTTGCCTTCTGGAAAACTGCTGGCACAAATCCACAAAAGGCAAGGTCTTCACAGTTACTGATTTGTGATCTCACCTTAGGGTTTCCTATCTGTGACATACATCACTGATCTGATCTGCATGATCCCAGAGGCCTGGAAAACCCCTGGGTGGTCTCTGATTCGGATTCAGGCATCTCCCAACTGATGTTTCATGAAGTGACCCGAAGTGACAAATGCCCAGTGGACAGTGTGTGGTTCAGACAGTTTCCATCTGGCTTTGGTGGGCACCTGTTCAGTAGGGAACAATTGAATAAACACTAGACAAGTTTAGCACACAGCTGGCCAAGCACAAAGGTCAGTGAAAGGCTTTTTTCTGGGTCCCCAACATGGGCACTGAATTTGGACACACACAGACCTTAGCAACTGACCAAAGTTTAAGGATGTGGGAAGCTGATGGTATAGGATTCTCAATTAGGCTGTCATATTTTTTTTTTTTTAGTTTAGAAGATTGTTGATTTGACATCTTTAGATCTATCTGAATTAAATGATGAGTGATTGACTGATCTGAGTCATTCAACCCTGGCATTTGGGAAATTAGACCACTAAATTAAATTCATGTCATGGTAATATTATCCCTATTCTTCGTGCCCTATGACATTTCAGAAGGGGGTCTGTTATCTCTGTTGAAGGAATAATTAAAATAGTATTGTTATTTTGGCTAATCTGATTAAAGTGCATTTATTCTAAACAAATTTGGATCACTGTGTATGTTCATAGACCTCTGTTGGTATGTTGCTTCCTGAAATTTCAGTGTAATCCTTACATAAATGTACCAGACGGTGGAGCTAATGTTCTCTTTAGGCCAGATAATATGAGAATATAACTTGAATATTAAGCAGTAAGTCTTTGTAATTTAATGACTGCCACCATTGGGTACAAGCTGGAGAATAGTCGCCCAAAAGTATTTCAAATTTAACATTACTTTTCTAGGGTAGTCATATATATTGTGTGCATGCTATATATCTATAATATGACTAACCCTCTCTCTTATTAAATAGGATCCTGTTTGTGTATGTGAGAACACAAAATATAAAGGACCCCAAACAGTCACATTTATATTTTTGATGCATATTATCCAGAAAATGTAAAACTCTCTTACTAAAAAAAATAAAGTACCTCATACATTGTTTAAAAATGAGACTATGCGAATATGCCTTGATTAGCCGAAGCAATTTATTTTAGCACAGAGTGAAGTCTTCGAAGACATCTTGAAGGAAGGGTTATTTATAATGAAGGAGACAGAGGGGGGTGATAGTGTTTCAGTAGCTGGCCGTCCAATTGGTCTGAGGAGAAATCCACTTCCATAAAGAGAAAAGTGGGCATTTGCTGAGCCATCATAGGAAGCCATTTATACCTTCTTAGCATTTCAGCTGCTTGTGGCTTCCCAGTCTTTTCCATCCCTCCACCAGGTCTGTCCTGATCTTGTTCTTCTCTTATAGGTGAGACTTTTTTCCCTTTCCTTCAATCACTGCACTCAAGCTTCTTTTGCGCTTTTACTGAATTGGGCTGATTTTGGGGGTTATGCTTTTGGGAAACGAGTTTGCTCTGCGAGGTGAATTTCTGATTGTGTGCTCTTTCAATATATGAAAGAGCTTTACAGGATAAGATTAGTACCAGACCAGACCAGGTACTTAAGACATTGTAAACAGTAAGACAAACTTCAACATAATTGTATTCCTTCTAATACATATATACATTGCAATTTCCTATCTTGTTTTATTTAATAACTTTCTTATTTTTAGCCATACTGAAAACTTCATGATTTTGTGTTTTAACTGTCAATGATTTCACTTAAAAAGGTCTAGTGCTCGGGGAATTCCTGATGAATTGATGTCTATAGATATATATTTCATAAGATGTATATTGTAATTTTGATGCTTGATAGAGATTATTGCATCTGCCTTGGACAAAGGCTTTAGATTAATAAATACACACAATATAATTGTCATCTTCAGAATATATAGAATTATTTTGTTAGTTTTCTTTAGTTTCTTTTTTTCCCCTATATTATAAATGATAAATATGCATATTTGTTATGGATTGTAAGTATTTGATATATATATATTGTGCTAATTGAATGATTATACACACCCAAATGCCAAAAACAGAAGACGACCCTTTGCCATCTTGTGCTGTAATGCTTTTGGACATTTCAAGGATGTCTAACTAGAAGCCAGAAGTGGTGCCACCTGTCGTGGTGTCGAGTTTTACTGACCTCCAAGAGACCAGGCTGCCATAGCAGGGCGTCCCAAGAAGGCAGCTGGCTCCTTGCGCCCTGCCCAAATTTAGAAACGCTTTCTTGCTCCAAAGTGCCCAAGCTGGCATTTTTAAATAGATAATGTTTCCCCAGGGAATCCTAAGACGTGCCATTAGCATTATTGTCTAATAATAATATGATGATCTTTAATCATTCACATTAATATTCCACACAGAAAAAGCACAGCACAAGCCCAACTAATAATTTTCAGCTTTTAAAACCTAAATTCATTTTTTGAAAAGTAGGGAAGGGACTTATATAATTTGAGGTATGTTTAACTGGTTCATTTTTTTTATTTTTTAACTTGGCATTACAACCCCACCCCACCTCTCTAATATAGATGTGTGACAGTTGTTTTGTTTTCCAAAGACTTTATAACCTTTTCACCAATAATGCAACACTTTCCCCCTTTTCTCATTTTTGCAACAGGTGTTGAAAAAAGCAACAAGCCAACATGTCGGAGTAAGTATTCCTTTCATACATACACCTCTGGACACTGTTTGAAAGTACAGCACAAACTCTCTCTGTCAATCGTGGTTTATCAGCATCACTTCACAGTAATTCAGCAGAGACAGGATAAACTTTTCAGTAATACATTGCAGGAGGGTTATGTTTAAATATGTTTTTTTGTTATGCCCACAAGACACTATTGTTGATGGCTCTTTCCAGTGTACATTTTAAGACGGGATGAGGGGGAAAAAATAATATTCAAAATGATTTAGTTGGTACCATCTTGAGTTAAAGGTCAATGTTGGTGGTGAGAATAATGGTACCAATAAAGTGGGAGAATATAGACTTTCAAATCATAATGGCATAATTGTTTTTACATCACAGGATTCAGTTTCAGTGGGAGACAGATTTGCTGCTCATCTCCTTACCATTGTATCCTGGCTGTGCAGTCTTAAATATAACAAATAAATTCAGGTTTCAAAACTTGCTGTTAAATATATGTCACTAGGAGGGACACTTAACATATTATATTAATATTAATTCATAATTGTGGTTTCAGTCGGATACATTGTCATTTCTTTATTTTTTTGGATTTAAATTGACAAATGTGTTTTAAACCTCACAGGAAAAAGATGTCAACTAGCCGTAAGCAGCATCTGAAGGTACAGTTGATTATTTTATGTATTTATTTTATTACAATCATAAAATAAACTATTTACATACAAGTAACAGAATAAACAATCAGATGTCAGCTATCTAGTCTTATTATTTCTGCCTAAGTAAGAAACTTTTTTAAGGTCAGAGTGATATAAGGTGTGGATGCAGGAATCGCTTATTTGCTACTTTTTTCCCTTTTTAATTTTACACAAAGTACCTGAATAGTTGAGGGCATTACATTAATACATTCATGCAGTGTCTCAACCTGGTCTGAAGTGCTTTTTTGTGCATTTGTTTCAGAGCTTGATGCTCCAGATTGCCAAAACAGAACTTGAGAAGGAAGAATCTGAGAGAGCAGCACAGAAAGTCAAGTACCTGGATGAGCACTGCCCTCCTCTGTCACTGGGTGGGTCCATCCAGGATTTACAGGTACTCCAAGTGGAAAACCCCCTTCACTTATTGTTGACAGTACACACAGTTTGACTGTGTCCCCACTGTGTAGTGCTAAAATTTGACCCCAACCAGAGACAGTGCCTAAACTCTCCTTTAGTAAAATGGTGAAGAGAAATATAAAAGGCAGTCATACTTGTGCTTGCCTTGCATGTAAGAAAAACACAGTTTAGATGCTTCTCCACTGTAGTGTAAGTCAAATAATTTTTTAAACGTTGAACGTTTTAAGTAGTGAAAATGGTTTCCTAAAAGGCATTGTGCATTAAAGTAGATAGTTATTGTTTCAGTTATAGGATAATATACTGCTCACAAAATTAAGGGAACACACCAAGTTCAGAAATCAATGTTAAGTGTTCCCTTAATTTTTTTAAGCAGTATATATAACCAGTGCCAATAACAATGTACTTCCATTTTTACCCATGACATTCTATTGATCAGGGATTGTCAGATACAAGTGGTCCCACTTTCGTCCTGTAAAAGATTTTGGTACAATCAGCTCATTCATTATATAATTGTAGTGGTTGTGTCAAATGTGTGTTGGATTGGAATATGCAGAACTTGGGTATCTGCTGTAGGTGACACGAATGGGTCCTTCCAGTCATCGAATGCGCATTTGCGTCCATGCTCTGTGGCCAATCCCAAATATTAGTCAGGTTAATTATCTTCATTTTTTGTTCCACATCCTTTACTATGTTTGGCCAACATTCAGGTGACAAAGTTACATTGTTTTGGAAATAGTGAAATTTGTTATTGAAAATGTCTGACTGTCTGATTTGTATTTATACCTACAGGAACTGTGCAAAAAGCTGCATGCAAAGATTGATGTGGTTGATGAGGAGAGGTACGACATGGAGAGCAAAGTGAACAAGTGTGCCAAGGAGGTAAGTACTCCATGCATTTATGCATTTACTGATATTGAAGAGGCCACGAGAACAAATTAAAAAAGTCTAATGTTCTCAAAGTTCTCCTTAATGCTAAATAGACACTCTTTGAATTGGATTAGGCTAGCCTCGAATTAAACCTAGGAAGTTTATACAAATTGTTTTTTAAACTTGGTTTGAACAATAAACCATGTTCAGACTTTAAGGTTTAACGGGAAAATCAGTACCGGCAACGTAAAAAATAAAATCAAAACAAAATCAAACTTACAGAATAGTGGTGACCAGAGTTTTTGAAGAAATCTGGAACAAACCCCCCAGTGATGTGGTTGAAGCCGACAATTTGGGAACATTCAAAAATAGACTGGGCGTGATCCTTGGATCACATAGTTATTAATGGACACCAAACAAGCATGATGGGTTGAATGGCCTCCTCTCATTTATAAACTTTATTATGTTTCTTGAGTTGGGGTGGGCTGAGCTGAGCCATCTCTTCTTCTTTGACAGATTGAGGACCTGAACCTGAAGGTGTTTGACCTGAAGGGTAAATTCAAGAAACCAGCTCTCCGCAAAGTGCGTATGTCTGCTGATGCTATGCTGCAGGCTCTGCTGGGCTCCAAGCACAAGGTCTCCATGGACTTGAGAGCTAACCTGAAACAAGTGAAGAAAGAGGAGAAGGAAGTGAGTGCTTTGTGGGAGACAGGGGAGGTGACATTCCACCAAACAGCACAAACATGAACCTTTCAATATTGAAAATCCTCTTGGCATAGTCTCATAGAAAATATGATATTTTGCAGCCATTTTTATGTTTACTGAAGTAACTAACTGTATGTTGATTGGTGAAGTACATTATATATACATTATATGATTCTGGATCAATCCGACTTGTTAAATAGTTAATTAATGACTAACTGATAATGAATTACTTAAAATATAAACATCAACAGCTGGTATTAGTGTAAGGCTAAGTGAATATGAATAAAGCTTCTCTCTCAGGAGTAAGGATGTCCACACACACACTTCATGCAGGAGATTAAGTGGTGGCCCAACTGCCCTTTTGACTCCTTTCAGCTTATTCATTTTCTGACCTGTCCACTCTTTCCATTGTGCTCTTACAGCAAGACCTGCGTGACGTTGGGGACTGGCGTAAGAACATTGAGGAGAAGGCTGGCATGGAAGGCAGGAAGAAGATGTTCGAGGCTGAGGCCTAAACAGAGGATCGGCGGCTTGTTGTTTGTTTGTAATACCTGTCATATAGGCTCTCCATATTTTTTTTTCCCCGACGGACTTTGTTTAGAGGAACAGGCTGATGTCTTAACCACGGCTGATTTGGAGCTTGCTGCCCCATTACCATCGTGTAGCTGCAAGGTGATCGATGTTGCCGTAGCATTACCAAAAACACACTGCTTTGGAAACCAGTTGTTGTGCGGAAAATATATTTTGTCGAGAAATATATTTCAGTGCAAAAAAATAACTTGTGTAAATAAATGATTTAAAGAAAGCTTTCATTTTTTAAGCCTATGTGATCTGAGATCTGTTTTTCCCTGGTCACCTCTCTGAATCACATTTCATAGTTCTGCCAGGTGCCTTTTATAATAAGCCTTTGTTATAGTGGCAGACATTTTACAAGTGGAGAAGTCTGCATTAATTACAGTAATAGTGTGGCTTTGAATGCATTATTCATATTGAATTCCATCCAGTCATTAATATTACATATAGCAAAGAGCTGTGTGGCATAACAAAACTCGTCTAATCCATGTTTATATTTGGATTACTTTCATCAAAGATCTGCATTACATATCCTCTCTTAAATGTGACAGTTAAAGTAGTGACAGAAATGCATCATATATCTTCTGGCATTGATAGTTGTAATTTAAAACGTTGAAGTTTATAGCATAATAGAGGATAAAGAATATAATTTATGATTAGTTTAAACAAGGATGTTCTTACTTGTGTTCACAAAGTATCACATTTTATTTACAATCCCAAACCAACAATGTAACAAGGCAACAGAAAGCCGCATCCTTCCCATAATGCTCTTGGACTCCGAGACTTGGAGGGGTAGTGGTTTCCTGGGACTTGTCCTGGGGACTGATTGACTGACTGAAGAAGGAGAAAGAATGGGTATTATCTGATTCCACAACAAATCCACTCTGGGAATTTGCATTAATATACATATGGATAACAATACACCATTTCAAATACAGGTTTCCAATGTACCCTCAAGTTACTATGAGCAGATGTCAAATGCAAAAGAACCGCCAAGGACATCAGAAAGGGGCTCTGAACCGCTTTTCTTCATTTGCATGTGGCGCTATACAATATACAATAACTGCAGTATTAGGTAACCATTTACAATGCAGTAGCAACTACTGGCAGCTGAACCCTCACTGTGTTTTTAATTGAGGAAAACCCAGGAAAGATTTTTTCTAAAGCCAAGCCTTGTCACTGCATTTCCATGGGATTAAAGGCACCTTTCATACACTTTAGTTGAACCCTGTTTAATGAATTACTGCAGCTAGAATACAGAAGGGATTTCATTGTTTAAACCATGAAAAACCTATTTTAAAATATTTGGAGGTTCTGTTTCTTAGTTACACCAGGGATATCAGTCACACGGAATGTGCATGGTCTGCATATTGCTTTGGTACCCCAGGGCTAATAAAACTACTCCGATGTAAGCGGCTGATTACCTAGTCGGGATAATGCTGTGTACCATGTGGGGATACAGGGGGCGCCATTTTCATTCAGCTCGCACCAAAACAGGAATACCTGGAATAAAGCAAAACCAACGCGGGATGGTGCATATGAATTGAAATACCTGCGTTACGACCACATTCATTAAAAAACATTAAAAAAATAAATAAAAAAATATATATATACATGTACTTTTACGAGTGTGTTTGCATTTTTTACTATTTAAACGATGCGTAAATTGTTCACCTGTTATTCAAGCATAACGGCACATTCAGCCTCAGGTATTTAGAGAATGACAGTCTTTAATTTGTATTAATTAGGCCTACCATGAATTGAAGCATGGCATGTGTGTCTGGTGGCAAATAAGATATTTATCGTGTTCTGTTGTAAGCACATCAAACCTATCCATGTGGCGCTAAGTGTAAAACTAGAAAATAAAAAAGTCTGTTGGGAGGTGTGAGCGCAGGTTGGGTGTCCAGTCTCTGCCGGGCAGTTCCTGTGTCCGGCGGAAGCGGACAGTGTTTGCGTTTGAGGGGACAAAGACCCAAAGTATTGCGTGTGTTTGATTTGTGAAAATAACACGCACATTAGCACAGCAAGTGACTTACAGGTGAGTTTTCGCCCCATGCAGCTCCACTACATCGCACACACATTCAATATCGCTTTTAAAGACATGGGCAATGCCATACAACATTACCAGAACATGGGCTCGAACAAATAAGATAGAAAAAACACTATATAGTTTAGTACGTATGGGCCCAGGGGGCGTAGGCCTACTGTTATTCTCGTCAGTCAAAGAGTTATATTAATGATACATGTGTGTTTGTTATTTAAAGTTTGTATTATTTGTGCGTCATCATTGTGATACCAAATTGAGTAATTTGGCGTGTAACGGGTACTTCTAGTTATGCAGACATGAATAAAACACAGGAATGGAAGTTAAGATTGAGTTTACCTAGAACTCAATGTAATACACTTTATTTATACTGCAGGCGTTTTGTGTATATATCCACTGGATGTACCACAGTGTATGTGTGATTTATAATGCAGAAAAGTGTGGGACTTTAAATGTCAGGATTATGAAGATTGCCAAGTCTTTGCATTGGACAAAACAAAGCTGAGAGATATTTGGCTTGGCTCTCATTAATAGCAGAATTGGGTTATCTACCCAATTTACCATTTAATGTGAGAAAGAACTTGTATTTTCTGTAACAACCCAGCGAGACTGAAATAACCAGTGTCGGCTAAGGCAAATGAGGAAAGGGCTTCTCAGCAAATTCACATTGCCGTGTGCAGTTTTAACATGATTTTTTGGTGGAAAGTTTTTGGTTTTGAATGTGAAGCTAAAACACTGGTCCAGATTCACTTAGGACGAGATTGAGTATTCAGTTTCACTTTGCCTTTTGAATTTGAAGACAATACCACTTCAGTTTTACTAGGAACTGCAGAGAAGTGGTCATAACAATTATGTATTTGCTGCATCACCTTTTGTAGACACTGCAAGGCAAGGCCATCTCCAGTGAGCTTTGTTTGAGGTGACGGTGCAGTGACAGAAGATATGGATGACCAGCCAAGCAAGAGCCTCTGTGAGCGAGAGGAGCGGTCGGGTAAAGCGGAGCTGTAAGTCTGTCCTTGAATACACCTGTAGCAGTGACGTGAGAAAAACAAATATTCTTGTAGGTATGAGTGGTAATTACAAGTAGTAGAGTATGCTTTGATTTCTAAATGCCTAGGCTTCCCTGTGTCAGGTGAGAATGTGGGATTAAGAATTCATTAGATGCTCACTAAAGGTAATTCAGTGTCCTCAAATATTGGAAGTGGAAATAAGTTTCCTTTGCTTAAACTAGAACTGACTGAAGAATATAAGGCTCTTATGCTTCTGTGAAAAGGGAAAATAGATCCACCACGATCACTGGGTCAAGTTACCTTGTTGCTAATTCAGTGACCTGTGTGGTATTTGCTCCAAATGGCATCAGTTCTGCAGAGACTGTTAATTCTTTATTTTCATTTTTTAATTATTCTTATTTTGTAGTACCACATATCAGATTTCTCACCTTTTAAACAGCAGTGGTCGGCTTTAATTGCTACCACAAGTATTGTAGTATTGGGAAGTAAATTGTGAATTGTTTTCCCACATCCTACACCTTTGAAACAATAGCAAAGAGCTGGGCAATATACAAAGCCTTCTGCATTTGGTGAAATGAGGAAATATCTGTAGGAATTTGAGCAGAACAAGAAAAGAAGAAGGCCTACACACAAAAACTAAAATGGGAAAATAGACCTTAACATGAGTGAATACAAAAACAAAGAGCGTAACCTTTGTTAAACTGTTAAGGGTATAAATGCATGCCGTGGAACTGAGGTATCTTGTTGTTAATCTATTAGGAGCCTGTGGTTATAGTTTAATAAACTATTTTGCCAGTAAAGCTCAAGGAGCGTTGGCTGTGGGAACTCTTGGCAGTCCATCTATGGATTCTAGATGCTCTATTTGCAACATCCTTTCTCAGACCTCAGTCAGGCAGTAATGCCTTTTGGTCTTAAGTTACTCTGAGGAGCTCAAATATAAGCCAGCAAGGAGATGACTTACTAAGTATATCAAGGAGCAGGGTGCCCAGCATGTAAGAAGGATGCCTTAGGGCTATCTTTGGAGTGACTGGCTGAACTGGACACCGCTTGTGGGCAGGCGTGTTATACAGCAGGTCCATGTTAAGTTAGACAGAAGTCACCACACTGCTCTTCTTCACACATTTTTTCTGTTATCCCATTGGAGGAAAAAAGTACTTAAACTGAAATGCTGTCTAGGTGTATGGGAGATGGGTCTCGCTGAATAGAAAAAATAAACAACGTTTGTGATGTTCAAATGGCGGTTTTGTGGTAAAAGCTTACAGGAACAGAATATGTAGCCTACCTGTATCTGTAAGTTCTGAAAACTAATGCATTGTCTAATAGAAGATTCCAGAAGGCTGACTGTTTAACTTCTTTCTAATGGCAAATCCTTTATTTTATAACAGTAGTCTTTCTCACATAGTGCTGTTTTTTTTTTTAAACCATGACGTTATATTCTACATCTTGTTCTCATCTGGTGGCCAAAGGAATCTGTGTCAACACAAATGTGGGATTTTGTTGAAGTGATGTAAAGATTTTGAGCAAGAACAAAACATAAAATGAAAAAATAACTCGAAACTGCCTGCTGACAGCTGGCTAAAAGAAAGGAAAGAAATGGAGCCAGTGTACACAATCAAATTTTTATTAGGTGTAGTGGAGACCATTAAAACAATGGTGAGCTTTGCTGACCATGGTTATGTAATGCATTAAAAATCTTCTAAAAATGAATAGAACTGTCAGAGATTAAATCAGTAAAACAGAAAATTCATCATATGGTCAATGAGTAGAAAAACAAGTTTTCCACCTATACACAGTATATTGTAATTAATAAACCCATTAATAGTTTCTTTAGTCATAAGTTTAGATTTTAACTATACTTTAGTCTGTAGTGGTATAATCTATCTTGCCAAACTGGTGGGCAGTTTCTTCTCCTCAACTTTTAAAGTTAGTAAACCCAGCTTTAGTTTCATTATAACATTTAAAACACAAAATTATCGGCATGCATTGCAGTTAGTGAACTGGCCTGTAAAATGAAAAAACTGACTGTCTCCTTCCACACTGACTCTTTAACTTGTGACCCAAATATAACCCTGTCAAAGGCCCTTTGACTCCTGAAGTGACCAGATTAGCCTGCGCTGTGAGATTTACAATCAACGTCTGTAATAAACCATAGACTATTCTCTTGTGTAGGGGCACTTGGTAAGCTTAAGTGTTAAGTATTTGTGATCATTTTTAGGTTTCGTATCTAATTTGTAACTGTTTAAAAATGTATTTAGAACTTATATCACATCCATTACAACACGCTACCAAATATTAGTTTTGTTTTTGGTATAAAACCATATACCATTGTTTGAAGTTAGATCAACTGTTTATTAAAAACAAGAAAATGCTATTCATTTAAACATTGTGTGGACAAATGTCTATCTTAGTAGAAGCTTGTCTGCAGGTGGGATTATGCTATTCGATACATTTACTAACCACAGTTTTGGTAATTTTTTTGAATGTAAATGTAATGGATATTATATTCAGAGTTTTGTTGGCAGTAAAGGGCATTGTCTCAATTCACGATATGGTTTCAAAGCATTATTATGTGATTGGAACACGTTTTGTTTTTCTTCATACATTTTATAATTTGTAACCAGATGGAAAAACCTTTGAATGTTGTATTTTTATTTATTTTATGATCTGTGGCTTTATATTCATCAAGTCAGTGTCTGTGGAATCTTACTGTTTCCTGACCTTTAAATAGTTAAAAGGCTTCCTGCAGAAGAGATGACATTCACCAATTGTAATGCCTTAATTGTTTGGGTCCTGAGAAGGTCATCTTTTGTGAAAAACTTGCATTTAGCTAGACATTTAACAGACCCAAGGGAGTCTCAGTTCCCACAGAAATATTTGTTGTTCACCAGATTGGGGTATGTTTCTGTCTGGAAACTTTGGCTTCTACCTTTTCCTTTAGACTTACCAGTATCCAAGCCTTAGAAATGATATTAGATATTAAAATTCAAGGTATCAAGAAAGTTAATCTTCGCTGTGTTTTAGTGAGTTCATTAATACATGTTTACTATTGTTTTGCAGTGTGGAAAATCATGATCTTTCCTGTGTTATGACATGGGGAAAGCGTTAAAAGGTTATTCTGTGACAAACTACTGTCACCTTCACTGACCCTCGATTCTGTACTGTTGTGGGAGTTACTCAGATGATGGCATTTTAAGGAGTAGCCTATATTCATTTTTTTTTTAACATGCTGTCAGGCAGGTTGAATCCTCCGTGCAGAATTGGTGATATTAAAGGAGAGGTCTCGGTACATACAGCCATTGATGTGTGTTGCTGTTCACTTGCCCTTCCTTATGTGTCAGTATGCAGCTTGACGCATGTCCCCTGAATGTCTCAGGTTCTAGGTATAGCTTCCACGGGGCTTTAAAAATAACTTAATGCTGTTAAGCTATTTGTGACGCAACTTATGCCATGTGCTTTTCTATATATTAAAGCAAGTAGAATCTATTTTAATGATCACACAAAGGATGTTTAGACAATGTATATTGGATTAGAGAATTCCTGATTGGTTGATGTCTTTAAATCATTCACGCAATTGGTTACAATGAAATGTGATGCAATAAAGCGAGCAAAGCTTTTAAAATGGATACATATTTACCTCTACTCTGTATGTGCATTTGAAGAGTGACTTTTGAAAATGTATAAGCACGTGTTATACCTTTTTTTTTTTTATTTACACGTGAGTTTGGCTTATTCACACATTGTGGCAGCCATTCATGTACCACAGTAGGTTTCACATAAATAAATGGAAGCTCTGAGGGCAATTTTTGTGGTAAAAGGTGAAGTGGGTTTACAAATGCAACAGTTCAGTAACGTGGGGCTATTCATGCATAGTGAAAAACTCACCCAGCTGTCCTGCTTCACTACTCAATTGGACCAGGAGGGGGCGCATTTGCTTAGTTACCCACCTTGTATATCCAACCGACCTTAATGAGTGATTGTATTAGGCTATATGTTCATTATGCTGCATATGTATTGAAAAAATAAGAGTTGTTTTAAAACAGAGAATTCTTTAAAACAAAGTTACCTTTAATTCAGACATAATATGCAAGTCATAATTAAATAGTTGACAGTAGGAGGTTTATAAAGTTTCCCTTGAGATTCATTTATTTATTTATTGGCAGATGCCCTTATCTATGGCAGAAATACAAATACATTTTAGCATTTCAAAAGTGCAGTATTCTAATCAATACAAGGTATAATTTAAGAATTAGAAAAGGGCAGAAGTACAATTGATATAAAATACAAAGCATAGATCCTAGTTTAAAGTGGTACCAAGTACATAATGCAGTGAAGTCCTGGGTATGTACTAAAGGGAGGAGGCATAGGAGATATGCCAATAAACAACAGGAGTTCTAACACTATATTAGTAAGCAGGAGCATAAGGAAGCATAGTTATATAAAGTGCAAAATAGAGCTGAATGTCTCAGAAGGCTAAGATGCTATATTACAAGTATAGTCTGAACAGATGTGTCTTGAGTAATCTCTGGAAGGCGGTCAGGGACTCTGCTGTCCTGACCTCAGTGGGAAGGTCGTTCCTCCACTTGTGGTCAAGGGTTGAAAAAGAGTGGGCTCTGGAGGAAGGGGAGCAGAGAGGTCTGGAGGGTATGTAAGGAGAGATGAGAATCTGTAGGTAGCTTGTTGCAGTCTCATCAAAACAATTGTAGTTAAGTCAAAACCTTAAACTGGATGTAAGCTGAGATTGGGAGGCAGTGAAGGCAGCGCAGTAGTGGTGTAGCATGTGCAAATCGGGGCAGAGAGAACACCAGACAAGCAGTCGAGTTCTGGATGAGCTGGAGCAGGCAGGTAGTAGTTGCAGGCGGGTCAGTCAGTTGTAATAATCCAGACAGGAGAGGACCTGGGTTGAGTAGTCGGTGAGGAAGGGGTGGATTTGGCATATGTTACTTGGGAAGAATTGGCAGGTGAGTGTCAGCGTGAAGATGTGCTGAGAGAAGAGAGCAGGGTCAAGGGTGACTCCTAGATTCTTATTGTAAGAAGAGGTGGATAGTGTGGTAGATTCCAAGAGAATTGGGATGGAGTGATCATTGAAGTGAAGGAAACGATCAATATGTGCTTTAAGTGTAGACTTCCATCTTTAATTTGAGGGTAGTTACATCCAAATTGGGTGAACGGTGTAGGAATTACACCCATTTTTATATGTGGTCCCCCTAATTTTAGGGGCTAAAAGGTATTTGGACAAACTAATATAATCATGAATTAAATTGTGAGTTCCAATACTTGGTGGCAAATCCTTACCTGCCTGAAGTCTGGAACCCATAGACATCACCAGATGCTGTGTTTCTTCCCTGGTGATGCTCTGCCAGGCCTGTACTGCAGCTGTCTTTAGTTCCCGCTTGTTCTTGGGGTGATTTGCCTTCAGTTTTGCCTTAAGCAAGTGAAATGCATGCTCAATTGTATTCAGGTCAGGTGATTGACTTCTTTGCCTTAAAAAAAAGTCTCAGGTTGCTTTCACACTATACTTCATGTCATTGTCCATCTGCACTGTGAAGTGCCGTCCAATGAGTTTTGAAGCATTTGGCTGAATTTGAGCAGATAATATAGCCCTAAACACTTCAGAATTCATCCTGCTGATTTTGTCAGCAGTTACATCATCAATAAATACAGGGGAACTAGTTCCCTTGCCAGCCATGCCCATGCCCATGCCCATGCCCATGCCATAACATGCTTCAAAGATGAGGTGGTATGCTTTGGATCATGAGCAGTTCCTTCCCTTCTGCATACACTTCTCTTCCCATCATTTGTCCATAGGATGTTGTTCCAGAACTGTACAGGGTTCTTTAGATGTTTTTTGGTAAACTCTATTCTGGTCTTCCTGTTTCCTGTTTCCATCTTGTGGTAAACCCTCTGTATTTACTCTGGTGAAGTCTTCTCTTGATTGTTGACTTTGACACAGATACACCTACCTCCTGGAGGGTGTTCTTGATCTGGCCAACTGTTGTGAAGGGGTTTTTCTTCACCAGGGCCTTTTGGTGTTCCTGAGCTCACCAGTGCGTTCTTTCTTTTTAAGAATGTACCAAAAAGTACCAAACACCTAATGTTTTTGTTATCTTTCTGATTGGTTTATTTTGATTTCTCATACAAAACTGAAGGCAAAATGCCCCAAGAACAAGCAGGAACTAAAGACAGCTCCAGTACAGGCCTGACAGAGCATCACCAGGGAAGAAACCCAGCATCTGGTGAGGTCTATGGCAGTCATTTACAACCAAGTATTGAAACTCACAATTTAATTCATGATTATTTTAGTTTGTCCAAATACTTTTGAGCCTCTAAAATTGGGGGGACCACATATATAAATGTGTGTAATTCCTAAACCATCCAATTTGGATGTAACTACCCTCAAAATAAAGATGAAATTCTACACTTAAAGTACATATTGATTTGTTTACTTTCAAATCCATTGTGGTGGCATACAGAGCCAAATTATGACAATTGTGTCACTGTCCAAATATTTATGGACTTAACTGTATGGTACTCAAGAAAGCCCACCTTGAATCCCTTTTGAAGTATGCAAAAAAAAAAAAAAAAAACACTCTGGAGATTCTGTAGCCATGTGGCATTCTGTAGCAAAATGTTATGTTTGGTGCAAAGCCAACACCCAGTGAACACCATCAATACTCTAAAGCATGGTGGAAGGGAAAATGCAAAGTTCAGAAAAGTCCTTTAGGAAAACCTGCTCCCTTCTGCAAGAAATAAATAATGTAAAGCAATAATTACTTTTCAATGAGATGTTGTCCAGGTACTATGTTTTGTTATCTGTTCTGGTCATGTGAATCATTGACCTGGAGTCTTCAGGATTTGGCAAACCTAATACAGATGTTTCAGTT
This sequence comes from Amia ocellicauda, assembly GCF_036373705.1. Lineage (NCBI taxonomy): Eukaryota > Metazoa > Chordata > Actinopteri > Amiiformes > Amiidae > Amia > Amia ocellicauda. The sequence goes on along the minus strand of NC_089853.1, from coordinate 10,343,302 downwards.
CATTGGGGCTTATTAGCTGTTCAGTTGTCATTGTTCTTGAGTATAGCAGGCACAGCTAGAGTGACGACTACAAAAACTGAAAACCTAATATGAAATCTTAAAAATGGGATTTGTGATGGAAAGTAACCCCAGACATTTAGAAAGATAGGAGAAATATTTTGAAATGTTAATCCCAAAACTGTTATTCGAGTCTGTCCAGTTAGGGCTTTTATTGCCAGGGCACAAACTGTTTATGACAGCCGATTGTTCTGTGCTTCATTGGGAAGGAAACGTGTCATGGAATTATATTGGTTTGATATTTAGGACTTTGTTAGAAACTGGAGGGTCAGCAGTTTTTTTTTTTTTTTTTTTTTTTTTTTTTAAGCCCATCCTCTTTTTAGTGTTCCCATGTTTGTCTCCCTACATTTGGCATTCCCTGTGACATTGTACCGATAAGTACTGAAACGTCTATAAACCCTTTAATGTCTTACAAACTCATCTCGTTTTCATCCTATCCAATAAACGGAGCCTTCCCTTCTCTTCAACTTGGGAACCAGGTACTCTGCTTCTTGTCTCCTCCATTTTATTTCCAGTGTCTCGTGGGATCCTTGTGTGGAGAATGTTGTTTTAGCTTTTATTCCAAAACCATCCAACCTAAACTAAGTGTCGGAAAAGTCCTTAAAACTCTATTAGACAGCTAGTTAATGTCAATCGCATGCCTTCCAAACAGCTTCCAAAAGCAGTGAGAGGCTGTAAAATACATCTGTTGATTTTATTGCAACACTTTTGCTCTACAGTATCGAACATGAGTTGGATAGTCCAGCACCACAGAAATGTATCCAGAGCATTGCATAAAGGCTTCTTCTCGTAATGCTATTGGAGTAGAAGGGGAAAAAAGCATCTGCTCTGAACTATGGAATATCTCAAGTGCACCCAAAGGAATATCTTATTTTAATGTTTTGTCAGGTTTGCTCCATGGCAGTCTCCCATCATTAACGTTCAAACTGATTAGCACAAGGCATTTGGATCTTGACACTGAAGCATGCTGTCTACAGATGTTACTAAATCTGTAAAAACATTGCTTTAGTTTTTTTGTGTTCTTTTCCCTCCAAACCAAAAACCCCCAGTTTTCCTGCCCAGATCTTTCCCTTTTTCTTTTCCTTCCCCCCCCTAATAGTGAGGAGCTTTAACCTAGTGCGACAGAACTCCTATTCAGGACAGACTGTTGCTGTTTCCATTTCTTAAACAGTAGACCGTTGTTAAGATTAAAAAGTATTGCCTGTGCTTCTAAATCAAAACAAATATGAGGTTTGGATGTACAAAATGTTAGTCTCAAAATCATTGTCCTGTCTTGCAAAATACATTTTCTATTAATAGTCAGAGTAAATGCTGGAAACTGATAAAATTGCTCATTAGATATTAAAGTCTGGTTGGATTCTGTTCAGCTGGGAGCAAAATACATTTAACTTGTCAAGCTCTGTGTTAAAGTATTGTAGCCATGGTGTCTCATATCCTTTCAATGGCAGAGGGCAGAGTCCCTGGATGTCCATTTTAGGGAGCTGATCTCAGAAATGGCTGTGAGGTCATGCAGATGGTGATAATAATACAGCATGAGTGGATAGTGTGTGTGCTGCCTGGCTGTTGACATAATGCCCTATAACCTTTAACACCACTGTTCTTTTCCTCTCGCTTTTGATTTTGTTGTCTTTTGTGTGCCAGTGCCATCTGATAGCTGTAACAGTTTTGTGTTGTCCATTGCAGTACATTCACTTGCCTTTTTGTGTTGTACCCATGCCAAATGAGCTATTGTTTTTAATCTTCTCCGGCATTGAGTGTTTAGAGCACAAGGAAAGAGATGGGTGGAAATCAGGTGACCAGAGGGAAGGGCAGCAGAGTCCTGGAATATTAATAATATTAATTTGGTACACTAGAAACCTAAAAATAACTAAGAATACATATCATCATACAGAAAGTCCAGATAACATTGATAGAAATTCTAAAGACCGCTGCAGAAAAAAAAATATATATATATATATATGGAACATGCTGTTAAGGTTTTTCCTTCCCCAATAATCATATTGGTAGTACTTTGAACTTTCATAATACAGTTTAGACTCGTAAAGCCACTTTCATATAGTGGAGGATCGAAATGCTTTCGCAAGTCAAAAAAATTACAGTAAAGCTGCTGCGACCATTAAAGCGTTTGACTGGTGGCAGTGAGACGCAAAAACACAGGCTACCCTAATATGCTACCTAACATGTTTACGTATTGTCCAAAATGTTTCCACTGCATTTCATCATGGCTTATGAATTTTTATTCAAGGTCAGGAATAGCTCACTCTCTCTGGGCAAAAAACAACTTCTGGCTCACAGACCGCATGTCATTACAAGCATTTGATTTGTATTTTAATCACCTGTAATATATGCCGGCAAGCATGTATTCGGGAAGGGCAATAAATACACGCAAAAAACCCATTCAACAAACCCTGCATGGGGATCTGAAGGCCAGAAATCTCAATGTGACCTAATGTGTAGCCAAATTAAACACAGCCCAGTCAGTAAAAAAGACCTGAATGGGTAGTCCGTATAAGGTGCATTTCAAATTGGCAGAAACCAATAATAAATTGTCAGCTGTTTATTGTGTTATAAAACCTGAATAATAAAAAATACAGGAGTAAGGGTTAAAAAGAAAAAAATCCTTCACAAGGTATCAGGACCAATCTACTCATTTATTTTGCTAATACATGATTTCAGTAAATTCTTTATCACATCCAAAGAAAAACAATAATTACTCAGAGCCTCATGTGTGCTGCCATTAAGCTCTGCAGGCCTTTTACAGAATATGAAACGGTTCTGGTAGCCAAACCAAACAGCAGTAAGCACAGCCCTCAGCAACAGTAATGGACAAGGGGTCTTCAGAGAACGGCACTTGACTGATGGGGAAATTTATTTCAGATGTCGGTGACTTTAAGGGCTAAGGAAACGTGATATTTTTCCACGAGAGGCTTAAATTATTATTGTCCGGCATTTCTAGTTTTAAGGGCTGACGTCTACACGGCTTCTGCATCTGGTACAAATCTTTATGCTGTTCTGTGACAGTCCTGAGTAAGCCATTCTTGCTCTCATCCTCATTATGTGCAATAGTTGCTAGTTTGTTCTCTCAATGTGGTTTTCGGTCCATCAGTATGCTTAGGAGCTTGTTCAATGGGTCTGTGCCTGCCTTTTTGTTTTTTAGGGGCTGCTCAAGGTTGTTCATTGTGCAGTTTCAATATTAAAGGCTCATCCAAAACAATTCCTTACAAAGCTGATTGAACAGTATAGGAGCCAATGGGAAATAGCATGCAGTTGAAGAATGCAGGTCATTTGTGTGGCTATATGAAAGTTGGAGTTAGAGTGCAAGCAAAGAGTCCAGAATGAAATACAAATACCTATTGTGGATAAGCATACTTGGGAGTAATTTGCAACTGAACAGTTTGTTATAGCATTCCACAGATTGCACAGTTAAATGTTTAAAGTAATGGAAGGCCGTCCTCACAGTAAGAGCACATGAAACAGGATACTTCCAACTTCAAATGTTGAAAAATGTGCATGTTTTTTTGTTTATTTGTCCATGTACACATTTTTCATCAAACATCAGCAGGTTAATCTTTGGAATAAGCAGTCTCGTGTGATACGATTCTGCCTAGGGGAAAATGATTTTCATTTTTACAAGACCTTTGATGTTTTGATGAGTGCAAATGTAATTTACAGCATACTTTTCCCTGTGGATGGGAGAGCAGGTGGGGTTATTTTGACATTTAATGTCCAGCTGAATTTGTTTGAAATCCTTCCACCTTTTATGCTAAGCAGACCGATGTCATTCACTGAAAAAGTGTGTGAGCAGGATCATGGTAAAGGTTAGTGCATTTTGAAACCCAGAGCTGCATTCCAAGGCACTCTGATTGCAGTATCTGTTGTGTAATCTATGACTTAGCCTTTTCTGATTTGTTAAATATGATGCTTACTCAAAGCTGTCTGCTCTGGAGACTGAAGCATGAGTGACACTATAAAGTCTTAAGGGCATTGTCTCTCCTATTCGGCTCGCCAAAGCACTCTCTCTTACCTAATAAGCAGAATCCTAGCCACACTGATGCAAAGCCGCAATCACGGGGTTGCTTTCTTCTGTGTATTTATTGGTGTGTTTGATTTGTGGTGCTTTTGTGGTTTGTACCTGCCCCTGGATCTTGCCAAAGGCAGAAAAATAAAAGGAGATCATTCAACACCTTTGTTCTAATCACAGATTTCCATCCTGTTTCTTTTTTATGATTACCTGGCACCATAGGTATTTGTCATTCTGCACAGCAGATGAGTAATATTGTCTCACTTTGACTCATAAGCAGTCCTAGACTTTCTCATAATTTTACTGCTCATTTGAAATGTGGTACATTGTTTTTAAATATATAAATTAGACACTTGAGCAATTACACAGAACTTCTTGGACGTATGTAGGTCTATAATGGAAAGAGGCTTTCTTACGGATTATTTGGGTATCATTTTGATTAAACATTCCCCTTTGCTTGGCTGGTGCTGGGAAGTTGATCTGTGCGAGTTTTTGTATTCTCCAAATTAACTATCTGTCTATCTATTAATTATCTGCTTAGCCATTTCCTCATTTTTTTTTTTTTTAAATCTTGAAATAAAACCCAATCTTTAAATTTCCAAAATACGGACTGTGGGCACCGTTTACCTGTAGAGGATAAATACTTATTCTTAATTTTTTAAACTTGCACGTTCAAAATAAATATTGAACACTAATGTCCTTTAAGAGGCTCTGTGATCCAGTATTTATTTCTGGGCTATAACAGAATGCTGTCACATGGTTAAAGCGGGAAATTGTGTGATTTGTTCTTCATGCTTTCCTTAGGAATGGTGTCCTTAGTCTGTTTGTTTTTCTGTGCATGTTTTTGCAATGGGAGAGATGGTGTTTTATGTCAGGCCCCCTGTGCCCCCATGGGTCTTGCTTAAAATACACAGGTCTAATTAATACAGCGTTCTCAACCAGCTGGTCTCTGTACTTCACACAACCTAAGTAAACAACATATTGCACATCTTATTGCAAAAGCCCATTAAAATAGTGGATAGACAAATAAACGAATGCTTCAGACTTGATTTCTTACTGAATTACGCTACAGCAAAGGGTAATGCACATTCTTGGAGTAGACCAGTGCACTTAATTAGATAAATGTAAAAACTGCAAAATATTTATAAATTAAATGCTTGGGAGAGGAGTAATATATATAATTTCATTTGTTTTTCGTTTATCATATATTTATATTTTGAATTCAATGATCATACACTGATCAGCCATAACATTATTCACAGGACGTGTGGTTTTCGTTGCCTTCTTGGTTAATTGCGACTAACCTTAATAACGATTAGTGTAAAATATCGTCATTATAATCCTGTCAATGTAGTATTTCCTTATAGAGTTCAAATATTGTATTTGCACTGTGTGCCCAAATTGTATTTCACTTTCGCACAACTTAATTTTCTCACAAATGCGAGTAAAATGCTTGTACTGTAGAGCCCTGTTAATATGAAACCTCTGTTTAGTTCTTATTTTCCATAATAAACTAATAAATGTATTTTGTATTAATATTAATTCAACTTTGTATTAAAATGGCTTGCATAAGTGACATTACCTTCTTTGTAATGGCTACCTCTTGAATAACAGCTGCTTATTTTTCTTCTTGGGAAGACTTGAGTGTCTTGATCTTCAATCCTTTCTGAGTTTGTGTTCTCCCTTAATAGGTTAAACACAATCATTGTGCATAAATAGCCTTTGCCAAAGACAAATTAATGTGGAATTAGTCAAGCTGTATACATAGTTGCATACACGCTATGAACCCTAAGGCAAGTGCTATAAAAGCAAGCACTACCGTAAATACTCCTGTTAGCTCATAAAGTCAGAGGGGGCCAGTGCTTCAACAGATGTACATAACACACATCCACATGCTTCCATTTATTTTTTTACATACTTTTTAAAGACTCAAATACATTAGAATGGTGTTGGGGAGCAGTTTTTTTTTTTTTAGTGTGTAACTCTTTCAGTACAGTTAAAAAAGGTATTCACATGGAGTCCCAGTGCTATAGAAACATTCAATTGTGCATTTCAAGCTTAGTAAAGAATTTACAGGGCTTCAGTTTAAGTGTTTTGCACAATAAGTTATTTTTTCTACTACGTTTAGAAGTTGTTTTTTTCTCTCTCCCCACAAGCAGTTGTTTCATGGCTTTGGTTCATTGCATAAGCGTCGGTTGAGTCTGTGGGTTGTCAGAACATGATCTCATCGACCCTGATAGAGGAAATGACTTAATGGGATTCCAGGGAAAGAGGACAGCATTACTGTATTACTCTGTGATTTTCTGACTAGACCATGAGACAGCTACAGATTATACAGCTTGAATTTGTATCCTTTTAAAAAACAAAAAAAATCTACCAATTGTAAACTGATCAACATTTGAAAGCCATAAACTGCTTTTCACCTCCACAAAGATGACCAACATTTTGTCTCCTTTCACTCTGCCAGTATGATATACTTTTTAGAGCCTCACTTGATCAAAATCTTCAGGTACATGCAGCATCCGTCATTTCTGTAGGGAGTTGAATTGCGTTACTCATTCTTTGCTACTGGTATGGAACCAGTTTGAAATTATTGATTAGGGGGCACCTCGGAGCCTGTAACTCGACATCAGTCTTTGCTCAAACAATTAGAGAAATTATGAGAAATAAGAGCCCATTCCTAAGGATATTGAAGAAGACGAAGAGGAGGTCCATGTGGTGTGCTGCAGTCTCCAAGCCTGATGCGATTGCTGTGGAAAGGATCTCTTTGTAGTCCGCAGTGTTTATGCAGCACTTTGAACCTCTGCTGTCAAGTCACCACCCTCCTTATTGGTAGATAATAAAGCTGTCAGCCTGTCACCACCAAAGCTGCAAAAGCCATTTCACTGTCACAAATGTATGATAGGCTCCACACTAAAATGGACTACAGCCTGTGATGGATTACTTCCTGATGCACATCTCCGCTTCAAAAATAAAGGAAGAGAAGGGGGAGAAGAATAGTAAAACAAAACACTTACTTTTTTCCTAAGTCTAATCAGGAGTCCTTTAACAGAAACATGTATAATCATACAGTTTGAACTGAAAACCATCCATCTTCCAGAGGGTTGTTTCATATTAAGATTGTCTTTTGATTAAACCTCACTTCTAATCTCCCTCCATACAAGACTATGTACTTGTACGAAAATGCTGCCCGTCATTTGTGCATTCCCAGTGCAAGAAAATGTAAGGGACTATTCATTTGCTCAGCATCTAATCATTTTTGTCCTGTTAGGTATTTAATCTCTCTTCTATATCATGGACAAATTGATCTCATTCCACACAGTCTGAGTGGGAACCGCTGTGGCCGTCTGGCTGAACCGAGAGACAGGTGGAGACAACGTGAAGCAAAAAGGCATGTTTTGTGTACTGGTCGACTCCACTTTAAAACATGCTTGTGGTAGAGTGTCAGGATGTCTGTTCGCCAGTAGTACTTTCATCCCATTTTTGTTAAATTCTTGTCTTTTCCCATAAGTAGTCATTATATAATTACATCTCTTTAGTAGAGCAAAGTTTGTTTGAACTCACATAACATGCTGATTAAATCAATACATGTGGCATTGATGGATCTTGACAAACAATTTGCTTTTACCCAAACTGCTATAGAAAAGCATGGCTGAATGATAGTTGTGCTTTCCATACAAGACCAATGATTTTGTTATACCATACTATAGACACCATCCCAATATACAAAAGAGGAACATAATTATGGAGTCGGTTTGAATTGCAGCAGGAAAGCAATAACTAAAATAAAATGAACTCAGTCTGACAGACCATGTTTAAAAGATTAATTCCTGACAGATAAGGCTTACACCAAAACTATAATGATTGGAAAGAAAAACAGTTTTACTTAAAGGCCCGACGTGACAAATTATTATATATTATATATTATATATTATATTAGATATCCGTTGTATCTGTTTAAATGACAATTCATTCCTGTAGCCTAGCTTTATTTCCAAAGGAATAGGCTATAATGGGATATCATGTGCTTGTGATGTTGAGGATTTGTTAGGATAACTTCAGGACGTCGGACGCATAGCATTAAAGAAGAAGGTGAAATAACATCAGGGAAGTTTAGTGTTCTCACTGTCCTGCGAGTATGTTAAGCTATTAATTATTTTGGCACATGGTTGATAAAGGGGATACTTAATGTGTGTGGAATGTAGCATTGATACACACTTCAATCCATCACGAAAAGGAATGAAGCATGAATCACTTAGGATGGAGCCAGAAAGCTTCTCTGCATTTAAAAAGAGACCTCTTTAGAAACGCTGCCTGAAAGCAGCAGCTAAGAACATAATAAAACAAGTGTGCATACATTCACAACACTTAGAGTTTACTAGATCTGAAAATATTTAAGCCATAAAATATATAGCGGCGATTGCTCAGAATGCGTTACCTCACGCAACCATTTGTGGGCCACCATCACGCAATCCAGCCAGTGCAGTCAGCTTGTTCATTCTCCTTCATGTCACTGGTGATGCAGTTTAAGACTCTGCTGAAAGTGGGTCAACTTTCAAATACGGGAAATCATTCTGATTGTCCTTAGTGATTTTTCTGTTGTGCATTTCTTAATCCTCCAGTGTATTATCATTATTTTTAATGATAATATTAGGGTCTATTCAATTAACCATTTAATCCAGTCAGCTACTGGTGTGGGGGACTGTTGACATGAAATAAGAACAATACAAATTTGGTCCTGCCAAAGGACAGCGCCGCTCCATACATGGGGCACAGGGATGTCTGATGGTGGACACATGTATGCCCTACCATCACATTCCCAACTTCCTATCTGTGTGAGGCCAGAGTAGGACCTCTCTGTACTGCAGCCTTCCTGTCAGTAATCGGAAAACCCTGTCCTGGGACGGTACAGTTGCATCAGTATGATCTCCCTCGGAACGCATGTGCTGACGCTCTTTGGCTCCGAAAACACCATAGAAGGAGGATTCTTCAGTTGTGGCTATTTTTGTATCTTGACGAAATATTGCTTAAAAAAACGCCTCACATTGGACAGAGAATTGCTTAATATATGTTCTTACCTGTATAGGCTACTGTGCATAATAGTCGTATGTGTAATATAAGAATAGATTGTATGTATGTGGAGATGTACAGTACTGTGCAGAAGTTTTAGGCAAGTGTGAAAAAATGCTGTAAAGTAAAAAGCTATGTGCAAGTGTACCTAGAAGAATTGATGCTGTTTTGAAGGCAAAGGGTGGTCAAATAAAAAATGGATTTGATGTAGATTTTTCTTCTGTTCACTCACTTTGCATTTAGTTAATTGATAAATATAATCTATTAACATATTTTTGAAAGCATTCTTACTTTACAGCATTTTTTCACACCTGCCTAAAACCTGCACAGTACTGTATGTATTTTCTGCACTCAAAATACAAGCTTTCAAATACATTTTAAGAACTGTAGTGGGGACTGTACTGGTTTTTTGTGGTACTTTAGGGGTGGGTTTAACAGACCCAGGACTAGGCTAGCCCAATGTTATTTCAGATAGGACAGTCTAGTGCTAATCAATGTCTATAAAAAGTTTAAGGAAAAAATTGACTCCTGTGTAAACCTCCATGCTTCCATCAGCATATGCCTTTTAAGACTATGGATGTGAAACAAAAAGAAAACTCAAGCTGGAAGACACTGTTAATGGTGCAATGTTATTTATGACATGCGAGGTGTAGTTTCAGTGTTGTACCATGACGGACGATGTAATGAGTTATAACTCAAATGCGAATGCATCTTTTCCAGAGTCAAAATGAAAATGTCCCTGGGGAGGCAAGGTGTGATATTCAGATATAGGAAAGTATGTAAGCTAAGTATTGCACAAAAGTGATTTTCAGGTTTCATAACTGAAATGGTTTGATTTTTAATTTTAAATGTGTTTTAAGTCTTCGGGGAGATGCCTTACATTACAGGGGCCAGAGATAAGTGCATTAAGAGTCCATTCTGTTGCTTGAAATCAATTTGATTATGAAATGTTGATGAATTCCACTTCAGTACGCTAGTCTGTACAAAAGTTTGTTCATGGATATCGAGTGTGAGCTTGCCAGCTTGCCCTATCCTGGAGCGGCCATTCATGTGTGGTTGAAAAGGGAGTTTCATTATTATCATGCTCATCAATACAGGCACCTCTCTTTTCTAGTGAGAGAGTTTAGTGTACGTGTCCACTTTCCAAATTCTAAGTCACATGCCAAATGTTCCCAATCCCTATCTTGTAGATGCCAGTGTTGAAGTCTGGTGATAAGAATAGCAGATATATCCCAGGGAGTGGAGTGCTTTCTGCTCCAAACGGCCTTAATGGCTTGCATTCCAGGTCACAGGTCAGTGCTCACTGCAAACGATAGAGGCCAGTGAGTCTCCCTGACTGTATGATTCTTTAGGCAACATGCCATTTTAAGGAATGCTAAAACTATGTAATATTTAATGTATCTGTCTGGTAGAGCAGGTTATAATGATATTTATCCACACATGCTGTTCTACTTTTTGTTTATTATATTAGAGACCTGTAACATGACATGTTAATGCATGTTCGTCCATTTTTGTTTTGCAGGTGGCCAGCTGCTAGAAGGATTTTGGAGCTCAAAAGGTAGACTGTCTTTTTCCCTCCCCTTTTTAACCTTTTAGATTTTTTTTTGTGGCAATGTTATTTTTTGTGGTATCATGAGTCAGTCATGTTTTTTCGATTTCCTTTAACTTTTAGTAAACGTGTAAGCATGGCACAACTGAGATGAACATGTTCTGGTCCCCATTCATCGTAGCCAGATAACTTTCAGGATAACTTAACAGAAGTCTGTCTTTTTCTGTTCCTCAAAACAAGCTTAAAGTCACAGTAAATTACCATTGGAAATCATAAATGATCAGATTAACTGAATCCAGTTGATTAGCCTGAATTAGTTAAACCAGCTACGAGGAACGGGGGGCCTGATGTCTCCTGATGTGTTTTGTGTTGGAAGAGTTTTAATTAACAGACTAACTGAAATCCAGTGTGGAAAGTTCACACAGTCGTGCCAGTTTCCAAGTCCAACTCTCACAGCTGTAGAAACCAAAAGTAGAAAAAAAGGACTATTCCCATTTTCCGATGTACGTGCAGTTCCTTGTAAAGGTAATGAATGTCATAAACGCATATGTGTTCTGAATGTGACTCATATAGGGGAAAACCCTGAGATGTCCTTTAATTTGTAAACTAGTACAAATCTCTGAAACCTGGGTCACCGACCACGGTATTTAGGAAAAACAAACAAGAAAATCATCAATCAATGTTGACTGACTGTTTATTCTGTGTTACGGAAAACTGCAGTGTTTAATACCTTTAATACATCTAGAACATTTTTATTTGTAAAGCTTGTGTCCACTGCACTACGGGTTACCACACTTCGCAGAAGATGGTAAGATCTTGTGTGTAATTTTAAAATGTCATCTTCTAATGCAGTAGATTAATAGGTATACATATACAGAGACAAACTTTTGAAATTAATAATTTAGTATTAGTAACAAGCTAAATAAATCATTACCACACATACCTTACGTTTATGCATTGCTCTATTAAAATCGATTGAAAGTATACCATGAGCTTTGATCAAATGTTGTACCTTTTAAAAACGGTGCTTTCCAATCTGGTTGCGTTCTCCTCCCTCAGAAAACTGTCAGATTCATGTTTCTGTAGATTTGGTGCTTTGGAGAGAAGAAACGTAATGAAAAAACACAAGGCAGTTTACTACAATTTCCTGGATGTCAGCAACGCAGCTGTTTCCGTTTTAAGTATGGCACAACTGTGATGCTGCAACATCAGTTCAATATTAAAAGCCATCACTGACAAACTTCAATTTAATGTCATTGAAGGATGAAAAGTTAATCCCTTCCTCTCCAGGCATGGCATGCAGCATATGACTGCCATGCAGGTTCGCAGCTGATATATTATGACTCATGCTACTGACAGGTTCATATTTGTTACATGAGCAGAACAAGTAACTGTTCATCTTATAAGAAGCACTGGAAAATACTTATTTCGTCCTATGCAACAGACTGAAATGAAGATCCCGATGCCCTTTGATACAGAACCCCTTCTCCTTGCAGAATGTTAATATTTTTATCTCACAGTACATATTTATCTTGGTACATGTTTTGCCTTGTGGTTTGCAGAACATTTGTGTTAGTGGCACCAACATAAAAACAGGCACATAGCTGTTTGACACAACTGTGCAGTAGCAGGGCAGCTGCACAGATATTAGCAGCACGTTTCCTCTGTTTGGGTTGAATTAAGTGCATAAGAAAAAAAAAACTCAGAAGGAACCATAATACATTTTATAAGTTACAAAAGAAAATGTGATTGAAGACATTTGAAGAAAGGAATTCAGCACATGCAAGATTGTTTAGACTTTTTTTTTTATTATGCATGGGTTGATGCATTAAAAAGATTAAAGGATCATAATGAATTGTGACCTTGTAATGTAAGTTAAACAACAAGTGAAAGTGATTTTGTCATAGATGGCAGATAACACAAACTGTATGAAGATTGGAATTTAGGAAAACATTTTTCAAAAAATATTTTATGTTGAATATTTTAAATATTTATGTGGTTTATTCAGGATAATGTTTAATATTGAATGTTGAATAATGAATGGCAGTTCCTTCTGGCCCAAATCATGAACAAAGCCATGCATAATGATCAGCCTCCTTCCTCATTTCTTAATAATGGCCAAAACTGGGCAGACTGCCACTGCTAGGATTAAATGTCACAAGAATTCACAATAGCAATATATTAGACATTTCAGCCTGAGAGGCATTCTTAATGTCTCAACATTCATTTAATTGATTTCTCTTTTTAAAAAATAATGGTAGGAAATCTGACATTAATAACCTTAAAACAATACTGTGAAAATAAAAGGCAGGGGAGATCACACAACCCCTGAGCCTTTCCCACACTGTGAAGCACTTAATGATGCATCTAGTTTACAGTACACCCATGGAGCACAATACAAAGGGAACGGGGAAGACAATGGATTTTAATTTTGATCAATTTAACTGCTTCATCTGTGAACTGGACCATGCTGTGATAACTATTGACTGCATAAGAGATGCTGCTCGTGAATCCACTTCTAAATGTACTTAGAAATTATTAAATGTGTGGGAAAGAGGTAGGGCAGCTCTATGGGAGATGTGGCTCCTTGCCAGCTGTACCAGAACTGATTCCCATTTCACTCCCCAGTCCTGCTTGAGAGAGAATGTCTAGCTCATGTCTAGTGACGCCCATGGCCTTTTCGTGTTCAGTCGACTGCTTAAGCTTTTTCAATGGTCTTAAGTGTGATATTATATGTCTGGCCTCTTTATTCTAACTGGCAGTATCTGTGAAAAGGTGGATTTTCAAATTGGTAACAATTGCCTGTGCGGTGCTCCCTCTAAGGATATTGAATCTAGTGCCTGTTTTTTTTCCTTGGCTAGTTTACTATTGGAGATTTCACAGCCATACCCATTTGAACAGACCACTTACTTCTTTTGGTTTGCTATTGCAGTTCAGCATCAGTTGGTGACCTTAAAACTGGGTTTATTTGTCTGGTGTTGCTATGCGTGGCGGCTGCTGTTTTCTTTAGCGTGAGTATATGTGAACCTGACGATTCAGACGGTTTGCATTAATGGGGGAGGAACCGTTGATCCAGGGGAGTGCATTGAAGACTGAGAGCTTTCTTTGTCTGACAATAGTCCTACATGTAATCATTAAAGAATTAGCTGCATCTGCAAGACTGAATAGCTGTCATTTTGCCATGGTAACTATTTTGTGGAGTGTTATTGGCCTTGAGGGAAAAGGTTGCAGCACAGGGAGAGGAAAAAGTGCCTGTGCTAAGATTCCAGTGCACAAAAAGCTGGTTGTAGACCTGTGACTGGTAGTGAAGGTCAAGTCTTTTCTCTGAGCAGTGTTTGAAGACTGAGTGTTGAGACTTGTTGGCAGTGAATGATGTTCTTTGAGGAGCAAGAAGACATTTTCAAGTCAGGGGATTAAGGTTGAGTGCACTGTATCCTGTTTTGTAGTTTGTGTAGTTGGAATATAAGCATATTTACATTTGCAAGTGAAAATGATACAGCACCCAGCAATGTGACGGATGCATGGATGTTACAGGAAGAAATGCATTGGAGTCCATTGCAATGCCTGTAGAGAGCGGAATACGAGATACCTCTGGAGAACCAACACAAATTGGTAAATAAATGCACAAGCTGATTAGGAATGCTTCTTCATTGTTTTGTTAACGGTAATCAAAATGATTGAATACTTGGTCGTGTATCCTACAGTAACTTTAGTGAAAGGTCTTTGCCCGAGACTGTAGCAAGAGTTTTTTTTTTGTTTCTTTCTTCATTGTGTGTGCGTCTGTGTGGGGTGTGATTTAGCTTTTCCATGCCAGCCCTCTTATGTTTGCCAAGAAAACTGCGATCCATCTCCCCTCACAATGCATCCTCTGCCAGCATTCCCCAGTAATGGATACACTATTCTACACATGTGGACACTATAATAGTAAGTTTCATTTATCATGTCAGGGAGATGGTTTTATCCTTGTCTGCCTGAAAGATCTCAACATCAGTAGTAATAATTTCCATACAGCGTTTGAAAATGAAGCAACTGCTTTGTTTGATTTTGAGTCATAAATCTTAAACGCTTAATGTCTTCCTTCCCATTATGAAAAATGTACTGGGGTAATTTAGCAGTGTAATATTATAGGTTACTAGACTTTCCCCTCATGCTGCATTGTTATGCTCTTCCTACTGTAGCTCTTGCTTTGCTTTAGAGACCCTTTCTGTGTTCTCATGGCTTTCACCAGAGCTTCATGCAATCTGCAATGTTTTGGGCTTTGGAGTTATCTTTGTATTCTTTAATACTGTAGATCGTGGTAGCACATAGTCATAATACATGACACCATTGGATTGTATAGATTTTGAAGGATGCCCTTCAGAAATAGTTTTGGTTGGATGAGAAGTATTTCAGTTAACTCTTGTTGTTTCTGTTTTTGGCTCTTGCCTATAATGACATCCTGTAAATGAAGCAGCATGGATGTATAGTACCCAAGACTGATCATCTCTCTAAATGAATTAACACTTTTAAAGTTTACTTACTTGTGTCCTCAGAAAAGGATTGGAATTCATATCGTATTTAAATATACTGTGCATTATTTTAGTAGCTTTATTTTATAATTTGGAATTTTAAAGATCTATCTAGACAAATATACAGAATGTCAAAACCTTAAACAATGACAAGTTCTACATTGTAGACTCATTTTGCCTGCTTTAGGAAGCTGGATATAATTCATTCTGAAAGGAAAGTGAGTGCTGTTTTAATATCTTAGTGTTAATATAAAAGTTTACTATTTATTTTGTGATGTAAAACCAAAAGGATAAATAGTTTAGTGTTACTAACTATACACTCTAAAATCTACAGTTCACATTTTACTTCATTGTGAATATTCAACACCTAGAAAATTCCAAAGCTATTTTTGACTTTAAAGGATTAATTATTCAAAGAAAATAGGTGTTCCATATTGACAGTGTAGCACATGAAGAGTAATTGTTTTCTTTACAGTTTTGAAGCATTAAAAAAAAAAAAACCTTTTGTATACAACTTCTGTAATAATGGAAACATTTGCCGAGAGAAGCAACAACAAAACAATCAAAAAGCAG
Organism: Amia ocellicauda; assembly: GCF_036373705.1. Lineage (NCBI taxonomy): Eukaryota > Metazoa > Chordata > Actinopteri > Amiiformes > Amiidae > Amia > Amia ocellicauda. The sequence continues at coordinate 10,327,524 of NC_089853.1, read as the reverse complement.
GTAATACACATTAGTCTGAAGTGCTAAGTAAATGTAGTATTATTATGGGTGGTTGTTGGGGCACTCAAGGGGAAGCACTGTTGTAATGTTTATTGTGGATTTGCCCTTCTCCTACACAGCCAGCTTGCCGTTTGTGGCAAAATACACACTGCTTCCTATTGTTTCAGCCAATGCTTTTGTAAGTCTTTTGTAGGGGGGGTAGTTGCTAGTATCATCTTACTTTCCCCCAGGGAAAGTCACATGACCCAGCAGTCTGTGCTGTTTCGGGGAAGGGAGGGAAATTATGTTGAGCCAGGTTTTTAAAGCTCTCAATGAGAACCACATGCAGGATAAGGGAGGCAGGGCAGTGACTAAGTCTGCCTGGGTAAAAAGAACAAGCGCTGAAAGAATCCCTCCTGACATTTTCACCAGGCTGCACAGGAGAGAGGATCTGAGAGGAAGCCCAGAGTGAAAGGAAGGGAGACAGAGAGAGAGAACAAAAAAAAAATTGCAGATCCTTCCCGGAAACCTTACACCGCTCTTCAGGATTGTTCAATAAGAGAGGCTCCTTTATCTCTGCTGAAACAAGAGTTTACTTTTATTCTGGACTTTTTAATAAACACAGATATTTCTGAAAAATTATAAAAGATCAGCAATAGCCATGTCAAGCAGCCTCGTCAGACGAAACTCCAACAAGCAAGGTTTACAGAACCTCCTCAGGTGAGTTGGACAACAAATAGAATTTTAAGTTATAGATGAATTGTGAGCTGCTTGTTCAGAGCATAAATATAACACTAGGGTAACATGTTAGTCTACAGATATTAGTAGGTTTAACAAAGGACATATTGTTTAGTCTAAGTCTTCAGTTATTCATAGATTTGTGTTTTAAAATCATCAGAGCAGTGATTGTTTTTAATGCCCACAAGTGTTTGTTTTTAAAATGAATGCCACTAGGTTCCTCTTGGAAATTGTGCACCAAAAGTAAATGGTGATGTTTCTCTCTGTTCAGAATTTATATTGCTGTAAAACAATGAGGTTTCTTTAATGCGCTTAGAGAGATGTCTGACTGTGTCTTTCATGAATGCTCATTCTGAAACTTATTTCAGATTAAAGTTTATTTGTGCATTTGTTTTGCCAGAAATAACAAATCAGAATTCTGGAAATCTGTGCTGTAATGTAGGTGGTGATGCACAAGTATATCACCCAAAATGTTTTTTCCTCCAGGGGAAAAACAAAACTCTTCACATTCTGTGTGCAGCACAGTAAAGGGTAACAGATAAACTTGTGATCCTCATTTGTAAAACCATAGATTAACTTTTTGGATTCGGACAATTTTGATATAGGTGCCATAGGCAGAGGGATTATTTTTTTCTCTGAAGTTGATTAAAATCACAGATAACATTTACTTATCTTGCACATGCTGCCTTCTTCTGAGGATTAATATGACCAACACGAAATGTGGAGTGAGTACACTGCATCATATTGTTTTTCTTTTAATCTGCTGCAGCTTTAATGCAATCCTTACTACGTCAGTGAACTTGAAAATGAATGGGTTTATTTCAGTAATTACACTCGCAAAGTTTTCAAACAAAAACCTTTCGCCTGTACCATTCAGAATAAGGGCTGCTTGAGATTAGGCAGTGAATAGTGTGTGCAATATCAGGCATCTTATTGAATGGTTTGATTACTGAGTTTTAATTCTCGAAGGCACAATGGCAAGAGTATCTCATTCTTTATATTAAAATGAACCTTCTTTGGCTGTTCCCCCAGATATTAGCATAGTTGCCTTGCCTGGCATTCAAATGTATCTTTTCTTTCCCTTGGTATATTCTTTGTTCTTCTTTATATTCTTTATATTCTCTGTCCGTCCTTGTATATTAGACTGCAACGTTTTAACCCCACAAAGGAGGGGAGTTAGGGAGTTGCACCCTTTGAGCTATTGGCAGGGATCTTTTGGCACTGAAATGTGACTGTCCGATCTGTCTTCATGCTTTGAGCAAGTAGATAAAGTGCATCCTTTCTTACATGCCAGAGAGCCAGTGAACTAGCTGTATTTAGAGTTACACATGCTGTCTAAAGATACTGTCATTATCTTTCTTTGTGGTAAAACATGTGGACCTACTGTATGTTTTTCTGGTAAGATAATACATTTTATATATTTGTATTTAATCTCACTGCTGGGTTTGAATGATTATCTCAAGCAAGAGGTCAGTCTCCCTTTTTTATGCAGCTTTCATCCATCACACTAAATGAAGAATGATTTACTATACATAGCTGATAAGCAGAACTCCTGCCTGAAGCAGTGGGCTTCGGATGAATGGGTGGTACCATTCTGTATAATTTCAGAGGGAGGGAAAGGGGAGTACTCTTCAACCTTCACACACCAACCGCTCCTACTGGAGTTCCTAGTTGTGATGCTTGCACTGGCTATTGTAACAATTTGTATGGGCCAGTGCATATTAATGTGCTTATTGTGCTTATCCAACTGACATTGACTAGATCATCAGCTATGATAAATGTAAGCCTTGCTGTGCCTTAGCATTGCTTTATTATCTTAACATATAGAGAGGATGATCTACTGAGGAACAAACTAACAGACTGATAATTCCTCATATTCCTGCGTTAGAAACGACTGAGTCAATGTACATGAGCAACATACGCTCCGAACACAAGCTGTACATTTTGTTTTGGAATCCAGTATCAGCAATTTCCAGTGACATTCAGGTGACACCCAATTGTCCCCTATGATGTTTTCCACAGTAAATACATTTTATTTGCAAAAGCAAGACCGGAGTTCTTAGTACTGTATAAACATTGTTTCATATTTGTTTGTTAAATGTAATTGGTCGGATGTTGGATTTACTTGTGTTTAGGTTAATGCTCAGGGGCCTAGCCAGATTCTGGTTTGAATCAGGGCTGCGCCGGTGCTGCCCTGTGTCTGTTCATCTAGGTCCCGTTGAGCTTTGAAAATTGATCAGTGATGTCAGAAGTAAAACATTAAGATAAGGGTATACAGGCTTCTCTGATTTTGTTTTCCTCTCCCGTCTGATGTCGGAGCAACGCTGTACCCAGTATTGCTCAATCCTGGCTATTCACTGTCAGCCTGTTCATTTGCACTGTCCTCGCTCTTTATGATAACACTGAGATAAGAAAGTGAAGAATGTGGTGGGCTTTGGTGACTGAATGCAGGGTGCAATGAACTTTCACTAAAACATGAGTCTGTTGACGGTATGTTCTACCAAAGATTGGCAACTTTGGAATCAGGGAGTGTTTCCTTCTTTCAGCAGCCTGTTAAAGTTGAAAACAAAAAAAGGTTTACGGTTTTCTTTAGCTTTGTCTTTCTGTGCACTACAAAACCTGTTTGGATTAATGTTGAAAAAAGCTGGCTCTGATGCATTTAGCAAATAGCAGCCCCCAACAAACTACAATTAAATTTATATATTTAGGAAATTAGAAGTATAACCATTATAACAGAATAGCAGATGAAGAATTTGATTCAGCAATTAAGTGACATGCTTATACTTCAAGCAAGAAGCCCAGACTTTGACTCAGAGCTTCCTCAATATCGAGTGAAGATGGGAATGTACATGGGATATCTGAATAAAGCACACTGGCAACTGAGTGGGTATTAAACCCCTAGCAAATAAACAGAGGCAATCCTGAGAACCCTGAGAGGGCAGTTATAGTTCTCCCTCCCCAAGGCTGCAGGAAATGAGATCTGACCCACTTGTGCCCTAAATTGTGAGGCCCATTCGCAATCATAACACAGCGATTGACTCCAGGATTGTTTAGAGTATCCTTTCTTGTAATAATGCAGAATGCCTTTGCTGGAAACGGAAAATAAGCAGACTGTGGGGTACAAGTTTGTAGTGTTAAACATTGAATCTACTGCGGATCAACAGAAATCATATGAAGTCTATGATGGTATTCTTTGTCTGCAGTTTTCCTCTTTATCATCTATGAAGTATGTGGGCACTTCTGGTAGATGCAGTTGTGTTATAAGGGGGGATGAAATAGACAAACACACGGGGCTGGGAATGTCTAATCCTTAAGCAGGTCCTGACAGTTCAGCACATCAGTGAGCTGGAAGAGAGAAGTGTTATCTTCCAAGGGCTCTGTTTCCACAGTGCTTCACAGTGATAATGAGCCATTGATGAGATGAGTCTCTCCTTGAACTGACCGAGGTCAGAAGGACCAATTGACAAGTGACAACAGCTCAGAGCTTCCAGATAGTGTATAGGAACTAGCTGTTAGGGAACAACAGGAGACAACCTGGCTTTAGAAGATACCATATTTACATAGTTAGCTGTGAAATAAAGAGATGGCTTGGACATAAGGCCATAAAGGGAGAGGAATGAAACTTGATCATCTTTCTAATGGTGGCGGTAAATACACATCTGTTTGGTTGAAATTTAAACCTTGTTCTTGGTGATGTTTTTTCACTTTTTTTTTTTACCACGTTTGGTTTGGGTGGGCTCAGTTTATGGAGTTGGGGAGATGTTTTTGCCGTTTTAACTGAATGGTCTGAAATGGTATCACCCAGTCTGCTGGTCCCCAAAGGCCTTCGGCAAATTATATTTTGCGGGGATTCATATGTTTATGAAAGTATACAAGTATAACTACACCAGTGTATAAATAAAATCTTATCTTGCTTGACAGAATTAGCATTTAACTAGTGCTGCTAATGTTATGTCTGAATATTTTCAGTTTTTAATTGTTACTTTAGTTTCTTATGTCTCCTGGATTGATTATTATAGTTATATAGTAAATTAAAATGTGTTCTCAGGTGACTTAAATACAGACTTTGAGTTAGTGATCTGTTGAATCACAATTTGCATTTGATTTCTGCACAGTTGAAGAAAAGGGATATCAAATGTAAATCTAACTTGCAGAGTACATTAATACATATGAAATATATATGTGAACATTAAATGAAACTGAAGCCATGAGCTATGGGGAGGCACTTTTGGCTTATGCGCATCTAGAGTAGGCTAACTAAGCTGTTGTGCAAGTAAAGTCATGTTATTTGGACTACTGTCAAAATCCCCTTCCAGCACATTCTGTGACTCATGTTGAAGGTCTTTAGTGAGCTGCTTTGTGGCATCATCAAAATGACATTTAATCTGTTTCAATGGCATCTTTTATTAGTGAAACTGCGATTTAAGGACATTACCTCATCCAGTTGCTTTTTTTTTTTTTTTTCCCAGTATCTGTGCCTCCGAGTTCACTTGGCTTTCCATACCAGTGGAAAACCTTCATGACTGAAGGAAGTTAATTTTGTATTGACACAGTGGGTAATGATAGTGACACTTAGAGACGCTTCTAACCTTGCAAATCCTGCTATTCAGAAAGTAAAAAGGTAAAAAAAAACTTGAGCATACTGGAAGTTTTTTTTTTTTTTTTTTTTCCACTGTAACGTTGAATATCAGCTTGCATGAATGTGATTACTAAAATGTTTGTGACACTAATAAAATTGACCACTTATCCCAAGAAGAACCAGTAGCGAGACCCATTTTAGGCTTGGCATTCTTAGTGTATTAGTGTTGGGTTGATTTCTACACACCATCCCAGGTACCTGCAGAACAAAGCATAGACTTCATGGGTTCAAAAGCCTTGCTAATCATTTTGATTTAAAGGGGATCTAGGGAGTTTCAGCAGGTCTTTTTGCCAGCGAAATATACTTTTCTACTCTCTTTCTAAATCAAAATGATTATACAAAAAAGACCAACAAAAGCAACAGACAGTTTGATACACAAAGCCCAATTTGGTAACAACCTTACCGGTGACATAATTTTCATGCTAAAATGATTTCCGGGCACATGGCGGAAAATAAGGAAAAGGATGAGTCAAGTTTAATTGAGCTGTAGTTCATTTCTTTTGTCAGGAAATGAAGGGGGAGTAGTGCAGATTCTGTGGAGTGGAAGAGCGTGGCGAGGGCTTAATCCCCTGCTCTCCAGCTTCTTTTCCCACTCTGCACTCTTTAACAGCCAGACTTGAAATTTTACTTTGAAAAATAGCATGTGGTTGAAGTGCCAGACCTTGCTGAAATGTGCCCATTACCCTTTGGCCAGTCTGATGCTAAGATCATGGAGTGTGTAAGGCAGTGTGGTGAATGATACCATCTCTTCAGCTAACCCAAAACCTTCACACCACAGTGCTGTTAAGCCGCACTGTGTCTGCCTGCGATTTGTTTGGTGATGCGTTTTAAAAATTGGTTTGTTTGTTTTTTCTGCAATGTTTCTCCCACTCCTGGGTGCCCACAGTGGAAACAATGTTCACATTTGGAAAGCAAACAAGTAAATATGTCTGTGTCAGATGCCTTGGATGAAAAATGTAGGAACAATAATATTTAAACTGTTCTGATTGGGAAAGAAGACAATGTAATATGCACGCCTGTTTCTTCTTTTTGCAACTGAAGTAACCTTTTGTGGCAAGTAATACACATAACAGGAAAACATTGTACCCATAGTGAATTAACATAGTATAGGTATTTAAGCACTACCAGTGTTTGCACTGGCAAACATTATATCCACAGGTGACGGATTTTAGTATTGAATGGTTGCTATGCTCCTGAAGTCCCCCCTCCAAACTCATAAATCATCTTCTCTTGCAACAAGTAATGTGACACCATCTAGATTTACATTTAATTTTAGCCTTTTTGTCTAGGTGAGCCTGATAAGACTGTTATGGATGTGGCAACAGAAAAGCAACCAAAAACATTGTCAGTATTATAAAATACAAAAAGATGAATCCACTGCTTTTCAGGTAGACCGACAATTATCACTCCAGTTTAAATCTTAGTCTAATACTTCTTTAAGACTCATGGGAAAGCTTAAAACACACTTTCTCTCTCTGATTAAGTAAATCTGGGAGATAATCTCTTGTTGATTGTGGATTGTTTTAATACAATGTGAGTGTCGTTTTTGTTTTTGTTTCCCCCAGCTCTCGTGGTGCTCCGCTCATGAAGACAATTGTCTCTGTTCAATCCGGGCTGTGCTTTGCAAAGCTGTGATGAATGCTCTGTCAGCATGGACGGCATGGCAGAGCTGTGTGAAATCTGTTGCCTCTGCTTGAGGCTTTTCCCCTCCAGCTCTGTCCCACAGGCCCTGATTGTGTGGTTTCAGAGATATGCTTCTCCAAACCTCAGCCTAATTACAGCTGCCATGTGACCTTTTAACCTGTTTTTTTTGTTTGTTTGTTTGATGCACCAACATGATGATCACATTCAGTGGTTCTAACAGGAAAAGTACAGAGATGAATGCTAGTAACTAAAAGGAAGGAATTAAGTAATTTCTACCTGTAAAAATTGCCAAGTAGGAAGACGTTTCAGGGGGGCTGTAGGGTAAAAGCACCATCTCTAAACCTGGATTATTTATGTCCAAAACCCAGCTTCCAAGTCCAAAAGTCTTTTGTGAAATCTAGAACCAGAGTCAACTGTCCCTGAAGTGATCGCGGTCTCAGGGTCGTGTTTTTCTGGGACCTTCTTTGTCACAATCAGTTTGGAAGGAGATTAAATATATAATATTACCTGACCCCTGAGAGACAGATGGGACGCATTGTCTAAGTCCTGCTGGTTTTGCTTTCCGAGCTCTGGGGAATGAAAAACATTAGAGCATAAGTGTGTGGTTAGAAAAGTGCTGAGCCTGGTGTGGAAGGATTCAAACTCTATAGAATTCAAGTCGAGTGTGGTCAGATAGCTGAGACTGCACTCTACATTTGCCTGGTTCTAGCTTTATATATAGAGATGTATGCAGAATTGGATGCAGGAAAAAAATATTTCACATTAGAGAATACTGAAAGTGAAGCTTGTGCTTGCTCAAAGACAATTGTGACATTTGGAGGACAATCAACATGCGTTAGACTAGTGGGTTTTTGAAGCACCTATGTTAATGATCTCAATTGCTTTCCTTGGGGCCATTGCAGTTGATGATTTTGTTTCCTGTAGCATATAACTTCGATAACTGAAGTTTTTTTTAGTATTGCAGAAGATGGGTTGTGTTTTGAAAGCACGGCTGCACTCGAGTATTGTGCCTTTGGTTCAAATTAGTAAATTGCAGCTTTCTGTAAACGAAGGAAACAACAATTGCTATTGAAACAACAAGTACCTGCTCCATCTAATATATCTGACTTGAGAGGCTGTGGTAACTGCCAGCAGCAGAACCTTTATCATTTGAAAATGTCAGTTGCAGTTTTACCCAATACTTTGACATAAAAGGACAACTTCACCAGCATTTACATTGACAATTGATTTTAAAGGGGCGTTGATTTGAACTCAAGTACATCTTTGTTTCTGGAATTTCTAATCTGTCAACAGGTGTCACATTCTGACTTAATTCTCAGTGGATCAGTCTCATGCTTTGGCATTTAAGAAAAAACTTTAGCCTTTGTTTCCAAAACAGTAATCGTTAATTTTAATGTTTTGGAAAATATTGTTTTAGGTATTTGTTTGAGGAAGTGTAGTAGCATAATTCCTGATTTTATGTCAACACTTTTGTAACTGGAGATTCAGAAATCTGTCCTAGTAACATTCCCATGATGATGATAAAGATGAAAATGAGAAGAGAATCCTATTTGGTTCAGCTTCTTATGAATGTGGTCCTCACAGCTGCCAACTCAGCTTTCTCCTCTCCATCTCTAAAATTCCACCAAAATGCCACCAAAATCCAGTCCTAGGAGGGGGGGGGGGAGAAAAAATCCTAATGAACCCCTACTGTATTAGGATTATGTCAGCTTAAATCAGTTTGCTTTTTCGAATAAAGCCTTGAAGGGCATGTTGCTGCACATTCATTCTGCTCTTTTAGAAAACTCTTTGAAAGGTTACTGTTGTCAGCCATCCCACCTTGACGATATGTCACTTCCTTTGCCTCTATTTACCTTTTAGAGACAGCATTGTTTGAAAGCATACACTCTTTCAAACCACCCATTTGGAACTGCTGTAAAATAAAGGAACTGATAATTTTGTTAAAGACATGTTTGCACATTGCGTACACCTTGAATTACTTTAGAATCCATTATTTTTTTGTTTAATCTTGGTTGAACCATGTGTATGAACGTGTTGCTTTTTAGAATGATTGTGCTTAATCTCTGAATAGAAAACAAACTTGATATATCAAGCAAGACAATTGTGTGTGCTTTTTCCTCAGACTTGTTTGATTTGGTTGGGTTTGGACTAGTTTCAATGGTGATCTGTTTGACTATTGGGATAAAACACAAGAAATTGTCAATTGTGAGCCCTTTATAGCAAGATAAATACTTCAAGACAAAATTTTCTCGAATAAAGAAAATGTAGAGACTCTCAACATTTCCATTGGTTGAGTCATGGTTGATGTTCGTTTAGGGAATCAAGCTGTTCCTGGCCTAGGCATCATAAATTTGTTTTGCAATATGGCCCTCTCCACAGGCTTGCTAAAGTGTGTTTATTGACCATGTAAACAATTAATATGTTACTTTTGTTTGGAGGTTTTCGCCCACAATAAGCACTAAATCCTGAAACCGATATACAGTTGGCAACTTACACTTCTTAAATAAAATTCAAGACAATGGTTCTGTTCAAAGGTCATTGTATATTTCATTACTTTATTTTTGTTGGACAGGGGGGGGTCTCTGCCAAATTAATGTTTATAATGTGACAGGGATTTTATATCACTGGCTGTTGCTATCACCTTCATACCACCTCGTTGTATCACCAGATTAATGCCTCTTGCCTTATTTATATACACACATGCACAATGCTGCCTAAACTTCTGTTAATTGGGTCTCTGTCCTTCCTTTTTGCCCTCAGACTGACTGCTCAGCGGAGCATAGAGGATGAGGAGGAGATAGCGAGGGAGCGTCGGCGGAGAGCACGAGAGGAGTTCCGCAGCCACTGTGGCTCCGGGGGCTCGACCACAGACAATGGGCAGCCATCTGAGGATAACCTGTAAGTTACGAGCTAAGGAAGGCTCAGCAACACTTGACCAATATGTATCTCCAATTGATCCTTTTAAAAGACTGACACTCTTACATTACATTTTTTTTCTTCTTCCTCCAGAAACCCTTTTCTTTGCTCTTTGAATACTTTTTTCATATTCTCCCTCTTCTTCAGAGCTTGTTTCCTTCACATAAATGCTCTATAGATTACAAGCACAGTCAGACTTCTTATTAACGCTTGATGGGAGTAGCTGATGCCGGCTGATTGATGCCTTTGAAGATGCTGACTACATTTACACAGACTGTAAAAAGCCATAGTTTTTGCCGTTTCAACAGTATGTCAAATGACATACGCATCAAATGACATGGCCTTCGGTAGTGAGGAAATTAAACAAAAGTCCTGGATGCGATGTGAGCATGATGCAGCCACCCAGAAACTGTACAGTATATCCTTGGGCATTCCCTAAAGTATTACAAAATTACATACAAACCTTCACTGATTTCCTTATTTCTTGAATTTGGGAAAAGAGCCCCACTGCATTGATTTTATCACAAAATTAATTTAGTTAATGATTATTCCCCCACAACTACAGCTATATCTAAGGGAAAGGATCACTCATTAACTGGGATTAACAAGCCAAAAGGAGTGAAAAAAACATTCAGTGCAATTCCTTTATAATTTTAGGCATCTGATATAAATGTCAGTAATGTTTGATACTTGACAGGAAGTTTGCACAGCTTTGTAGGTATCGCAATTCGAAAGTTAAATTTCATCAGGCATTGGACAAAAGGATGTTTGTCTTCAATATACAAGACCTATGTGAATTCTGGCTACATTAAGTGCTTTTATGAAGTTTATATTTAATGTTTACCATTTTTTTATGGAATGGGTGGTTACTTAAACAGACTGCAGTTTTGAAAACTGGTGGGCCCTTTTACTGGACACATTGTGTAAAAACATTCAGGATATGAAGAATGCTTGCCTGGGGTGAGGATGTTTACCACAGAGTTTAAACAGGGTCGCCAAAGGGAATATGGGCAGTCTCTCTCTCGCTTTCTCTCTCTCTGTGTGGAGGAGTCACAGCTGCTTTTTCATTACACAAGCGCCAAAGAATGTTTACTACAGTACTGCTCCGGAAACTGCAGCACGTCATTGCTTTAAACTTTGCTTGTGCATAACCTATGCCACAAAAATACTGAATCGAATGAGGGGAAAAAAATCAAATATCTTCTCCTGCTCATCCTCCTCTTCTTCCTAAGGTGATTTACACGTGCCACAAATATACAGATTTCAAGAAACATAACATGAAGAATAAGAAAATAATGTATATGACTTAACTGCTAATAAGAGTAATTCTGAGTAAAGTGCAGGATTCATTATATAGAAGCATCAAAACTAGTACAATGCAACCATTGCGTCCAAATTGTCTTCCACAAACTAGGGAGTGAGCATCATTTAAAAAGCTGTTGCCACAGACTCGCATACAATAGGTCCTTAGTACTAGGTCTTCTCCAAAGGACACAAGGAGTAATTCTTACTGCTTATTTTAAACGGACAGAATGACTAAGAATCACCATTTGTCTTACATATTTGATAGATTACTTTATAACCAGGCACTAAAAGCATGTTTATATATGTATATCAAAATGTTTTCCAGCATAGGAACGTCATTGTTAATATCTAGTTGGTTGTTAAGTGACATGAGCCTATATAAACTTTGCCTTTGTTTTGTTATTCATGGCTTGGACATCCTCTTTCTTCATATTTATAGCTTCCTTAGTGTTGCTTCCTTTTACTCTAAACAAACAGTTCTGAACTCACAGCAAGATTTTTTTTTGTGTGTGATAACTCTTTTGTAAAAAGACATTTATTTTTCTCATAACTGCCATGTCTACCTAGATTAAATTGATGAGCAATTCCAATATTTTTAAATGTTTGCCTGCAACAGGAGGTCAGATTTAATGTAATTTGCCATCTGGAACCATTATTATGATTATTTTTAATGGAGACCCCTGTGTAATCGCACTCCGGAATGTGAATCGCATTCCACTTCGACAGCTCCTGGAAAGATTTAAATGCATTTCCAAGAGTGAACACATCCATTACAGCCTTGGTAATGAATAAGGAATAGTACAAGGTGCATAGTGTATAATCAAAAATGCAATGTTTCACTTTCCTTTTAATTAATACAATATTTTTTGGCTTGCCGCTTGTCATTAAAGTGCAGGTGCAGATGTTTTGATGTAACAAGAAAGGTATTTTAATTTTATACAGGAAGAAATATTTTTTTCATTATAAATAAATACATATGTTTTTTTCTTGTTGTTTTTAATCCAAATGCAAGCCAAAAAATAAATATTTGCAGTGTAGATGTGTTTGTTGGTTTTGACCTACTTTGACCTATTTTTTACCTACCCACTGAAAGCATACTGCAGATATGAACTTGACAGTAGTTAAATTTATGACGAAAGAAATAGCCTGCCACTGAGTACAGGTTTCGGCCTTTTATTCAATCTATCCCTTACTCAAGCAAGTTTTAGAGCTTTGCTGCTCACCACCTCATCAGGTGCCTGCATTAGAAAGGCAATGAGGCTAGCAGAAATTATGTAAATCCACTGAAATAATTTAGCAGCCTATTCAAAATAACTACATAGAAGAAGAATCGTGGCAGGATTCCAATAATTCGATAAACTAATAAAGCCATAAAGATGCATTTGGTTTGGTTCTAGACCACACATGAGCAGTATGTTTGCAAAAGAATAAGCTTTTTGCCTTTAGCAACTGTTGTTGAGCGCCAAAGGGAGACCGCTCTTGTTTCTAGACACAAAAAGGCCCAAATCATGCGTGTTTAATTTCCCTGGTGTTCATGATCCTTTATTTGACCCTCTGAATCTCCTTTTTACTGTTTTATGACAATTCATTGATATGTTTTTACAAAAGGGTAGTTTTACATTTGTCAAGCATTATTGTATTGCTGTGTTGATGTGCGCCACCCTGAACAAGGCAATATATTCAACCTTATGATAAAGGGTTGTCCCCTTTTATAACTTATGCTTTCCTCACCTAGGTGACTTCTTACATACAGTACAGTACAATACATGCAGCGGTATATAATGCCTAAACTAATCTCTTCCATGTTACCTCATTCATAGTCTCTGGTCTTAAAAAAATAAAATAAATAATAAACATCCCCAAAACACTGGAACATTTGTTTCCCTCATTGCTTTTGGCAGTGTTAATTTATGAAGTTGCACTATGGTGTATATATATCAGAAGTGGGCTTTTAAAATGTTACACCTCATCCTGTTTTTCCATTCCTGGGGAGTGTAGATTTAGAGCAGAGTTTGAATTATATCTGCATGGGTGCAACCAACAGATTTATTAACATCATTGCCAGTTGATTTACCCAGCTGTTGAGTCTGTATAAGTCAGACCTCATGTGTACATGGCTGTTTAAAATCCCACTTACTTCAGTCAACGCAAATATTGCACAATATGCGTTTGCAATTCCCTCTCCCTTAAACTACTTTTGGTTGTTACTCAACTTCAAGAACAGTGATCTCAATGCGTGTATACATTTGAGGGTTTAAGAGATCTGGCTTTGAATGTTGTTGGCCCATTATCATCCATTATGCAATCATCTCTTTCATTAAATTGTGACACAAGCAATGCTGTTGTTCTTTTAATGTTTGAAAAATCCATAGAATCGTACCATATTAAAATGGAGTCCATTATTGAAGAACACTATTTTCCCCAAACATTTCCCCACCTTATGATATAAATATCGGTCTGCTGAATCTTTATCAGGCCCTGCATATCACAGTAGGCTTCATATCTTTGTCTGTTTCTTCTTGCATTTTTGTCGAATGCTCATTTTGCCCAGGTCTGTATTTGATATCATTGTTTAACAAAGAGCTCCTTGCTGAATGGAATCTGCTTTTGGTTTTACCCATAGCTATGATTACGAGTCCAAGACTAGCTGCCAGCCTGGGCTTGAGGAAGACGAGGGCTTCAGCGACTGGACTCAGAAGCTGGAGCAACGGCGACAGAAGCGTCTCGAGGAGCAAAGCCAGAGTGAGGAGGTGTGCAGCAGTGGAGCAGCCCACAGATCAGAGGTCACGGTGAAGAGCTGGAGAGCAGCAGAGGAGTTGAAGGATAAGGAGGAGGAGGATGACCAGTGGGAGAGGAACGAGAAGGAAAGGAGAGATCGAGATGAAGCCCTGCAGCGAGAGGAGAGGGTACACAGGGAGGAGAGAGAAGAAATGGAGAGACTGCAGAAGGAAGAACAAAGAAAGACTGCAGCCATCAGGAAAAGAGAAAATCTGGGAAGAGAAAGGGATGATGAGGTACTTTTCTCTGTCACAAAAATGGTGTCATTAAAAGCTATGAACTGTTCAATGTATAAATAGTTATGCTGATTGTGAAGAAACTGGTGTATCCTATGTGTAATGCATGTACCACGGTGCAGGGGATGATGGCTGTTGGAATTTGTGTTTCCAGGTTAAAGACAAAAAGAATGAGGTGAAGGTCTACAAATCCAGGGTCTTCCTGCAGCAGGAAGTCAGGCACAGCAACAGCAATGGAGATGCAGCTGAAGAGGAAGTGACATCACATCTTGTAAAAACTAAAAGGATAACAAGGTAATATACTAGAATAGGCAATTGCATCATTCAAGATGTCCTAAATAGTGTAAATTTGCATTTCAGAAAAGGATACATTGAGTAAACTAAATGGTCAATCTGCAATTCAATTTAGTCAACATTTGCAACCATAAGGTGATTTTGTTCTTCATTATGTCATTTTTACATTGGCAAATGGACTTGTAAAGAGTTTTTGTGACCCCTCCTTCCCTCTTCAACTACACAGTTTATTTTAGTTCCTTTTTAATAAGGAAACAAATAGAAAAGCGCGAACTTTAGATCCCTTCTAACAGCAGTACAAAGTGTTTCCGCAGGAAATTAGGAGTATAAATTAACATTCAATTTTAGCCTGTATGTTGTATATGTATATCCTACTAATATACGTTTTTGCTTCTGATAGCGCATATCACACTACTGCTACGCTGCAATAAAGACTCTTTAAGGGTAGAAATAGCAAATTTCATAATTTCCGTTCACCCAACATCCTTCCTGAGTGACCCTGTGTGTTCAGTCACAGCTGTCAGTGATGATACAGTTAGAAATGGCAGAGCAAAGGAAAACATCTTCCTCGTACTTCAAACTCAGGTAATAGAGTGCATTTCAAATCTTACTCAATGTTTAGGAAAATAATAAAAAATGAATATTTTTAAGTACAGCACAGTGTCTACTAGAATTATTGGATCTGTACATTTATTTTATTACCAAACTTTCCACTATAGACTGGGTTTAATTCAGTGCTCAGCTGGCATCTGGAACCTCCTTAGAAAGTATTTGTAATGTATTCAGATCATCCGTGTAATGCTTTCTAAGCCACTGGCAATTCCACTGTGACATTTGTTATCTGCTCATATTCTGACAAGTACTGACCTTTCAAGAATATTAAATTCAGCACTCCATTTTGCTCACATACTACTACATTGTGTGTTTTTTAGCAGGACTACTATGGAAATTGACTGAGCTTTTGTTTAAAATGTCTGCTCTCTGCAATAAACTATTTTGACATTAGTACAGCCTTATTTTCCCCTTTGAATATCAGTGTGTAACGTTTTAACCATGGCATGTGATTTAACATCTGAGTTTTCAGAGTAAAATATTCTTCACTTTATTATGTGCACGAGCCAGAAAATGTATTACGAAGTGAACCCTTAGTGAGTATTAATAATGCCCTGTGAATATCACTACCAGCACTCCTATGTCTGTTTTTCCTTTAAATAAATCATATTTATCTTGAGTGATGGTACATTTGTAAAGCAATTAGGATATTCTGTAACAAAAGACATTCATTGTGAAAGGTCTGTATACGTGTAAATTGGTCGTGAAATCGCTTATTTTCTATTCACTTTGGGCGTGGTTGAGACGAATCTCTAAATCTCTTCTGCTTTTTAAAATATTCTGTCATCTCCTCTCTGCAAAGATGCAGTAGCATAGTACATGTACAGTTTAAACTATTTGTAACCGCAAAACTATTTTTTTAATAATCATCTTTAAAAGATGCATGAAATGTGCCAGCTCTGTGAGGCCCTTGACCTTAGCAGTCCTGTGTGTAACTACTTTAGCAGCCCCCACAGATTGACAAGGGGGAATAAAGAGGTACCTCCAATTCTGTTCCACTTCAGTGCTCTTGTGATGCTTCACATTTCAAAGAAAGCTGCAGAGAACAAAGCTAAAAACCGCAGCAAACCTAAAGGTATAAAAGAGCAGAGCATACATGAACGGGCTCCAGTACTCCGTATACAGAGCCAGTGATCTGTTTGTGGTGACAGATGAGAAATTCACTAATGCTGTAGTTAGATAAAGACTGTATTAACTGTAGATAACAACTAGAAACTGTAGATTTATTTTATTTAATTATACCTAGTCCTGCTATAACCAGAACAATTCAAATAACCCGTTCTCTCATAGATTAGGGAAGTCTGATGTTTCTTGGTCGTTTTAATGTAGCTTGTGGTTATGCCGTAGGTAACAACCACAAGTCACAAGGTGAAACTAGGGGGAGGATATTTTAGGGAAATTAAAGGGATACCTTAAATTAACAGATACTGTGCATTGTTTCAGAGAAAATACCTTAAACAGGACTGGGATAATTTTAATATGGTTAGAGTGAGGGATATGTCTGCAGCATAGGAGCATAGAAAAGACAAACACTGATGCACTTATTCACTTAATCCTCCCCCCCACCCCAACAGGAGCCTCAGCCAGTCGCAGGAGGCAGAGGACGAGCAGGAGGTGTTCCTGGAGACGGAGCAGAAGCTGGAGAAGATACGCCGCAGCCACCAGGAGAAAGAGAGCCAGGAGTATGAGCAGCTGAAGCAGAAGCAGGCCGAGGCTGAGGTGGAGCTGGAGGAGCTGAAGCGGCGCAGGGAGGAACGACGGAGGGTCCGGGAGGAAGAGGAGCGCCAGCGGGAGCAGGATGAGCATGAGAGGCAGCTCAAGGAGGAGGTGAGCTGTAGCACACACGCCCTGCCTCAGCACACCCTAGGGATTTGATCATGATTGCTTGCTTATGTATGTGTTTAGGTTGTTAATTAAATAGTCCTGGTCCTGGACAGCCATAATAACCCTGTTGGTTTCATAGGTAGCTTTAAAACTGCAAGGGCTAATTTAGATTAATATCAATAAGTGGTTCCATTAAGTTATGAAGAGCTAGGGCAGAATGAATGCCAACATGTTCTAGGGCTTTGCAGGACCAGGAAGGTTATCAATGTTTTTGTCTTCTATTTATGTTATAAACTAGTTGACTAATTATTCTGGTACTAAAAAGTGATGTGGGTACTTACGTTAGCAGCAGATTTTAAGCTATATGCTATAAACCATAGCCTTTTTAATGAAAGAGTTGCTTTAAATTAATTTAGTAACTGGATACTGTAGCTAGAATGACAACTACAGGAAAAGCGTCCGACACCATGTTGCATATTGTCTGATTTTCAACTGCTATCCAGGAGGAGAAGAGACACATGAGGGAGGAAATTGAGAAGAGGAGGATGGAAGCTGCAGAGAAGAGACTGAAACATCTCAGCACGTCCAGTGCTGAAGGAGACGAACCCTTCAGTCCTCTCAGCCCTAAAAGCCCCACTTTTAAGGTAATGACCTTCAGATCTCCTCAACGGATCCAGATTAGGATAAGGTACCATATGGGGGAAGTAGAAAATGAATGTGTTTAGTGTTGGTTTAATACCTTAGTCAGCAGTGGAAAGTAGTGTTTTGTCATTAAACTAGAGAGAAAGATACAGAATATTCTCTTGATTTTGCACCTTTTATTTTCAGTTTTCTCCTTAATATTTATTCACTGTGCTGTAATTACATTGTCCAATTTTGCCTAGTAAAAGGCTTTTCATGTTTCCCAAATGGACAGTCTTGGAGTTCCAGATTCTCCTTCAAAATAAACCAAACTTCAAGTTTAGTTTAGTCCTTGAAAATGGACTTTGCCATGCAAAATAGATAGAATGTATGAATCAGTAATAGTGCACTTATTATATATTTAAAAAATAATAGTAAGAGCCATGTGTCCATTTATCATATATACTGAGGATGTTTTTGTCATTTCAACAGAAACTGCTTATTCAGTTTTATCCTGTAAGTTTTGTGTGGTGAAACCTTTAGTGCAACTGTGTGACTGAGGTGTAAGATGCATCCTTTTGATTGCATGTTATCCTATATGTAATGTTTACTGATGTACAGTACAAGCTTTGATTAGTAGGAATATATTGATCTCATGGCTCCTTTCAAGAAATACATTGAATGAATGTATATTGTTTTACTAAGCCCAAATAAAATGTAGTTAAAATCCAGACAGATGCATCAGACCATGGCCACAAAACAAAACCCATAGTAATCCAGGGACATGTATTATAAAAATGCTTTTCTTTTTGATTTAAAATGCAACATGACTTGGTGTATGTTATAAATATATGTATGTGCATACTTTGGTAAATCAGTCTCTGTCTGACAAGTGTGTCCAAATTAATCCTTTTTGTAGTGCTTCACTAGTGCTCGTGTCCACAAAATCAACTATCACTTTATACACCAGCACTACCCTCCTTCCACACTGCATCACACTCAATGTCAAGCTCATGAGCTTTTCCAATGTACGATTCTATTACTTCTGTTAGTATGGACATGTGCCAGCAGCAGGCAGAGGCTTCTTCATGTTGAGCAGAGTGGAATGGCATGGTGGGCCCCTGTGCATGTGTGTGTGGCCTGGCGTTCTTGCCCCTTGTGTTGAGACATTTGCTAAATTTCTTCATGTGTTGAAAACCAAGAATGAGGGTGAAGAAATGAATGAAGAAATGTCTTCAGGTTTCCTGTTCTGGCAATGGCATGATAACGTCTCAGGAAATGAGTGTTTGCTGTTGTGTGTTGCATGTGCTCTTTTTGTTTGTTTTAAACAACCACAAAAGCATTTATGTGTTGTACTACTAACTTCCTAATTTGAAGTGTTTGAATTTTTCCAGTTTGCGTTGCATCCTTTCCCCTATTTTGGAAATGTAGCACAGCCTGCACTTTATTTGTTTACAGAATATTAATTATGGGATAGAAAAGGACATCTCATGGTTTCCAAACACAAATTCAGTAATACAATTTCAGTAATTTCGATACTCACAAAAATAAAAAATACAATTGGATTTTTGCAAGGTCTTGGGGGAAAAAAAAAATTATAATATATATATATTCTGTTGTGCAGTTAGGTAGGCTTTCCTAGGGTTTGCTGTGGAATATGTAATAACTCAAAAAATTGTTTCTTACTATTATTAGTGTAGTTGGGGAAGCAAAAATCTTTCAAAGCTTTCAAAACCCTTTTTGTAGGATTTTTTGTTTTGTTTTTGGTCTTTAATAGTATGCGTGTAATAGCAGTCTTCTTATGGGTCAGTGAAGAAGCGAACATGCATCTGCTTCCAAGTTGCCCTCATCTTGCTTTCCTGTATGCTTGTCTGTGTATTTTCAGAATGAGAGTGAGGAGAGAGTGACAGCAGAAAATACATACTCGGTGAGTTTGGATTCAAAGGGTGCCTCAATAACTTGCATTAGACCCTTTGATATCTGAGGAAAATAGTGCAAGGGGCTTTTTGTATGCAGCTGACATTTGAGTTTTAGCTTGTGCTATTTTGGGCCTTTGCCAAAGCAGAAGAAACTACAGCTTTATCTCCTTCCCACTTCCCCACCATTTGTCTCTGTATTCGCCTACACTTTAAGTTATAGATACATATTGGTCATAATAAAGGACATGACTGTTCTTTTGAGTCTGGCTGGTTGCTTAAACCCGTGCACTTTCTCCGTTGTGTATTCCTTGAGTTTAATGGTGTAACACAAAGTATCTCAACACATTGAAGGCAGTGCAGTAGACAAACTTTAATATTTTATTTAGGGGATTTTATACAACTGCTCACATAACTTCTGTCTGAGGCTGATGCTTTTTGTTTGGGACTTCAGTGTTTGATCACACAACTTACTTTGGCTGTGTGTAGACATTCATAGCATACTTCAAAACGTTTGTTTAACTTTTAAAACTTTCTAATTTTTAAGATGAAATATATTTGCTGATTATAACTAATTAGGCCACATAGGGCCATATTGAGAGAGCGTTGACCACCATACTAAGTTTACAACAGTTTTGTTCCTAATGAGAAACAGCACCACAGAGTTCTAAAATGACACATTTAATGATTCTAATTTCAGGGTCCCTGTAAGTAGTTATAAATTAGTTTTCATTTTATAACCCAAGACTAAGGTTTCGACAACTGAATTCAACATATGTTCTGGTGATCTGAACAGATTTTTCTTCTTTGATTTGTAGATTACAGAGAGAACAGAATCTTTGAATCGATCCTTAAAGAAAAGGTGAGTTTCTTTCGCTAAAGAACTTTTGACAGCAATATCACTTGGGATCAATCTGATTCCCACAGTAGAAAGTGTCTGATCTACCTAAAGACCAAAGATGTAACCCGGAGTCAAGATTGAATAAAACTGGACAAGAACTTCCAGGTCGACATGGGTCTTTTTTGTGCATAATGGTTTACACATTTGTCAGCCATGGTTGAGGTTAGTTAATAGTAACCAGATGTTAAGTCATTATCTTGTTATGGTGTCTTTTAACATATTACTCTTAACCATGGCATGGCTCCAGCCTGTCTATAGTCCTTGCTTATCAAGGCTAATCATTGCCGATCACTTCTCACATGTAACAGCCTCTCCTACCTGATCGTTTTGAATTATGGCAGCTGAAAAGTGCATTTTTGAATGCCAATTAATTTCCCTGATCAATGGCCTTAATCAGACAGTAAAACAATCCCCAAAGTAAAACATTATTTCAGACTCATAGATTCAGTCTACAGCTGCAGTTCTCCAGCGATAGGCAAAGTGATTCATAACTTGTGAAACTCTTGTCTGTAAGATTAATGAGGGTTTAGCTCACGCAGTTGCTGTACATTTGCCATGACTAACATTAAACACAAAATACCTTTTCTTCATTCGCCAAAAAATGTATATTTTCTTATTTTGTATATCCAGAACAGCAATCAGTCATCTAATCCCTCTGAAAACATTGTATATAACAAGCACATCTTGAGAGCAATATAAATGAAAACATTTTCAAAGCACATTTATTTCCTCCAGGGATGAGTACTATATCAAAATCCTTGCAAAAGTAAATTTGTCATTTTCTTTGGTGTTACAATAAAGACAAGACTCATCTTGGATTATGCAAGATTTCAGCTAGGGATCATTGCTTTAAATAAATGGCCCTTAGTCTCTTCCCATTCCCTTTATGCTGTGTATTGCTGTTGGTTACAACACTTGTGTTTTATGGCTTGCAGTTTTATCTATAGCATAATAACTGGAAACAAGAAATGCAACTTAACCAACATGAAAGAGAATTTCGTAAGAAGTGCTATAGCTACACAGACCTCCAATATGGTCTAAGATCTGGCAAGTGTAGGCAAAGACCTAAATGACATGGTAATGACATCATAAGGTGTGACAGTATTTCAGCACAATGTACAAAATCCATTAAAGGATTTTGTGCCAGATTAAATTTCAGTTCTTGCATGTGAAAGCATTTAGGCTTGAAGATTAATCAGGTTTGGCAACGTTGGAAATTAAAATAAACCAAAAGATACATGCTTTGTGACTTTGTTTATTTTACTGTATCATTAAAGCATTCCCAAATGCACATTTGTATTTGTGCATGATCGGCTTTCCTCTTGAGTTATAGGTCAGGCTCTATCAGTATCCCTATGAAATATATAGACACTTTAGTTATTCCATTAAGGTCAGCACTCTGCTTTCAGGAAGTTAAAATCTCTATAGATATAGAACATCAAAACACAACCTTTTTTTTTACCTATACACTTCTTATTCCTGCATCAGCCAGACCCTTCCTTATAGATGCATCTGAGAGTCTTATCAGATCCTACTATGTAATTGATTGTATCCATATAGCAGCCATGGGCTCCATCTGAGACTCATTTCAACAGAGGTAGGTCTCTGATGTGAGATCATGATGAAAACCTTCTTCTTCTTCTGATAAACAGACAAGGACCTGAGAACAAATACCTGAACTGAATTACGTAATTTAAATGTTTTACATGATGAGACAGATCCCCTTTTCCTTTTATTTCTTTCTGTTGAAGCATTACATCATTGGTCTGATCCAGACACCTTTTCTCATCGCAGATTCGTCATTGCTTTCCTGACTTTAAAGACTTTAAAGAGTCTGTCATGTATGGCATTGATTTCTTAAAACATTACTCAGAGAAGCAGTGTGAGTCTTTGAATGTCTGATGAATCATCTGTGTCCTGTCATGAATGATTCATGCTTATATTCACTGTCAACATGTCATCATAGTAGAATGTGATTAGGTATATCTGGGAGATTTGAACTTCCCATCCAACAGAAGTTCAGAAACAAGGTCAGAATGATTTTGTTGATGTGCTAAGTTTTTTTTTGAAGAAGCAGTATAAACTATATTTGGACTAGTGCAAAGCACGAGTACTGTTATAGTAATTCCCTCTAAGGACATTTACAATTACAGAGGTGTTTTTGCAATGCTTATCATTTTAGCAGCAGATAGATTTAATCATCTTTTCCTTTGAATAGCAGTTTACAGTCCCTTTTTAATAGGTGTACATAAGTCTCACATTTCATAATGTGGAGAAAAAAAATCACGTTGAGAAATAGTATTGAGTTTTGTACTGGGCCCTTTTTTTTGTGTTGTTGTTGTTGAATTTCACATCCACTAATGAATCAGCTTTCTTTTGAAACAGTAACAGCATTAAGAAGACACAGCCCCCCGTGCCAATCTCCAAGATTGATGACAAGCTGGAGCAGTACGCTCACGCCATTGAGGTAATCCTTTGCCTTAGTAACGTCAACCTGCTACGCCCCCTGCTAAGCCAGATTGATTCATCTTTTTGGGCACCTTGTATGAACATGTTTCCCGTCAATATGGTTTGCTAAGAACTAGCTGTAACTCACATGCCGCTGTCATGATTTTGAACAGATATTGTAATAGGTTTGCCCATCTCATTTTCAGTTAAGGACAAATGCTCACACGAATGAGCTGAACTAACAGTGCAACACTGATTGTTGCTGTCAGTTCAATTTAACCCTCCCCACCAATTTCCTTATTTATATTCTCACACTTTTGTCGGAGGCTCAGACAATATAGCACCATCTGTGAACTGACCTTTAGTTGCAGCTACCTTTCTGTGGGCTGCTGTCTGTGAAATGCCTGTATGGCTTTGTCACAGGTGAAGGTGTTTGTACCTGATTTGCTAAATTAATTTTGGAAAGGAAAGTTTTGGGTTTGAATGTATAGCTATTCCAGTGAGATGTCCCTTACAGAAATGAAGTAGTATTCGGTACAGTATCAGCAAACGTTTATTATACTCCCTGACCTAGCACTAGTCTAGGTCTATTCTGCCTAAAATAACATTGGGTATTTCATGACCAGTGCGTTTGGGTCTGTGAGATCAGCCCAATATATACTTAGGCTGGGATTAAATTTGACCCATCTGCTAATCAAAATCTATAGCTCAATGGCAGCTCTCTGGTTTGATAGGTGCTTATTTCTTCTACTCATGAATGTAACCCATGAAGTACAGTTTTGTTGTTCACTATCAGTAGGGGGGCTCATATTTGATTTCATAATTTGTACTTATATACTTAATTTACATTATATAAGCATACTGTTAATGTACTTCCTTTTTGTGGCTGTAGGCAGTCATAATAAGTAATGAAAGGGGGACTGGTAAAGGGAAGGGAGTATTGTCATCTTAATAATGTGAATCTGTAGTATTTCCATACTGTAGCAGTTCTTCAAAATCAAGTAGCATTACATGTTTTACATGTTTCAAAGAAGGAGGGCCCTGCAAGACATCCTTATAGCTGTGGAGATTTAGTAGTAGATGTCTGTAGTGGATCAGCTAGCCATATTCGTGGTTGTACTTCATTTAGGACTTCTAGATTCATACAGTGAGGGGAGAAAAGTATTTGATCCCCTGCTGATTTTGTACGTTTGCCCACTGACAAAGAAATGATCAGTCTATAATTTTAATGGTAGGTGTATTTTAACAGTGAGAGACAGAATAACAACAAAAAAATCCAGAAAAACGCATTTCAAAAAAGTTATAAATTGATTTGCATGTTAATGAGGGAAATACACCCACCATTAAAATTATAGACTGATCATTTCTTTGTCAGTGGGCAAACGTACAAAATCAGCAGGGCATCAAATACTTTTTTCCCTCACTGTATTAGCCATTTTTATTCAGTGCTCCACATTATAGCAGGAAAGTTGTACCAATAACCAAAACAACTCCGCAACAATGACAAACTCAAAGATGAATTACAAATATGGCAGTTAAAGTATGTTTCCATGAGGCAGTGCATATTTCACCTCCTTGGCCACCCTTTGTGATATCACTCCACCTCCCCCTTGGGTATTTTAACCAGCCCTTTGATCTTGAAATGGGCGACAGCACCCATTTAATTAGAAGGTATTTTCTTCATCTGAACTGCAGCAAGTTAACCGCTGGCCAAAGGCCCAGGTCTCCCCCACCCCCCCAGTGGTGTTCATTCTTATAAGTTCCCCGGGCTAGACTAGACCTTCACTTGGTTTGATTAACTGCATTCTCTGGAAATATATCATCCATACTGCAACAATGATGTGTAGTTTTGAGGAGAGATCCTATACAATTCAGAAATTACCATCTGGGGTCTTTTATTACAGTGTGTCTGTGCTCAGCAGATGTTGGAGTTGTGGTATTTAGAGATGAGGTCATCGCCTGCAACCTCTGAGATCATGTGAAAAGCTCAGGCCTACACATTAACTATACGGCCAGTACCGTAACATTGCCTTTCATTTTCTCCCACCCTTAGTAACCGTTCTGTACCTCTGCTGTGATCTTTAAAGCATCTTGTTTTTCTTTTAGAGAGAACTTCCCCCCTCCACACACACCCATAAACATTGTAAATGCCCTTCACCCTGCATTTGCTCCATGAAGCTTTAAGGGTTTAAATTAATTCCTTAGAAATGTTTTGCCATTAACTGCAGAAATGTGTTTTCTGCTGGGATCTGTACAAGCCCCCGTATTAATTTGTTTTTATACAAAGGAGTCTTAACCTGTACCTATGAATATGCAGTTCTGATAGACATGAAAAACTTACTTGTAGGAGAAAAAAAAAAGATTATTTGTGGAGATATGGATGGAATTATCTTTTTGCTTTTTTACTTGATAACAGCAACAGTAATTACACACATGGGTTACGTGCCTGTTGTTTACAGATCTCTACCAAGGAAGCCAAAGCAGCAAAACAGACTCTGATGGATATCCCAAACCCCTCTGAGCCCATCTCCTCCAAGAAGTATTTATTTGAGGCTGGAGAAGGCTGGAGCCAGTCCTCAACCAAAGGCACCCCCTCCAAGGCAAGTGGCGATCACTGACATATTGTTTAGTCACCTCATAATAAATAATAATTTATTTATTATTATTTATTTATTAGCAAACGCCCTTATCCAGGGCGACTTACAAAACATAACAGCATTATAAAAGTGCAATAGTCTAGAATTACAGATCAAAGCATAGTAGTACAAATTACAAGTTCAAAATTACATAAGTGCATACGAGGTATGTACAGTTAATAAAAGTCCTTCAATCTAGATTTATGAGCTAATAATTGCAGACAAGATGTGAAGTCATAGTTAATGGCTCAGTGGAAAGGGACATATGGATTAACAATGTTAAACAACACGAGTACTAGCAATGTAAAAGCAAGTTGTACAATGAAACCTAGATAAAGTGCAATTTAACAGGATAGCTGAACCCTGCAGGGGAAAAAGAGCAAAATGACAGGTACAGTCTGTATAGGTGTCTTGAGTAATCGCTGGAAGGTGGTCAGGGACTCTGCTGTCCTGATTTCAGTCTACCGTCTATAACCGCAATACAATGTCCTCATGACTGATGCTTGTGTGTAAGCAGGTACTGTACAATAAGAGGTAAGAGTAACACAGAGCTGAGCACCATTCAGATAACGCACATTCCAGCTGGCTCGGAGAGGATATGTATGGGGAACCACTCTCAGACCAAGGCAGTGCTGGTTTGTAGTGTAGCATGTGAAAGTTGGAAATTGAGTTAATTCAAATCCCCTATGAGATATCAATCCTTATGGAAGTTAACTCTTCAAAATGCAAGTATGCAGGGCTGGACCGAATAATAATCCTGAAATTGTTTGGCTAGTTGAAAGAATCGTTTCCATTTATCTCATGTATTTGAGTCTTCAAAACATGTTTGTTTTACACAAAATAGTGGTTCTTTTCACTGGTCCCATAACACTAGTAATATGTCAGTCTCCTCCCAATAAATAATTAAAAAACAAAAACATTTTCAACATGGTTGCTTAAAGTATGCAGAAAACTACAATGCCTCTACTTGGGGGAGAGGAAAAGTTATCAATTTTGTGAGTAATGGCATTAACATCTGAAGACCTCAGACCTGCAGTGTTTGTTTTCACATGCCCCCTCTAAAATTTGTATCAAACTCTTTGAGGGTATCACATAGCATCTGTGAGCTGTTGTTTACCACTGGTTCACCACTTCTGTGGCATTCTGAATGATGAACAAAATGGCTTTGCAATCCAGGGCAGGTGTAGCATTTGTACACTTCAAAAGAACCAATTGAACGGACACACTGCGGCCTCTTTTTTTTCCCTCTGAAGTACA
Organism: Amia ocellicauda; assembly: GCF_036373705.1. Taxonomy (NCBI): domain Eukaryota; kingdom Metazoa; phylum Chordata; class Actinopteri; order Amiiformes; family Amiidae; genus Amia; species Amia ocellicauda. Next base: position 10,300,780 of record NC_089853.1, on the reverse strand, counting down.
AATATGAAAATCGACAAACCTCCCATGTATGCACAGCTAAACCCATGAAGTGTGGCCTCGACTTAGTCTGTTCCATTAACTTCCTGTACTGTACACACTCTTTTGTGGCCACAGATGTACACCAGTGCAGTCTGCAGTCAGAGTCGTGCAGCTTGAGAGAATTCAAGATCTTCTGTTTCACTAAACAGTGGCTTGATTTCCGTCTTTCTTAGGACACAGAAAGCCTGAAGGTTGGAGTAGCTGATCTGATTACTCAGTGGGTGAAAGGCAACCCAGACGGTAGCAGCAAGAATTCTCCCTCCAAGCCAGCTGTAAGTCAAGAATGCAGCTGGAAGATATCTACATAGATGAAAAAAACCTTGAAGATCATGAATTCAATATACAGCCATTCACTATTTGATTGTATAACAGGAAAAGTTTAAACAAGGTTTTTGAGGTATTGTGCAAAATATTAAAGACTTACCAGCAAGGTGGCACTCCCAAGAACTGTTGTGTAACATTCATGGCAATTTGTATGCTTTGATTGGAGATATGGCAGACATGACAAATCATATCAATTTCATAACAGGATCTACTTTTTGGTGCTATTTTCAACTCTGGAAATGATACAGAAGCTGTTAAATGCTGAATAGATAACAAATTTTGAAATTTGTGATGAAAACCTCATTGAATATCAAACCAATTGGTGAGAAAGTTTGCAATGGCTTTGAAAACAGAAATCTACACTGTGCTCTGCAGGTGACTTCTGAATATCAAAGGTCTAAATATTGTTCTACATGGTAGGTATTGTCAATCAGGCTTTGCTAATTCTGATTTGGAACATCTTACAATGGTTCTCACTTTATTGGATTGTTCTCAAGCTTTTCAAAACGGAATGTGTTCAGATAAGATGACTGATTAATACATTAAACCTACAGGGACATTTTTCTCTTTCACTCAACTGTAAACTAACAGTACCACCACTTATAAAATAATTAATTCTATGCAAACAGCTGTACCTGACTGCAAGTAAAAAAATACAAAAAAAACAATGTCTGACTGTTTTCCCCTTCTTTCTATCTCCTTTTCTTTTTCCTCAGTTTTCTTATTCCAATTTTCCTCATGTCTTGGACTTTCCTTACTCTTCTTCAAGGTAACTGTGACTCCCTCTTTCCCTCACCCATTTCAATATTTTCAACTTTAGTTTAAACTTCAAACTTTCTGCTGCAACAGCTTGTGGTATTTGGTGTAACATTGAGCAGCGTGCAGGTCAGAGCAGTGAATGAGTTGAAAATGTATTTAACTGGACCTGGTGCATTCATTTCTCTGATTTTGGTCACTACTGATCCAAGGGGGATGTTTTGTAGATAATGTAGGCTGGAGCTAGAGGTTACTCTGTATACCTTCTGCTCCTGGGATATCACACCACTGGCAAATTCTCCCACTTGGTCAAAGGAGACGAAGCTGCAGGGATCTAGATAGATTGCTGTGTGTTTGTGTAGACAAGCTGCACATTCAATGGATGTTAAAGACTTTGTAACCTTTTAAAAATAACAATCCTCTTCTTAAGTCTTCATTTTCAATTTATCAGACTTATTGAGTTTTGTTAAGCTAACTGGGATAGTTCATTTTTACAATGTCAGTGTGCTTTTCTGTTTCTTTTGGCTTTGAATTGCATTTCTCTTACCTTTTTCTGTTCAGAACTGGAGTTCTAAGAGCCTGTATTGGTCAGGTCAAATTCACTAGATCTGCCACTATTAAGGCCAGTCTCTAAGTCTTTATAGAGATTAGTGGATTTTGCTGTTTGAAACGAAGACCTATGAGTCTCAGTTCAGCGTTGTGATCAATTTTGAGGAATTAGCTTGTTTGTCTTTGGATTTTCCAGATTCAGTGTAGACAATATCTTAATTTACCTTTTTAAGTTAGCTGTTGCTGCAGTTTCAATGTAATTTTGTGTTTTCACAAATGACTGTGCAGTTTTTTTGTTTTTTTTAGAAATACCACAAGGTTATGCAAAAAAGAACTTCTCCTTGTAAACTTTTGAAACCCATTATATATACCTTGGATTTATTTTTCTTCTCCTTTTAAACAAACCCTTACTGTTTCGAAGAGAGGCTGCCACCATGTGGAAACATTAAAATCATTTTTTAATATCTTGCATGCATAGCTTGGAACAAAGGGTCTCCACCAGTGCTCCTAACATTGCAAATCTGAAATTTTAAACCTTAACTAACATTATATATATATATATATATATATATATATATATATATATATATATATATATATATATATATATATATATATATATATATATATATATATGTTATTCATGTTTCTAGTTTTGTTTATATACATGTTGAAGTTTACAGATGTGATATTAGGTGGGAAATTAAATCCATTGAGGCAGCATTATCTCAGGGTTTACTATTATTATTATTGGATTGTACCATATTTACACCTTTTGGGCTCTCTAAATTAATGTTATTGTGACATGACAATTTGGAAAAAGCATTCTTTAAAATATTACCCATCACTTTCAAACAGTGATAGGCAAGAATATGGTTATTGTGTAGGTGGTTTACCTTGTCCCAGTGGTGCTTTAAAGTTAATTTGTCTTTGTTGTTGTTCCAGGATATTAAAGCAGGTGATGTTTTACACAAAAAGAACTTGTGGGAAACCAAAACGGACACTTCTTCTGCTAAGTCAGCGTCGACAGTGAAAGTAAGCCATCTATTATATGGAATAAGTAACCTCACTTCATAAATCAAAAAGCTTTATTGATTATTAAAAACTCCTAAGAATACCTATGAATTAGTGTTTTTAAGATTTTCTTTATTTTCATGTTTAAAATGAGCTAAGACCTTAGAGTGACAAATTACAAGCATAAATGTTTTGAAACCAGGTTCTAACCAACATGCAGTAATGATTAAATGCGTGTTATGATCAATGGCCTTGTTCCTATATGTTCACACTTCATAAATGTATACTTCCACACTAACCAATTTCTTAATGAATCTGTTATAAACTGACAATTACAATCTCTAAACTAACAATTTTATCAGAATTGTCCTAGTTCATTATGAATGTATTATACGCGAACTGTGAGGTAATTTCCCCCCCCCCCCCCTTTTCTTTCATACATGTAACGTTCCACACAAAAGAAAAACATAAACATTCAGCAGTTATCTTTTGACCTACTTTAATGTCATGACACTTTATATGAACCCTTTCCTGTTCCGTTTTTCTTCAGGGTACCCCTTCTGGTAAAAGGTACAAGTTTGTTGTGACCGGACATGGCAAGTACGAGAAGGTTGCAGTCAGCGACAGTGATCACAATGAATTCACAAATGGGAAAGCAAGTAAGTTTTTTCAGTGACTGTAGTGTAGGCAGAACAAAACAAAAAAAAACGCACAGTGCCACAAAGCCTGTTTACAGAAGTGCCCCTCTCATGTTACATGTGGATGTTTCAACTGTTTCAAAAGAGTAGCTTGTCGATATGACACTAATACACAAACTACCTAACCGTAGGCCTCTGGTGCTATAAATACAAAGCCAGCAAAATAAATAATTTACCCTCAGGCCTTGAGACTGTCCTCTGTACCTCTCACTTTGGGAGCCATTGGAGCAGCCCTGTCAGTCAGCGAGCTGGGGGTAATTTGGTGGGCAGTGAACTCCACAGATCACCGTTACTAAACTTGCCATGGTATTCTCATCAGCAATGGCATGTGTCTGCAACTGTTTGTTCTTCGAATGTGCCTGTGTGCAAATCCCTTGTCTCCAGGAAGTCATGGCTGTGATGACACCTTGAATTGTTTGGAATCAAGCTGTCCGCGGTTCCTAAAGGGACTAACGCTAAACAAGGGAGTTGAGCTGCTAATAACTCGAGCAGCTGTCATGGGGTATTTCACTCTCTCGGTGGCCTCGCTGGTGGTTGTCCACCTGACTTGGTGAAATGGGTAGCGACCTGGCAGTTCAAGAAATAGTGTCTCTTTTCTAACCTCCGTTCACAGAAATGTAATTTCAGGTCTTAAGAAAATGTAAGGACCCATTTTTCCTGGAAGAGGTCACCAAGCAACATAGTTTTAATTTATATGTAAAATGCACATGCTGGCAAGGTCAACAGTACAGCATGATGCAGGAAGCAAAATATTGATTTGGATTACTGATGGAACAAATGGAATTGCATGGGGTTGAACTGAAACATTTGAACCTAGTCAAACCTCAGAGTCTTGTGCCTGGAATTGAAAATTAAAAAGATATTGGAGCTTGCTGGCATTGAGATCTTGGCCGTTAATTACAAAGCCTTATTTGACTGTCTTTGTGTTCTGAGTTTTTGTTTTGTTTTATTTTTAATTATTATAACTGATTGTCATCATGTTTTCATTCATTTAAAACAAATCAATACAATGTGTATATACACTCACCTAAAGGATTATTAGGAACACCATACTAATACTGTGTTTGACCCCCTTTCGCCCTCAGAACTGCCTTAATTCTACGTGGCATTGATTCAACAAGGTGCTGAAAGCATTCTTTAGAAATGTTGGCCCATATTGATAGGATAGCATCTTGCAGTTGATGGAGATTTGTGGGATGCACATCCAGGGCACGAAGCTCCCGTTCCACCACATCCCAAAGATGCTCTATTGGGTTGAGATCTGGTGACTGTGGGGGCCAGTTTAGTACAGTGAACTCATTGTCATGTTCAAGAAACCAATTCGAAATGATTCGACCTTTGTGACATGGTGCATTATCCTGCTGGAAGTAGCCATCAGAGGATGGGTACATGGTGGTCATAAAGGGATGGACATGGTCAGAAACAATGCTCAGGTAGGCCGTGGCATTAAAACGATGCCCAATTGGCACTAAGGGGCCTAAAGTGTGCCAAGAAAACATCCCCCACACCATTACACCACCACCACCACCAGCCTGCACAGTGGTAACAAGGCATGATGGATCCATGTTCTCATTCTGTTTACGCCAAATTCTGAAATCGAGACTCATCAGACCAGGCAACATTTTTCCAGTCTTCAACTGTCCAATTTTGGTGAGCTTGTGCAAATTGTAGCCTCTTTTTCCTATTTGTAGTGGAGATGAGTGGTACCCGGTGGGGTCTTCTGCTGTTGTAGCCCATCCGCCTCAAGGTTGTACGTGTTGTGGCTTCACAAATGCTTTGCTGCATACCTCGGTTGTAACGAGTGGTTATTTCAGTCAAAGTTGCTCTTCTATCAGCTTGAATCAGTCGGCCCATTCTCCTCTGACCTCTAGCATCAACAAGGCATTTTCGCCCACAGGACTGCCGCATACTGGATGTTTTTCCCTTTTCACACCATTCTTTGTAAACCCTAGAAATGGTTGTGCGTGAAAATCCCAGTAACTGAGCAGATTGTGAAATACTCAGACCGGCCCGTCTGGCACCAACAACCATGCCACGCTCAAAATTGCTTAAATCACCTTTCTTTCCCATTCAGACATTCAGTTTGGAGTTCAGGAGATTGTCTTGACCAGGACCACACCCCTAAATGCATTGAAGCAACTGCCATGTGATTTGTTGGTTAGATAATTGCATTAATGAGAAATTGAACAGGTGTTCCTAATAATCCTTTAGGTGAGTGTATGTTGTAATGAACACGAGTAAAACTGTGCAGTATGATTTCTAGTAAACCAAATACTCTAGTATATTGTACTGTATTCATGGGCACTTTTGGTATTCTTTATATGTCAGCATGTTCAGTATCTAAGGCAACCGATTTGGAAAAATACAATTACAACCAGAAAAAAGGAAGCTGCTGTACAAATATTGACAGTTACAAGGTAGCTAGAGGGCAGAGTGCAGTTTTGGATGTGAATCTGCAGTGCTGAAACTCTAGGGATCCTTTCACCTGCTGTGGCCTGAGTCCAGAATGTTTTTGAGCTATGTCAGTGCACTCCACTGGGGGTTTGACCGATATGAATGTGACGTGCATGTCCCTCTGGCTTCAGGACTTGTTTAATGCGTGTTATTCATTTGGGCTGAGTTGGTATTAATCAGTCCTCAGAGCTCTGCATTTGAGAGGAAGCAGTCAGGTGGTGATAGCCTTTCTAGACTGTGGTGTTGGGCTAGACTTCCTTTAAAACAAACAATGCACAGAACCATTGCCCAGCCCATAACTGTGCACTGGTACACTGGGGACTTGATATCCTGTATGATGTAATATGAAATATGAAATTGTTCATGAAAGCTACCTTCTGCATTCAGAAGTCAACGTTTTGGATCAAGTGACTGATCAAGCGTATATACATTTGTTTTGTATGTTTATTGAAAAAACAAGTCTAAATGGAGTCTGCATATACAAAAAGTAAATGCTGGATGTTGGTTTATGTTCAGACTAGGTTATCTACATAGACTAGTCCCTGATTCCCAATTTTACCACTGTCGGCCACAAAGTGGTGGCTATACTTAATTCTATTAAAGGACCCGAACACCCAGTACTGCAGGGATTTATGCTATATGCTGTGCACAGAGAGAGGTCACATAAAACAAGTCTTCATGTAACTTTTTTTTTTTTTTTTTAGCAATACAGACATTTATGCAAACACCTGAATCAGTTGAAAATGTGTGTATGTGTATATGTGTGTGTGTATATATATATATATATATGCCTGCCTATGTATATATGTTTCTATACAATATTATATTCAATTAGCCATCATATTTCTCTATGGTCACATAACTTGATGGACAGGGTGAGGCCAGGAGATTGATTAAATCTACACCTATGTTTCTCCTCACTGTTGCTTTGCTCATGCCTTGTTCCAAGTCCACAATCACTGCTATGCTTTCATTTGATGGTTCTGAACCCAGACCACAAGCAGTTAGGATTGTATAATGCTGTCCCCATTACACACTTAAGTGCAAGTATGAGGTGCATGTTTTGGAGATTGATACTGTGCAAAACTACCAGGCAGATGTTTTTTTCCATAGTCAAAGCTGTTGTTGCTGTGTTCATCATTTTTAATCTTATTGATATATTTTCATTCACGTGCCTACAATAAACCCTCATGGCTATGCTGCATTTTAATTCATGCCATAGAAAACTGACAAGTGCTGTTACAGCAGTGGAAATGTGTTCTCTGATGTAATCTGTAACCTTGCAAGCATCAGGATATATTATATAGATGTTATGCCAGCTATTGGATTTGTTTTTATGCAAATGAAGTTCCTGACATGTAGACATGTTTGCGAAATATGATATTGTCATCTTAAAGTTGAATCAGAAAATTAATTTGAAAACAAATGAATCCTCACACAGCAGGAAAGTGTACAGTACCCACCTACAGCTCTGATAGCTGCAGATGGTGAAGATCAAGGGAGTTTGCTTAATGATGACTAATAATAAATAAATATTACTTAATAAAGACTAAAATAGTCCGGAATAGCAGTTGACTGTCGTTTAGAGCGATGACAAGGATATGTGAAAACATAAGTATTTAATAATGTATGGTAGTTTGTATGCAATGTGTGGGGCTAATCCCATCCAGCAAGCCAATAAATACGAGATGAGAGGAAATCAAAGAAAGAACAAGGAGTGTCTCCTCTGTGGAGTAAGATCTGCCCAGGACCCATTGGACTACACTGCCACGAGACCACCCACAACCATAACTAATGGGATTCATCAAAGACAGTATTAACTGATGGAAAAACCATTATCACTGTATTGAGTAATTATTAGCTCCACATATCCGTTGCTTGCTTTAGATTTTAGTTTGCTCTTATTTTTACATTGTGGCTGTTATGTACTCATGAGAAGATATCATTAGTTTATTCATTCATTTTTTTTTTTTGTCATATTTGAAGTCAGTTGACAGTAGTCCTTGCAAACCAAATCAATTCTGATAGATTTTAAAATGCATTAGATATAGACTTAATACTGACCTGCTGGCCTCATCCCTTTGTCTTTTTTTTATATATTAATTTTCCTTTTTTTTTTTTTTTTTCTCCCCCAAATCTTAGTGATGACAATTGTTGTAAAGTTCAGAATATACATTTATTCTTTAAACCATTAGTGTATTTGTAGATTCGGTATCTCCCACTTAAAGTCTTTACACAAGCATGCAAACATGGAGCAACATAGCACTGATGAGAAGCTTCCAGAAAGTGTTAACACTGGGACCAGAAGGGGATCTGACTGACCCGGACTGACCTAACTCACCATCCAGTTCTCTATTCCTTTCTCTGTCTCTTACACACACTTGGCCCTTCTCTTCAGACACAGCTGTGTTCCTCAGAAACAAAGGTATCCAGACCCTGGAACAAAACTGACTTCCTTCACCTTCCTGCTCCACTTTCTAATGAAGGGCAATCTGGGGTACGCTGTCCATACGTTTCCTTCCATTACTGTAGCTCCCAGGAGACTCGCATCTTCTGACTCACTCTTTCTCTAACTCCATAAAGGGACTACACTGTTATATTAAACTGTTCTGTGCACTGCCACCCTTTCTGAATAGTCATACAGCCTCTGAACATGCCTCACCTGATCAGCCCAATGATTTGCATTCAAATCATGCTTCTCACAGTCATTTCAAACCACTTGTTCCAGTATTGGCAATGTGATGATGGGTCATATCTGGTATGCACCTAAATACTGTCTTCTGTAGTTTTATGTAGTCTGTAATTTCTTGAATTACTATTTTTCAGTTAAAGATAAAGTAGGTTTGAGTGTGTTAATTAAAACATTGTGTAAACATTGTGTGAAACCATTTCCACTGAATTCTCTAGCACCGACCAGACAAAAAAGCAAAATGTTTATTAATTTTGAAGACAATACTAATGTACAGTATGTCTCAGTTGAGGTTTTGGTATGTATTTATTGATATATGCATGAATGTATGCATGTAGGCTATATAGACCCAGACATGCCAAAAATGGGATAGGGGTTTAGAATGACAGCTTTGTAATATGTAATGTAATTTGCTTCACACAATTTCCACTATAACTTAAGGAGGCATTAAAGATGAAGAAAATTGTTGGGCACCCCTATTAATTTATTCCCGAGGTTGCTAGTTTCTTTGTTAAATACAGTCGACTCCTTAAAATCGAACTTGATGCTCGATATGCTGTACTTTTGTTAGTGTAATCTAAAATGGATCAATAAGCATCACCTAATATATATATTTTTTTTCCTTGAAAGTGTTAAAGCTAACGCCACACACTGTTTCTGAGCCTGTATTTGGCAATTTGCCTGTACAACAATGGCCACAGTCATTTCAACAAATCATTGAAAGCCATGGCGACATGAATGTATTGAACTTTCAAAAAGCATTCTTTAAAATGATAAACACTTTTGCCTTCCTGCTATTCATTTTCTCTGAATGTCTTTAAGTTCTTTACATTTGCTGAAACATTTAATCGGTGTGTTAGAAAGTTAATACCTTCCATGTGTGGAATCCCTCACTAGAATTAAGTGTTAAAGCATTAAGCAAAGTCCTGGAAATGGGAAAAGCGAGCTGCTTAAGTACACACACATTATCATTCATAGAGAGTACAGCCATTTATGTTAAGTGGTCATTATGAAAAAGAAGGAATCTCTGAACTCTCTTTTTAGAATAGTTTGAATGAAAATAGTTTAAAAGAAAATGTTAAACCTCTACATCTTAAAAAAAGGAAACTGATTATGGATTTTTTGGCAAAATTATAATATATTTTTTGTTTTCTCTTTAATTTTCTTCTTTAACAGGATTGACTGACCACTAACTCATTTAGATTAATCTTGCTGTACAGTACCTCAACTGATCTGAATGGAGTCCTTCCTTTAAGTGGGACATTATCAGGGAAAGCACTGTATCCAAATACAGTACAAATGGTCGGGAATGTGCTTTGGTTATTCAGGCCATTCTCCACTGCCTGGAGAGCTGATCATTAGTTTAAAAGGGCAATACCATTAGTTTTATGTGAACAACAGATAATTTACTTTTAGGGATTGTACTCTGTATTACATACATATATATATATATATATATATATATATATATATATATACACACACACACACACACACACACACACACACACACACACTTATATACGTATATATACACATATACGTGTGTGTGTGTATGTATGTATGTGTGTGTGTGTATGTATATATATATTATTCCTTTATATGTGTTTATGGTCCTTGACTTGGACAGATATTTTTACATGTATATATTAACAAGCTTGTCATGTGATTAAATATTCATTTATTTTTGTATTTATTTTAATTCTTTACAGCTATGGTTTTCTCTGCAAAGACAGAACAGCTGTAGGCCAAAGTGTATTATCTCCTTTTCATATATGATAGATTTCCTTGATAGTGTCCCATACAATAGACTGTCAGATCTGCTCTCAACTTGTCTATTTCAAATCCCACCCTTTGGCAGTCCTGTTAAAGTCTTTTGGTTCTTCCTCTGTGTTTTTGCGACTAAGCAAGCCCATCTCAAATACGGAAGTGATTTTTGTCAGTGGTCTTGAAGCAGCTTCTTTCAACTTCCTGGCATCGAACCGTGGCTTGTACAAGAGCAGGGGCAGATGGTAGATAAATGAGGGCAGGTCTTTTTTCTCCTGTGCGGTATGTTTTTTCTCAGTTTCGGGTTTGGTATTGGTGATGTGCTGCATTATGCATTCTTTGGCCGAAAACATTTGAAACAGGACAGCATCCCACATTTTAGTCGCTCTGGAGTCTTTGTGTTTCTCCACCTCCTTGCCACTGGACTGGTCGGCACTTTCTGAGGCTTTGGGCTTGTCATTTTTGTGTTCTGGAATTTCTTTCTTGGGCTCAGACTCAGGCTTGGGTTCAGGTATAGGTTCAGGCTCGGGAAACTTGGGCTCTTCAGGCTCCACCACCATATGCTTCTTAAGCCGAGACCAGCCACTGAGTTTGGATTTCAGCCCCTTTGGTTTTTGCGGTACCTTTAGCAGAGGTTCTGCTTTTGGAAAAGAGTCACTGATTTTACCGTTTTCCTTTGGAGCTGATGGTCCAGCTGGAGGTGCTGCTTTGTCTTGTGAAGCAGTGACATTGGCTTCTGCAGTTTCTGGTTTGGCTTTTGCAACCTGGTCTTTAAGCCCATCTCCTGGGTGAGATGAAGGCAGAGCTAGGTTCACACCACTTGGATGACTTGCTGGCAGTGAAGGCTTTTGGGGGGTATCTGCACTTGAAACTTCATTCATAGCAGTTTTGGCCCTAGTAGTTTGCAAAGTAGGGGTCTTGGGTCTCTGTGTTTCCAGTGTTGGTGCTTTCTCTTGTTGAGTATGTTTTCCAGTCACAACTTCGGTGGTTGGTGTTTTTGCCCTGCTGAACTCATAAGTAGGCGTTTTAGCTCTGGACACTGGATATACAGGGGGTGTTGGCTCAGCTGCTTCCTGTGTTGGTGTTTTAGCTCTGTATCCTTCGTAAGTAGGTGTTTTAGGTCTAGGTGCTTCCTGTGTTGGTGCTTTCTCTTGTTGGATATGCGTTTCAGTTACACTTTTGGTGGTTTGTGTTTTTGCCCTATTGAACTCATAAGTGGATGTTCTAGCTCTTGACATTGGATATATTGGGAACTTGGGCACCCCTGCTTCATATGTGGGTGTTTTAGCCCTGTATCCTTCATAAGTTGGCTGTAATTCATATGAAGGTGTTTTAGGTCTTTGTACATCATTAGAAGGTGTTTTTGGTCTTGGGGTTTCATTTGAAGATAATGATGTAGCTACAGATAAACTATACATAGATGCTTTATGGACAGACCCTTCAAGCATAGAAGTTTTAGATCCTGTCATTTCACTTGAAGAGGTTATAGGCCCATCAATTTCTCTAGTGAGTGTTTTGGATTGAGGGACTTCATAAGATGGAGTTGCTGATGATGTTGTGGATGTTTCATTGGGAGGTGTTTTAGGTCTGGATGGTTCATATAATGGGGGTTGGGGTCTTGATGCTTCATTTGTTGGGGTTTTAGGTCTCGAAATGCCAAAAGAGGGTGTGGCAGCTCGGACACTATCAAAAATTGAAGCTGGGGTCATGCCATAATATTGTGATTTAGGCTTAGATTTAGGAGGTTCATATGAAGGAGTTTTAGGTCTAGAGAGATCATGGGTAGGAGTCTTGGATCTCTGGACTTCATACGAAGGAGTCTTGGGTCTTGACACTCCATTGGAGGGGGTTTTAGGTCTTGGAATCTCATACGAGAGTTCACTGGATACTGGTAATCCATTTGGAGTTCTAGGACTTATTACAGCATGTGAAGGAGCTTTCGAAGCTTCATGTGGGGAAATGTTATTTTGATTTTGAGAGACTTCAAACTTGGGTGATTTCAGGCCTACATCTTCGACAGATGGTTTTACAGTTGAAGAGACATCATTAGAAGGGGCTTTAGATCTTGATGCTTCATAAGATGGTGTGTTAGGAGTAGGAAATGCATGTATAGTTGTCTTAACAGCTGGGATCTCATGTGCAGCCTTTGAAATGTCATAGCATGATGTTCCAGCTGGAGAGCTTCCATATAATGGTGTCTTGGGTCTAGGTGTTTCAAAAACAGGAGTTTTTGGCCTGGAAACTTGAAACAAAGGGGTCTTTGGCCTGGGCACTTCATGGGAGAGAGTTTTAGTCGTGGAAACTTCATATGTTGGTGTCATAACTCTCCTAACCTCAAATGTAGGAGTTTTACTTCTTGTAAGTGTTGCCAAAGATGTTGCATAAGAAGTTGATTTAATTCCAGAAATGTCATAAAGTGATGCCTCATATGTTGAACTTTTCGCTGTGTACGTCTTGATTTGGGGAACATCAAATAAAGGGGTTTTGGGTTTTGGAACTTCAGTTCCAGATGCATGTTGAGTGGTAAATTCCAAGTGCGTAGAGCTTCCATTGCCCTCAAGCCCTAGGGACTTGGTTGTCGGTGCTGCTGCCACAGCTGTTGTAGGGAACAGAGTCGAAGGATGAGCATGGTTCCTTTCCACAGCCTGTTGAAAGGGGGCAGGAGCTGGGGCAGGAGCTTGCTTGTGGATCGGAGCTTGATGTTCTAAGGCACGGCTTGGTGTAGTAAACGGCTGCGGGGAGATTCTTCCGGGCTTGCCGTAACTGAAGGGTATTTGGTTTGGATACGGGGACGGTGCGTGCTGGATCACTGGCTTGATGAAGAACCTGGATGGCTGCAGGGTACCCGCATAGGCTGGCATTTCTGGTGTCCTGGGAGGCGTGGAGTGATCGCTGCGCTCGAGGTCAGGACTGGCCTCACTCACCGGGGAGAGGCTGGAGCGGAAAGGGACAGGGGTTTGCGGGGTTGGGGGGACAGACTTTTTCTTGGAGGTTTTCTTCAGCAGCTTCTGCAGCCGGGCATTGTCCTTGCTAGGCTTCGGCAGCAGTGGGGGAGGGTACTGCTGGGGAAGTCCTGGTTGGTTAGCAATTGTTAAAGTGTACGACATCAGCATCTTAACCCCCTGCAATGAAAAAGATTTGGGGTTGAATGGGCATTTTTTATAATACACTGCTATGAACTCATGAAGTACTCTTCTTCTTCGGATCTCTAAATCGTAGTTTTGGTAGACTGTGATTTTGTTTCTGTACAGAACAGATGAAAGAAGAATGTGGCATTTATTTGTAGTTTTTTACCATTTGTGCCCAAATGGAGTTTAGCTATTGAATCATCTGCTTCTAAATGTAATAGTGGCTGATACAATTTACAATCATGTTAAAAATCAAATGGCATCGAATTGCAAAAGTCAGCATCGAAAGGTTTCTTTAATTGCTGTATAAATCTTTGAGTGTGCCTGTTTGATTGGGTTCCACTTTGTCTCGAGTTACTTAGTGAAACTGAATATAGATTTCTATCATTAGCAGTTTGTCAGCACTCGAGAACTGCATAACATCACAACAAGCCTGTTGTTCTGATTGCATATTTAGCCTTAGCAAATGATCATTTTTAGAATAAAACATTTCATAATAATTAATTCTAAAACTTTGCATCTTTTTGTATTGTATTTCAGCTGGATTGTGCCAGGAAGAGTTGTGAAAAATTGAAGACTGGTAATGCACCTTAAAAAATTGTTGCCTTCTTTTTTTTTTTTTTTTTTTTTTTTTTTTTTTATTTATGCATTTTGTTGATTCACAAGAGACTTCAAAGTGAAATGGCCCATTGATATTACTACCATATATCCTGACTGCAGCCTAAAAATACATTTTAAACTGTAGCATTTCTAAGCAAGTACAATAAGAAGTGCTCTTGGAGATATAATTTTCAAAGTCAGTGCCCACATTTTAGCTAGGGGGTTGTTCAGTCTCATTTACAACCTGAGAATACATTTAAGTTTTCAATAACAATATCATCCAAGATTCAGAAAAGAATTTCAGTTACTGAACGGTTTCTCTTTGTATTTTTTTTTGTACTGGAATTGTTAACAGAAACTTTTGTCCAAAATATCAATGTATATACGAGTAATGTTTTTACAGTCCAAAAAATGTATTAATGTAATTATTTTACAAACCTGTCCCTAAACAATGAAACTACACTTAGGTCTTTTTTTTTTTTTTTTTTTTTAACTACGTAAAGCTTTTATGTTCATGAAAAGATGCCTAAAAAAATGAAAGGGGGAGCAGTTTTCTAATAGACTCAACATAATTAATTCCCATATTGTATATGTTGTTGCATGTGCATCCCTTGAGGCATTGGTCCATATTTGCGTTTCTAAATAATTTTGTGTATGTCCCTTAAATGGATATGCTGCATTTAACCAAAAAAGTTTTAATTCCTACTGATATGCCCTTCCTAGTGTCAGTGCTTTGTGATCTAACATATTGCTGGATACAGTATTGAATACTATAAAATCTCTTAATCTAACCATTACATCCGAATTTTGATTCTTTATAAGTCCAAATCATAGAAAAAGGCTTTATCTGACAACTGTGCCAGTCAGAGCACTGAACATTAAAGTGATTTACTGATCCACCAATCAAAGCACTGTACTAGTGCATGTTTAGACACAAAAGAAAAGTTAAATTTTACAGCTAGACGGTATATGGAACAAAATGTGGTAAGTTGGTAGAGGAATGCCAATAAAGCACTAAGATGGTTACCACCATCGTGTGTGACTTTCAAACACATTAACTATTATACTTAAATGATATCACTCTTAATGTCTGCTGCTACTAAGGGAATTTAGAAGTGTGAACTATGTCAGAACTATGTTTAAGAAAAACTAAAAAATGATTGTTTTGTTTGTATGATATTCTAGCTTGAAGCCTCACACTGGAATTATGAGTATTAAGACACATTACTGGTCTTTCTTGAAAATTGAAATAAGGAAAAATGTTTTTTTTTTAATACAACATCACAGCTGATTAACTGTAACAAGGACTTTCTGAAAGCTGTACTAATTGTTTCTTCATAATTTTGGGATCTTGGCAATGTCCTTCTATATGTTGGCAAACTATGAACTATCACATAATTATTTTAAATAGGCTTAGCTGTTACATGCATTTTAAAACAAATGTATAGGGACTGCTTTTTGTATTACCCTTGAAATGTACCACTATTATTGTGATTTTTTTTTATTTTTTAAATAAAAAATGGTTAAGCTGTATTCCACTGTGGTTTGTTCACTCCAATTATACATATTAGATCACTTTGAGTATTATCAAGTATAAAATATCTCTTAGAAGTTCTAAAACCAAGTTCAACATTGCACAAATTAAGGAGACTTCTGGCAAGTAAACGCATGGTATTATACCTGACTGTTTCACTTGAGTTTTTGGTATAGGCAGAAAATCCTTCATTTGTTCGTATTTTTGTATTATGTATATTTATCATCTATGCAATCAATGTAGTAATGAATTAATAACATGCATAAACCACACTCTGAACACAATTAGATAACATTTAAGCAACACAAAGGGGCTTTGACATACTGATATACAGACAGGTGACAAATTAAAGGAAAAACCAACATAAAGTGTCTCAGACCAGCTTCAATGCTCTTGGCACAGATTCTATGAGTCTCTGGACTCTACTGGAGGGATGAATACCATTCTTCCAAAAGATATTCCTTCCTTTGGTGTTTTGATGATGGTGGTGGAGAGCGCTGTCTAACACGTCGGTCCAAAATCTCCCATTGGTATTCAATTGGGTTGAGATCTGGTAACTGTGAAGGCCAGAGCATATGATTCACATCATTTTCACACTGCACTCTGAAATGTGCATTTGTCTTTGTAATGAGGGGTTTATGCACTGCCATCTTGATCCAAAATCGAGGTCAACTGGGCCTGCTCAGCATTTGTATACATGCCACAGAGCATGATAGGATGTTAATTGCTTAATTGTATCATGCAGTACACCTGTTTGGAGGCATCTGCATTTATTCAGGTTTTTCTGTTAATTTGTCACCAATGTGTGTGTATACATATACACACACACACACACACATACAGCTCTGGAAAAAATTAAGAGACCACTGCAATTTTGTATTAAATCAGCATCTCTACGTGTATGGCAGCCATTCCATTCCAGTGTCTGTTGAATTCCAACACAGGCACACCTCATTCTACTGAATGAGGTACTGATTAGGTGTCACCTCAACCAAATCTTATTTACTGAGGAAAAGTATCCTCACTATCCTCTTGCAATAGGACCAGCTGGATGGCAAAAACAGTGCTAGTAGTACCTCGAAAGTAATTGGAATCAAAAAATAACTATTGACCATGCCAAAAGATTTGAAAAGGAAAATTGTGAGTGAGGAAAAGAAGGGTTCAATTCTGGCTTTACTGGCAGAGGGATACAATGAACGTCGGGTTGCTTCCATCCTTAAAATTTCAAAGATGGCGGTTCATAAGAACAAGGTCAAGCAGCAGACATTGGGGACAACAAAGCCACAGACCGGTAGAGGGCAAAAACGACTCTCAACTGACCGGGATGACTGCCAACTCATTCGAATGTCACTCAACAACCGTAGGATGACATCAATTGACCTACAAAAAGAATGGCAGCTGGGGTGAAGTGCACGGTGAGGATGGTTTGAAACAGGCTCCTAGGGGCAGGGCTGAAGTCGTGCAAAGATAGAAAAAAGCCTTTCATCGATGAGAAGCAAAGAAGAGCCAGGCTGAGGTTTGCAAAAGACCATAAGGATTGGAGTGTAGAGGACTGAAGTAAGGTCATCTTCTCTGATGTGTCCAGTTTCCAGCTTTGGACAACACCTGGTTGGGCCTACAAGCCACAGTGTCTCGCACACACTGTGAAATTTGGTGGAGGATCGGTGATGATCCAGCAAGGCTGGAATTGGGCAGATTTGTCTTTGTGAAGGACGCATGAATCAAGCCACATACAAGGTTGTCCTGGAAGAGGTCTTGCTTCCTTCTGCTCTGACAATGTTTGCCAACTCTGAAAATTGTTTTTTCCAGCCACACAGCCAGGTCAAATCAAGGTGTGGATGGAGGACCACCAGATCAAGACCCTAACATGGCCAGCCCAATCTCCAGACCTGAACCCCATTGAAAACCTCTGGAATGTGATCAAGAGGAAGATGGATGGTCACAAGTCATCAAACAAAGGCGAGCTGTTTAAATTTTTGTGCCAGGAGTGACATAAAGTCACCCAACATCAATGTGAAAGACTGGTGGAGAGCATGCCAAGACGCATGAAAGCTGTGACTAATAATCAGGGTTATTCCACCCAATATTGATTTCTGAACTCTTCCTAAGTTAAAACATTTGTATTGTGAATATGAACTTTTCTTTGCATTATTCAAGGTCTGACAACACTGCATCTTTTTTGTAATTTTGACCAATTTTCTGCAAATAAATGCTCTAAAAGACAGTAGTTTTATTTGGAATTTGGGAGTACTG
The DNA here is from genome assembly GCF_036373705.1 of Amia ocellicauda. Lineage (NCBI taxonomy): Eukaryota > Metazoa > Chordata > Actinopteri > Amiiformes > Amiidae > Amia > Amia ocellicauda. The sequence continues at coordinate 10,282,975 of NC_089853.1, read as the reverse complement.
TTGTCAGCAGTTTATAGAATAAAACAAAAAACATTACACACTTACACAGACGTGTAACAAATTAAAGGGAAAAACCTGAATAAATGATAAGATGCAATAAATGCAAACAGGTGCACTGCATGATACAATTAAGCAATTAACATCATATCATGCTAATTGTTTTTTTATTAATATTATTTTCTCAATTTGTAATGACAAAACCCAGTGTTTACTTTTTTTCCTCCTTACTAAACTGAGTGCTGAAGGACTGAAGATCAGGTGGACTACTCAGTGTCTGTGTTACCAGCCAATTTACTAAATTGACCTCTCTTCCTCAACTGAACATCACAGCAATATTTCTCTGTTATGAGTAAAGGGCTTGTATGTATCAAATGCTGAAACCATCTATCTTCGCTATTCGGATTCAGCGACAAAAGACAAAATTAGTGAAATCAATCATCTTACAGTGAGGTGTATTTCACTGGTAAGCAATGGCATTATTGATTACTTAGTAGGCATGTATGTCCTACACTGTCAAACTACAAAAATGTCCTCCTCCTCCCATGTGTTTGTTGTTTGACTTCATATGGAGCCTTCAAGAGCAGCCATGTTGTGCTTAATGAACTTTTAACCACCTTTAAAAACTTCCCATTCCTCCAACAAAGCTAAGAACTTACATGTACCAGAATGGAAAATGTGGATGTCAGTCAAGTTTAACACTCGCTGAAATGAATGTCTCCTGGGTAGCTGGAAAGTTCTGTGGCCTAATTTTAGATGGAAGACTTGAGGATATCATGTGACACCTTCACCTGTTCCTCAATGCTGAGAGCTGTCCTTTACGTGGTGCATCACTTTCACACTTGTAAATCACAGAAAAGCAGCCAGATCATAAAGCAAAGGGCCTGTGCTGAAACATGAACTTGGAAGTCAATTTTGAAAATCATATTAAATGAATAAATGATCTGAAGCTTAAAGGTGTGAATGTTTTCTACCAATTCATCTCATTTCACTCCTGTAGCTCACTGAATCTTTCATTCATCTGCCCGCTCTGTTGTTGCTCCATTATGGTTCATTTCTCTTTGCTTCAGCCGATTTTCACGAGACACAGCTTTTTGAACACATGCGTATCTTGCACTTCTCGGGAACAGTGAGTGCTGAACAGGACTGTTTGGAGGGAAGTATCCCAAGCTGTTTTCCTATATTGTAACATTGATCCATGGTGTCTATTGCTTTCCTGTTCTGACTGCACGATCGGTTGCTGAAAGTGAGCAACAGCACAGCAGTCCACTGAAAGATGTCACTTGTGCATGAATAAACCTTCTTGTTTGTCCGATTAAGGCAGTATGGTTGTTTGGTTTTATATGTTGTCCACCAAAACATAAGAAGAAACTGTTTGAAGTTTCCCTCCAGTTTATACATTGTCAGGTTCTGTAAGTAATCTTCCTGGCAATACAGGCTAGAAAGAGTAAGAAGAAGGAGTAAACATCTGGTAATCTTGGGAGATTTTCCCATTGGGCACAAGTATGAGAAACTCTTATTTGCAGGAAACTATAAAGCATTCAACTCCACGTCAGTCTGCACTCCTGTCTTAATCCTGTATCTGCTCGATGGGATAGGTCTCCAAAGGCCCTTTCCATGTGCACTGTTTGCTGTCCATGGAAAGGTGAGGCCTAAACTAGCATTAGCTAGACACAGACTAATGCGATCAGGATGGAGAACAACGTTTAAAGAAATCCAGATAAAAAGGTGAGCAAGTTTTCTAGATTTTAAATTATAATTACATAATTAATTTAATTACAATTTAAATTGAGCTCTTTTACAGTACAGATCTGTGTAGTAATGTTTTATTTAATACAAAATACATGCCACCTTATTGCTTTGTGTAATTTAAAGGCATTATGTCTCCTGCACCAATTCTTGTCATGTAAACAGTGTTCTCCGTGTATTTTTGCTTATTCTGGTACCTCATTGTGATTTAGGAAGTTAATGACTAACATCAAGTGCAGGCCTCCACCCACCAGGGGGAATTGCAAGGTGAAATTCATCCCACCCATTTCAAATTTGACACTGCGGGACTGTTGAAAAATTGAACTTGAATTTGACTTTAACTCACTTGCCATGTGATACAGGCTAGAAAACCTGTGACCTGATAGAGAGGTATTGAAAAAAAAGAAACAATACCAATTCTGATAATTAGCATGGATGATTTGTTTTGTACTCCTACCCCACCCCTGTCTATAGCTTTGCACAGTGACTGTTTTGAAAGCAGTCAGTAAACCCTTGCTTGTGTTCTGGGACAGACTGGGCATGGATAACTGAGGCAGACATCTTCACATGAAGGAATTAATTTTTTCCCCATTTGATCCCATTGTGATGCTGTTTTATGTCTTAAGGTTATATTGCCACCTTTGTGAATGCCTTAAAGGAGTCTGGCGTCTGCAGCAATGGAGCTAGAGCTGTGAAGAACATGATTCCTCCCCTTGATATATGAGTAGGGGCCGCCAGCCTTTTAAGGTACTGCTAGGTTAGACGTTTTGGTACACCTCCAAGAGACGAGTTCAAAAGAGGAAAGATTAATAATAGCTTAACAATTAAAGTTGAAACAATAGCTGCTAAGAGGTCAATTGCAAAATATTTGAAAAAACTAAGAAAATCCCTGTGCATTAAAATCTACAAACCAATGCATTGGGAGTGCAATAGCCGGTCAATTAATTGACACGGTCATCCGAGGTAAAGGAATAAAGGCCGTAAATAACTTACCAGGAAGTGATTAATACTGATGATAATTCACTTAATACCCTTGAAAGAAAAACAAAAAAACGAGTTGCAAATGAAAATGCAAATCCAAAACGAAAGACAAACATGTTATGCTGCAACCAATACAACCTTTCAGTTTCAAAGTAGCTACATTAACCATATCTCATCAACAAAATCATCAATGTCATGACATCCAAACAATAACATCTATCATGCATATATTATATAAAGCTGTGAAAACACCTCCACATTATATTTTAATTGAATTTACCAGACTACTTTATAACAAATCCATTTCCCTCTGGGTCAAGCCCACTCTGGGGGGCAAAGGTCTAACAGCCAGTGATATTGCATCTGTTAGGGGTTGCACCCCTGTACATGCAATCAGCACCTTTAACAAGCAATGAAAGCAGAAAATATGAATTGCATTCTGATTACCTGAGTGGGTGCTGTGTGGGGGGCTACTAGCTGCTGCCTGCAAGTCCCAGCCTGGAGTGTCAGAAGGGAAATCTCATCTTGGTCTTTACTGCACCCTTCCTACAAATGGAAGGCACAATCTCCAAGCCACTCCAAAAATAAAATCTACCCAGAGACGGGGCTCAATACATGTTTCACTGTGACAGAGTTACAAGGACTGTCAACCAGGACAGGGGGTGGTTTGAGCACATTAGATAACTTGGGTCTGTGGTCAATGCATCCACTTTCCTTTTCTAAGTACAGCAACCCCTACTGGAAACTATGAGGTGAGCCCCAGACTTTTCTGCCCTAACAGTTCTGCTTATTCAGAGAGGTAACCTATAGTCAATTAGTCGGGATCCTGAGGGAATCCCTTTACATTTGTTCAGACTCCAAGGAGGGTGTGTCCAAAATGAATGGGATCTTGCAGAATTCATGGATCAAAACAAGAACAAGAAGCAGTCTGGGTATAGGATATTATTTGTAATGTCATAAGCACATTTTACTTTTCTTTTGGGTGGCCTTCGTTAGCTTATATTGTGATAGAACAAAAGCCAGCTTGTAGGATCTATGATTCCTCAAAGATTCCTTTTAACCTCCCACAGGCACCCCGGATTAACAGCACTTGGAGAAATAAACAATTCCTGGATACATGAAGCATCCGTCCTATATTTTCTTGCAGGATTGTGTTTTTCAGGCCTTTTCAACAAAGGATAAGACAGACGAACACCATCTCTGATATGCTTTAGCTGAAAAAAAATTAAAAAAAAGCTACAGAATTGTTATATTTCTCTTCATCTTGGGCTAATGGGTTACATTCAACATCAGGAGTGCAAATTCTTTAATAAGTCCCTTCAATTGCAGGAATTGTGCCTAACTGCCATGCTGAGCTTTGCTTTTCCTGTAGTGCATTCAGCAGGTCCCTCTAAACCGAGCCCTGGGTAATTTTGCTTGCCTAGTTTGGTTGCAAATATAGCAACAGTAGTCCCCGGTGCTCTTCTCCAAACTTGTGCCTTCCCTCCTTTGCATAATCTATTCATTTCCTTATTCAGTACCTCTGCGAAGACATCATCTGCCCCCAGAGCTCCCTGCTTCTGATAGAGCCACAGCCAATAAGGTTCCTCGGGAGATCAAATATCACTATAACTGGAGGACTTAATCACCTTGGGAAGTTTGCAGAACCTACAGCCCGTCTCCGCCACCAGGGAGCTCACTCCTTTCAGCTTTTCTGAGGTAAGAGAAAGACAGAGTGCCTTTGTAGCCTGAGGTTTTCTGTAGGAGACGCTTAGCTGCCCGAGGGAACTCAATTCAAACTTTCAAACCTGGAATATGCACATCACTTTTGTTTGTGTCACCACTTATCCGTGCCTGGAGGCTGGTTCATTATGTGTCTGTTTTCCAATCAACAGGCCCACAGCAAAATAAGTGTAGAGTGGACCTACAGTTGAAAAATACACAACATGTGAATGAAGGAAATCAATTTGCTTTTATGCACCATAAAAAGAACCTTTGGAGGCATTCATCTGTTTTCATGGAGAGAGAAAACCACCTCTGACAGGATAGTGGTGTTACAACATGTTACCTTGTTGAATGCTTTACACGTGCATGCATTGGTGACATGCTGAAGGATAATTAACTAATTGCCTACATTTTTAACCATGTACACAGAATAGTAAGGCTTAGACATGGGAAACAGCAATGGTTTTGTGTGCAACAACTAATCTAAAGCATGTACAATGTTTTTAGGAAGTATTGGTGCTCATTGTGATATAATGTTCCATAGATATGAACTACATACAGTTATTGATTCAATGTGTGTGTGTTAAAGAGTAACAGAATAGAGTAAGCAAATGGGCTATGGCAGTTGATGAATTATTTTCACGAGGAGTGCCTGTGCGGGGTATGATGTCACAAGGTCAAAGAACACGTTTGGTAGCTGTTTATTGTTGTCAGGTTTCTCTGTCAGATGAGCTGGGGTGTATTTTAAGCGGGGATTTACAATTTGCTTCCTTGTGCTTGTCACTATTTTTCGGACTTGTACCAATGTTTGCAATGACAATGTAGGCTTAGTAGGGGGAGGCTGATAATACAAGTATAATGACCATAGAGTCAGGAATGACAGCAGTGGGATGTCCAGAATTCCCCTGTGATTTAGATTCGAAATTACCTATTAATACCTACCTTGCTATGTATTTTGTAACAAATCCAATGTCTGATACTGAACATCTGGGGAAGAGCTGTTCCATCAGATTGTACCACGTTCCTATAAACAATGAATGCCCCTTTCTGGGCATGATGTCATACACTCAGTTTCCCCCCACATTACAGTGTGTAACTTTAAAACTGATGCGCAATACCAGTGGTGAATTATACATTCAAAAATGCTTCTTAAAAATGAACAACTCACACTTAATTCCTCAGATGTTAAGTTTAATATGAGAAAGGTTTGTGCGAAACTAGTCCAACCAGATTTAAATTTCACCCAAGAGAATCCCACAGCAGGCGTGTAATCATAACCATTATGTAGTTCTATGCTACCTTTATTCAGTATATTATTATTATTATTATTATTACTAGTTTGGTTTGTTGCTATATTCTATTGTACTTTAACTTTTTGGAAAGCTTTATTTTAAGGTGAAAAAGTCAACAAAAATAAATAACCAATAACCCCTTGCTTTGGCATGTATTCTCAAGCAATTTCCAGATAAGGAGAGGGAATGGAAATTATGAAAGATATCCCAGCAGAAAGAACCTGAGCTGAGACTGAGAAATATGATCCTTGGACTAATTCTGAAAGACATTCCCAGCTGTCTGTGTATTCGATGTTGGGCTCTACTGTAGTATCATTATATTTATTTATGAACACCATTAGAAGTGAGTAGGACTTAAAATTACATTATATTTATATATGTTTCTATCATTCATGGGCACAAACACCAGCACACAAACATTGCTTTCCTTTTCTCTAACATAGTTGACATGTCTAAACCCTAAGGAGGAAAATGTGTACAGTGACTAAAAAGATGACGTGTACTTTAGGCATGTATATATAATGTGCTATATGAGATTCAGCCAGCAGAAAATATATTTTAAGGGTCGTAGACCTTGACCTCAGTGCTCTATAACAAGCAAGAACCTTTGGCTTATGTGTGAATCATACTACTACACACTCACACACACACACACACCAGAACAAATATTTCAACAAATCTAGAGGCTTGCGTTTTCTCATGGATCGTTTAAGGAGTGTAACTGATGGGGTGTTACATTTCTGTTTCTAATAATAAAACTCCAGTCCTTGAAAGCCAGACTTTAGACTCGGTATCCTTCAGTGCGCCTTGGCTTTCTGAAAGAGCTTATTTCATTGTCAAAGTAAGGCTTCTGGCGTGGTTTATATGGTGGTATTTTCCAGCTCTGAAACAGTGTTTACCGTTGACATTTTGTAGCATTAGCATTAATGTATTGGAATGGAGACAATGCAGTTGCGCTTTGAAGCTTGGCGTAGCAGGTGCACAACAATGTATTCTTGGCACAGATCAATACTCATATAAATAATACTAATACAAACGACTGACTTCAAATCTGTCTGCTGGTGGTGGGATAAAAGATGAAAGTGGTCATCATTCCCACAGAAGATAAGATCAAATTGATCACCTTTCCTTTTTTCTGTGGCCACGTGCGTCTCCTTAAGTGTGAGCCTATTGCGCTGGCGTGGGAAAGGGAGGGGCCAGGATGACAGGGTTCGCGGCTATAAATGAGCCTGCGTGCACACAGCTCTGCGCTCTTATTGAACTCTCTCTCTGAAGACCTCTCTCTTTCTCTCTCTCTCTCTCTCCGTCTACGCTCTTCTCTTCAGGTGTAAGGTCTACTGTCAACATGTCTGACACAGAGGAAGTGTGAGTATACTATTATTCATACTGCTATTGATTTGCTTTCATATATATATATATATATATATATATATATATATATATATATATATATAGGATAAGTTACTCTTTTAGTAATTCGACCAGGGAGGTCCTCCCAGTACGTCTCTATAAATAGATAAAGTTCAGAACTTATGGACATAGAAGTGGGCCTCAGGCGTCATTGGCATGCCATTACTAACCGTTTAAACAACTCGACATTTATGCATTGTGCACACACAGCCCATTTAAACTAGCATTTATAATCTTATTTCAATTAAATTTTGACTGCATTTTAAAAAACAACCTGGTGTTGTCCTTTCAAAGTAAATCACACCAGGGGAGGATTAATTGCTGCTGCTGATGAGAATAATTAATAATCATTATCTTTTTATATGTGTTGATGTTTCTACATGGCAAACCTTATCCTATTATGATTATTATGATTGTTATTATGAGTGCTGATTCTGAATGCAGCTATTGGTCCTTTGTATAATAAGGACTTGATAACACCTCTTAAAATCACCATTATATCCAAATAGCTTTCAAATATTTGAAGGCATTGTTCCAGTAGGTTCCATATGCAAAACAACTAATTTGTCAAATCATTTGATAGATTTGTAAAGTTAGCTTCATAACAGTTCACCCATACAAATGCAATTACTGTATAACACAAATAGTATTTTAGTGTGATTATTTCCTCAATGTAAAGTTCTGATTTTAATAGTGAATTATTTTAATACAAAATGTCACATTGTCACTGCCTTTCTTTCTGTTGTTTTTCAGTGAACATGTGGAGGGTAAGTAAACAGCATTTAGTCTTGAATTAAAATGTGGTACTTAATTTTAATTTGTTAAATCAAAATGTTATATATAATGTTCTACAAGTTACAGTATATTTTACACAATGTAGTGATAATGTGATTTTCCTTCAGTTAATCTATATTTAAGGTTCTTTGTTTCCATCTAGTGGTCGAATATATACTGTGCAAGAATATGTTTTTACGTACATTGTATTTGTTGTTTATTGTCCCATACGTTTTAAAATAATAATTGTATGAATTTATTTTTGGGAAAATTTGAAGGTGATGGGCAAATATTTTATTCAGGTTTGGCTTGACTTCAACGGGGTTCAAATAATTCAATAGAATGCTGCTTTCTATGGAATCAAGGCTTAATACGTACTTAAAGCTTTTTACAATGGTACTGGAGTAAACCATTACAGGTTGTAAACAATGCACTCCATTTTACCAATGTATAGTTGCAGGTACTGAAGCTGGAAACAGACATAATATGCACTGTGTCCACAGATTACAACCCAATACAAATGGATTGTATTGCCTTTGAAACAAATCTTGCAAGAAAATAGTTATTGAAATAAACATACCAAAAATAAATTACGTCAGTGGAGATTTTGTTGGATACAATGTTAGTATTTTGCAGTTAAGAGTATTGTGATTTGTTTTAAAGCATCTTGCTATAGAACACAATTGGCTCCATATAACATATTTGAGATCAACAATATCTATACAAATTAAATACAATATTTGTAATTGTTTAATTGCATTCCAATATAATATGACTTTTTTCAATTTAAAATTTAAATCTGGATTGTACCTTTAGAAATAATGGAGCTCATTGAGAAGTGGAACAAGAGGTTTTGAAAACTTCTCACATTTTCATTTTCAAGTCCTGCAACTTTGCTTGGAAGGCTTTTTTTATGACTTTTGCTGGTATACAGTCCTCTTCTGCACGTTAGCAATCTGTTTCTGATTTAACACTAAAACTCACATGACACTGCCCTTCTTTACCAGTGTCTGTCAGTTTTATCGTTAAGGCCTTGCAATCTGCAGGAATTGTTTCTCTAAAGATATAACCAACCAAAAAAAAGACTGTTGAATAATCAGAGCCAATATGATTTCGGCAGCTAGAATGATGTAAGCTGTGTATGTATAACATGCTTTTGTCAAAGCCTTTATTTTGTAATATGATATAACATGACAGAGGTGCCCTCTTTTTAACTGTGCCATTTCACTACTTTTTTGCGGAAAATGAAGAATATGAAGAGGAAGGTAAAGAAACAAAACAGCCATGATTTCTACTTTTCTGTCCCTTCTCCTGATACTAATTTATTGACTGTTTTTTATTTGATTCTTATTTTGTCTTCACCCTTAATTTTCAATGTGTTTGACGAAGCCTGCTTGCTCATGACAGCATCTTGTGTCAGCTGTGCGTCAGCATGTCAGAAATCCCGTCCCTCCATTTCACCCCATGTCCTCAACCCATCCAATCGTCCGTCTCATCACTGTGTTTTGTGTGCTGGAGCAGTGTGCCACCGCTGTAGAGCAGAACACTTGGATTCCCCTTGGTTATAGGTGAAGACCAACCTGTTGCAAAATCAGATATTTGCTTAGTGCCATAAAAACTGCTTTTGTCATTTTCAAACAACATTGCAGTTAATTTTATAATGTCTGGTTATGCCTCTTCTGTGAGCAAAATTAAGCCAAACAAGGTCTTCTCATTGTACCATTCTCACAACATTTGGTTCATTATCTGTCACATATTACAGTGGCAATGACAATGACTCTAAAGACTAGACCCCTGCTTACATTGTTGGTGCTGTAACTGACACACAATCATGGCTAATCATCCGTTAGTCTTTACTATGTAAGGTCAATTTTGTTGCTCTGCATTGGTCCATGATCAGCATACTTCACACTTGGTGGAAATCCCGTTTTTGGTTAGCACTCATTCCATCAATCTGACGCCTCATATCCCCTTGCTGTTTTGTATGCTTTTGTTTTGCTCTGTCATGTTGTGTCACGTTTGTTTTGTATTGCTTTGTATTTCAAGCTCTTCTAAGATGCTTTGAATGATTAGGTGCTTGCAGTGGATTAATTTTAGTCCTGCTTTTTGTGTGTCTGTCAAACACAAGCTAGTTAAGGGTGACCACTGAATGGATGACTTTTATGTATGATTTATTTATTTACTGATTTTCCCAAATCCCATTTTTGCATGTTAAACTTCCAAGCCAGGTTTCTCCGGTCCATAAGAGAACATCGTTCATTTTCTAATGGCTACTTTAAAAAAAATTCTATTTATTTTTGTGTCTCCTGCAGACCTTGTTTCCTTGTCTCCTTACTGCTTGTTGCCTCCCTGCTAATGGATTTTTTTTTACTTAGCTTTTTTTCCCTACTGATTCTCCTTTATATTAAAAAGATCTTTAAACACATTTTCTATCCCTGACTGCTTGCTGCATGTCATTTCCCTGCTGAAGAAATACACCACGAGGAGGTGCATGAAGAAGAGCATGATGAAGGTATGATAATCACCTGATATTCATTCATCCTTCACAAGACTTAGAGGGCCCTATTGATCAAATTTACCATCAACTGTTTTTCCTAAGGAGAAAAAACAAAAACGTCCATCTTTTCATACATCCATCTTTTCATCTTTTTAAAAGGGGCGTGGTAAACCTTACATGATCTACAATGTTTATGTACATGGCCCATGATGGCTCCAGCATCATCAAACCGATTGTAATACCATCCCATCAGGCCGTGCAATGTCCTGACTCCATTCGTTGTGAATAGATTGTGTTTTAATATAGCAGTTTCCTCATTGGAGGTACCTCCTCTTCATAACTGTCCATTATGAAGAAATCTAGATATTGTATCAACTTGCTGTAGCCGCATGTCACAATGCTTAATGGCTTCAGGTGAACCATGCTCTTAGTGTTCTCAGGCAGCATATAAAGCAAATTAATATCTGCTTTAAATGCTTTTTTTTGGTGAAACTAAGCTGGCTACCTCTATTTTATTTTATGTTTTAGTATTTAAAAGCTTCAAGACACATATGTGATCAGTCACCCACAGATTGTAAATGGACCATTGTAAAAGTCAATGCACTGTTACTGATCTTATGTCACAAGACAATTACAATCTACAAAGATGTCTATTATAACCGTGGGTGAATATTTGACATCACTGTGTCGGTTTTGATCCTTGCGGCTGATCTTATTTCTGATCAATTGGTAAGTTTGAGAAATGTATGTTTTAATCCATTTGTGCCTGTTATAAAAGAAAGCGATAAAGAGACAAAAACACCTACAATATACTTGACTGGATTAAATTTGAAATTGGTTTAAGATCCCCATTTCTTATTAAATCTTCTTAACCCTGGTGAAACTCTGTTCCTCCTTAACATTATTAACCCCTTTAAAATAACAAAAAACAACTTAAGAGGCAAGGGTCAGCAGTGCAAGTAAGTCAGTGAAAGCTGCTTGAAGGAGATTTTCTGGGTCAGTTTTGTTCCATCCAATTTGTTGATCTCCTTTTACAACATGTTTCTGGCCCTTCAACTATTTGTATAATGTGGATCTGTAAACTGAGTAAACAAACCTGTACTGTCCCTGTCCGTGTCCTTGCACCTGTGCTGCATTGTCAAACAAGCGGCAACAAGTTAACAGAGAAAGGAAACACATATGAAATAATACATCAATTCTCATGTCCACTGATGTGGCTGAACTGTGATGACAAAACTTACAATAGTGTGGCAGGAACAAGATGTTTCGTCTTTGTTAAAGTCTTTGTTTTTGTCCTCTCTGAGTTCCCAAGCTGAGTGAATGTGCACACTGTATTTCCCATGAGAATGTTAAATTGACTACTAAATTCCACAATTTGATTGCACCTATGTGTAGGGGCTGGGGTGTTTTAAGATGCGCTGACTTTAGGGATGCTGATAGGCTAAAGTATCTTTCCAAAATGTGCATACTGCCCAAACACCTCAGCCCAGGTTACTGCTCAGTCAGCTTCGCTTCTCAATGTGCAATTTTCTTGGCAACTGTTTACTTTATGAACATGAGCACTTTGAGGGCATGTTCTAATCTTCTCGTTGCAAATGATGTCTTTTGTTTTTGCTTTTGCTTTCAATGCTTGCTGCATGCACAATCCAGAGGCCTATGAAGAGGAAGGTATGTTGATGTATTTCTAAATCTACTTGTGATTATTAATGAGGCCTTGATAAAATGATGTTTATTTGTAAGAGGTATCTACACTGCTGTTTTGATTCTATTTTTTAAGTCTATTTTGGATTAGCTAAACAAATGAGAACCGCAAAATTGAATCATGTGAGTGATTTAAATCAGTTTTGAAGCGGACAACTCTCCCAAAGTGTTTTGTAAAGAAGTGGATGAAAGTGTAAAGGGTGAACGAATATAAAATGCTATCATTGCTTTATTGTTTGACTACATTGCTCATCTCTGCTTTGCTTCTTTCTTTCTTTCTTCGCTTCGCATGACATGCGCCAAACCAGCTGAAGAAGGAGATCTCGATGGTAGTTTGTATTTCCTGCAAGACAGTCGTCATCCTTGCCGTTGTCTGCTTGCTTTTGTTTTATATACTTATTTATTTTATTTTTTTCACTTGTGGGGGTGGGCGGAATGGTCAAGCCAAAAGCTTATCCAATGAAACCCAATGATACCCAGTGGTATTTGCATAATCTTCATCTGCATCTGTTCTGTAACAACAAATTAGAAGTGGTGTTATTATTATATTTTTGTAGCATGAAATATTTAATTGAAAAATTATATAATGGATGGTGTATCTAACCCTGAGCGCAATATAGTTTCTCCTGTTATGTCTTAGTATTTTTATATTAAATAAAGTTAAGCTGTAAGTACCAAACTATTCATAGACACATTTAAAATATCCTGCATATGTGTGAATTTTGTACATCAAATAATGTTATTACTTTGCCAAATATGTAATATTTGTTTTGAAAGTATTTAGACTAACCCAAGTAATTTACTACATTTCTTGGGAAAGTATACTCTGGATGTGTATTACTTTCATAATAATTAATGTCTCTAATTGTATTGTTTGATTGAAAGAAGCCATTTCAATATAACAAACTATTGTCTTTTCTAATTGAAGATAATGTATTGGATTGCAGTCTGAATGCCAGGGTTTGTTCCCCTCATCATTGTGTATTTCTAACTTTGTGAAATATCCTTTTCTCTTTTTGAATGATTAGATGAGAAGCCAAAGTTCAAGTAAGTAAATTATAAAAATAATTATAAATGTTCAAAAAGACATAAAACCAGCAGTTTGTTAATACTGTTGTTTTACAAACTACAGCAGGTCTGTATTTTTATAGCATTTTAATATCTGAAAGGATTAAAAACACATGAGGTTCATCTCAATGTAATTCAGTATACTTTTAAATGTGTAGTTGTATGGTAAAGCTTTAGTTCAGTGGTTGCTAATAATGTTATCAATGCTCAAGAAACAAACTATTTACACTTAATTGAACATAATTTATATGTCAGAAAAATCTGTATTTGAACAAAATAACAATAACACAATTAATGATTCCTCAGTTGCTACCAGGTTAATGAAACAAACAAACAAATGGAAAACTATGCTAATATTTTCTGGGTTATAATGATTAATGCCTGTACTGTCTGTACTGCCATTTATTTCCAGTGCAAATGCATGTCCTGAAATTACACTGTACTTATTACAAAAAATATTAAATCTTTTATCAGACCCAGTGCACCAAAGATCCCTGATGGGGAGAAGGTGGACTTCGATGTGAGTAAATATACTATATAGTTTTGACTTTAGAGGTTGTGTGCATTAATTTGTATGACTGTGTAGTACAGTATATAAATGCATCACATTCTTGGTACAGTTCTGAGCACAGTCTGAATCCAGTCTAGTAGGAGTAGTTATGTTTGAGTTAATGTGTCTTGTTCCATCCTTCTCTGCCCAACAGGACATCCAGAAGAAACGTCAGAACAAAGACCTTATAGAGCTGCAAGGTCTGATTGATGCTCACTTTGAGCACAGAAAGAAAGAAGAGGAGGAGCTCATTGCCCTCAAAGACAGAATTGTGAGTGGCGCCTTATTGATCACCTACACTGCGGCCTTCCCACATTCCCCAGGGAATTGGCTTGTTTGAAAAGATGTGAAAAGATTATCTGGATCGACAGTAGCGAGATGGCATGTAATTAATCCGTGTTGAGTGTTTTTCATTCTGAATGTGGGTCTGTAGTAGTGTGGAAACTGAATGACAGAGAAAAAGAGCAAATGCAAAGCAAAAGAAAGGAAATTGGGGAAGATGATTCAGGAAAAATAAATCACATCTACATATTATTATTATGATTATGATTATGATTATATAGATAGATAATTTTAAGGTCGATGTCTTTATCCAAGATTTCAAATGCACAATTCCACAAGAAGTGTAATAGTTCAAGGGCTACCTAGTTGGAGCAGTTAATATGCATCACTATCAAAGAAAAGCCTGTGGCATAGACTGCAGGCCCTGATGGTTATTTGCTTGTGCTTCTACAGGAGAAGCGTAGAACAGAGAGATCAGAGCAGCAGAGAATCAGAGCTGAGAAGGACAAGGAGCGCCAGGCGAGACGTGAGGTGAGTGTCCGTGCACAGTGAGGTCTCTGCAGAACCAACCATCACGAGCAGAAGGTATAGCAGTAATGGGGTGAAACGCCCCAGCCAGCACAACACACAATCAGTTTTCGAGAGTGTCGAGAGTGTCACATCAACTCAATATCAACTTTAGGGGTCTTTATTATTTATTTGTTGGCAGGTGCCCTTATCCAGGGCGATGTAAGATTAAACAAGCATTACAAAAGTCCACTAATGCAATTCAATAAAAAAAGTCAAACATTTTCAAAATTATACAAATGCCTTTACTGGTTTGTAAATCATCCGGACCTTGACTGGCAGGGACACAGAGATACAGTCATCCAAGAGGGCCTCATAACATCGGTGCTCATTTCGTAGGTGATGATGTGGAAACAGATAAGCAGGTCACTGATGGTATATTTGTGTGTGTGTCTGTGCTCTGCTCTGTAGGAGGAGAGGCTGAAAAGGGAGGAGGAGGACCAGAAGAAGAGAGCTGATGAAGATGCCAAGAAGAAGAAGGCTCTTACCAGCATGGGTTCTCAGTACAGCAGCTACTTGGCCAAGGTAACCTGTCCGTCCACAGTAGAGTAGATGCATCAGTGTGACTGCAGGTACTGTGTGTGTCTGTACTGAAGCAGCTGAGCACCACACAATGTGTAAAACCCAGGACTTTCTTCTGTGGTTATCCTAAGCCTAGAATTTAAACTTGCAGAGTTATGATGATGATGATGATGATGATGATGATGATGATGATTATTATTATTATTATTATTATTATTATTATTATTATTATTATTATTATTATTATTATGTAGTTGCACATCTGTAAATGGAAACATTATTAAAGGGAATTACCATTGATTTATTTTTATTTTGACCCGCTTGCATGGTTATCTTGCCATTACTTTTTTCTTTTAAGAAAAGGTATATACAAGATCAGGCCTCAGTCCTCAGGCCTCTGAAATATGTTTTAAGTATATATGTACGTTTCTATCCTTGTAAATCCAGGCTGACCAGAAGAGAGGCAAGAAGCAGACTGAGAGAGAAAAGAAGAAGAAGATCCTGGCAGACAGACGCAAGCCTCTTAACATTGATCATCTGAGTGAGGATAAACTGAAGTAAGAGTAATTTCTGAGTCAGATGTTCAGAGCTGTGCAGTAAACAATACAGTCCACTTAGAATGGGCAGTATATTGTAAGGGGGGGAAGAAAGAATAACACACATTTGACAGAGTCCACTTTGAGTTTTGTTGTGAATTTGAGGTTGACTCACTCCCGTGTTCCTTTCCCCACCACAGGGAGAAGGCCAAGGAGATGTGGGACTGGATGCACAGCCTGGAGTCTGATAAATTCGACTTTGGTGAGAAGCTGAAGAGACAGAAGTATGAGGTGAGTGTTTGCATCTCGATGGCTTCTACATTTTCCAATTCAGATGACAGAAGCGCCTGTATCTCTGATCTCCTTGTGATTTAAAAAGATGTGTAGTTTTTTTCCCCACCTTCAGTGTACTTACTTTAAAACATAGGACCTGGATTTTACAAGAAGTCCCTGCAGTTAAAAGAAGTTTGACAGACGATAAATGTCTATAATGAAGATGGAAGACGCACGGGTACCAAATAGAGATATCTATTATTAGCAACCAGCTACATTGCCAGTATGTTTGATATTTCCTACCGTACAGGTTTCAGCAAACATTCACAACTTGTAATTAGTATGTTCTTTTAAGTAATTTAATCATCTTTTACTTGTGGCTAATCCAGTGCAATGCAGTGCAGATGTGTTAAAACAACCTGCTACATTGCTAAATTCAACCAGGTGAGGGAAAGCCCAAGGCTATGTTTGGAAAAAGTTCTGTGATATTGAGCACTGGAATTAAAAATCCATTCTCTGTAGAGACTTCACTGAAGAACACACAATCTGAGCTCACCGAACTTATGTCAAATAGTAATTTGGGCAGCGAGCCCCCTCATCAGATATAAAGTGTCACGACGATGCACTGAAAACCAGTTTTGCTTCGATCTTCCTCAGATTATAGCACTACGTGGCAGAGTGGAGGAGCTCAGTAAATTGTAAGTACCAGGCTCCTGTGAGAAGGCTGCAGGACTTGGCCTAGACAGCATGGGCTGCCTGCATGGGAAGCTTTAGGGTGACCATAGAAATGGGGCAACAGGTCAGCGTTTGCCAGGAAGGCATTCAAGGGGTCATACAGTCGGGACTTCGGTAAACACGAAATGCAATTATAACCACCATCTCAACAAAGGAAGTCAATCCCATTCTAGTCACAGAGACTTTTGTCTAAAAAGAAAATTCTTATTAACTGGACAGTCAGCCAGTTTTGTTTTTCCTGTCCTCTCTATTGACTCCACCTGCACATTAGAACGCTGCACCTGTTGACCTTGTATCCAGGCTTTTGGCACTGCTGCCTACGGTAAGTAACAGCTCTTGGGTCAGTCAGACGGTCAAACTAAACTTCTTTGCTCCTTCACCTAGCAGTAAAAGAGGTCCTACCAAAAGCCGCTGTAAGTAATCTGGGTCTTATGTTCCAGAGGCCATGTTTCACCTCAAACATGTTGGAAAACAAGTGTCAAAATACCATCTGTGGACAGCCCACAATGTTCACCATGACAGAGAATAGAGACAATAACATTCAATAAAAGCCGTGACCTTAATTTGATTGGTTTACTCTGCAATATTGTATAGCAATGCAAAACAAAAGTACATTTATTACAAATTAAACTGGTGTTGCCATTTATTTATGATTATAATTCCTTTTATATGGATACATAAAACTAACCTATTTTCAAACTGAGCACCACGCTCTGTTGTCAAATATACCGTATTTATTTTTCCTATTGTAAAACACGCAGCTGTAACACAGCTAACATGCTGAATTGACCGCTTCAGACCTCAGATGTCAATACCAAACAGAGATCTTGTTAAGAAAGAGGAAATCAATTATTGGGTGCATTGTGCTTACTCAGGCATGGGTCCTTCAGCCTGTTTTGGCCCTTGTTTTCCACCTCAACTCTTAGGAAGCCTTCTGTGAAGAGCAGTCTCCACCATGACCAAGGTAACTCCAGCTGGCCCGGCCACAGGGAGAGTTGCTTTTCCTTTCGATTAAATGCAATAATGTGTCATTTTCAGGTCATCTCTCTCAGAAACCGCATTGATGAGCTGCAGAAGCAGTAAGTAGAGTCTCCCAGGACGTTCCACTCCAAATCTCATCAGATAGCAGCATGGAGATCTGGTGCATTTCTGTCTGGAGGCCCCTCCTCAGAAATGCCTTTTGTCATAATATTAAACCACCCCTAAAAAACCCACCACCACCACCACCGTTATAACAACATAACACAGCCATCGTCATTAAGCTGCGTTGGATCTTAGAGCTATTGTGACAAGCAATACAATGAAACCATGAGTAAAATAACTCCACAATGGGTCCTTGACATCTGTACTGGCACCTGCATTATTGGAAGTATCCACAGTCTGCCAGAGCACACCTCCTCCCCAGCCAAAGTGTACTGTGACTCAGGTACAGTCAAGGCCAGTTGTTCAGAGCTCACTCCAATTAACTTAATCTAAATACCTTTACTACTGTTATACACAACACTTTTACAACCATTACATGCACCTGTGCAGTCGACTGATCTGACAGCACACAAATACACATGAAGTTATAGACCTGCAGCTTTTTGGGGACTACAATCATCACATTGTTTTAACAACTTCATGGAGATCATACTGAACATGTAACCTACCATTGCATTCCTGAAACCCACTGGTCCTGTGTTGTGGTGTCTAGTGTGTGTCTGTTTGCAAGGTTTTAGGCAAAGAACATGCATGACAGTATTGGACCTGGCAGATTACAAATTTATGTTTTAACTTAATTTTAGTATCTTTGCCAATTATGTTGAATCGTGTATATTACAAGTATGAACCCAGTGCATATATCATGCTTGCGATATGTATTATATTTGCAATGTACAGTACATGCTTTGATATAAGAGAAATGAGAGACTCTGCACATCAAAGCAAGTGGAAACATCTTGGGAAGGTCTTCATTCAGCAGTGGATCAATATAGGCTGATGATGATGATGATTTACAGACACTTGCCAGTTCTTGCAACATCAATTGCCTCCTCTATTGTGCATGCATCTTCTTTGCCATCTCACATAGCACCATCAATGGTGTTTCGGATATGCTTGTCCAAGGAATTTTAAGACAATATGACCTCAGTAGCCAAGGTGTGTTGAGAATTTTACTAAGTATTACATAGATCTCCATGACTTGAAAATAAACTATTCCTTCTGAACAGTATATTTGCTTGGTCAGTGGCAGATTCATGCAATACATTGTTTCTGATATTCACACACACATGTTTTCCTGCACAATGGTAAGTACTGCATGGGCTGACAGAAAGCATGCTTACTCTCTTCTCTTTCAGCAAGCCTAATGGCATTGTGTTTCTATGCGCTCTAAAGTGCTTGTTACAAGCATGTTAGAGAGAAACTCCCTACATCTTTCCCAGGGAAGGACATGTATCTCTATAATCAAAGCCTTAGTTTTAAGTTCTTATTTTTCTTTACTTTAAATACATTTCTAGGAGGCAGCATAAATATTTTGACCATTCAAATTAAATTAAATTAAATTAGATTTTGTTATTTAAAACATGTTGGCCTAAAGGCTTCTAATGCTAAGATGTTAAATATATTAAATATATGGGTATATGGTATATAACAGGCCAAAAAATGCATCTTGTGTTGCATGCCCATTCTAAATCACGCAATTCGATTACCGAAATATCTTCTTTTGATTTCTGATGTTGATCGCAGTTGTAGCAGCCCTAAATCCTACCCCAAGACACAACCATAACCCTAGCCCTCATCCACCAGTTACACCCTGGAACTCAGCTGAAAGATAACTGAAAGTCATTATCAGTCAGAATTAAGGCACAATTTGCTTGCCATCATTTCAAAAGAGTGACCCTCCAAATTGGATCAAATTTCTGCAGGCTTATTTCTTATCCTGCTGGGATGGGAAAACTGACGTGTGTTATTTTTGTGTTCTTGCATTATTACAGCAGCAAGAAGGGAGCTGCAGCTCGCCGCAGAAAGTAAGCCATCCCACCAGGAATCATCTGCCCCAGCATGCACCCACCCTGCACCCTGGAGCTTGGACTGTTTCATTAGAAGACAACTGTTTGCAAGAGCGACCCAGACTACAACTAGCTCACTGGCACAGACACAACTCACTCTTACCTTTTCTTTGGTGTTGTGCAGTGTCCGGCTGAGCCATTACTTCTTCTCGTAGCATAGCTGCCATTGCGCCTTCCCATCCTGGACTGTTGTATGGTTCTCATTTTTGTAAATAAAAAGCGTAACTATTCCTCAGTACTGTCTGTAGACCTGTGATTGTTAGCATCTCAATGATGATAATCATATAATAATAAACAGAAAGCAATTTACAACAGCCTTTGAAAATTGATGTTGTTTTGCCAAAAAGGAAGAGGCAGCCGAAGGGTTTCAGTCTGAGGTATTCGATACACTCCAGTATACACTAATGCAGTGGGTGATTAAAATCATTCCAAGTATAAAAACAATACAGAGATTGGACAGTCAAACAAAAATATTGCATGAACAGCAAAAGATGCAGCTGGGGATAATGTAACTAGGTCCTCAATTAAGCTACTGTGAAAAAAAAATAGAAAACAAGGATAACACTTGTTTAAGAAACCCATAAGGCAGCGCTGACTTTTGAAATGCCATCAACAGAATAGTGATTGTCCTGTGGAGTGTTTAATGTTTGACACCATGTTAAGTGTACCACCCCTTTTTTAAAGATGAAAAAAAGCAGCCAAAGGTACAAATACAGAAGAATAAAGGAACATTCCAGTTGTCTCATAGATATGCACCCTTAACAATGTATATGATACTCCGCCTTCAAGTCTTCAAATCAAAGCCATACAGGACACCGACTCTTGCATTTTATAACCTGTCATGTTTTGTTTTGTTTCATTTGGTTTGGTTTGGTAAGCTCAGTAAGAAATACTTGGAATACAATAAAACTCCCATCAATCACAAATTAAAATCTCACTACTTGATTGTAGATTTACATTACACCACAAAACACCTGATGAAAAAATAAGCCATGAAGAATACAGGGTGCATATTTTTCAGTTGCTGATGGGGTAGAATATTTTGATAAAATCCATGCCTTCAAACACACAAATTAAATGATTTGTTTGCTAAAATCACACTTCTTTTGCCATAATGGTCAGAATTCCATGTACATTGTCATTGACTGATATGAATGTAAAGGGCTGAGACTACAATGATATTCTAGTTTCTAATTCTGTTCACTGAGAGGAACATTTTCAAGCTCACAAGCCCATTTCACAGGGCTGTTTTTCAGTATGACAAACACCTTGTAACAAGTGCGGATAATAGAACAGAACTTCAGAACCAGTCCAGTGGAGCTCCAGACAAGAACGGACATTGAGTCGCTCAGAGGCAATTCCTGACCATTGGAAACCCAGGGCTTTGCAACACATAATGACAAGCCAAACATAAGGTCCGTTTTTCAACCACATTATCCACACACACAAAACAAATTATAATGTATCAGTCACCCATCAAGAAATGTGTAGTTGGTCGTGTGTTACCATTCAGTCCTGAATTGCAGTAGTTCTTTATGCAATACAATATTTCACTTTAGTTTTGAATGAGAGTTCCTTTCCTTCTATGTACTCGACCACCATGTTTATAACTTTACTTCACTTTAACCCCCCCCCCCCCCCAGCTGTAATATTTGACCCTTCAGTTGTTGCCCCTGGCGAGTCACGTGTTTCGCCTCTGGAGAAATGTAGTGTTCAGTCTTTCACTTGCGTGGGAAAGCGTCTGTATTTAACTGTGCAATATTGAAATCCAGTGCTGTATCTCAATGCACCAGAAATATAAAAAGGTGTTATTACTCCATCTACACACGCCGGACACCTTCAGCGCTCAGGTGAGAAACCCCAGTCAAACTCCTGCGTCATATCGGTGCTTTAGTTTAACGTGTGATTGCTATTATTATTTTACTCAGGCGCAATTGAGAAGAAAACATTGGCAAACATTTTGAATTACCGATAAATATATGTTTCTAGAGTTGGTGATAACAAAGATCAGATTTGTGAAACTGCACTTTCTTGGGATTACACATGATGGCGCTGCTGCTCGGGATTTACTTTCTTATACTCCATTAACCATTGTTTCCTTCTAGTTTCTACCTTCTGTATATAATACTGGAGTAATAATACTGCTTCCTGTGTCATTATATTATTATTATTATTATTATTATTATTATTATTATTATTATTGCACTTTTAATTATGAAGAATTGGTTTTTAGTTTATTCTAATTATGGAAGTACTGTAACAGGATCAGCATTCATCTTAAGAAACAGCCTATATATCTTTCTGCTGCAGTAAACAAAGTGTAAGAACACAGTAAGTAAGTTATGTACAATCCATGACTTATTACGTACTACTTTGTTTCATTCTTTATTCCATTGTAATTGTATTGAATCCTTACACAATAGGTTTGCATATCTTAACCACCATTAACCACATCTTAACAGTTCCTGTCTCCCTTTTTGTTTTATTCCCATGCTTTCATTTTCTGTTTTTCTAACAAGAATCAGAAATCACCAGCATTGCAAATAAACTTGAGATATGTCTTTAACCACGTTGGGCAACAGGCTTTCACTGGAATCTAGTCTAAAAATAGATCTTTTTTAATGGGCGAGTTTAAAAATAGCACCCCCTCTCTGGTGACAAAGTCGTGCATTACGTCTTTTAAGGGGGTCGACATTTTACTGACGAAGTAACATGTCTGTGTCTCAATGAAACTAAAATAAAAATGTAATGTTATATTTTACAAATGTACAGTTTGGGAGAGATCTGTTTTTGTTTTGATCAAGTGAGCAATATTCATTTTAAAAGTATCTGAAGCATACATTGCTTTAAATAATGAGTATAAATACTTATTAGATTTCGATTTTAATATCAACATAAGCGTCATGTATTTAAGTCTGTCTTATGTTCATAGGTTTAATAATATATTATTAACACAATCTCTCACGCCCATCGACTGGTATGAGGTTAACGACTCCGCCACCAAAGTTATAGTTCAAGCTGTTATGTGTGCCTGCAATTAGATTAAACTTTTAAAATATAATTCTTAATATGTAGTTGGATATTACACGTTCAATTGGATATCGTTAGAGTACCAAGAAGAAACCATACACTGTATACTGAATAAGTTATGTTATATCCTGGTGTTAAATAGTAGTCTATATTTTGCGCCGGATTTAATACGTTTTACTTATTTATTCAATGTCTGGTCCATTTTTATTATCACATAATGAGTCTCAAGATATGGCTGGTATTTTGTATTTCGATGCAGAGTGATGTAAGGTGGTATTTCTTAGTAGTTTAATTGGAAATGTATCTGATTTCTAGGGAGATAATAAAATAGGCTTTAGGGGGGAATTATATAAACGAATACAAATGTAGTGGGCCTATTGTATTGTTCATGAAATTCCGATAGGTACATATTTTACTAAAGGAAATGTAGAATAGAAGAGATCCTACTTACAGTAATGCATGTTTATTCCATAATCTACAATAATGATAATCTTAATATATGAATTATTAATGACAGTCGGTAGTTTAATTTTTTTTTAAGTTGAACTACCGCAAACCTTTATTTCTCCAAAATGTTTTATACAGTTTGCCGATTATTTTCTCATTACATTATATTTAAATATATCTAAGCTATCTAATTTTGCTTCGTAGTTATTTAATGCAACGAACGGTAAAAATATAACCCCCCAAATATATATCTGGAATTGAACCTGTTTTTAATGCATCAGCATGTGTATTATGGGCAGCAGTGTAAAGCAGCGCTGCGGCGGGTCGTGGCTCAGTCCCAGGAGGGGGCACTGCTGCGCCCTTGAGCGAGTAAAACACAGCTGCATTGTGACATTGTACGTCAAAAATAATGTCATATATTGTAACAATTCTAAGTCGCCCTGGATAAGGATGTCTGCTAAGAAAAGTAATGATAATCATAATTACCCCCAAATAGTTTTTAATATAATGTGTTATATATATATATATATATATATATATATATATATATATATATATATATATATATATATATATATATTGAAGCATACATTGCTTTAAATAGTGATTATAAATACTTATTAGATTTCGATTTTAAGATCAACATTAGCGTCATGTATTTAATTCTGTCTTATGTTCATAGGTTTAATAATATATTATTAACACAATCTCTCACGCCCATCGACTGGTATGAGGTTAATTATATATATATATATATATATATATATATATATATATATATATATGTGTGTTTTGACGGAAAACTTGAAATACAGGGAAAGGGAGAAAAATCAACCAAACAGAGCACTTCTTTAGTATATAAATAGCCGTATCGGTTTCTTTATTTAAACATTGACATTCACTCAGTTTTTAAGATATATAAATATAAAGTTAAAGATCTGACACAACAAACCAAGCGTCTCTATAAACAAGCAACATAAATATCCCCCCCCCCCAACACATTTATCTTAAAGCAAAGCAGCTCTTATTTACACATGTATATTACAAAAATGGTCCACATTTTCCAGATTCGTTTCGTCTTTTTTTGTGTCTTTAAAAGTAAGAAAAGGAAAAAGTTTTGGAGATGGCGCAGAAAACACATTCTACACGCACATATTTAAATATATAATAACATTAACAACTTTATACATTATATTAATAAATGGCATCCCTTATCAAATCATTCAAGCTATTTAATTAATCGGTATACTATATCAGTGGCTTTCCCGTAGTTTATATAAATACGCTTCCCTTGTAAGCATTTGCAGATAGAAATCTGATGATATACTCCTATTCCAGTCGTACACTACTATAGTATATGTTTTTTAAAACACTGAAATGGCTTGAAAAGTGACATTTTGCCTTTAAGGAATTGGACACTGTTCTATTATTTGACAAGAATGGAGACTTGGCCATTCCCGCTTTTAGTCCGCAACATCTGATAACTGTGTTCAGGTCTCTTTTTAAGGAATAAAATGGTTTAAAAGAATGTAGAGTTTGTTCGGCAGTCCCTCGGTAGGAAACGGCAGGCGCTTTTATAACACCTGGTAGATGGGGTGGGGGTCGTGGGCCAGCTGGGTGCAGTGGGTCGGTGACGGGACAGAGCCCTCCCGGGGGGAGGCAGGGCCGGCCTGCACGCCCTCCTGCGCGGGTAACGCGGGGCAGGTGGAGGTGTCTGTAGAGATGCGCTCCACGATGCTGGATAGACAGTCCAAACTGGAAATCACTGAACTCTTGGTAGTCCTGGAATCTGAAAATGGGAAGGAAAGGCGTGTTAGCGCTGAGCGGCGACGTTGCGTGATTCGGTCCACACCTCTGAGGACAGGAGATCACTTTTAGGAAATGTAACAGTTATCCTACAGGTGGTTACATTTTGCTTCTGGCGCAGGTCTGATCATAAGGCTGCTGGTGATGGTCAGTTTGTGTCTCACTTACCATTTGGGGTTTCGGCAAAGTAGGCGCTGTCGTAGCCGTTTCTTCTGCGGGATGTGCACGCTGGGACGCTGAACTCCATCTTTAAAACAAACCAACACTGCGATCACACACTGCTCAGGTACATTAGGGATGTATTATTATCATGTTCATTATGATTATGGTGACTATTATGATCGCTTACCATGCCATCTGAGCAGTTAGACCGGGGGCTGGACGCGTCGGAGTCCCCGCTGTAGTGCTCCAGTACTGGGTAGTAATTCTCATCCTGCCCCCGGAGCAGGGTCTGCAGAGACTCGATGTAGCTGATGGCGTTTCTGAGGATCTCCACCTTGGGGAGCCTCTGGTTGGGGTTTGTGGAGGTGCATCTCTTCAGCGTCTCAAACGCCTCGTTGACTTTGCTCAGCCGCCTCCTCTCCCGCATGGTGGCCGCTTTCCTGCGGTCCGCGTTGGTGGTCTTCCTCTTGCAGGCTTTGCACGCCCACAGCAGACACCTGCCCGCCTGGTGGTGCCCGCTGGGAGCCCGGATATGCTCGTCTTCGTTGTGATGGTGGTCGTCCGCCTTCAGCAAGCCCACATGAACCAGCCTGGGGTCCAGGTCCTCGAAAAAGTGCATGTCACTGGTGTTGAAGCAGGGGTCGTCATAAAAGTCGTCTGCGGTGGTAATGGGGAAAGTGATATCCGATAACTCCATGGTCCGGGAGCCACTTCAAACCCAGGCGCACTTGTTTCTCTTCTGTTGTACTTCTTAGTCAGCGCCTCTGTTTCTTTCGCTGTTTTGGGGAGTTGCGCCTTTTCCAAATTGTGTCAAACTGGTTAGGGTTATAGAGCTCTGTGTTATACACGGTTAAATAGTTAGTCTCCAAAGAATGACTTTCAAAGCGCAGGCGCTCGATGCTCATGGGAGGCCCGTGTACTGAAGCACCCTCTGGGTACCTGTTGCTGATGCAGTGGTTTTTGCTGTATATAAGGGGTTTGGCGACCCCGGGGCGGGGCTTGCTGTCCGGACTGCTCTCCGCGGTGGCCAATAGCGAAGGGCCGGGGCGGGGCCGGGGGCGGGGTCTCCCTTGTCCACTTCACAGAAAGTTCAGGAATCAGGATTCAGGCCGATCAGTCATTCCAGGAACCTTCACTGTTCATATTAAAATTGCATATGAGTTATCTATGTTTAATTTAAATTCCGCCCATCCTAGGAAATAAATAAATACAGCTATAAAGAGTACAACATTCTGGGTAAACATCTTTTTAGACCTATTTATTTCTCATGTTGTAATGAAGTGATCTTTGCAAACTTGCATGTCTAGTAGCTCCTGATTTTTGTCCAGGGGTTAAAAGCCTCCCATTCTGTTATTGTGCTTCACACACACGCGTTTAAATAATCAATAATCCTCGACTGCACAGCGTGATCTTTTCAGTTTGAAGTTACTTCTACTACAGGGCCATTTTGATTCGATTGATAGAAATCATTGAAGCTCTACAATTAGATGAACCGCACAAACTTTCACTGAAATATATTTTGTGGTCGAGAAAGGTGCTTTATTTGTAAGACAACTTAAACATTAAGGGGTTATTGCTGGTCAGAGCATTGTCTTAAAGATCCATCCTTTCCCATTTACACTCATTCAGGGCTGCATTGTTCGTGTATCTGGTTTGGTCTCTTTAGTTGAATGTGTTCATCATTTGTTTACTCATTCTGTTATTGAATAGAGTTTATTACATTTCATTTTTATTCTTTGAAACGAGAAGGATGTGTTAAAGGTGTAACTTCAGACAAATACGTTGA
This sequence comes from Amia ocellicauda, assembly GCF_036373705.1. NCBI lineage: Eukaryota > Metazoa > Chordata > Actinopteri > Amiiformes > Amiidae > Amia > Amia ocellicauda. The sequence goes on along the minus strand of NC_089853.1, from coordinate 10,256,056 downwards.
AAAGAACACGAACTATATTAACATTTATTTAATTGAGCTGGTTTATTGTATTTCCCAAGGGTTATACAATTATAAAGACACATATCCAACGGTTTTCCATCCTACTATTTTGAATGCTTAATGTATATCCATTAATTCATCATGGTTATTCTGTTGCAAGCCATGAGTCTATTTAAAATATGTATATCATACACACACCTATATAAAATAATTTGGGAGTATATTACAACCGAAACCATGTAATATTAACTACGAAATGTAACTATTATGCGATATTATGCGGTTAAATACAAGTATGTATCCAGACACTACCCAATCACAGTACTTTCAGCCTCGACATTGAAATACACAAAGTAGACACATAGTAACATTGTTTTGTAAAAGAAAGATTTCGTTAAATGTAGTAAAGTATAAAATGTTTAAAAGTATGTCATCTATATGCAGCCCAAGTGACAATACTACTTGCGCAGGAATTAAAACGCCGTTCATCTCAGTGTAGTACCTTCCAGCGCCAGTTGGTGGGAGTAAAGAGTCGAGTTACAGCGCTCTGCTGGGTTGTTAATGTGTGTAAAGGATCCGCAATCAGCGTGCAGAGCGGCTGCCCAATTAAATATCATTTATTCAAAAGCACGGGGCATTACAATTAAAGGCAAGGCAGTCCAACTCTAATTTACCTTTATAGATGAAGGGGACAGGTCCCGAACCAATTGTAACCTGTAGAAATAGCCTTTTGCAGAACTGGAAATTGTTAGATTTTTTTTCCACATTGAAGAGATTCATGTCTTCGTTAGTTTAGTAGTGTTGTAGTGTTTCCGCACATTTCGAAACGACACTCTCATTATATAGAGTATGCCACGGAAATAAGAATATTTTTTATATAATTTACAAATGGCTCTTAAATATTAAAAAGAGCAATTTAGCCATGTAAAGTTTAATGTACTGTAGACAGTTTTGAAAATATTATTAAATATGTGTCCTAGTTATAGCTCTTAGACAAACGAGTTGATAAGTAGGACACTGATTAAAACAGGTCCCATCAAGGTTTAGACAAAAACAAGACATTTGTTAATCGCATGACATTAATTGTATCGGGTTGGCCAATGACATTTAGCGATGCTTCTAGCAATGCAAATTGTATTGCACAGATAAACAATATGTCATTCGAAAATAATTCCACCAAAATATTGTACCTTTTTGTTGTGTACACATTTATTTTAACGAATTTATTTATTTCAAACCATGCAAACTAAAGGTTATGCAAATAGCCTATTCAATATTATTTTCTGGTATTTTAGAAAAGCCTTTGTTTCGGAAATACACTGTAATAAATGTTAATGAATTATTGATATCTTTTTTTATATATATAAATAGTCACAATACCTTAAAACTATATATTGATTAAACTGGATAATTTTGCCTTAAATGCATGTATCCTAATATCGGTTAACTATACACATCTAAACCCCACTTTAATCAAACATATAACCATTGCCACCTTTATTAAGATAACTTTCCAAAACATATAACAATTGTGTTTTTATTACAAAAGAAAATTACGAATTCTCTTTATATTGGGATGTTTTACAAATTAAACGAATATAGCTGATTGAAGGGTTGTTAATGTGAACAGCGCCCGAACAAAGCATAATTAAATTAGTGTGTAACAAAGCATAACAAAGCAAATCCTACGAAACGAACATTTTCATAATACCTATACTGTTCTGATGACTTTCCAATAATGACACACGACGTCACATAATAATGTAGCTAACATTAACAGCTAACTAACAAGATTTAGTATTTGATGTAAATGAATCGCCATTTTACACTGCGGCAATTGACACCGTTTAATGAAGAAATCGAAGAAACGTAGTTTTGCGAAGTTAAAAACGTGAATTTGTTGCTTTAGTTTATGGCTAATCTCAAGGAATATATATGTAAATGTGCACATTCATTAAAAAAAAAAAAAATCTGTAGTGAGAAAAAAATGCCAGTCAGGAATAATTCCCTTCTGAATTAAGCTCTAATAGGGTGCTTACATCACTGTGCTGTCTGTAACTGACACCCATGGGCTGAAGGAATGATGTGGATTGTTCTCTCTGTGCTTTCTAGTGTCAAAACAAAAGTTTTCATCGTGACTGTTTTAAATATAAGCAACTTATAAGAACGATATATATGTGTGTATATATGTATGTATGTATATATTATTTATGATATATATATATATATATATATATATATATATATATATATATATATATATATATATATATATATATAAACTGCACTCCTGTGGCTTGTACCATATTTCCTGTCATTGGGTCTGTTTAATTAAACCACTAAAAGACAATCTGCTTCACAGTGTTTTATTCTTATTATTAATAAGTACATTTTTAAGTTTGAAATATAAAATCTGGATACAAGAACACTTTATTCTAGATTCTGGGAATACAATTATTCTGTAATGCTGTTGAAATTAAAATAATAAAAAGGAATGAAACACATCTTCAGACAGATATTGCTATAGCTCCTCACAAAAGTACAGTGCAGTACAGTACAGTTTAGAAAGCAAAACTGCTAGTTTAGAGATTTCCTCTAAATCAGTCAAGACTGACTATAGAAACAGAAGTAATAGAAGAAATAGAAATGTTTTATTTTTTATATAGTAACCTATATAGTAAAATAATTTAAGTATACACACTGCTACAAATAATTCATACAACACTTATAGGAAAGGAGTATGATTTACTCTCAATATTTTGACTACTTAACGTAATCACAGATGCATGTTAAAATACAGATTTTAACTCGCCACCAGTAACTGCTGTCACAGTGAGCTCTGAAGCAATGATTTCATCATAATCTCTCATTTATAAACATTTTACTGTATTTGTTCATTCTTATATTTCTAGTATTGCTGAGCTCTTTCCAGATAACCTAGATTTCTTGAATCTTGATTTAAGAAAAAATATATCTTGTTAGACCACTACCAATGAGCCTACAGAAGCTAATATTAACAGTGCCTCATTGAGACCTTAGTCAAGATGTTTACTCAGTGGATGAGATGCATCCTTTAACCATGTCCATTTCCGCTGGGCTGGCTGACACCCTCAGTCTCAAATAGTGTTGCAGACCCTGCCTTGACAGAGAAGTGACATGTTCACACTACCAATTAAAGTGGAGTGCAATCCTGTTTAGCAGAACCAATGGGAAGAGTGGTAAATACAGGAAGACATTTAGAAGAGGTGTATTGAAATTCTTACTGACAGCTTCCTTCCCCCTTATCTATGAATACAATATGGTATTGTTATACAAAATCTTTGATATTTGCTTACTTCCAATTGTATAAAGCTCATTTTTATATTTTTCCTCCCAACCCATCCATACCTATTTATTTAAATCACTGACACACTCAGAAATGGCAGCAGTACTGGTTGAAAGTCTAACATCCTTTTGGTAAAAACATTTTTTTTTCATGAGAAAAAATACAAATAAAAAACCTCGTTTTACACTGTTAAAGATGTACTGCAGTGATTTGATAGTTATCAAACCTGTTGGTTCATGGAGATTTGAAACCGATTTGAAATATTTTCTGGTTGCATATTACAGAATAAACATAGTTCAGTACGCATACCAGTACATCCTGCATGAATAGCAATACTGACATTTATACATATACTTTTGCTGGTAATGAAATTGAATCATTGGTTTTGCTTCAAAGGCAGAAAATGTAATTGATTAATAAAAATTAAAAGTGCATCTGCTCCCTTCAATCACTATATGCTAAACACTCTATGCATTCTGTATTCTTCAGTTGAAAAAAACAAAGGTGTATAAAAATAACCCTTTAAAGTGCTGGTGATATACCCTGAAAGTATCTGTCTGTCAGGATAACCTCCTGTTCTTGTTTCTTGCAGGTGTTTTCTTAAATGTGATTGTTGACAGAAGTTGGATCTTTATTGGACTTCTTAAATAAGAACAATATTTCTCGTAAAAATGCCAAGTAAAATCAAGAAATGTAGGGGACAAACTAAATCTAAGCTGAATGGTCAGAGGAAATAGGTTTAAGATGAACAGCAGTGGGGTGTTTAGATGCTGGTTAACTCTTTCTGGAGCTGGTCGATCAGGTACTCCCCAAAGCCCGTTGCTTCATCCGCAGAGCAGCCCACCCTCCTGGTGTTAGTCAAGAGGTCTCCCAGCACTTTGATCTTGCCAACGAGGGGTGTGATGAAGCGCTGCTTCACCACGCTAGCAGTGTGAGGGTCTCCGTTCTCCCTGGAGAGCAGGCAGAGCTCCACCATGATCCCTGCTACCTCCTTCCACTTACTCAGCATCATCTGCAGGGCCTGGAGGATGTTGCACACACCCTCACAGCCAGGTTTCTGCCAGGGGAAAACCAACAAAAATGGGTGATATTAATGCACTTTTCCTTGTGTGAAATGTTCTCCACCCTTTATCTGATGTAATGTATAGCCTACTCTAGGAACTCAAAACTTAGAGAGAATTTGATTGTCCTGGCTACACTGACTATTTTTGTGCAATTAGTCATTGTCCTACAGTGTTTTATGAAATGACTGTATCCTTTATGGAGGAATACTTATGCTCTGCTTTATTTACAGTTGTGTTGACAGGTTCAAAAATATCAAAAACAACATAGAAATAAATGTGAATTTTATTCAAAAATCATGCAGTCTTATATGGATAACAAGGTGTCCCAAATTGCTGCTGATGGACTCTTGCTGTACTTCAGCATTGATTTAACATGACTCGTTAAACTAGAGGAAAAACGAAGACGTGCAGTAAAATAGCAATAACATACTGTACATCTGGTTGTACAATTAATGTGCTGTCCTTCCGTTCATGCGTTAATCTCCCCAATTTTCCGGAACTCAGGCGTAATGTACACCCTGACATGCATAACAGCTAAAATCCTTGCAAAGCCTAGGGTTTATATTTACCCCCTTTTTTCTTTTTTGCCTTTGCTCAAGTCAATTGAGGTGATTTTGGTTATTTTTGCCAGAGAGTGGTGTGGGTTCAACATTTTCCCAACCTATTACTGTTTGTTTATTTTAATTCTACTAAATGCTCATCATAGTATGTTTGCTAAGTGTAGATGAACAACTGAATATTACATTTGAATATAAAGCACAGGTCATATTTTGTGACCTCTTAGGCTTTACTGGTATTGTTGTGGCTTCTATAATAAAGGGGAGTTCAGAGCTTGAGGTTCCTTCTGTACCTTAATGTCTTTATTACAGTACTGTCCCCCTCGGTCTATCAGGTACTCCATCATGGCTTCGGCTTCCTCCTGTTCCTTTTCCCCTTGCTGGTGGAAAAACGCAGCCACTCTGGGCAGGGCAATGTCATCCTGTTCGAAGATTTTTGCCTGACGGAAATATATTCAGATTGGCACAGTCAGGGCTTCATGAAAGCTTGCATCATCCTAAAAAACATCCCATTTTGTAATACAGTAGATTCTGTATATTTCTTACTCTGGGGAGAAACAGAGTTGCACAGTTTGATCAAAAAAGGAAAGTAATTCTGGTTACGCTTGTTGTCTAAATAGATGTCTTGGAACAATTCTGCAAGACAGCAAAACTAGTCTCAGAAGGCCATTGGTGCTTTTGTTTCACCTGAACTCCTTACAGATAGTGTACACCATGATTGGTGTTACAAATTTGTGAAAATGTCTTTTAAGTTTAATATATCAATGAATGTATTATGATGTGGGATATATACCTCTGTACAGACATACAGAACAGCTGAAAGATAATTTGAAGGGTTATAAGTTGTATAATTAGTCCTATCAGTTCTCTTCCAGGGTTAACCAGTGTGAATAGTCTGTGTGGTACCAGTAGCTGTGAGATGAGATGCATTCTGTACAACCCCACCAGTGTCTGAAGAGCAGAAATGAAGGTAGGAGTGTAACAGTGGAAAATGAACCCCCCCACCCCAGCCTGTAAGATGCTGATCAGTACATGTATCAGTGGTTTAGCTTGGCCTTTATTGAGAAGCAACTGGACATCCTTAGCTAATGAAAAGCATTATGTATTTGTTGTTGTTGTGATGTGTTTTAAGAAAGCAAATGCTCTCTTACTAGGTCAACACTGTAGAGTGTATTGCTGCAGTAGTCCACTAAAAGATCTGACAGTTTTTTTTAAGCAGAGAAAAATCCTCCTCCTGGTATGGTCTGTTTTTGGTAATAATGTGTGTGGTATGCTGGAGAGATATAGCATAATCTTTTAACTGTTACAAATCTCCCCTCTAGTCTGTGGTTTCTTACTTGTCAATGAAAGACTGAGCAAACGCTGGACAAGATGCAATTATATACTGCGCAAAAAGAAAAAGAGAAACAAATCTTGAGAGAAATCAGGTCCTCGTTAAATGCAGCGGTTGTCTTCATTACAGGGACATCTGTTCACTGTTTAAAATACCTGATGAGACTCTTCTTTCGTGAATTTGCCAAGGTTAGCATAACTTTGTACGATGTTGCTCAGAGTTTATGAATCGCCCATTGTGTAATGGTCTTAACCTTGTGGAAGAATGTCATTCATAAGAATATAATGATGCACATTCTATATCTGCAATATGTCTGTCAAGCAGCCCAGAAAAAGCAACAATACACTAACCTGCAATGAAAATAAAAGCTTATAAAAGCTGTGTATAACATATATATCCTCTTCGCATCATTAGTGCATAGAAGAAATTGACTTAAAGAGTCAGAAAGGTTATCTGGTTCATATTTTTTAAGTAATGTACACTCACCTAAAGGATTATTAGGAACACCTGTTCAATTTCTCATTAATGCAATTATCTAACCAACCAATCACATGGCAGTTGCTTCAATGCATTTAGGGGTGTGGTCCTGGTCAAGACAATCTCCTGAACTCCAAACTGAATGTCTGAATGGGAAAGAAAGGTGATTTAAGCAATTTTGAGCGTGGCATGGTTGTTGGTGCCAGACGGGCCGGTCTGAGTATTTCACAATCTGCTCAGTTACTGGGATTTTCACGCACAACCATTTCTAGGGTTTACAAAGAATGGTGTGAAAAGGGAAAAACATCCAGTATGCGGCAGTCCTGTGGGCGAAAATGCCTTGTTGATGCTAGAGGTCAGAGGAGAATGGGCCGACTGATTCAAGCTGATAGAAGAGCAACTTTGACTGAAATAACCACTCGTTACAACCGAGGTATGCAGCAAAGCATTTGTGAAGCCACAACACGTACAACCTTGAGGCGGATGGGCTACAACAGCAGAAGACCCCACCGGGAACCACTCATCTCCACTACAAATAGGAAAAAGAGGCTACAATTTGCACAAGCTCACCAAAATTGGACAGTTGAAGACTGGAAAAATGTTGCCTGGTCTGATGAGTCTCGATTTCAGATGGTAGAGTCAGAATTTGGCGTAAACAGAATGAGAACATGGATCCATCATGCCTTGTTACCACTGTGCAGGCTGGTGGTGGTGGTGTAATGGTGTGGGGGATGTTTTCTTGGCACACTTTAGGCCCCTTAGTGCCAATTGGGCATCGTTTAAATGCCACGGCCTACCTGAGCATTGTTTCTGACCATGTCCATCCCTTTATGACCACCATGTACCCATCCTCTGATGGCTACTTCCAGCAGGATAATGCACCATGTCACAAAGGTGGAATCATTTCAAATTGGTTTCTTGAACATGACAATGAGTTCACTGTACTAAACTGGCCCCCACACTCACCAGATCTCAACCCAATAGAGTATCTTTGGGATGTGGTGGAACGGGAGCTTCGTGCCCTGGATGTGCATCCCACAAATCTCCATCAACTGCAAGATGCTATCCTATCAATATGGGCCAACATTTCTAAAGAATGCTTTCAGCACCTTGTTGAATCAATGCCACGTAGAATTAAGGCAGTTCTGAAGGCGAAAGGGGGTCAAACACAGTATTAGTATGGTGTTCCTAATAATCCTTTAGGTGAGTGTATTATCCAATGTAATAAAGCTATTGATGTCGTGCAGTGGTAAACATTATTGTTGTATAGTTCAGAGCCTTTTAAATGATTATTGTGTAATCGTATAAATGCAATGTAATTCAATATATTGACGTTGGCAAGCACAGCTCACAGCACATTCAAATGAAACTAAACATGTGGGTGTGTGAAGGAGTGAGGGACTACCAGCGCCCGCAGTCTGTAGCGACCTCCAGCAGCGCCGAGGCCCCGCCGCACAGGCTCTCCTCCACCGGCCGCGGGAAGCTCTGCCGGGCGCCGCTCTGGGCTCGTCTTGAGCCGCTGGGGTTCCGTCATTGTCAGCGCTTATGGACCAGCACAAATTAAAATGACACAAAACTAAAAGATAATACCAATTGTCTCGATGCAGTATATGTTTACATGCAAACCAATATTGGCGACGTCCTTATGATCTTACATTTAAAATGCCTTACATTAAAAACGAAAACTTCACCCAGAGAGTATTGGGCTGCAGGTTAAATTTAGACGCGGGCAGCAGGAGCCGGATATTTCGCTTGCAGTTCAGCCCGCCCAGCTCAGCCTGTGCGCCGGATTGACACGCTTTGCATGATTTCGCAGTTTATATTTCGCGCAGTGATGAAACGAGGAGGCTGTCACAGCACGTGTTGTGTGTTGTAGTCAACACCTGGAATACAAATGACAGGAACATCTGGCTCCTCTGTCAAACGGATCTCAACGCTCAGGTGGACCTGATACGAAAGGGCAGACAGTTGCAGTCCTATCCCCAATACTAATACACCTGCAGTGAAATAAGTACAACCACAGCATGCGATCTCGCTGTAAGTGATTACATTACATTATGTATCAACATAGGCAACTGTATTTGCCTGTGTATTATGACTGAGCAAAAAGCACACCATCCTTTACTAAATCACCAGAATCTTTACACTTTGTATCTTTATTGGAACTTTTAGTAGGAAATACGATATTTCAAATATTTCACTTTGACCTTGACCAGAAAATGCATTTTAATTTGTGATCTGTTTGCTTCTTTTTCTTTACTAGAGAAGAATGTAAGTTAGTGGCAACTGAACTCGAGAGAGGATGAGATTTTCCATCTGAAAAGTTACTTAATGGGGTGTATTTATAAAATGATGCTGATTGCCTGAAATTCAGGGATATTTATTTTTAACTTACAGATGTGCATGAATATATAAATATTTTATGCATATATGTGTCTCACAAGAGACATTAATAATTGTTATTAATTAATTGACTTCAATCACATTATTGTATAACACTCTGTTTAAATACGTTGCACACAGTAAAATCCAAAATCCAATCAGAGAAATGGGCATTGTTGCAATTTTGGAGAGTAGTTGCCAAATGGAAAATGTAGTAAGGGCCATAATCAGTGTTTTGGTGGAATGCATCAACACCCTTTTAAGTGTAAGACAGCACTTCCTTTAGTGCTATCATATAATTTTAGTAAACTCTACATTAACCCCAGATGTTTGCACCAGTTACCATTGTAATGAACTGCTTACCTTAGTTAAAACTATCCACTGCTTTGGGGTTTCTCATTGATAAACTAATTTGATTTACTCTTTGTGCATTATGCAGATAGTCTCCAGCCTTCATGCAGGAGAAGCCAAATTATTCAGTTTTTATTGCTACATTTACTCAGTGTTTAGATTATTTTAATCTTGACTAATTTGGCCAATTCATGTTTCCGGTACTTTACTTTGGTTATTGTGTGTTGTTTATTCGGGAATGTTATGCTTGTGAATGACAGTGATGTTATTGCACTTAGTAAGTGTCAACAGCCATGTCTTCTCCTCTGCCCTGACTCCTCCTTGCTGAGCTGGGGTTTCCTGCACTCTTGAGCCTTGTACTCTGGATGACAGACACCGTGGGCTGGCTCCTTCTAGGGATCAGGTCAAACTGGTGGGATGAAAGAGGAAAGAGAAAGAGTAAACTGACTGAGTCCTACTGCCCAGATACAGAGACATTTGGGTTTTTGGAAGCATTGAATGAAGTGTATATTAAAATAAAATCATACCCCGTAGAAAACTTTTATATATGGCATGTTAGACTGCAGAAGGCAGATTGTACATTTTTCAAAATTATGATAAGATTTTGGAAATGGACTCCTAAGCAATGAAATATTCAATTATTGTATTTGTGTGGCAATTGATGCTTGAACTAGAAAGTTATTTTAAGCAAATCTTCTTTGTCTGATTTTAAATGTTGTTTTTCTGTGATTCATGAGTACTATTTTAGCTGGTTTATTTCTACTGGTTTCTACTTCAAAATGGTGTCTCAGCATTGTTTGATTGCAAATTTCCAGTAATATGGCAAATACAACATTAATGATTAGTCCTGTAATGCATCACATTTGTAACATAAAACTATTCCATGAAGGTAGGATGCTTCCCCCCCGTCCCCCCTAAACCTATGCCTATGATTCCAAGTATTTGCAAAGTATACTTGGATCATAGTAAAGCACATAGAATTGCAGTATTAAAATTAAAGCTTTGAAACAGGAAAGCAAAGTACAAAATTAAATATAAAATGTTTTTTAAGAATTTGTGGGGTACTTTCTTAAGATTTAACTACACAGAAGTTATTTCAGTTTGGTAATATATGCACACTTTTGAACTGTGTCACTTAGTCTAGGATTTGGATTTAGCAAGACAGTGCTAGTGTTGTCATGTCAGACAGTCAGGGAATTAGGCCTTAAGTCTTAGAAAGTGTCTGAATTGAAAACTGCAGAGTCATCGTATCTCCCCCTCTGTGTGGGAAAGCTGCTAGCAAAACAATAATAAAGAAATTCCCTACTTGAGGGTTGGAGTGGCAGGTGGTTCTCCTGTAGACTGCCACAGCTCTTTGCCCCATCACAGCTTCCTGGATTGCATGGTGAAGACTCTCCACATTAGGCAGACCACACTCAGGGGGTTGTCTTTTGCTTCAGGTGTATCGTTGACCCCCTTTTCAGCCTCTTCCTCTCTCCAAGTGGCATACCTCTGTTGGTCTATCCTGGAGGGGCTTCCTGTGGTATATCTCATAAGCCCAAATCAGGTTGTCATCTTCTGAGTGTCCACACATTTGAAAGATAGCTTAGAGTCACTTTCTTTAGTGCTGCCCATGTTAGAACACACCTCTGGGCCTTCCCCTAGGTCCCCTATATCTCTCATTTGTACATTTATAATGTAACGCAGGATCTGAAAACAGCTGTCAGCAGGGTTGCAGAGTTGTGTTGGGAAACTATGCTTCTCCTTCATTTGAGCTTTTTATTATTTACTGCTTCTCCCAGCTCCCCCTTATCCCTGTCTCTCTCCTGTTTGTTGCTGTTGTGGAAAAAGCTTCAGTATTTCAATATTAAATACCTGTTCAAAACTAGTGGCAAAATTGAACTCATGGCTTTATATATAGAAAGCTTGTGAAATTCAATCCGAGTGTCCTTTTGCTTCAGACTGATTTTCTGTTGGCATATTTCCATCTCCTGAATGGGGCATCCAGCTTGTCATCTAACATGAGTCCACAGCTTCAGAGGAATCTACTACCGAACAACTGTTAGGGATTTTTGTTCCTGTGCTCTTTGTTGTTGTTAAATAAGATCTTTGTTGGGTTTTTCTTGGGGCTCTTTTTATAGTGCCAAGTGTTGCTCAGGGGAGAGGGAAAAGTCTATTGGACGTTACCTAGCATGTCCTTAGAATATGTTTTTAAATGAATGAGGATTGTATTCTTTGACCTTGCGTGTTGATTTATTATGTTTCCTAGCAACCTCTACATGAACTAGATCCTGCAGTGTTCATAAAAGAAGCCTTGGCAGGGACCACAGATCTCGCACTATGCCAGTCGCACACAGTGGGAATATGAATCTCCCGAATCGATTACAAAATACTTTGGATTTTGGTTACAGATAGAATGTAGTGAGGTGTGTTCGGTTGCACGAGTCCTCTTCAAGAATGTATACTCAGTGCATTGTCTTAACCAGTAAAACTATCCTACTGATCATCAGATTTAATTTACCTGGAGTTAGCTTATCCTTCAAGGAGTAAGGCATAAACCTTTGCAACTCTGAGTAAATTGACTTACAATTTCTACCCTAAATAACCATGAAGATGTTCCCATTTTGTGGCTATGAGATAAGACTGGTAGCTCTAACTATTTATTTCAATGGTCATTCTTGTTGTCTTCCTTGCTTTAAAGCCACTTTAGAAAGTGTCTGTAAACAAATTTAATTATAAAGTGGATTTGGAATTTGTGTTTATACTTAAAGGTCTCTCCTTAATTGTTTGTATTTGTTGTTTTTCAATGGTCTCAGGGGTAGCCTGTGACAGGAAGTGTGCCTTTATCAAATGAATATAAACAAGGCATGCTCAAAACGTGTGCTTCCTGTTAAATACGCTGGGCCCAGACAAAACAAAAGGGGCCCTGATGACCCAAACAAAACCGCCTTTTGAAAACAACTGCCATCGTTTGAAATGGGCTTCAGAGCATTCAGGCATCTCACCTAAGCTGTTTGATGCTTGGTACACTTGATTTAGCTTTTTTGTATTATGTTGGAACCTAATGGGGCAAATTAGTTATTTGTGACATGAAAAATGAATTGCTAAGTAAATATATATTTGTATGTTTCATTAGCTGGTTCTAAAAATTAAACTGTAAAATAAATATGTCCAAGTGGAAGCTGAAAGCTGTATCTTTCTAAGAGTGAAAAAATCTGAACAGATGTTGCCTGAAAACTGCAGAGTACACAACGCGTGTAGAGGGAAACACAACAGTGACAAATAGCGGCCCCTGACTGACACGGAGTGTCGTTCTTCACACCTGCTTCAGAGCGTAACGACAGCAAACTGCCTTAACGCTAGCCACTACAAAACTGGTATTGTACTGTGACACAGTCTGGGCAGGGATTACATTACACACTGATTAGGGCTTCAGTTACACACCCTTAGTGTGGACAATGGGGGATCAGAGTGCTGGACATGAGAGTTTTAACTCGCCTTGTGCCTAAGGAGCAAAGGGGATTTACTGCAGAAACAACCAATTGTGAGCCATCCAAAAGCCACTTAACTGTACCGACTCAGAACATCCCTGCTTTTGCTTTAAATCATGAAGGCATTATGTTTTCACCAAGATGGAAACTGGTTTGAAAAGCATTCCAACCTAAATAGGAAATATAACGGCCACATGCTGAATATTCATTTATATGTATGCTGTATGTTTAGAGGTTATAGTCTGTCTTAATGATAAGGCCTTTTATTTCAGTCTGTTTCATGCTTAATCATTTAGGTTAGGATTGCTATATAAACTCAGAACATATAACATGATTTTTATAGCCAACTTGAATGTTATGATGTGACTGCTTTAAGATTTGAAATATTTTATGTATGTATTGTAAAGCAAACATTAATAGTATTATTCATAGTTTACTGAAGAATGGAACACATGATTGAGGGAATTAAAACAGATGCTAATAAGATTTTAATTAAACTTGTATCTTATTTTTTCTTATTTTTATATTTAAGAAGACAACAAAACTTTCTAGCAATCATGATCCCTATTGATTCAGTTATTAGCCATCCTGGCATGCATTGTGAAGCTCCTAGCTTTGTGCTGTGAGCCGACATTGCTTGCGGAGTGACTGGTGGAGTAAGGACTGACGCAGACATGACTGCTACTGCTCAGACGTCCAGCCAGCAACAGGGGTCACTGGTGCACGGCGATCAGAGGATTCCCCAGCCAAGCATGTGGCAACTCGGGAGCTCCCCTCATAACAGCCTGTATCTGATCTAGCCACCTTCATGCTGCAGGGCCTGTCTTGCCCCAGAATAATGGGATTTAGTGGATGAGCCCTCAATCCCCTTTTTAATATTTTGATTATTGTTTTGTACCTCTATTTTGAGACTGCATTCTTGGCTGTTATTTTTTTCTCTCTCTGCTCTTTTTATAGACTGCCAGCCAATAAGTAACTGAACAAGTAGTTGTTAATTAGGCATTACATGGAGCAGTACCAAAAGGCCTGTCACAGAACCTCCAATAAACAATGTCTTTTATGTACTAAAAAGGAATCTAATTGCAGTAAATCATTACAGCCATGCCACTATTTTTTGAAACTGTTAAGCTTGAGCTGCAAAGAGAATTTAAATTTTAGCTCTGTGTTAATGCTCAATATGCCAGTCCTGGAATGTGGCATTTCAATTTTAATTCCCGTCTCGCACTGCCAGATTCATGTCTCTAAATATAATCATGGCATTGCGCTGTGTGCACGTTGGCATTACTGCACTAGTGTTTACATGTGCAAGTGTCCAAAAGGTTTACGCAAGTGTACAAAAGATTTCTTGTGATTTATTACAGCAAAGCACAACTCGTACTCTGGGAAGACATGTCAAAGGTTTTCTGTCTGAAAATGTTCAAATTTAGTACAGAGTTTGACCTAATGGACCGTATTCTTTAACTGAAAATCCCCATAAAATATTATGGCCAAACCCCTGTTAACAAACAGGCATTTAAAGACGTTTGTATTATTATCTTATTATTAATATACATTGAGACGGTTGTTTGGATTTTAATATACATTTTATATCAGGTTTGGACAGCTTAAAGACAAAAATATAACCAATGGGCAGAGGAAAGATATTTTGTGAGTGAATTGGCAACATTTTTGTATCATAATCATAATGAGTCAGTTTGTTCTAGTGTGTCATGATCACAATACCCAGTGAGGACTGGATAATAAAAATAATGAATGTTTTCTACTCAAAACTAAAAAATGAATTTTGTGTAACATGATCTTATAGTACTTTTACTGTCAGTTGTAGATGAACATTTGATTGGCATCTTTAAAAAAAAAGAAAAAGAAAAAGATTTGTGTATATTCTGTTCAGTGCTTATAGTTGTAGGACATATGAAGAATTTCAGTTTTATATATTTGGAACTATCAATTATTGAGCTGAATTTCAGATGAACAACACAGGCGAAATCCCAGAACAGTTATAAAATGTTTTTGCTTGTTTTTACATTTTGTTCCTGTGGTCCAGACCCTTGCACTTCATTAAGCACTCAGTGACTGGCCGTCGAGTGTTGACAGGGTGAAAAGAGAACCGCTGTTAGTGTCTCCTGCAGTTTGCCCTGTACAGGATCTCACTCACAGGATTGCAAAGGTGTTTTTTCTGCTCCAGTGCATTATATGCTCCACTTCTCCAACTCCAGCTCCTTAGAAAAAATAAAGACATGATGTGAAGTAAATCAGGTAATATTTCTTCACTTCGATGTCTCTTGGAAGGTGGAGACTTACAACATTGGCAGGGATTTTCGGAAACGGGTCAACTTCTGCTTCCGGGTTGAGCAGGGCCAAGGCCAGATCTTGTGCCAGGGGATAAATCCCAATTAGTGTCTGAGGGCAGTCACACAAGAGCCACTTTTTTGCAAGCAAGCCACACGCATGATGATATACCACAACAGTGTATTCTCTAGTGTCTTGTGTTGTTACTGGTATAAAAAGAAAAGGCTTTTTGCCATTGGCCACCATTTGATCTGCAGTCCGTTCACTTTGTTTGAATAATGAAAGGTGTGAGATTTCAGCATACTGTAAGAGATTAAAGCAGGCACATCTGTTGCCCTGAACAGCTCTTAGCTTTTCATTCAAATTGTCCAACTCCCAAGTGTTGAAGTCCACTCAGTCCTGTTTGACAATCCTAAATTGGCCTAAAAGCACAGATTCTTTGAAAACTGAAACTAAAAGCTTGGGCTGCAGGAGTGATTTTACAGGACAGGAAAAAAAAAATCTGGTCAGAATATAACTTGTGATACCATTCCTGCCTCTTTAATGCTGCAAGCTATTGAGTGACAGAAAAGTTGTAAAGAGAGAAATTTGTTGTACTTCCATTAAGTAAATTTTTTAGTTGTTTAATTGTTTTGTTTTTCCTCCTCCCCTTTAATAAGTCTTTTTTTGGGGAATTGCCAAATTATTAAAGTTCTCATTCATCAGCAGATCCTTTTTAATGACAACGTTGAGAAGGCCGCCTGTGGCTGAAAGTGCAGCTGGGAAAGAGATCAATAGGGCTTTGCAGTTACCGAGGCCAACAGCTGTTTAATGGTGATATTGTGTAATGTCATCAACAGACCTGAACCCCACTGAATGCCTTGCTAATTGTTCTCAGAATGAAAAAATAATAATTTTAATGTTTATTTTTGTTATTGCATTTGTTGTTGTTTTGTTATAGAATGAATACCAGCACTACTGTTTTATTACATTGTACAGTGCCCTACTTCACTGTAATTGGAATTTGGATTTTAGATTTTTACATCTTGCAAGCTGTGCTGTTAAAGAGTCGGCTGTCGGATACACTGTCAGTCTTGCTTAATTTTCAGCTCACATTTAGCAGCTGAACACCTCTGTCTGTGGTATAACCTAAAGAGCTCACAGTCTTTTTTACAGACAGTGTAATTATTCAAAATGCTACTGGAATATTATCTCAGAGAATAATTTTGATTTAGTATGCATTATTCCAATGTGCCATTCTAATTATAGCTTGTGTAAAAATTATATAGTATTAAGTATTAAGTATAAGTATTTCTTCTTACATCAGCCACATAAATAGTTGGTCATTGTAAAACATTAGGTGAAATACTGCGATTCCCCCCCATCATTGCACGTGTGTAAGAAAGCATTTTGGTTAAACATGAAGGTTTACAGTGAAACCGTTTTTTTTTATGTGTTGAAAGTCAATGTTTTTTTATAATGTTTTATTGTGATGATGCAATTATTTGTGTCTCTAAAATAACTGGAAATGTACATATTTCGTAACGGTCTGTTTTGAGAACACCAGACCCACTTTTGTACAAAACTGGAGAGGAACAATTCCAACAATGCATTCTGTTTACTTGCCACTGGACACAGTAGGACAAGATCAATGCATCAAATCTTTTTTTTTAAATAATGTTTTTAAGCAAATTTATAAACATCAGTGCTGTACAGTGCTCTGCCAGGAAGAGTACAGATTAATTTCAATTACCATCACAGAAATGTAAATATACAGAATCATGGACAATACTCAGACATGCACAAATGATACACAAGTTTCTTAGGATTCACCAGCACAGAACTGCAGCTTGTTGATTTCAGTTTCATTCGTGTCGACATCAGCAGGCTTGCACCATATCTAAAGTTTCAGTGGTGTTTGAAATGCTAAGAATAGTGATGAGAAAATTAGTATCATGTGTAAGTGATCTCAGTGTTCACTATTAACAAATTTTATTTCGGGGCTCTCCAGTGGCAGCCCTCCCTAAACTACTTAACTACTTTTCTGTAGAAGTGTGTGATCAGTCACGTGTCCAGTCTAGGCTAGGTTTTAAATGCCAGTAATGCCTAATTGCTGAGCTGGCTGAAGACCCTGGAGAATTACCTTCCTGACCTTGCCCTTGGTATGGCTTAGGGAAAATCATCTGGTGTTGATTCACTTCAAGGGTGCCGGCATTTCTCAACCAAGTTCATCGTCATCGATTAGGATTCAGGCCACACATCTGTGGATTGAGTTAATCAGAATAACAGACACATTGTTAAGGACAATGCTGCTCCTCCAAAATTACACACGGTACAGAAAAAATTATCAAGCATTATAAATGATGTATATATAAAATACAATTGAAAAGTAATTGTGTAATTGTGTAATTGTAAATGTAATTGATTGATAGGGTTTCTATCACTGATATTAATATTTACAGGTGTTTGTGCGCTATAATTTTTGTACTTTTGTATTTTTGTATTTTTTAAGGATATGCAAGTCTGCTGTTTGGTACTTTTCAGATTTGATTACAATTAGGTTTCATTTTTTTAAAACACGAATGCAGATAATATCATTATTTATATTTTTACAGTAATCAAAGGATTTAAACATCAGTTGTTGGTCCTAGGCAACTTGTGAATGTGAAGTGTAAGGTATTCAACTCCTGTTCTTAAAGTAACATATATATATGAAGCGACTTTTGTTTTTTCACTCCAATAGTAGCAATTTAATACATATATATATTAAATTGCTACTATTAAAGTGAATACACAAAAGTTGAGGAAGAGGATGAAAAAAGTCAAAATGGGCTTAAATTATGATACATACAAGTATGGCACAGCACTTTTATAACATAACAAAAAAACAGAACTTGGCAAATTGAATAATCAGACTGCAGTAAACTTTAAAGCAGGGAGAGGAGATCTCCTAAGGGGCATTAAGCTGTTTAAAGGCCAGTGTAATTCTATGAGAGAGGTGGATGAAACTGAACACTACTTAACCAGCACTCTCTCAGCGGTTGGTGGTTGTATTGGAGAACTGTAGGCGCGTTGGGTTCCTGGGATACCAGCCCTCCCCATCTTCCCTCACTCCACCTGAATAACCAGGGCTGGGCCATAGATCAGAGGTGGGCATTCCTGTGTGACAGGGCACCAAGGCCCACAGAGTCCGTGCTTGCGCTGCCTATCAGCGCCTCTGGAGTAAACGGCAACTTTGAAGAGGAGGCCTACAACAATACACACATGGGAACAGCCAAGAAAGGCCACCCAGACACGGTGTGAAGACCGTCATTATCACATAAAATGTTTCCAGTCTGTATTGCTCTCGATACAGGTCCCTGCTTTGTGGATGTAATTACTCTGCTGGTGCTCCTCTTTCCACTAAAGCAGTAATTGTTGTACTGGAAGTGGTTTCATGAGGGAGCTAGAACAGGGAAAAATGACAATGCAAACCAATCATGTTTTGGAGAAAGATGGTTGTTTGTATATTCTCCTTGAGTACGTGTTGTGGAGCGTATGTGTGACCCATTGTGTTTTGGATTTTATATAGTCCATTTATAATATAATTTAATGGTTTGAAAAATTACACATTTTGAGGTTTTCTGTAGTTAACTGAAAAAAAAAGCTAATTGATAGAAATTAATTCAGTGTTAATTTTTAATGCTTTTAGTCTCCTATAAAGTCAAGAGTCAGGAGTATAAGCAGATCAACTCATCTCTTTAAATGTAAGTATGTGAAGGAAATGTCGGTCTGTGGGTTTGTGCTCCTTTCATATTTGTGTGTCTAGTATGGTCACTCTGTGCTGTGTCTGCGTGCAGTTGTCCCATTTGTTTCATAATTTGTATTAAACTTTCTCTCTATTTATTGGACTATGTATCTTTGTTTTGTAAGGGGAACCAGTGTGTAGTGATAAACGCACAGAACAAGTCAACTAGAAAATAAATCAGAAATTCCTGATGAGAGTTATATTACTCCCCACGTTCCAGATAAAATGATGTAAAACAGCGAGTGGGCCTGGGCTTTCTGTGTGGTCCTGAGGGGCACACCCCCTCTTTCCACACTCCTCACTCTGAGCAGTAGGTGAGCTGTGCCAAGAAAAAAAGAGTAAATGACAAACTCTCATAATAAAATACTGAAATCATTTTACTTCCTATATTGTGTTTCTTTAGGTTTCCAACAAATTGTAGACTTTAGAGCTATTTTCTATTCATCACCTGCTATTAGCTGCTGGCTTTCATACTATTATCTATTAAGCTTATTAAGCTAATAGCCTAAATGGCTGTGTTTTACTTTTAGATTCTGCCATATGGAGAACTGAAAGCAGGCCAGAGCTTTAACACTGAAGCTTTGCTTTCCTCCTTAAAGTATCTATCTATACATTATTATTTATAATTTCATTCCAAGATTCTGCTGAAAACTTAAAGGGTTGGTTGAGCAGAACCTCCACTATGAGCATAAGTTTAACTCCAAAAGTGAAAATACCAGCTTTTATTATTGTTGTTGCAAAACAGAGCCGTAAATTGAGAAAAACTTTCATTGCATTGAGTATTGCAAGTTTGTTTGTGCAAAATAGGGTAATGATTCCTGTTCTGTCTAGAAGTATGCATTTTACTTAAAGATTAAAACAAGACCATGTTAAAGAAAACTAGCTCTATTGAAGATTTATGAATCAGTGGTCCTTGTAAATGAGTCTTTTTTTTTTGGCATACCAGGAGGAACAGTGTCCTCAATTTTGAAACGGCACAGCTGATGATAGTGTCTGTGTGACGCATGTTTTTTCAAGCACTTCTCTTTGATCTGCCCGTGTCACCAATGAAAAAGTTTCAGGCAGGAGCATATGGAACACCCACAGACATAACAAGTGACAACAGGACATTAACTGGCTGGGGAGAGCAAGCTGTCTGTCCCAGGAGGCTGACAGGAGTGGCAGGTGTGAAGGGGGCACTGCAGCCACACTGCCCAGGCCAAATTTAGCTCAGGTGGCTAACGTGTGGGGTGGCAGGTAGCAACAACTCTTTTCTTGGGTGGTAGTAACAGCTCCTCTTTTCTTTTTGTTTTCTGTTTTTTCGGCTGGGTGGTCCAATTGCTACTTTTTATACAAATGGCAGAAGACATCAAACGTCTTGTTTTAGATGTTGACAAATAACAAACTGGGACGTCTTGCTGGTGCCCCTGGCCTACCCTGTCTGTGTTCTCTGTGATTGTTCCCTACTACACAGCTCTCACTTTTCTGAAATAACTTTCTAGTGAACGATGCCACAGTGAGGACAACACTAAGCCATGTGTTCCAAAAGGTTACGATTTATTTTATTTGCAAGATGTATTGGACTGCAATATTCTCTTGAATTCATGGGTGAGTGGGTGAGGTGAACTAGAGGTCAACCGATGGTGGATTTTCAAAACCAATACCGATAACAATAATTAGGGTGGGGGGGGAAGCCGTTTTCCGATTAATCGGCCGATTATTTTTCTTTATCAAAAAAACTATATATTGTATAAAATATATAGCACTCGATGTAAAATTGTAGCAGTTTAAATAGATTAATCAAAATTCTGGAAAAATTTGAAAATTGGAAAAAAAATTGGGAGTTATGAAGAATGAATTTATTGGAAAGTTTTTGATAAAATTACAGCATTAATTCAACATTACCCTTTTTAGATCATTGATGAAAATAAACTATGAATAATAAAATTCCAGTAATAAAAAACTTTGGGTACTTTACTTATTTTCAGATAATACTGCTAGCTGTAGAATGTGTAGATATAAAAATAAAGCTGCGGGCGCTGAGAGGCACACATAGGTGTGGTCAGCTGTGGCCTGGGGCAGAGCTGCCTGTGACCCTCACTCTCACACAGGCTCAGTAATAGCGAATGCACTGCTGGCTCTGCTAAAACAGAGACACAAGACAGTATTTCACACTTTCCATTTGTAGATTTGTTTGGTAGAACTCCTTTCTTATTCCTCAAAAAATGCATGTAAATGTAAACATAAAATAAACGTGACTGCACCATGCATTGTATTACTTTTATTTATAGATTTTTGTGTTGAATTTGCAAGATTTGCAAGTAATAAAGGCGGCTGCTGTTATTTTACAACTGGATTAGCAAGGAAACATTAGAACATTCTGTCTCCATGTACACAAACGCCAAATGTTTGTAATCCACACACTTGTTTTACACAAATAAATCAGTTTCAAAATAAGTAATATAAACGAACAGGTTCATAAACAGAAATATTAATCTACAAATAAAAGACTTGTGCAAATAACTCAGTAGGAATGAGAAAATAACTTCATATAAAATATTTTTAAATGCAGCAATTGTTATTCTTCACTACTAAACTGCTTAGGGGACATAAATAATATTTATTGTACTTCCCGATC
This sequence comes from Amia ocellicauda, assembly GCF_036373705.1. Lineage (NCBI taxonomy): Eukaryota > Metazoa > Chordata > Actinopteri > Amiiformes > Amiidae > Amia > Amia ocellicauda. The sequence continues at coordinate 10,234,425 of NC_089853.1, read as the reverse complement.
AAATAAATGTTATAATCTCCTTCGAAACACAGTATATCATTGGTAGAAAAAGTGGGAAATGTTGCTGTCTGAAAGTTCTGAAATGTCCATGCGTGCGGGTTTTCTGAGATACATGTGCTATGTAGCTATTTATAAGAACACAAGAACATAAGCGAGAGGAGGCCATTCGACCCATCATGCTCGTTTGGTGTTCAAGGATCCTATCCAGTCTATTTTTAAATGTTCTCAAATTTTCAGCTTCAACCACATCACCCTGGAGTTTGTTCCAGATTGTGACAACTCTTTGTGTGAAGAAGTGTCTGTTTTCCATCTTGAATGCCTTGAAGCCCAATCTCCATTTGTGTCCCTGGGTGCGTGTGTCCCTGCTGATCTGGAAAAGCTCCTCTGGTTTGAAGTGGTCAATGCCTTTCATGATTTTGAAGTCTCCTCTGTTCCAGGGTGAAAAGGTTCAGTTCCTCAGTCTCTCAGTAGGACATTCCCTTCAGACCTGGAATAAGTCTGCTTGCTCTCCTCTGAACTGCCTCTAGAGCAGCGATATCTTTCTTGAAGTGTGGAGCCCAGAACTGTCCACAGTATCCAGATGAGCTCTAGTGCATTGTACAGTCTGAACATTACTGCCCTTGTTCTCAATTCTACACTTTTGACAATATACAGTACAATACCCTGAATGCCTACAGCTTCCATTTGAGGATCAGTCTTTGGTGTGGAACCTTATCAAAAGCTTTTTGAAAATCTAAGTATATCATATCATATGCTTTCACATGATCTACAGCTGCAGTTGCATGTTCAAAGAACTCTAATAAATTAGTAAGACATGATCTGCCTCGTCTAAACCCATGTTGACTATCTCCAATAATATGGTTTTCATTAAGATGCTCCTCTATTTTCTGTCTAATAATTTTTTCCAACATTTTACAGATGATGCAGGTGAGACTGATTGGTCTGTAATTTCCTTGCTCAGTTTTGTCCCCTTTCTTGAGGATTGGTATGGCATTTGCTGTCTTCCAGTCAGTTGGCACATCCCCTGTTCTAAGTTTCATTTGGAATATTTGAGTTAGAGGTCTATAAATAATTCCCTCATTTCTTTAAGTGCTGTTGGAAATATCCCATCTGGCCCAGGTGATTTGTTTGTTTTTAGTTCTGCTAGTCCCTTTAGTACCTCCTCATCATTTATTCTGATGTTTGCCCTTTAGCTGTTTCACTTCCTCCTTTATTGACCTCTTGCTGTTGTAGTATTGAAAAAAGCTCTTTGCATTAGTTTAATCTCCAAGAGCTATGTTTCATTCTATTTCCCTCTTTGCTTTCCTGATCCCTTTCTTAACATCTCTTTGCAGTTCAAAATATTATTTGTATTTTGTTTTGTCTCTATCCCTTTTGTATTCACTATACAACATATTTTCTTTCTCTTGATATATTTTTGCATATATCTATTAAACCATTTTGGCCAGTGTTTTTTGGTCCTCAATTTGCTAAGTTTTGGTAGCATATTCTTAAAGTATAACCATCCATTTTCAACTGAATCTGTATCCAATGTGCTCCAGTCTATCTCTTCTAAGTGCTGCCTCATACCTTCAAGGTTTGCTTTTCTAAAATTATAGACCATGGTTTTAGACTTGGTCCTTGTTTTTTGAAAGTATGCCTCAAAGCTAGCCATATTGTGATCACAGTTTGCCATTGGTTCTCTAACTAGTGTCCCTCTGACTCTATCCTGGTCATTTGAAAAGTTCAAGTCAATGCATGCACTGTCCTTGGTTGGTTCCCTAACAAATTGAGTTAGAAAGCAGTCATTTACCATCTCAACCATTTCTATTTCTGCTTCTGTAGTCCCAACTGGGATTTCCCAGTCTATGTTTGGGAAATTGAAATCCCCCGTTATAACAGCCACATCCTTGCTACATGCAGACCTGATTACATTGTACAATGCAACATCTTGCTCAATATCTGAGTGGGGTGGCCTGTAACACACTCCTACCACTGATCCTCCAGATCTTTTATTCAAAAGTTTAACCCACAAAGATTCTGTTTCATTACTGGGATCTAATTTGAGTTCTTCTGCCTCAATGTCATTACTGACATATAGTGCTACCCCACCACCGCTTCCATTTTGTCTGTCCCTCCTAAACTGTGTGTATCCTTTCAACTTGTATTCATCCCCATCATTTTCTGTAAGTCATGTTTCTGTCACTCCTACAACATCATAGTCACACGGCAGCACTGTGGCTTCTAGGTCTAACTTCTTGTTCCTTATACTCTTATATACTTATACTTATATTGAGGTACAACATTTCAGGACTTTCCTACTAGTAGTTTCCCTTGTTTTTCTTTCCTTAGAGGCACATCTCCCATTGTCAGAACTCCCTGCCCCCGTGGTCCATAGTTTAAAAGATTCTCAATTACTCTGCACATACGCTCTCCCAATGCATTAGCCCCCCTTCTGTTTAGATATAGACTGTCCGGATTGTACAGGTCCCATCTATCCCAGAAGAAAGACCAATGCTCCATAAATCTAAAGCCCTCTTCCCTACACCAGGATTTCAACCATGTGTTGAATTTTCTAATCTCAGCCTGTCTCCCTGGCCTGGCACGTGGTACCGGAAGTATTTCAGAGAAAACCACTGTTGAGGTTCTGCTCTTTAGTTTCTTTCCTAACTCTTTAAATTTGTCTTGCAGAACCTCTACCCTACCTTTTCCTATGTCATTGGTTCCAATGTGGACCATGACCAGTGGATTCCCCCCAGCTCTGGCCAGTAGCCCGTCTACTAGTTTAGGGAGATCTGCAACCTGAGCACCAGGCAGGCAAGATACCATGCGGGTCTCCTTATCACTAGAACACACTGTGTGACCCATGCCTCTAAGGATTGAATCTCCTACTATAACTACCTCCATCTTCTGGGGGGGAGTGGGCACCATGGTGCTCTGGTGCTCAACTGCCCTCCCGTCACCCTCTGAGCTGTCACTGTCCAACTTGGTGTCCAGCAGTTGGAACCTGTTGGGCAATTCTAGCTCTTGGGGTGTCTCTATGGGTTGTGCACGCCCTGTTCTGTGGTTACGACCTACAGTAACCCAGCAGTTCTCCACGTTTTCCTGCTCAAGGTCTCAACTCTCTAGGTTTTGGCGTGCACACCATCTCTCTCATGGGCTGATTGACTAATTCTTCTATATCACTAATACAGCGCAGATCAACAAGCTGAACTTCAAGATCACATTCCTTGATCTCTAGGATCTCAACATGCCGACAACGTTCACAGATTAAATCTTCCTGGATGAGTTCATCCAGGAAGGCAATCATTCTGCAAACCAGACACTGTACTGGCCACATGCTTCTAAATGTTACGGTATTTTTTACTCTCTTGGTTCCTGTTCCCTAGTCAACTGCTTAACTTTTTCTCACCGAGAAACAGCGCAGCTCTGTCTCAACAGCTGCTTTAAGTAGCTTTTGTGTACCTGCCACCAATTCACACCTAACTGGCTCCCACCTGGTTCCACCTGCAGCAGAATTCCTTCTAGTCCTTGACTAAATCACCTTCCTACAACCTATTTACTTTCACCAACTCAGCAGCTGAACTGAATTGACTTCAATTAAGGCAAACTACAGACAAGATTAACTTTAATTAAGGCAAAGTTTAAACAAAATGAGCAATGCTAAGACTGTCTGAAACTAGGAACACAACAAGATGGCTGCCTTTCACCTGTACTGTCCTGTGTCTCTCTGTGGCAACTTGTAAATACTTCTGTTATAATACAAGCAGAGTCGTAAACAAAGTACCTTCCATTTTATTTTGTTTGTTTTCAATGTTTGACAACTTTTATTGACAACTTGTTTATGTACCTCTACACGAGCATCAATTTCCAGCCAAGCAGCGTTTGCGCGCTGAACCAAGTCACACGCGACAATGAACTCCATGAGGGAATCAGTGATGGTTTTCATTTCACCACTAGAGGCCGTGTTTGTCCCCTATAACCAGGGATATTAATGCGTACAACCCCAAAAAATTATCAGCCATTTATCGGCGTTCATTTCTACTGATTGCCGATAGTTTCAAAAAGCGAAGTTATTGGCCCCGATTAAGCAGCTGACTGATGAATTGGTCAACCTCTAGACTCAACCCTAATATTTTCTCTTCTACAGATAAGTCTTTGTTGTATTTGAATGTAAAACAATAGCCAAAACGACATACAAAAGCAGAAGACAAGTTTTGTATGAATAAATCAGTCGGTAGCAACTGAAGAAGTGTATGTCACTGCTATTTTATGAGCAATGTTACTTAATTACAGTTACTTAATAGAGGAGCAACCAATTAATGATGAATCGTTAAATAACAAATACTTACAAAATGTTAAAATAAAGTAAAAATATATTATAGGCAAAATTAAGAATGTCCATGCTGCATTAACATCTTGGCTGATGCCTTAGATGTCCATAAGACAGGATGTCTAACTAATACATTCTCCTCGAACCATGGTTTTACCTATATTTAGACACATTGAGTGATGATTATGTAAATTGAAATTGTTCAAACCAATTTTTTCTTGACAAATTTCATACCTGAAATGTACAAATCTTCATTTTGTAGCTTCCATAGTAAAGAGAGGCTCCTACAAGTATCCCAAAGAGACAACTAGGGGTTATTATTTAAATAAGACAACTACATTTTACACAATTATTCAATAGTTCATTATCAAAAACAGATTTACTCATCTGACTGGCATGAGTTACATTATTGAATGTCTAGAGGTCTTCATACTAAAGATGCCAGTTCAGGGAAACCTAAACCTTGCAGTATTAAGGTCCATTTTCCTAAATCAAATACACAGGGTTTTGCATGAACATTCTTTCGGTTCCTGGTTTTACAATTGCTCTTTTTTATTGCACTGATCACTAGTTTTGTAAAATTCTCCCAAAATTCGTAATTGCTCTTTCAAGCGTGGCCGTGACAAAACAGACGGAATGCACTTGCTATTGGTAATATGGCAACTGCTGCAGTTTTTATAGCAAGTGCTATACAGTTACATTGTTAATTCCAACTGCTAGGATTCCTGTAAAACATGGCCGGGTTGGGTTACCTGTGCAAGCAGTGTGCAGTTGAAATGCGTCGGGCAATAAAGAGACATACATTCCTCATCAAACGATTAATTAATTTTCAAGGAAAGAAAACAAATGTAGGTGTGAAAATCCACCCCCCCCCAACATCAATTTATTAATTTCCTTTAACCCCTTGCCTTCTGAAATTCTCAAGTAAGTCTGAGATTGGTGGAATAAAATCATCCTTTAAGACCTGGTTCAACAGTGTTCAAGAGGAAATCTGAAAACCTTTCTGACTGGGAACAAGGAACTTGTGGAAGACTCTTGATGTATACAAACTGTATCTCTAACAGTAGGTGTTTTGTGTAGTTTTTTTGCTACAATAAACCAAACCTGTAAACATAAAGTATTCAGTCCTATTTGCACACAGTTTGTCATTTGCTCATGTTGTTTTGGTATTGTCAATTTTAGCTTATAACACCGATGTCTTTGTGTGCTCGTATGATAATTAGGCACCATTTTCATATAAAAATCAACAAGTTCAGCCATTTGGTTAGCTGTGCAGATTTCCCCTAAAATTAACCATTCTGTCTTGAAATATATTTTCAAAGATAGGCCAGGTAAGCTATTTTTATGAGCTAGTGCAAGAAGAGCTTTATGTAAGTGACTATAAATGGTTAAATGAAAGTGCTCTACTTAAACTGTACAATGCAGGGTATATTGCTTTAGCTGGTCCACAAGGACATTTGTCATCATGAAGATCTGAAGCATGCTGTCCCTGTGCAATTTGGAAACAGGTTTCACAATGCCTGACGATGACGTGCTGTGACTGACAGACTGGGGGGGTGACAGGTGATGTCATGATATACTGTATTGCAGTGTCTGCGCTTCAGTGATTGGTAAAGAAAAATCCTGCACAACTGAAATAGTCAGATGGCAATGCAGTATCAGAGCTGGGAATAGGGATTCTGAAAATGATATCGGTGATAGGCTAATTAATTGTCATGTCTGCATTAGTCTGCATTAATGGAAGATTTGGATGTTTAAAAAATAAATACCAATGTAATGGTAAAAGATGTGACCAAAAATCTTAAATTAGAGATGCACATGAAGTAGGAATGGTACATTGGTTTAAGGTTACATTTAGGTTTGTCTACAGATTATTTATTTGAGCAATTTAGCTGGATTTTGCATCAAGTTTACTGATCAAAGTTGTGTTATATTTTTGTCATGGAAGGATAAGTGTCAGAGTACCCAGTACATTTTTTCTTCTGTTAAAGTTAACTAACTAAACTGTCTGTATATTTGTATAGGATTGGATTGAAATTTTATTTTTTGGCTGGTGTAGGGGTTCAGGCTGTGGTCCGGGCCTAAATGTTGATCTAATAGCATTTTGTATTGTATGAAGTCTGTCCATTAAGTGAAATGAATTAATTGTAATCCTTGTGTGAAGCTTTCAATGCAGGTAAATCGGTAGGTATTTTTTGACACACTGATCTTTGTTTATTTCTACCTGGAACAAAGTTTATTCTTTGCTTTATTTTTCTCACATGTGACTCTTAAAAAATTGTGGTGGCAAACCTGTTCATATCTGAAGACATACTTCTTGCAAAACGTTGCATTAATCTTCACTTTTACATTTGAAAAGACCTAATATAAACTGTGCAGGACATTTAGAATACAAAAGTATGTAGTCTTGTGCTACTAGAAAAAGGACCATACTGTTTTTGAAGTCTGGTAAAATTGAAGATTGGTTAAATGTGTTGCCCTTTTGAATATTACCATGTTCCATGCTTCTGAATTGAGGTTTGACAAGTTTATTTTTTAGAAATTCATATGTAGTGAATATCTTTTTTTAAAATTGCCATTAGCAAACACTTTGGCGTGAGTGACCAACATTATGGAGTTTGTCCCAATCAGCACCTGCACATGCTGCCAAATCTCTCCCAATTGCCAACAATTAAACTGAGGTTTTTAAGAAACAGTAGTTGAAAACTGTGCTGGCACATAAAAGTCAATGAACTGCATTAAAACTATTGGCACCGCTTGATGGATTGAAAGATGAACTATTGTTTTCCCATAACAAAATTATTTAACCAACCGAAAAAAGAGACGAAAAGAAAAGAATAATGTGCATAACATTCTATAGCTCCAGAAACTGAAATGGGAGACATGTGACCCTCAGGAAAATATTCATTATCTGCCGTTTTCTTTTTGGGAAACATTAGCCTTTTTCTTTTCTCCCTCTGCTACTGTGCATTTCCACTTGCCGATACACAATCAGTGGGTATCCTCCAAAATATTTGATGAATTTACTCTGGAGCTAGACAGATGTACAGAAAATGTACATTCAAAATAATAACTAGATGTACTGCATAGGTTAATAATTTCCAGGTCTCTACTTCTCAGTTCTCAGCCTTTACAGGCCTACAAGTCCATTCATGTCACATTCAGGCACATTTACAAAATACTTATATCTTAGACTAACTGGATGCTGCTCAGTATAACAACATGACCTCAAAAACTTTACTATGTGATGCTAGGTGAGCCCATATTTAATTTAATTATCATCAAAGTAAAATATAAAAACCTATTTCAGTAAAGCACTACATGGCTCTTGTAATTCGTCCCTTAGTTTTGTACTTGGTAATCAAATTGTAGAAACTACCAGGGATCCTCAAGACTTTTTGGTATCTATGCAACAAATGTTTCAGCTTTGAAAACAACAGAACAATAAAAGCAATCGCTTGTATTTTTTTCATAGGAGACCCCTACCCCAATCTCCGGTCTCTTTGTTTGGGGGGGGTGTTGACTGTGCCCTACCAGCCAATATCAGGTGTAGGTTCTCGCTGTCCACCCTTTAATGCCGGATGTAATCCTCAGTTTCGCTCTGTAATCGGCTCATGCATTGTTTCCTGGCACAGTATTGAAAAACCACATGCTGATCCTTTCCTGCTCCCCGGATTTAGAGAACTTGAGCAAATAATCCACGGTCCCACAATGATGTAAAACATTAAATATTGTTTTAACTATCGGAGGCGCCGGCCTGCCTGCATGGTACTTAATGTGGGCACCGTGCCAGGGCATTTATTGGCACCGACCTCGGAAACAGAGCATGCACACTCGGAGGGAACAAAGCAGCGCTGGGACAATACGGCTGAAATGATGAAAGACATGAGGGAGCTGTGATGTCCCATCCAGCCAGGCACTCTTCCCTGGATCTGGCTGCTCCTGCCGGCACATCCATTGCTATGGCTCTTGTCAGGAGAACCATCAAGGTAGTTTACTTGTTCTAGAGACCAGACGCAACAGCTATTTACAATAGAGTCTTTAGGGGGTTAGTCTATTTTGTCATTTGCTGCAATAGGTTGATCGGGAACCAGTGCACTTGCTTTAACATTTGGGTTATCATACCCATGCTGGCTTTAGCACAAAGGAAAAGCATCACTGCATAACAGTACTCAATAAACCATCTGAAGATGCATTCAACTCTCAGTAATCAAGCATGGGTCTTTGTCTTATTCATGGGATTCTATTTTTTTGAAAACAGACCTAGCTTTGGGAAGCTGGATTGCTGGAGATAATTTTTGGTCAGGTTAACTCTTCAAACAGTTTGGAACTGAAAGTTTTTTTTTTTTTTTTTTGCAGCAGCTTCACGGGATAGATAGAAGTTCAATCTGTAGTCCTACTGTGTCATGCACGTTTGTATGAGGTAATGTTCTTGTAGTTTTGCAGTCCTGGTCCTGATGGAAACTATGGTTACCTATGGTTAACTGGAAATCCTGTCTCCCTCAAGAGCCTCAGTCAGTGAGTTCTAAAGCCCTGCCAGTGGGATCCTTAAGAAGCACGTTCTCCGTGCCCAATCTCATCTGTCATGCTGCTTTCACACTCCCCATTAACTTGAACAATCAAATAATTTCCCACTGAATTAGGAGTGTTTTGACAGCTTGCAAGATAGTGGGTGGTAGGTGGGATACCTCTGCCCAGGGAGCTGGTGATAGGGGTGGGCTTGCATTTTGATATTGGTGTCTTCACATTGTTCATGAAACAACAACTTTAATTTTACATCAGGATTATTGTGTACACAAAGTACATTAATGCACTAAAGAAATCAAACCAGAATTATGTCTCTATATATTTGGTTATTGCAAGAAAACCATTTCAATGTGACTTTAAAATGTGCAGGAATGTGCAGGAATAATAATAATAATAATAATAATAATAATAATAATAATAATAATAATAATAATAATAACTACAATATTGCATTTTCAGAGTGCCATGGCATGCCATATAAACAATGCTGTGTTGTTCAAATGGTATCAGATTTAATATTAAAGTGCAGGACTTTCATTGCACCTAAGGGGCTTAGCTATGTGGAAGTTCCACAGCTCAGAGGGAACTGGAGTGGCTGTGAATAATTGCACCATATCCAGGTATATTTACTCTGAGTGCAGAATGCTTCCTGATTGGATGGCGCTGCAGTTCGCCCCTGTCACTCAGTGGATCCTGTAAACCCAACAGTAATTCATTACTTCCACAAGAACCAGCTGTTTGTTCACCCTGTAAGGCCATTCAGGGGAAAAAGGATAATCCCATTTGCAAAAGACATTTCAGGCTGGCTCATGCTACACTGAAGTCACCTCTGAACGGAGAATTGTTGGGTGTCGAGTTCACTATGTTGGCAGGATTTTCCCAGGGCAGCTCAATTGCTTTACAACCTTTCTTTAGTGATGCACACAAACACATCTTTTTTTTTATCTTGTGCTTTGTGTGAGAAATCAAGCTGGACCTATAATTCCATTTCAGTCTGTTCGTGCTATTGTAAATGTATTGTATTTCTCTCGGGAACCCTTCTTGTACTCCAGTGTTTCTATAGGGGCTCATGATCTATATTTACTTTTTTTTGGTGGGCTAACAGACTTGTAAAATTAATACGTAATTACTTGTGCTAGGACTTTTTCTTAAGTAACCAAAATATATTGCAAATTTGTTTTATGATGCTTTTAATGCGCAATTCATTCAAGAATGAGTAACTTCAATATTAATAAACTTCGAATTTATCTTTACTTTGTGGAATAAATGTGATAGTAATTCAATAAGTCTCAGTGAGAGATTCATGGTTTCTTTGACAATACGAATTTAATGGACTCCACATCTCGGAAGTCTGTGCATTTTTAATATGTATATATACTGTAGATAGACAAAAAGCCATCTTACAATTTAGCAGATATTGAGATATTAATATGAAAATAAAAAGTAACATTGATTTTCACTCTAGGCCTAAATCATTTGGCACCCTGTGTCCTCAGCCACCTGATAAATGTACATCATACTTGCCAATTCAGCTTGTCATACACATTCCTTACACTGTTTTCAGTAGCAAAACTGCAAACCCACATGGTCTTGCCTAAGCCTTGGATTTAGATATTTTTAAATGTTTTGCTGTTTTTTTGGTATGTTTGTTTTAAACACCCAAGAGGTGAATTAGAGGTTTTGTGTGGTGGCAATGATGTCTGATTGTCACTTGAATCCTTGGATCCTATTGACACATTACGTACGTTCCAGATGAATCCTCACTCGCCTGCTGTCATCCTCTTGTTTTTTTAATATTATATTGAAAGTATGACTGAGGTACAGATTTAGAGAAGAAGTTTAGGAAACCATCAGATGCAATTATAATCAAAATAGTTTAAATACTATCAAACCCTCCAACCCATTCCATGTTTTGTTCCATGTTCCATTTTAATGTGATGAAAGGTGCACCTTAACACTGAAGTGCCCCTAAATACTGGATTTTGTTTGAATATATTCTAAAACCAGATTGCCAATAAAGACTTTCCTTGACGGCTTTCTCCAAAAGAGGAGGACCAAAACAGGTGGCGACAGTGTAACACCATCTGTAAAACACATATTATCAGCAGAAAATGTTATGCTGAACAGTGCCTGTTCTATTGTAATATCATTCCAGCAGCCAGACCTCTGGACGCATTGTATAAAACCTACTTTCAACATGTTTTTTTTAGCAATATTAAAACATGTTTATTACATGTTTGTCTAGCAAAGTATTTCCAATAGTTTTGTTACCAAGTTTGACAATTTCAATTTTCTGAGATGTACCTGTTTCTATTTATTGAAGTCTGTCTGCCTTAGATTATCACCTTCGATTCATGCTGATATTTCTTGACCAACATAGTAATATATTTATGCTTCACATCCTCTGTTTATTACATTAAATGTATTTCATGTTTATACATTGGGAGTGGCTGATCCCATCAAATATATCAGGGCTAACTTTGCTATTAAATTACACTAGTTATTAAAACATTACAAGCGGTTTAATTATAAAACATATGAAATGTATCAGTATTTCAGTTTACCTCGATAATGTGGATTCTTTCCCACAATTATTTTAAACACATGAAAGTTCTGAGCATTTTTTAAGCATATTTTAGCTGTGACACAATACAGAATGTGTCCATATTAATCTTCATTCAAAGGTCAGGAGTTTTTTTTGTGATAGCACACAAAATTAATTGATATAAATTAGTTTTTGATTGTGTTTAGTCTGCACTGGGCCCAGGCGATGTTAACAGGTGGAGAGTTCCCCCCGGTGTCAAAAGTGGCCTGAAATTGGCACTAGCAGCCTCTAAATTACAAGTTTGCTTCCTGTGCCATGACCCCAGGTCTCTGACCCACAACTGCAATGTATTTTGTGTGACTAACAGCTGTAATTCCCCAATTATCATGCTGCCTTCTCCCACTGCGCTGCAGGTTTAGTTACCAGGGGGTTCCAGCCAAGTTCCAGTCGTACTCCTCACACATCTCCCCTCGTGCCTCAGAAAAAACACCTTCTGCCTCGGGGCGCGTTTAAGGTGAGCCACAGCCGTCATATTTCACGGGATATGACTGGCAGCACACACGCACAGACAAAATGCCTCTTCTCTCCGGGCTGTTTTGTATTGTCCCTAACCAGTCACTGCTGCGGGTCATTTCACATTCTAGGGTTCACTGTGTGGCCGGCTGTGTGTGCTCTGTTCCTACAAGAATGGGTGCTAGGCAGGCATGTGCAAAAGGTGCCCTTCCGTGCACACAGTCCTGGTGCTAGGGGACCAGTAGGTGGCAGACTTCTATCTGAAAATACGACCTTTCTTTTCTAAGAGCAGAGGCACTAATCCTGGTAGTGTAGTGTAACTGGTCAAAACATGGTGACTGGAGCGTAACTCCCCACTCTGCACACTGATCAGTTATGAGGAATCAAGGGTGGTAACCAGTGAAATGGATAAGCCTTTCTAAGTAGCACACATTCCAGGGAATTCATGTTATAGTTCAACCTTCGCTTTAAATGTTCATTCATCCTAAGGAGATTGTGTACACATGTGATAATTGTTTTATTATGCCCTTGTTGTGACACTGGCTCAAGAGGAGTCTTGTTCTGTTGTCCTGAGGTTGTCCTACTCAGCTTATTCCAGGCTCTGCTCCTCAGGGAATGCTATGCTTTCAAGCTACCAGTGTACACCCCACGAGCACATGTTATCTCTCTTCTGAAATTACCTAAATGCGTGCACTTAGTGTGAATCGTTAAACTACTTTCAAGGGATTTGCCTCCTCCACCTGTTTTCAGTGTCAGTTTAAATTGTATCCACTCAGATCAGATACAACACAATAACGTTTTGTACATTTCTTAGTTTTTTTGCTCTTCTAGAAACTCAGACTGACAGCTAAATCTGACCAGGTGTCACTAATCAACAAACCTGAGCTGTACACAAAATTTCATTTGACAACTGAGTTGTTAATATGTGTCATATTTACTCCGTTACCACAGATTGCTGTGTCACGTGGGCAGTGTTTTGGGAATTGAAATGCAGCAGAGTCTTCCCAAACTCAAACGCTTTGGCTCCCTACCAATGTACACCGCCTCATTCGATTAGGGTCTGTTGTAAGATTATGCAAACCTCATCCAATGTATTCCAAATGTTCAGAATGTGCTTCCCATTGAATCTGGGGCCAAAAGAAACGCACCATGTTGAAATCAAGGTTTCATTTCCAACTCTTGTTTTTAGTACCGGATCCAAAGCTGTCCCGATTAGTACCCCTGGAGTGAGATCTTGGCAGGGAGACTTCACACCCTCTCCTCTCCTGTCCTTTCTTTTGATTAACCACTTTAACCACACAGGAGTGATTCTTAATGGTACCTGTTCCAATTACTTCAGACAGGAATTTAAACAGTTTAAATGTATTAAATTCTATTTGTTTTAGCTTATTGGTTAGTTAACAAATTCATAGTAAGTTATAGGAACTACAGACCTAGGATGCTGCAATTACAGTTATAAAATACATTTACATGTAAATATGTAACCTAAATGTATAGCTTTAACTGCATATATCTGTTTCTTGTGTGACATTTGTCTGTACCACAACAATAAAAATAATACACATTTACAAGTCACACATTTACCTCCTGCATCTACTATAATGATCTGACTCATATCTGGTAAAGATGTTAACTGTTTTTAAAGCTTCTTTTTTATTTTATTAAATTTAATTGTATTGAGTGGTGGAGTCTAAAAAACATCTCTTTAATAATTTGAGAGAGTATCAACCACATGTATTTATTTTATTTCTTATATCTTCATATACTCACATAAGTTAAAAGTGTTATACACCATGTACACCTCCAATGGCAGTGTGTAAGTGTTCAGGATTTGGGATGACGTTCTAGTCCTTTGTAGTTTGGCTGGTAAATATGTTAACGGCAAGATGGCAAGCATCTGCTGGCTCTCTGTGCTCATGCCTTCTTCGGGGCGATGATCTCTACGGCTTGGCATAGCGCGCGAGTTATCTCGCTGGCTCAAAGAGTGATTTCAACAGTGAATCAGGCTGGTACACTTCATTCTGCTAAAGTAACACAAACAAGCGGTTTTATCCCATGAATCACTCCCTTACTGGATATTCATTCTGTCCTCCATGGGGTCTATTATTAGCAAGAATCTGGATGATGGTGAAAGCTGCTGGTAAGATACACTCATAGCAGAGATTTTCAAGCTGTGTCTGCCAGAGTAAAGTTTCATAGGGTTATTTTTGCTCATCATGGCCTTGGTAGTACACATTCCCCTTGTCCCATAGCCTGTATTTCTCAAGTAGCCTGCCTATCCGGTAAATGTTGTATTTTGTATTTATTATAATTATTTATTTTGTAAATTGTGAGGTTCTCTCTCTCTCTGAGAAGCTAGTCTCAGTCTCTTTTCATAGTTGGCACATCGTTGTTTAGACAAGTTTTTAATGGATTCTTCAAACACAATTATTCGTACCTACAAGGGAAGATCAGAATATTTCATTGTACTGAAAGGTTATTGTCGAAAGAGTACATGTTACTATTGACAACGGACTGGGACTTGGACATATTTATATTGTTTCCTTATTGTGATATTTTAGTTTTAACGTTTTTTTGGCCTGTATCAAAAGTGAGAGTCTAAAACGCTTCATGTGCTTAAACATAACCATTACTTGTCAAACTTTGTAATCCTAATGTTACCAATAAAAGATGGAGATAATTAAGTAACATTAACAATCTAATAATGACATGAAGCCTTGCATATAATCTGTGCTTATATGGTTTATCGTACATACAAGATAATTATTATAATAAGTTGTCATATTTACAAAATAATAAAAGCATGCCCTTTAAAGTTTAGACTTCTCTGCTTTCTGTACCTAGTTCATATGTAGCACCACCCTCATCCAGTCATTTAGTGCAGGTTAAGTCTGTGGTTGTGCTCTGATCAGTAACTTCAAATTAATGGTGCACAAAGGTTTGGGCAGGGGTGAGTTTTCATAGGGGATCCTTGCCGAACTATACATCAGCAACCAATGCCTGTGGTTTTGAGCCTAATGAGTTCTGACCGTTTTTCTGTCTGACGTCAAAATATCCTTGTCTTTGTGGACTAGACTTCTATTAAATGGAGAGGGACACATTGCGCTCGTGTGTGTCTTTTGTGTTTTTCTGTGCAATCACATTTATTTATTTTTCATAATTCATTGCATTTGGTGTCATTTGTAATCCTTCTGATAAGCTGGACACTTGAATGCTTAGAATATGAATGTCAGTAAAAAGTCCAAGGGTGAATTGTGGGTGGATTGTCTTTCACCTTCAAATAATCAGGGCTCTCGTCAGGTTCACAGACAAACTAGGACTAATGCTGACTTGGACTGCATTGAGGACAGATTGTACAGATCCATTACAAATTAATTACTTTGCCTTACATTGACCTGCACAGCTATCAGTCAGTCTTAAATGGATAATCAGGGTCACACTGCAGCAGGTTCTGTCCATACAGCACTGACTGTAAATGTTTGAAGTGGCTGACTTGTATTTTGAAAGCAGTGCTGTGTTTGGTAGGGTCATGACCGGCGTTAGCTTCCCCAACCAGCAAATTCAAAAGCATATGACACCTAGCATAATGTATGACAGGGTGTACAGTATGGTTTGCATTCCGTTCTAAAAGTATGTTTTGATTTACTTGCATCCAAGGCACAACCCGTCAGCTATGGCCAGGTTGGTGGGAGTATTTCATTGAGGTGCTTTTGAAAGTGTGACTGCAGTGACGTCAGTTATAAAGAAGGGTCACTGTTGTAGACTATTAACTGGCACTCTTAAATGGAAAAGGAGTTATTTTTAACTTGAAGCCTTCTCAATTTTAGGTATAAGACTATAGTCGATACTCCCACCCCATAGAGAGAAGATTATTTGTGTCCCTTTACCTCAAGGCAAGCAACAAATAAATAAATTATAAAAATCATACTTAAACAAATACAATAAATTATATAAATTATACTACCTCACATCACTAGAACTGTTTTTAAGGTATGTTCCATTGTGCATTTAATTCTGGAATGGGGGGATACAGACCCCTCCTGTTTGCCCTTTGACCTCGTCCAGGAGGATGTTTAAAAACAAGACAAAAAAAGTGTTTTGGTTATTATTATTACCCACATCCCTGAATGGTTAACACGGCAAATGATATCAAAACAAAAGGAAAAGAAAAGGCAAAATATATATTTTTTGTATTAGTCATTCATGTGTAAGGTGACTGTGATAACATTACCTTGTTTCCTTGCACTGGTTTACTTTCATCTGACTAATTACTCATTGTTTTGCGTATTGGGGATATAGAAGACGGTTTGTCAAGTAATTAAAAGTGGCACAGTTTAATTTAAAAAAAATATTATTAAATGTTTGACTTTAAATTCCTAACTAATTGATTCTTGGTTTTATTGCCAAGAGGTCAATTTTTTAGGTCTGTATTATTGTTCCTTATTATATGCCCTGCAGGCCAAAAGTGTTCCTCAAAGATCCAAGTTGTGGCCCCTTGGCTTCCTCTAAATATTTACACTATGCGGTTCCTCTACATTTGTTATTTATATTACTTATTTTCATAAAATTTAATTCTATCCCAAAATCACAAGTTCACTTATTTATCAAGTAAATTGCATGTGGCATCATGCATATATTAAAGAAATACTCTTACTAAAGAAATAATATACTCATATTAATGAAATATATATATTTTAGAAATCAAGATTGAAGGCACAGTATACCTTTTTAATGCAATAGAGAGCATTTTAAGTTTAAACCTGTCCATTATGTTACTTGTTATGGTTGAGCTTTTTTTTCTGCAGTTCAGATATTTTTCTTAACTTTACTGTGAAGCAGTCTTCAGTGTTTTAAAATAGGGGATTGGGGGACACAACAAAGATGTCAAAGGAGACAGCAGTGTTAGGTTACGAAGCAGCATGAAGCCTGTTCATTTTATCATGTAAACCTGAGAAGAACACTGAATGCTGGAATCCAGTTTTTGACTATTGTATTTCAAA
Source organism: Amia ocellicauda (assembly GCF_036373705.1). Classification (NCBI taxonomy): domain Eukaryota; kingdom Metazoa; phylum Chordata; class Actinopteri; order Amiiformes; family Amiidae; genus Amia; species Amia ocellicauda. The sequence goes on along the minus strand of NC_089853.1, from coordinate 10,217,528 downwards.
TAGCCAGGCAAAAATAGTAAACAATGCAGGGAGTCCTTAGAAAGGGCCAAGGGGGTAGACTGCAGTCACTCTAAAACAACGACAATAAATATAAAATTCCACTCAGTAAACTTGCTTAAAAGCAATATCAGAAATTCAATTATGTTAGCTGATGAAGTAACATCATTTTTGAGGTAGCATTCACACATCCTACAGGCCCTTGACTTTGTATTTAGCATTGCAGCAACATCATCATGGTAACTAAATACATACAGTGGACTTTATACAATTCCCCTCCCTGTTATTGACATTCTTTTTTTTTTTTTTCTATCTCATATAATTTTTCTTGAAACTTGTACTAACACTTGTAAATGATGTGTTTAAATGTTTGAGGAAAATTATTATCTGTGATTTTTGATGCCCAGAGTAAGATTTTTATTTAGTTTTTATAATCACAAAGACTATTATATACAAAATTCCGCTTGATCTCTTGCAGTATAATAATTGTATTGCTTAGTTCCACTAGATCAGATAATAATTTGCAATCCTCAGTGTCAATCCCGGGGACTTCAGAACAACTTTCCTTGGTGGTTGGGTATTTGTATATCGGTCCTACTTTGTAAAACCAAGATTGTTTTCAATAAGCAATTGTCAACATCATTCAGAAAGTCTCATCAGATGCTTTTAATGATCAGTCTTATATAGTCCCAAGAGTGAGTGAGTCAGTGGCTGCTTAGAGGAAGGTCCACTTGCATCGCATTTGACTAAGTGTGGGTCCATTACAACACTGACCCTTTTTACCTATATTGTCAATAAAGTCCCACTTTTGCCCCAGTGCTAAGAGCCGTCACATTACACTGCTCTAATTAAGCAGAACCTTTCTCCAGGACATCAATCTGAGTAATTTCTTGTTCACAACAAAAAGCTGATAGATCTTCTCAACTGTCAACGTTGGACTCGCCCTACCTCCGAATGCCTGCCTTTAAAAAGCGCACACGCACTGGAACTCGATGAAAACACCATTTAAAATGACGGTCGATACATATGGCTACTTCATTGCTAAAACGTATTCTTTTAACACTTGGCAAGAAAGTGGAAAAAAAAAGTACCTTCTGAGGTAGAGAACATATTATAAATGGGTCCCAGGGGTGTATTCTGGAGCGATAAAGTCCAAACCTTTATTCCCTGGAGTTCTGATTCCCTATGTAAGAAACGCAGAGGGCAATAGTGCGAACTATAGGATCCAGGTTCTGTCAGAGGGGGAGCACTGGTGTAACCGAATCATTATTGAACATTTCATCAACCTCCGCAAGTTTAGAGTTGTTTAAGAAATAGTATATGTTAGTGGTCAGCCTCTAACTAACTATGATCAATTACAGGTTGCAAACTTGACTTCTTTAATTCAGCCAGCCTTTGATGACTAGAGCTCCTTCTCTCTGCTCTGGATGTTCATTAAGCGATCACTTGGAGCAGGATGGTTAATTACAGGCACTTAGTGGAAGGTAGCTTGTGCTGGTCACTTGCTGTTCTATTAATTTGATTTCTCTCTCAATCCTTCTGCCGATTATGTCTGGTACAGTACAGACTAAGCATGATTCTTATCAGGGTCTGAAAATCTCAAGAGGAACAGGAGCAATTTGTTCTTTGCAGGATATGTTGTGTAAAAGCCTACTGTTGGGGCAAACTGCTAACAGTACAGCAGTTCTGGTTTCCACTCTTCAATTGGAATGACTTTCACTTAAAACAAATATATACATATATTGCAATCAAGGATGGAATATAAAAATCTGCCATCACTCCATTTTTAACAGCCTATGGAGGAGGGAGGGAATTTTTATTTTTTCATTCAGTTTTCTTCTGTATCCCAAGGTGGTCCAAGGTGAGGTGGTGCTTTCCTGATAGGGCTTTTTAACAGCTGCATTACTACTCAGAGTGCTCACAGCTCTTCGCCTGGTCCCACTGCACCACTGCAGTTTGTGTCCTTATACTTTTCCTTGCAATTGATGGGAATGCAGTGGGGATATGAAGATGAAATAAAAATAAAACCTCAATCCTACAAATGCTGTTACTTCAAATATTTCATCCATTTTGAAAAGCCACACTTAGAAATAAGACATTCAAGTTAACATAACACAGCACCAGAATTAACTAAATTTAAACACAGTGGTGTATGAGGAATACAAATTCCGGGGGTTTTATCATTCATTCCAGCTTCCAGTTCATGGTAATTTAGGATAATGTGTTTCCAGGGGGGGAAGGAGAGAAATATAAGTTAACCTGTTATCGGGTTACTTAGAGGTTGTGTCTGCTAGGATCAGGCCATTCACTGCATGCAGTAGTTTGATTAATAGCAATACGCTAAAATAACAATGGGCCCTGCCATTTGCACATAATGCAGATATCATTGGCGGTGGAAGTGGCGAAGGGCAGGTTCAGAGATGCACCGAGAGGTCAGACTGTCAGTCAGCCAGCAGACAGGGATGAAGGGAGACAATCCTGGTAATCTGTAGGTAAACAGTGCAGCACTGGTTGCACTCTCGGCAAGGTCATGTGCAGAATATTGTGTGATGAAAATGAATAGGGTTACTCATTTGGGGGATTTAGCAAAGGGCCATGGAGGTGATGAATTGGGTTCTGCTGTGGATTTTTGTCCATTCCACATATTATATAGAAACCATGGAGGAGCTGCAGAGGGATTTGTCTTTGTTTTCCTGTATGCAATAAAATAACTGAATACACTGCATTTCCATGTAGTATATATATATATATAAACTTTAACAATTAGGAATAATGTTGTTTTTCCTATCTGATGTCTTCAAGTGCGTCCTTGAAAAATATTGAAAGAGATCGATATAGATTTATATTTATTTTCTTAAAAATGACACCTGAGAATCTTTGACAAATACCATGTTGGTGGGATATGTGTTTATTTTAAGGTAACTGTGGTAGCCTGCAGTAATAGATATGCACGGTAGGCCGTACTCTTTATTTACTCAACTGCTATGGTTAAACCTAATGCCAATGGTTAGGTTTTCTGCATGATCCATGTTAATACAGATAAATGACTCTCAAACCAGGAAGTCAGAACCTAGCAGGGGCATGTTACAAATGTAATTGTACCGTGAAAAGGTCTTCATTTTTATGAGATGACCTGGTGGAAAGGTGATAAAAAAGGAACAGAAGAAGATAAGTCTTACAGCCCATCCAAAAGGAAAACTATTTAATAAAAGCAGTATAAATAATCCCCCCCTGAAAAAATAAAGTAACGTCATCGTAAGTAAAACTTTGAATGTTTCACTGTAGCTTCTAAATAACCGTTTATGACATACAAGTTGGCTTCACATTTTGCTTTATTAGTTGTCCTCGACACATTTTATGAAATATACAAACCATGTTTTTCATGATTTTTAACTACCTTGAAGATATCTTGACTACTTTTAAGATATTTGTGAATTTTTAATTATTCAATTGTGTATACAACAAATAAAATACAATTACTTTGAGTAATGTATCAATTCATTTCATGATATGTTTTTTGTTTGTTAGATTCTTTCTTCTAGTAGGACAGATCCAAGATGTGTTCTATACAATCCAATTAAAATTGTCAAAATGTAGTTTTGTTTTGCTGTGAGTACAGGCTCATTATGACTGTTACTGTTTTTTTCTTCTTTTACAGAAACCCTATCTTTAAAGGGTTCAAAAAAAAAAAAAAAAAACCACATGTGAACTTTACATTGTTATGACAAGTAGTTTCAGTAAGTTTTCTTCCCTCCCATTTTTATGATTTCTGCTCTTTATTTCTGTTTTGCTTTTCTGTAATGTAGCTAAAAGGTTTGGGTTTAAAGGTTTGGGTTAGAATACTCTAGTTTAGAGTACAATCCGTCACTGGGGTACGTTTTGTTAAAAGCTGGGCTGGATCAGCGGGAAACGACTAGATTTCAGCAAATCTAAAGCTGGACAATGTCTCGCATGAAAAACAATGTTCATTAAAGGGCAAAGTAATGTGAAGAGAGGAAATCTAAATCCTTTCTTAACTAAAGGATTTCCATAGAATGATACTGATACTTTCTCAGACTACTTAAGTCATTTTGCAAAAAGTCTTCTCTGTCATTTAAATAATACATCAAAGGATGGGAGGAACTAAACCTAATTTTGAAATGTATTTATACTTCTAAAATCTTTCATCCAGGAAAAAAGCAGTATTGGATCAGGATCAGACCTATGTGGGCTCCTGGTCCATCACTTGGCTATTGCAGTATAGTCATTTCCATGCAGTAAACCTGTATAAATTAACCAAGCAGGTGTCTATGTTCACCTCATGAGACATGCTTTAAAATGCTGTTTATTTAATCTTTATTATTATTTTAATTTTATTATATTAAATAAAACACAAAGTTACAAAGTTACACTCTCCTTGATAATTTCCAAAGCACAACATATAGAAACTGTATATTTATATTAATGCAGAATTGTAAAATGTGACTTTCCAAGAGCAAACCCTAAGTGTTCTCGTATTCTTTTCTATTCCCAGGCATTTAACTAAATTATTAGACCAGATTCTCAACACTTCATCGCTTTAAACACTTGAATGCTATTTGTGAAGCTCATAAGGGGATGACCTTTCATAGGGGATGGCTGCAGGCTAAAATGGTCATCATAAAGAGATTAGTGGATGTGCTTATTACACATGCTAACTTTGAGTTGGTATGGAAAATAAATACATTGTAATTTATGTATTTTTTTTGTAAAATCAAACCACCAAACTTCTTACATGGGTGTTTCAAACATCTTGTATGAAGGGACATCAAGCTTCCGTTTCCATTAAAGATTGGAAATTGAGCATTTCTTAGTATCAGCTTTATAACGGTCAGGTTTTCTCTAATATTCCTATTACAAGTTACATTCTCCACATGCTTTTGTGGAAGTGTAATTACACCAACATAGGTGGGTTCTGTTTTTACCATCAATGGTTGTTTTGTAGCCTCGAACAGTGTCTGAAGGGGTGACCCTTTTAAAATATCACAGCCAAGGAGAAAGTTTCCAGCATGCTTTACATTCCCTAATTCTTAGTTCCATTGTTCATTAAAGATCAAAGTGGACACAGAATGGCTCTGGTATCCCTAACTTCCCAAAAGAAATCAAAAGGAATCTTAATTAGATATTAAAACCCCAGGCAAAAGGAAAGGTGGCTCATCTCAGTCCAATTATTTGCACTTTTGTCTGTCATCGTCTTTATTAAACTTATCTCGGAGGAAATCCAGTAAGTGTACATGCTGACTGCATACAAGGAAGACATGCCAGGAGAGCAATGTGTTTCAAAGAGCCCCTTCGGATCTGAGGCAGCTAGTGAGGAGTGGCTGCTGAGTGCTGTGCATGTGGAGAGAGGCCTGCTACAGTCATACAAAATTGTCCATATCAGGTGTGAAAAGCGAGACGATTGCCCTGTGATTCTGTGTGTGTATGTAATATTGTAAAGACAAGGCAACTGATAACTGCTTGTATAACTGTAGACTGCATCTATAATAGGGAATCAGCCTCCATTGCATTGGCACACAAACATAATCATGACTTTGAATGTGTCAATTCTGCTGCATTATTCCTGTCTGAAGTTATGCTGTTCTCTCTGAGCTTGTTTAGGATGATCTGTTCAGAGGAGGTCTCGATACGCAAATTCTGTTGTGAACAGCTTCCTGGATAATTTCTACAGTTGTTTACAATTCACTGTCTCATCACATCAATTTTGTTACATTTAGGCGATAATTTACTTGGCAGCATTTTCAAGAAATGTATCATGATTCTGCATATACATATAGCCAGAAGAAAAGTGGAAAACAGCATCCAGGTTACAGCACCTGCTTTGGCCTCTTAAATATTTAAGTCTCCAAATCAAAAATAACTTGGTTAATGACTGAGGATCCCACTAAGTTAATTGAAATATGGTACTGATTGCTATTTAAAAAAAAAAAAAAACATTTGTAAAAAGAGCTAAAAGTGAAGTTAAAACTTCAATACAGGCAATTTTTATTTTTTTGGAGGAATAATTACTTATCTGAGTTTTATACAATGCATATAAGCATACCAGAAATTCATACAGCCTAGACCTTTGAACTGAGTGAGTCCTGTAACGTGATGGCAATTTTATAAGTGCATATCTTTTTGTCAGATTATAAACGATAATGATAGCAAACACCCAGCAAATTGTATATTCATTGTTATACTGGTAGGCCACTGTGCATAGATTGATTGCAAGTGCATGCCCTCTAATTCAGTGGATCTGTAAGCATCATCACTCATTGAACAGGTCCATGAGGTGTCTATTTAAATTGAAGCTATGTGTAAAATCCTATTTTCCATGCAAAATTCTTGGCTTGTGTTCCATGTTTTACTGGATTTATTGCATTAGGCTAATTTTTGCACAGGTGGAGAAAGGTTGGATTGCAGACAGAGCCCAGGGTGTCTCTAACAACACACATGGAGCTTGCACAGTAATCCTATCTCTGATTGCAGTTACTTCTTAGTGTGATGACTGTTGTTCTGTTGGGGTAGAAGACCATTCGGCTTGTCAAAGGTCGTTCAAGTCATAAATTTATGAGACACTGGATGATCACAGCTAGTTAAGGGGAAAGGTGACACACATGAGGAAATATTCCCTAGGGGTTTCACAGAGTGTTCAGCTGCTTTCAGAATAAGTTTCAAAATGTTTGAAATGTGGGAAAAAACGTTTTACAATTAATGACAATCGAGGAATTAAATATTCTAATTTAGAAATAGTGTTCAAGCATTTGACCATTTCAATGACTTCAAAATCAAAGGTTACAACTTATTGAAACTGGGACTGACAAAGAGAGTCTTCCTATTAAGCTACTTTGATATGTTTTGGGGAATACATTTGAAGCCCCTCTGTGGTCTCCTAGTCTCAAAGGTTGCCTAGATGATTTCACCCCACACCCCCGCTGTTTTCTTTTGGATGTCATGCACTGATTCTGAAATGCTGTTGTGGTTTTAGCATGTATTGCTCAGGACTCTGCAGGCGGTGGATTTCTGAGAATTAATTCTAGTCATTAGTTTTATGTTTCTGTGTTTAACTGTAAATCCTCATTGGAAGAATGATGTAACCCCGAGCTGCTGCTGCTGATGTCGTACTTGGTCCAGATGTGTTGGCTGAGAGGCCAGACCATGTTTTGTGCTCCCACACCCCCCTCATACCCTTTACATCGACAGAGTCTTTCACAGGCCTGTCAAGCTGGCCTTTCACTCTACATCTCAGCCTGTCAGTGAAGCCAACGCTCAAATTGCACCCTTCCAAATACAAGGCCAGAAGCTAGGGCTGGATTTCTGAGTCTGAGCTGTCGATTGAGAATTAATTCTCTTCAGATCCTAGGCATTAGTGCTTGCTTTCAGCGGTAATAGCTGTGATTATACTTTAGACATAAATGTACTTCCTGTCTCGGAAGGTCAGTTACTGTAACACTACTTTGGGGGGACAGTTGCCTGTAACATGTTAGCAACATAATGCAAAATGTGTTTTTGTGTGTGGCACGTTGCAATGCCTGTATGCAGAGCTTAATATTTGCCAGAACAGAGCTCAGAATCTGAGCCCTCCCATCAAACTTGTCACACTTAACTCCAGTTCCTCCGCCACCCCTCATACATCCACTCTCTCACGTTCATATTTAGCTCCAGCATCTCATCAGTTACAAATTAAGCACTCCCTGTATGTAGAGGGTGAGGCATCCTCCTTGTATACAAAATAAATTAAATGGTTTTAATGAAAAATTATTGCATAACTTCATATGTAAGTCGCATTGGATATGGGCATCTGCTAATAAATATATCATAATAAGGATGAAAGCTCAATTAGTGAATATTTGATTTCTAACACAATTCTTCTGAATCATTGCATTTTAGACATTGAGTCACATTACTACAAGCAGATGTAGTGGTTGTCTGAGAAGATCAGGCCCTACTTGCTTGGCTTTGTGAGATAAGAACATTTCACAACCCTCAGTGCACTTGTACAGTACATTCCAAGCACTGGAGTATGTTTAATTAATAACACTATACATTTTACACACAAAGACAAATCAGTTGGCTCTAGATCACATATACCCATATATTTTGAGAGGATGCTAATAACTTAATTTACAGATTATATTTTAGTTTAAACTCAGTTTTAAACTTTGCATGCATGTTTTGTCAATTTGAATGAGGGAACAAGTTCAAATTAATTACAGTATTGTTCTGTGTGTATGAATGCAGGAACTATTGTATTGATTTGTTATTCAGAAATAATCAACTGGGAAAGACTAACTGACACCAGTTTGATAATTTACCACCTCACCTGTACTATATAGTAAGAAGCTTTGCTGTGTATTTGTGTAGGTATGCGTTATAAAAGAAATGAAATGATTTTAGGACAGTGCACAGCTTGACTTCTTGAGCTGTGCTACTGAAAAGCACATGGGCTCCTTTCAGTAATTCACTGCTTGCTGTTTATTTATATTAATGTTTCAGTGCTAATACAATACAGTCCCTACGTGCTGTTTACCCTGGATATCTTATGAAATATTTATTTCATTTTGAAAAACTTTTTTTTTTACAAAAAATATAATTGGTCTTGACGTTATAATTTCTCAGCCTCAAACAGATTGTTTTATTGAAATAAAACAGATTTTTCTTTAGGTTTATGAACAGAGGATCCATTCCAACTTAATCTGTAAGATTTACCTAATATTTTCACACTTGCCACAAACTACCCCATAAAACACTCTGGTGTCAGACCCATTGAAGTGAGAAGCAGCTGATCTGTAATGTGTTCCCAATACCAGACACATGTTAATGAACTTATAGCAATAATGGTTTAGACCTGTAAATAAACAAATGAACAAACAATAATTTTAATTTAGGAAGCTAACTAGAGTTGTCAATCTGTTTGCTTCATGGAGCAAGATTGCAAATAATGTATTAGTTTTTTTTGTCTTCCCCTCCCCCATTTTATATAAAAGCTTGAGGATAGATTTCAGTATCTCTGGCCATACTTGAGAATAGATTAGTGTGTCCCTGCCCAAGGTTATAAAGGTTAAGTTGATGATAGCTGGCCAAACAAAGGGACTTATTACTGATGGGCTTCTACATGTAAGGAGGTGTCGGGTCACTTCCTGAAAAGGTGTCTGAGGACAAATGTCATGCACTTTCTCACACGGTCAATCACTTTTCCACACTCTCTGGACACTCCTGCCCAGATCCATAGCTTTGTGATATCCATGTGCTTGTCGTTGTCATTAAAGGCAACTACTTCATATGATTCTAACATTAGGATGTTTTCCCACACTGCCCATTTTAAGTAAATGACCAGGGATCAGACTTTGTTTGTTTGGCAAAAGAGGTAATGATAAAAGGGGTGAGGACAGGAGTGTCTGATGAAACGAGTGAGCTTTAATCAGTGGGCCTCCACTCAGTCGCCCATCACACTGAATCAGTCTGAACCGACAACGAGAAGAACAAAGGCTAATTTGACTAATTTGAAACTCCTTGCAGCAAATCTCATTGGCCACTGCGACTGACAACGCAAAAGTATAAAGACTTCAGATTTATGTTTTTCTGTTCCTGATGAAAAACACGCACATATACTTCCAAAATATGACAGATTATGGTTCTGCAATTACATGTTTCAGCAATGTTACCAATCATGGAGTTTACTAGGGATTGCATACAATGTAATAGTAATCTGTTTTATGTTATATTTGTAGTTTTATTTTTCTATTGTTTTTCTTCATTACATTTTAGTTAAATTATAAAATTGGAAGTGCATTTCTATGCTCTGTATATTGTTATTATTATTATTATTATTATTATTATTATTATTATTATTATTATTATTATTATTATTATCATTATCATGTATGGAGTTTTGAAAAAGAAGGAGGATCATATATGATACAAGCATTTTAAATATACAGTATCTAGTGTTTTTATTTTTGGCACTGTAAGGACTCTAAAATAACCTTTTTTGTTATTTAGTTATTCAGAAATAATCATTAATAACTGTTCGTGTCGTTTACACACTTCAGCTGGTAAGTTTCTCTGATCGCAATACATGTGTCAGTCCAGTTTCTTCTGAGTGGCGGACCAAGCAGTGATTTGACTTTATTGAAAATATTACAAACGCTTCTACGCTAACAGGAAGTATTAAAATCGAAAGCCTATTTTAAAGGTTGTTAAATATAATGTACCCTGTCTCTACCTTAAGACCTGTGGTGATAAGATTTATGACTTCGGTAAGCTAGAAGACCTTTACAGCTGCTCTGATAGTCACGGGAATCAGTGCAGGCAAATGTGTTTCTCTGCCCAGAACAATGCAGCAGTGAAGCCAGCCATGAATATGATCAGATGAGCTGGTTTACAGAAACCACGGCTGGGTCTGCAGACTGCATCAGTGTCCAGCAACACATGTGCCCAGTCACTGCACAGAGGGGTGGAGATCTGTCAAGTCCTTTTCAGCCTTGTCATTCCCTTGTGAGCCCAATAATTAGCCTGAGCCCATAGACAGTCCTAGGTAGTTCTCTGTATACAAACAGGTGCAAACACATAAACATAGTAATACATTTTATAAACAGAACCACTTAATTCATTATATATATGAAATAGATCACAAACTGAGTATTGAGAAAGTGATTAAAATTGTACAGTTATACTTTTGTGTATGCAGGCAATCAAACAAATTTGTTGTATATCGAGATAAATAAATACTTTTAAAATATGTATATTTTTTCAGATAAAGAAATTAATCAATAGATTTGATTCTATTAATAGTATCTGACAAGTTCTTTTTTTAGTTGGTCAACGGAAAGGTTGAAAACAATTAAGAAATAAAAAAGTTAAATGATTTGGGTGTAGGGACACAGATGAAATTAGAAAGGTAGGCTTCATTTTATATATTTTTTTATTTTAAAAGAATAATGCCTTTTCTAATTTGGCTAACTTCTACACTAGACTTAAGTTTAGAGGTGAAACTAGGGTTACATTTTGGTTAAGGCTACGATTAGGATTAGACTCCCAAGTAAACCTCGACATCTGTTAAGGTTAGTGTTGTGTTTGAGCCGAGTTCAGTTATGCCCCGTTAACACTGGCGGACGTGTCCGGACATGTAGTTGTGGATTCAGTATAGCTTCATATTTTGTTATTGGCTAGGTTAGGACTTCAGGGTAGTGTAAAGGTTAATAAAGACTAATTTACTGGTGTAATACAAAGGTGTATAAAGTCAAGTCAATCCATTGTGCATGGTAATATCACAGTCCACAATTCAAAATTCTGACTATTTACTTATATGGCTTAAATTAAATGCTATGTGTGTTTTTTAAATTAATTAATATAATAGTTTTCAATCCCTGTAAAGTTCTGTTTGTTGGTTATCCCTTAAGGCATCATGATTAAATCTCTCTGACAACATCCTACATGTGGTGCCAACCCCATTGTTTATATTTTTGTTAGATTATACTCTATCTGGAATTTTAAATGCACTTGTGCAGTACCATACCATTAGCCACATTCCTGTTAATATGAATCGAATGAATGTGCACTTAATGTTGTTTTATTAATTTACACTGTGTGGTCTGCAGAGATCTCCCTACAATTCAGGTGATCTGGGCACAAGAAGTTGGAGAGCCATTGATTAGGTTTTGTTTGGTACCCAGGCTGCCAGACACACTGCAAGAAGCAGAGTTATCTGCCTTTTGTTTTAGGTTTAACAACATCAGTCCTGTAGTGGTAGATCCAGCACTGTACCAGACATCCATCAACTCTCTGCTGAAATGAAAAGTGAGGGTTGTCAAGAACATGAATCTGGTACTGTTGAAATAAGCAATGCTTCACACATTTTCCTTCAAACACACTAAGTACTTTAAATGAAAATAAATATAAATCTCTGTACCTTTCTCCATCAGTTCTCGGATGGTAATAAATCAAAAAGGTACTTCTTTCCTTTTGGTTGAAGGCATTTGTGTGTGTGTATATATATATATACACTAGCAGTGAAAAGTTTTAAAACCCCTACATTTTTCCAGTTTTCATTGAAATGTACGCAGTTAAATGTCTCAATGTACTCTGAAATTAAAGCATAGAATAAATAAACAATTGGAGATAAAAAATAAATCATGGAATCATTTTGTTGTTTGCCAAGTGTTTGGTATCCCATGAAAGCTGGGATAACCCCCCCCCTGCATTTACACCCCCCTCTCTGCAATCTGAATTGGGGGGTGGGGGATACTTGGTCTGAGTAGGAATACAAAATCTCAATTATGACATATTCTGGAACCAGACAATCTACTGATCAAAACAAGACCATCCACGTTTTGGTAGAAGCAACACACACCCGTAGAGAGCTCAAAATGTGAAGATGGAAAACTCTTGTTTACAGTGTACTAATACACAACAATTTTACATAATTTGATCTGAACTTCTCTGTGTTTGATAGAACATCAAATAATATACTATTATTAATCATTCCGAACAAAACAAGCCTACTTGCAAAGAAATCCAACCGAAACTGAGTGATCTGTGGCTGTCTGAATGAACCCCCCCGGTGCAGACTGCGCGTTTAGCCCCCCGGGCTCTGAATGACAGTGGGTGACACAGAAACTACGCATTGTACAAATACAGTGTAACTTTGATGCACAGGAGCTGCATGTAACACTGCCAAATAATGCTTAAGAGGGTGTAGTAACACAGTATATAACTCTGAAATGTACTTTATTTTTCAGTTTTTGGTAACCTAAACTTTTTTTTAACCTTTGGCAGTTTACCATTTCAGGTTATTCACTGGACTTAAACTGCTTAAAATTCAATAACAACAGGAAATATTGGGGTGTTCTAAAACTTTTGACCAGTAGTGTGTGTATATATATATATACTGTATCTGTCTATTGACTTCAAGCACACATACCACATCAATACTGTCGTGTTTGTCTGGGTCTCTCACACGCAATGTTCTCACTCTGTGAAGTGAAGTAAGTGACGGCTATTCAGGGTGACCTGCTCTGTAATAAATACTTTTAAACATTCAGAGAAATGTTAGAGGTGCAATTAAATTGCTCACTCAAAGCTTTCTCTTCCTATGCTTACATTGGTACCATTCCTGTGCTGGCCAGCAATTTCAGTCATTTTCACCATCGTCATCATATGTAAATGTGATGCTGATTTCAGCTGCAGTTGCTCTCTGTGCTGAGGCCCTCAGGCACCTGCTCTCGCTTTTTCAAGGTCAGCCATTTTTCACTCTTGGGAGACTGAGAGGCCTCGAGCAGGACTGAGCTTAGTGTATGACCTCTTCCGCTTCAGAGATAGACTGCTTCCTTCTTGTGTGTAAATGGAGTACAATAAATAAATAAATACATGTACAAATACATTATATATGTACACTTTCTCACAAGTCCCAGTTTCACTGTCAGTGGGTTTCACTTATGATGTTATTCTTTGATATTTCTTCCCCTTAAGTAGTCAGAGCTGTCATGTATATTTGTTTGCCTGAAAAATGAAATACGTATGAACTAAGTTGGTCTCAATGGTTGCATCCCACACAAAAAAAACAGCAGAGCACTGAACAAAGTAGTGCCCCCTAGTGACAAATCTTCAAAGCCTGGTAATGTATTATGAATATATGTGTATGTAAGAACTAGAATTTGTGTTACAGTTCTGGGAGTTAAAAGCAATGGAATGCATGAAGTAACTTTATATTCACCCTGTAGTGTATATAATCTGTCATCCCCCTTCCCCCCGCTATACCTTCTTGTGCTTGTTACATATCCTAATATATGTATGAGCTTTTGGTGTTTGCTTATATTTTCCCTTTTTTAATTTGTTTGCTTTATACATTAAACTGTATTTATTGTATTGTAGATTTCCATCTTTACAAGTAGGTCTCTCCACTTATATGAGTCTTTTGACATCACAGTAACATGTGGGCATTAAGAAATTGTTTGGCTATAAAGGAAAATGATGCACAAGAATGTTCATTAATGTTAGAATTATAAATAACTTTCTGTAAGGATTCTACTTTCAGAGCAGAAACTTTGGTGATCTTACCTATGAGTTTCACTAAACACCCTGGATTTTAATAACAATTGCAATAGAATATTTTCTTAGTGCCATCGTCTAGTAAAGACCACCTGTCTTTCATGGTGCTTCTGCTACTGTTTGTGTATGAATTTATTGCAATAAACAGCCTGGCCATTAAGACCACCTGTCCTAAGGCCTAGAACCCTGTCACTGAGTCCACACATCCACTGTGCACACATGGCAGAGATTTGACAAAGCTCTGTATGCTGGAGACACCCTACAAACTCTATATTTCATAACCGTCTATCTATCTGATTGACCCTCTGTGATTTCAGAGACATTATGTAGCTCTCTTTGTCCTTGCTGTTCATTAAGATCTTCTGATTTCCTTGTGTCTATGATTTTTTATCACTTAAAGATTTCATATTTGTCTATATTTCCTTTACCCCCCCACCCCCTCCACACGCTCGCAGGTAGGAGATTATGCTAATTAAGATGTCATATTTCCAGCACACTTGCACATAGTGCCCGGGCTATGACCATTCTAGGACCATTATAAATATCTCTGGCCTGTAGCACATTTGATTTGAGTCTATTTGATTAATAATCATGAGTGGTTTTACCTGTGTATTCAAAGCACGAATATCAGGTTTTACAGTGGGCTCGGGCTGGAATGTGTTTAACAGGAATATGTAAATGCATTTTGTGGTGTACCACTGTGAGTCTATATTGACAATGTAAGCCCTAATCGCAAAGCCTGCGCATCGTTCCCAGGCCTCTTTATGAAACCAGCTATGGCAGCCTGTTATGTGCGAGTGTGTCTGTGTGAATGGACAGATTTGCCCTACCCTGACCTGTCTGCTCCTGGAATGGTGTTTACTGTCAACAGCCAACTGGCCTTCTAGACTCTGCCATCTGAGCGCACCCAGCCTCACTCGTTCCCTCACTCCAGCTCGCTCCCCATTGGCACAGTGTGTCGTCACAGAGACAACAGCTGTCTCTGGGATGAAGAAGCTACTTTGAGGGTGCCAGCCAGTCTGACTGCCTGCAACTAGAGAAACCCAGAGTCCCTCATGGCCTTCAAAGCACACAGCCACTGCTTTATTATTTTATATATAGTGGAAACAGTGCCCTCTACAGGTCCTAAATCACAACTTTTGTTCCTCACTTATTCTCTTTTCAACATTGAACGTTTGACCTTAAATGAAAAAGACAATTCTTCTTTAACATATTTTTAGAATTATTCATCATAATAGAATTATTCATTTAAAGTTTAAGTAATGCAAATATGTTTTTATTTAAAAAAATGAATTAGTATATTTCATATTTTAATCTACATAGTATTTTTATTCGGTACAATTATTTTGTAAAAGGTGAGCTATTGGAAAACTGAGAAGAAATCTCAATGTATTTGGCTTATTTTTAATTTGAGATTGTTAGCATTTTCCCAGGTCATTTTTTGGAAATGCTAAACTAAAGAAATTCATATATGAATTTTAAATGTTAGCGAATAAGTGGATCACAAACTCATGCTGTAGGAGATAAATGTCATATGTGAGCGGCCTTTTGATGTACTGATTTATTCAATCATATGATTTCAAAAATGTGTTCAACACAGGAAAAATACTTAAGCTTAAAAAAGGGAACCTCTATGTTTGCATAAAAATACAAATCTAAACTTTTGTTTATGTATTCATTTGGAATACAGTGTCAGTTTATTTCATTATCTCTGCAGCCCTACACCTTAACACTTTAACTTCAGGAATGAGGCTTCATGGTCATGCTTTGCCCATGTACTTTAAGTGTTTAATCTAATTTGCTTGATCAATTATGGACATAGTTTTTCTGTCTCCCAGACTTTTTCTCGTTATACAGTCTTACAGTAACCTTTTATTGCTATCACATTTTAAATAGGTAGACATTAAACAAATCTTTAACTGATGAAAGAAGTTTGACATTAATAGGAGCTGTAAAATTAAAATAACTGCATTATCTCATGTATGGTCTTGGGTAAATACACACAACCTTGATCGAGCTATATATATGTTTACAATTCAGATGTTAGCCACATCAAATACTAGGAGCATATCCTGCTGGGCTCATGTGTCTCATGTCAAAAGTAGGGGATCCCATTGCACCTGTTGCACAGTTGCAGAGCAGATGGATCTTTGAATCTTTTTAAGGGCCAAATTCATTGTGACTGCAGTACTGTAAGTGTGCCTCCTAGAAAGTACTGAATATGTCTCTGTCCTGCTGCAATGTTAATGAGCACTGGAAAATTCTGCATTTTATCACAGACGATTTCTGAGGGACTCAAGGAAATTGCTCAGAAGACTACAGTGATGGTTTTGCAGTGAGCACAAAACCAGCAGGACTAAAATGATCACCTGACCGAGCTCTGCAGATGAACTTTAACCTCCACTGCTAAAAACTAGAGCTTGCCACTGTGTGGGTGCTTCTTGTACTGGAACAATGCTGCTGCCGCCACCAGAACATTTGGAGAATAACAGCATACCTGAAGCTCTGGCAAGTTCTGGAGCTGCTTAGAGGGGTTCAATTTTCATTCCCAATTCTTGATAATTGTGGTATTTCTTAGCATGTCATTTTGATATTAGCACTTGGACTGTTTTTTATAAATAAAATCTGTGAGACCTTTGAAATATCTCAATCTCATATATATGTGTGTGTGTGTGTGTGTGTGTGTGTGTGTATGCGTGCGTGTGTGTGTATGTACATGTATATGTGTATATATTGCGTATATGTGTATGTAAAAAAAATTTGAACACGGTTGATGAAACTTGATTGGAACCATTTTCTGTATTGGAACCAGCATTTTATTTGTTTTCCACTTGAAAAATACACCTTCTATTTAAAAACGGGATGTTTTGAAACTGTGATGGAAATATGACACGCTCAAGGTAGCAATTGAATGGTAAATAGTAATGTGTGATGCAGGAGTCTTGTATGAGCGGTGACAGATAGGAGTTTTGGTTAGGGCTCTGGACTTGGCTATGGCTTCACAGTAGTCGGTTCAATACTGCTGAGTACCTGTACCTCAGTTTCTCCAGCCAACATGTATATATGGATTGCAGTTTGTGCTGGGGGGTTAACCTGTGATGGGCTAGGCTCCAATCCAAGTGGAGTCCGATTTCACATTGCTTCAGGATAAACCCAGGTCCCATCACCCACCACAGGAAGGACCTAAGCCAATTTAACACTTATTGCAAAAAGGTCCAGAACATACTCCAGACAAAGTAAGACAGTACCAGAACTTTATTCCTGAACACTTTATCTTAGTAACCAAATTTTCAGTCACACATTCAATGTCCATTGCTTTGACACTCAAGAGATGAAACCAATTCTGTTCCTTTGATTTTATGCATGTATATATTTATTTATTCTCTTAATGATTAAGAATAGGCAAAGGCTCTTTTTTTTAGAAGTGCCAAAGCCTAGTGCCCCTTCCAATGTCAGAACGTGCCTGACGTGTTCGGCCAGGGATATTTACTTTTCCTGGAGCCAGTGGCATTCGTCAGGCCTGACAGCTGGGGCTGATAATTTGCCTCTGTCGAAGGGGCTAGCACTCACTCCCCCCCTCCCTTCGTTCAGCAGTACTTCAGCACTTCACACGCAGCCTGCATACCAAGAAAAAGGAACATTTAAGAGGGTTGTCGAAAGCGACCAATAAGTTCATTGTTTCAACAAGAGGCCAGTTGTTTGGGGACACGAGTATTGTGTTCACAGAACATTAGGACCACATTAGACCTATCAGGCGTAATCCACAAACTGTTGCCAGGTGGCACAGAAATTAATCTTGCGCTTCACCCAGGGAATTAGTGCTGGTGATTTGAAAGTTTCCAGCGATGATGGGGGGGATTGGTGAAAGATTGCCCTGCCCTGGGCTACTGTGGACCATGGCATTGTATTGACAAACGCTTTCAGATAAATTTTCTTTTGAAGACATCTGTGTACACTGTATACAACAAAATGGGTTATGAAAACATTCTGCCAAATGTAAGATCTCTAATATGAACATTTCTTTAGAAAGCTTTTGATAAATCATAGAACTCTTACAGTGCCAACCCATTCAGTGCTGCAGCATTGATAATGTCATTAATAATCTGCATTAATCCATACCTTCTCTTCTGTAACACAAATCATTCCAGTCTCCATGGCTAGTGTGCTTATACCATAGTCTATGTAATAGATGCCTAAAGATTATTCTGATAATGGTTTTACTTAATTACTGTAAATTGTTTTCCTCTGCAGACATTGTTTTTGCTTGAGTCTAGATGAGTATAACTGCATTCCATGTCTCTCTCCTGCAAGATGATTATGTTCCAATGCTTTAATATTTCTGATTCTCTAATAGTATTCATTTTATCATTTAATGCATACTTTGTTTCATTATTGGGGCTTTATGCCTAGAAATGACTTTGTTATCTCCTTCTACACATATTTGTGCATAATACACTGATAATACAATGATAATAATCTGGTGATCAGGGATTCTAAGATTCTATGAGCAATAGGCCATAGTTTGTGGGTGGACACTCTAGGAGTATCAATCTTGTGGGAAAATTGAAAGGACTTCCAATTGTTATTATAAATGCAGATCCACATTAATTTAACGTAGAAATTAATGTGAATGCAGCACCCTGCTATAATCTGGCTATAAAGGTCAATATTTTCTATCTCTTTCCTTCCTTGGCTTTCAGAGGGCCCTTTGGCTGGCTTAAGTTTTAAATTTAATACTTTTGTTGCTAATAATTTTGTCCAATATATAATTCATGATAAAAAAATAATAATCCAAACAAATGGTGACAACCAATCCTTCAAAAACTTTATTCTTCTTTTAATAAAAGTACAAGTTTACTTCACTAGTCTTTGAGGAAAAAGGTTCTAAGTATTTTGACATGAATAAGACTGAGGTTGGAAATGTTATTTAGACAATTGGAGAGCTAAGCTTGAAATTGTATTAAAATAATCATTACCTTCTGATTCACAACCAATATACTGAGTTATTGACTAATTGAAAATAAATTCTAAACACAGATTGTAATTCACAATGATAATCGCAATCCTTACTATTTGGCAGAACAGCTGTAGATGTGAGTGGAATTAAATTTAATTGACAGGACAGTAAGCACTGCCTGTTCTGTTTTTTTACTGTACATTGTGTCATTTGATAGTTTTTGCAGTGGAGTTACAGGAATCCCCTAACCAGTGTGGATGTCCAGAAATAAAGGGGTTAAGGATCAGTTTTCACAGAACCAAAACTATGACTGAAATCATCAATCAAATTCAATTTAGAAAAAACTCCCATAAGTGAGCTGAGCTCCAGATAAAATATCAATACCCTGTGTTGTTAATTTATTTATAACTTTCTGGACAGATGCTAATGAGAATTGCGGCCTCTAGATTTGTGCAAGTCGTAGCCGTGTTTCCCCGAGCAATGTAGGCAGAAATGAACGCTGATTGACAGTAATGGCAGGTGGGGGCAGTCTGGGTTTGTTTCCAAAAGCCTTGTATTGCCCACCTGTTTGCTGATCGCTCCCATCAGTCTTTGACCTGATGACCAACTTCCTATCCCCCAGGGCATCACATAGCCCAGGCAACCCCAGCAACAGCAAGCTGAGGAGCGGCTGGCATTCATAAATAACTACATTGAGACAGACCCTACCTGACCCCAGCTCAGCCTCCTACACTATTTACTGGTGCACTGTAGGCATGTCCTGGCACACTAGAACAGTGGTTTTTGAAGCTTTTTAACCAAATGTCCCACCAGTACATTCAACAAACCAGTTATACAAATGTTGCACTAGAAAACAGGGTATTCATCTAGCAGCTGACACTGACTTGGAGGCAAGCAGTCAGTTGCTTCGAGAATGTGAAAAAGAACGGTGGTTGGAAGAGACCAGATCCACTCAACCCATTGTATGCATGAAGCTCTTGAAGTTCCAGGTCACTGTCAGTGCTCTTACACTAGAATCATGTGGTGATCAGTTTGCATTACAAAAAAATGTCTTGAATGGTTTTAAAATTCAGTTCTCTTTCTAGAAGAAGATCTATTTATTTAACACAGGACCAAATAGGAGAAGAGATCATTGTTTGAGTACAGGCTCTGAAATATCTTACCTTCTTGGCTGACCACAGATCTCCTTACAATTTGACACTTCATGCTTGGTTGGAAATTCCAGAGTACATTCATTGTTCTTTAATAACAAAATGGAGCATGTTCAGTTGGTATTGGACAGTGGAAGGGTAGACTTTAATGGTGGTGTCATCTGGAAGGGGGATGGGAGAAAACGCATGTGTGAAGAAAATATTACCATTTGTTACAGAACTTTCTGATGCAGTGAGTGCCTAATTATCATTTGTATAGCTAAACTGGAAAGAATGTTTCCCGTTAAACAAGCCAATTTCCTTTTTTCCTTCTATTTTCAACCGTGCTAAATTGGGTGAAGTAATCCCCTTATTAACAAGTGATGACATTATCCCCAAAATATGGGAAGATGTCATAATTAATGCAAATATAAGGAAGAAATCATCTAATTTTAGTAAGCCTTGTCGCACCAAGAAAGTAAACTGAATTTTAAAACTTTACATGACATTAATTAATCACCCTTATCTTAATAAATAAGTAATACATAAACAGATTATCAACCTCTGCTTCATGAGGATTTGGAATTAAGGTCCAGAAAATAAAAAAAATAATTCCTTTTCATATGTTCTGATATTTTGGTTAGCTCTGAATTGTGAACAGAGCAGGTTTTGAATGGTACTGTACAACATGTTTGTAAGGATCACGCATGCCAGCTGAGCTTGAGCTGTGGAATAATCTTTCTGTGACAGAACGGAGTATCTTTCTAAGGATTGTAATACAGTTAAAGAAAGAAAAAATCTATATTAGTAATGTATACAATTTATTTAAACTTTTGAAGAGCTGAAATAAAATGAGCTGAGGCATTTAAACCATTTAGTAAATACACATTGACCCTGAGAACCCGGATCTGACTTGGATATATGTTTTAGCAGGTGGCAGTTCATGTTCAGGATCTCAAAGAATTTAGGTTTTTCAAAATGTTTAGAATACACACTTTTCTCTCTCTCTCTCTCTCTCTCTCTCTCTCTAAATCTCACCTCATCCAAAGGATTCTATTTTTTTCCTTTTTTATTTGTTTTGTTGAATAATAAAGACCTTTCAATGTCCTCCTTTGTTTTTAGTCTTCTGTTTTTTGCTATGTTTTACATTTAATAATCGGGGTAGTGGGAAATCAGTTATTAGATAGCTTGTCTTACCAAAACTGAGAACATTGCACTGAATGCAACAATGGTACAATATCGTAACCATGTATACATTCTGAGATGTATGTTATTGATAAATTAGCCACTTCAGAGGTTTATAATTGTATTTAATTTGAGAAGACCCCATCAATTATTACTAGCATTATATTCTTACCTTATGCTCCACAAGAAAATGGATGGCAAAGGAAATTCCTGTGTGTACATTTCTACAAGGTTAGTCCCGACATCCGTAAAATATAGATGAGCTCATTCTTGCTTTCCAATGCCACTACGATATCTTAACATGACAGAGTGGGGAAAAAATGTCTTCAGCTTTTTTGGGGCTTTTCACTGCCATTCATAAGCACTCGTAAAAATATGATGAAGTCACACTGCAGAGATTCAGTGTGCCAGTTGTTACTCACCAAACCATTCTGTGTAGGATCTGACTCAGCTGGATGAAAACACTGTATATTCGTTATCTTACAAAAATCCACCACTGGGGAATACCAGTCAGTCAGTTCAGTGGTGTGAAATTGGTTTGGGCAAAAGAAAAATTATAAAAACGTATCACTTTTAAGGAGTCTAGATCTTAGGGGACTCAATTATGAGAAACTATTGTATTGCTCAAGTTAATCAGTGATAAATCAGAATTTCTTTGAATGTGTAGGGGTGCATCTGAGATGCGGATAACTTCATGAAAATCCTTGTAGCTTCTTCGGAATGAACTGTTATCACAATTATGTAAAACATCCAAGAAACTGTCTTATGCTTTTCATGTAGTGTAGTTATAGAGAGTTATCTATGTGAAATACTAGTAGTTTTGTTTTAAAGCCAAAAAACATGAAGCTGTCTTAAATGTATTTCAAAGTTTTATTTTGTTTGTCTAAACCATTATACCCTGCATGTCACATAAAAGCATATGGCGTGTTAACTCCATAAACAATTGTGGTTTAATCTCAGGTTTAAAATCTTTGTGCACTCAGTCCATGTTTAATTCCTTGAATTGTGTTATAAATGCAGTTGCTTTGGTGTCAAAGAACAGGAATGTGTTTGTTAAAGTTCCAGCTTGGGTGAAACCTACTGCAGGTTTTAAAGTTTTCTTTGTGGTTGGTTTTTGTATGCCCTTACAGATGGAAAATATTAGCTGTGGTTCAAGGAGCATGGTCCGGTTTCTTGTATCACAGCACAGGTTGGTTGAATCTGTCATTTCAGCAGAGCGTCTTTTCTGAGTCCAATTTTATAATCTGCCAGCAACATGATCCCAAACAAGGAATCTTGGGTCAACAGCCAAACTTGGAAAATTCTCGTTGAGCACAAGTACTGCCAAGCCTCTCTTTTCTTTGCAAGCAACACTGCTGATAAGTTAGCAGAGAAGGAATGAAATGTACACTGCTTTGAGATACAGTTTTGATTCTGACACTTTGTTGCATTTTGAACAAAGGATCTTTCCTAGGTTTTAAGAAACAAAATATTTTTTTTGTTGTCTATTGTCTTTGTTTATTTCCAAGATGATACAAATTAGAATTAAGCATATTCAAACTTTCCCACATACAGTAATAGGTAATGGTATATGTAGTTGCATTAACAACATTAATATTGATCATATTTAGAATATATATATATTTTCTTTTCCTGATTGTAATTTTTTTGTTTGCTAGCTTGGCTTAATATCCTATATCAACCACTTCAGTTCTGTATTTTCTATACAATTTTAATTTTCATCCCCACTGTTTGTATAAGCATGCTATTTCCATGACATTATTTTAATGTGCTTTCTGTCACTCTGACGTTAAATATTGTGGATGTATGCATGTCTTGCATCTCAGTGGTGGTGACAGATCTATCCTTTAAATGCATCTAAAAAAGTAATATTGTGCCGTCAAGGGTCAAGTGCAACCTCTCAGTTTGGTACGAGCAACTGGGGCGTTAAATCAATCATTCCCTGTCAGGTAGATTAAAGGCAACATTCAGTTGACACAGTTACCTCTCCACCTTGCACGTAACATCAAATGGGTTTGTGAACTGAGATTTTTTTAATTTTATTTTTAATCAAAGTGTACAGAATGCTGTGGTTAGTTCTTGTGGTCAGCCTCTCAGCTCTCACATGCATTGTGCTCAGTGCTGATGGCCTACAGCTCACCGCAATGTTTGTTTTCCTGCCCTATGACATCACTGAGCCTTTCTGATCACAGTCCCGTTGTTCCAACAAGGCTGTCTATCCCAGACTTTTCAAGGACCACACAGCAGGTCTTCTCATTGGATATCTGCGGATTTCAACAGCATAGTGAGGCTCAGACCAGCCCAGGTGCTGGGAACATTCACAGCTTTTTGAGGTTTTGCTGCTTCTAAGGAAAAGGAGGAGGAGGATGGGGTGGGTTAAGCCTCACAGTCTGCCCTTGTTTATTTTGATACAATCTTATGTTTTAACGATGTGTTCTGTGGAGATACGTGATTTTAATGTTCTTTTGAAACATCTTTCAAAACAATATCCAAACCAGATATCTTCAACAACAGACAGCCTTTTTTCATTGGTCTTTTAGGAAGTAAATACAGCATCTGAAGGCCACACGTTTAAATGCCTCTCAAGCTGTTTATTATTCTTATACCTCCTGAGACTGACTTTGGATACGAATCCCCCAAAGGGCTGAAGATGTGTGTTTTAACACCACTCCTCTGCTCTAAACCTTGCTTGTGTGTTGGGAATGATTGCCTTCACACTTAAGTCCCCCTTTGAAGTCACGAATTACATAAGAGTAGAGGAAGTCCTCATGACATTGGGACTGGTTTTCATGCCCACATCATGAAGCTGTTATTATAGTGACTGTGGCATAGGATCAATGGCCGTTATAGTACCTTGCTCGGGAGCTGTATTACTAAATCTGTGAAATAAATACAACTTCTTTAGATCCAAGACTTGTTTTACATGCTAATATGGTGGTTGGTTCATTATAAGGAAGAACTAGCAACATGTTGGTTATTTAGACCTGCAACAAAACATAACACAGGTAAGAGTTTCCATTGGATGTGTGCTGGTGTGTTTGACACATGACAGATATAAGGAAAGCTTTTCAGCAACGCCATTAATATAGCACAGCAGCATGGTACAGCCTAGCTTTCAGTTAGAGATTGAGAAAATTGTGTTTTAATCATTTTGAGGATGGGGGAGTGGTGCAGACAGTTTACCTTTCCAATAGCCTTTTTTGTTTTTGCAATTTAAATTATTGTGTTGTGCTTTATTGGGTTCTTCCATGACTTAGCCTCTATACTACTATATAACTCCATATTTTATAACTGTATAGTTTGTGTTGGGAGGGATATCGTAATCGTATAAGAATGTATTTATTTTTAAATTGCTTGCAGAAATGAGACGTATCTCCTTGTTGCTTCTCTGGAGCTGCTGCCGAAAGGAGAGGTCCTAATTAAAGTGAGGCTTCATGGAATTCCATGGATGTTTAACATAGAGCCTCCTCACGCTACATAAACCCTGGCTTTCCAAACAGGAAGTGCCTTAATCCAATCAAGAGAGGGACGGGCAGGTTGTCTGTCTGCCGATGACAGGTGACTGAAAATAAATGTGCCATCTGTACTGGGTTATAACACAACAACAGGAGCCTTCGGTTTCTCACCAGTATCCCAGGAAATAGATTTGGAGTCTAATATCGGTTTTGTTCTATTGGTATATTTTGGATACAGGAGGCTGACTGAGTAAACTGGAGTAATTCATGTTTTTTTAATACTTTAAACAAAAGCAAGTGAAAAGTACATTACCACATTTGGTTAATCTTTTAATTTGAACAGCATTATGGAAAATAACAGGTGGAACGTGAAAGGGCACAGGCTGTACATTCCATAATATTTATATATTATCTCCCCCCCACACCTTGAAATGATGCAGTTTTCTACTCCTACGTTTTCCAAATGGCCACAGGCTCAAGTAAACATTGAAATAATTGTACAATTATTTTGATTTTTGTGAAACTGTCAACAAGACTATTATGATTAGAGGATAAGAATGCTTTGCCTGTTGAGATTAACGGCTTTTAGAAGAATGTAAATTCAGGTTGGTATCAGGCTGAGGAGTAATAGGGTTTGTGAGTTGAAGAGGGGAGAAGGGCTTGCTTGAAATGAAAGCTATTAGTACAGTACGATTGTCCCTTAGCCATCAGTCACGGTTTGAAAAAACTGAAGTCTTGGGATCCTTTGATAAGCATTTTAACCTAGTAATAATTAAATGTTGTTTTTAGTTAATTTTATTTGAAGGTGAAATTAACAAAATAATAACTTCCCTCCTGAGAAAAAGAAAAGAATGAAAGAATGAAAACGCACACAGGCAGGCTGTCATGTATCAGAAAACTGTCAGCAACTACAGCGAATCCAGTAGAACATCTGTTGCTTATCACACAAGGCAATCCCCTACCCCCACCCCAACTCCTCTCTCTCTTGTTCAGGACCTGATCTCGGCTAGGCCTGTATAGCTTTAATTTCAAAAGCCCCCAGCATTATATCTTCAAAAAAATGCACAAGTTTCTTAATATACAGCTGGTCCTTAGGACCGGCTTTGAAATCGGAGCTTGCTGTGGAGATGTTTGCAAGCGGACTACGAGCGGCCAGTGGTTGGAGGGACAGTGTTAATTAATGAACGGGCTGCTATGGTCCCTGAGCCCCAGCGAGACCATGATGCTATTTCATCTTTCCCTTTTCGTTTCTGTAAACATTTTAAGGGAACCTTTAAGGGGACAAATAATTGGCTACAATGTTTTTGATCTGAGTACAGTCCACACGTGCCAAACAGCCTCCAAACCTCCAAAGCCAGCCTATATATCTTGTAAATTGATGACATTTTCTAGTAAACAGTCTTTGTTTTGTCTTTGCAGGTTGCAAACAGTATTTTTGAGTGCCGTTGCTCAAAAAAAAGTAAATGCCCCCCCCCCCAACCTTTTTATTCTCGAAATCAGAGCTGCTCTTAGAAATATGCCATTTGAATCTTTTTTTGTTTTTTGATCTATTGCAGATGTTAGGACTTTGATTGAAGAAAATGTAACTGATGGCCATTGCTAAAATATTGAACAATCATTTTTTTCATATTAATTCGTATTTATGTCTTTCATAAGGATGCACCTTATGATATATTGCCTATATTATGCCAACGTTAAGGTTCCTTTGCTATTTCTACATTGTGCAATCTATTGTATGTGGACTTATTTCCCAAGTGGTCCTCACTTTGGCTGTTTAAAGGTAGAAAGTGCACTAAGCCTGTGACAAATGGATTCTAAAGTGAACGGTCTTCCTGTGGGCTACTGTTGACGCTGTTAGAGTCCTAATGATGTCCTCCTGTCACGCAGAGCAGTTACTGGTGTGCAATGACAGAGGGTATGTTAATGACACAGGCGGAAGGCAGCAGCTGGGACCTAGGCCTCTCCCTGATGTATCTATTGGGTTTCACAACTCTGGTGTGAGGTCATAAGCACTTTTCTGCCGGGGTGGGTAGAACCTGTGTGGCAGGAACCAAATGCTTCAAATGGTATCAGGAGATTGTGGTACAACTGCAGCAACAGTGCAAGGACAAGTGACTTTCAAACTGCAACCATGTCTTGGATTGTCGTTGTTCTTGAGTTGTGTGCTTCGTTGGTTTTACCCAGGCAGAAAAGAAAGGGGAAAGCAATTGGAAGGTGACTTCAGACCTTTGCTTTCACACCCTTAGTCATTATCTTGAGCAGATGTGCTATGTGGCTCTTCATATTAGTTGGCCCCTCAAATCCAATTGATATAAAAACTCTGGCAAAGAACTCTAAGCTTCCTTGAAGTCTCGGATTACAGCCTTTATAAAACTTTGACACCTAATACAGAGTGAAAAACACTGTCTTCACTTGAAAGGAAGTGGACAGGACAATATGAATTTGTAACAAAACCTTAGAAGATAGCCATTCAAGTTTCCCTTGTTCCGTGAATGGGATTAAAAAATAAATTGGAAAGTCATTGTTGTAGTGGCACTGCTTCTTTTATCTCTAAGCGGGGGAATTTAGTTTGGCACCCTGCAATAAAAAACTTTCATAAATCTATTGGCAAACAGTGAGTTTAACGTTGAAAATGATCCCTGCCTGGAATTATGATAGGGTGATGAGAGGGAATTGAAAGATTAGAGAAAGGATGTGATTTATAATGACTTTAAGGCAGATAAGCCCTTCCATCTGGGAGCGACGGTTGTTTGATATTTATAGTTGATTATCAGTTCTAATTGGTTTTATTATTGCATATGAATGGAATATGAATGGAGATTGATTTGTTTTGGTTTCATTCCGCCGCTTTGCTCAGCCCTGCTATCGATTTACATCTGAACCTGTTTTCGGACACCTACAGGAAATGTACGGAATCATCAGGGGATCTGAAAAGATTCTTTAAGCTCAAAGAAAAGCATCAGCTTTATTATCCACATATCAGATTCTCCATGGCCTCAGACATTCACTTTATCTGCCGGACCTAATTTTGTGTGAGTTTATTTCCTCCTATTTAATATTTCAACTGTAATAGTGTTGATGTCCCTGTTACATGACTTCTCTGATGGTCATAGCTGAATATACATTTAATGTCAGTTTCAATAGACATTTTATATAAAGAAGAGATTTGTCTCTTCATTTGTGAGTTCTTTGCCTTTCCCCCTGGTGATGGATGATACATTAATTTTGCCACAATACAGTTCCTTAAGACTGAGATGCACTTACAAAAGTAGAATGATAATTTATTTTGAATTGATTTATTACAATTTTTAGGTGTGCCAATAATTTTGACACTAAAATATTAAAAATAAATGTTTTCTATGAGCAATTGTATTAGTATATAAGAATATAGTTGCCCCATATTTTTGAGCATAAAATATTTTATTAGATTTTTTGCTCATCTTTATCAAGAATGACAATAATTTGGGAAGTGACTTTGTGTGTGTGTGTATGGATCCGAGAACAAACCAAATTTTGTGACATCATTGAAAGAGTGAAAATGTTAAAATGAAGGAACTATTGAAAGATGGACAAAGGAATTTATTGTAATGGATACCAAGAGATGAAAAAAGACCTAGAAGATGACCACATAGAACATTATATCATACGCTTAGCAGACATGACATGGAAAAGAAAAGCTGTAGATCTAAGCAAGTGGAAACTTTTTTGGAAGGCCTTCATCCTGTGGATCAATATGGGCTGATAGAGATGGTGATATATATAATACACACAGAGGTCAGGAAGTAATATATACGTATACGTATATATATGACGTATATTGCTATGACAAAAATGTTTTTATAACTTTATTTTTAATCATAGTCTATATGAACATTGAATTTAATATTCTGATTATTTCAGACTGCACTGTGCTTGTTCTTGGTCACTCAGGGTCAAATATGAGTAGGTATCTGTCAAATGTATTCACCTATTTATCTAAATTGTTTACTTTCAGTAAATTAATCATCAGTGCATCTTTCTTTTCACAACAGAGAGACTATTATTAACAATTTTTCTAAACCTATTTCTGTGTGTGATGACCAACTAAGAGGATTAATCTCTCCGTCTATGGTTACCCTTCAGTGACATCATCCATGAGCTAACCTTTGGCCCACTTTGCTTGATGTATTACTTTATGACACTATTTTTGTCAGGAGCATCACGGTGTGCGCTACCACTGAGAGATCTGTGCCCACAGTGGTATGTGACCTTTCTCTTGCTGCGTCTTGCAACAGCTAGCGTGGCAAAGGACGAACGCTTAATGAACACCGAGATCAAGTTGAAAATGCAGTAGTCCTGAAATACATATTTGCATTGTCTGCTTTACATTCTTGGCTGAATTACTAATACACAGGATGGGGGGGAAAAATCACTGTCCAAATGTTACGCAATGTTTCTCCAGTAAATACTTCTCCATCTGGCTGTGGATTATTTTTTCTGCATCACAATAACTCACGTAGCATTAGTACTTTCGATTACTTCAAAAGACGACAAGCTCCTTGTTGCCATCAGCATTGGCCACACTAATACTGCTGTTTTTCAGTATAAATCACACACACACACAATGTAATGTATGTAAGTAATGTTTCATTAGAAAACATAGGCTATGGATATGCTAATGCTTGTCCCATCATTGTCATGACTACATTGTGTGCTTTTGACTCAGAACTGTTGGTACCGGTTCTAAATGGTAAAAATAAATCTGGCAAAAGTTTGCTATAATCTGACCCACCTCCAGATAACATCAAGGAAAGATGCGTTTATTTTGTTTTTCACTGGTGAGCAAACTGGTTGACTGTAATGTAGAATTGAAGAAGCCTGCTAAATTTCCATCAACAATCATATTTTCTTTGAGTAAATTGGTTCCCATGTGTCCATTAATGCAACCCATTCGCAAACACAGGCTGCTCTTGTATGTCACAACAGGGACTACAACATTTATAGAAGCAATCTCAGGATGCCCAATTTCTTTTGGTCGTCAAGCTCTGGGCTGCTGTTCTTTGTGCTACAAATACCACAAAGTATATAGTGGGACTATTTAGCAATGCCCAAATTATAAATTAGAATCAGAAAAGTCACCCATGGATTAGGCCAGACCGCAAAGGGTATTTGTAAAGTTTATGGTGAAGTTTCATCCTAAGATGCAAAGCAGACTTGGAAATGTTGGACCTAGATCTGTGAGCTGTGTTTTGCATAATTTCTATATTAAAGCCGATGTAACGCTGAGATTCCTCAACATCATATATTCTATGAGGATACTGTGACCGAGTCATCTGCTGAAGGCTAAGTACTTTGCCAAAGTGTCAGTCATTTCTCATTTCTTAGTCATTTGAATGGTACTTTTTTTTGTTTTTTACAAATTATAATGATTAAAAAAACAAACCAAATCAAGGCCATTTCTATTTTTCAATGATTGTCCTTTAATAATGACACGCATCTTGCAAACACATAATGCTAAAACAGTGCTATAGATTGTACAGGGTGAACAGTGTGTTCTGGCAAACACATAACTGTTCTACTTAGTTTGAGACACGATACAAAACAAAATAGCAATGGTACCAGAATTAGAAATGAACAAAATTACACTTTTTGGTCAACATGTATATATTACAAAGCAATTACTATAAATTAAGACCTGTTTGAGCTGAAATACTGTACTTTTAACCTTTATTTGCCTTGTATTAAAATCAGCTTGAATGTCTGTTGCAAACAGAAGCTATCTAGCTATATACAATTTGCACAGCAGAGGGAGCAGTTTGTTGTCAAGCAAAACTATCACATTCTCAGGAGCTACTCTCTAACATGGTCTGATTCAGATCATTTTCTTGGTGCCTAAAATACAGGAAACTACACTTAACATGTCATGTAAGATTATTGGTAACAGAAAATTGTAAATGACAGAGGTTCAAAAACTGCACTAATGCCTAAATATAAAGGGAGAATAGGCCTATATTCTTGTAATTATACCTACCCTCTGATTTTGACAGATTACGCACCTGACATAGTTTTTTACAATTAACAATACTGAATACTGAAAAGCAAACTAAAGTTTTTTAAGTTCTCATGTTGGCATATGTATTACAATAGTTTAACCATACAATTATATATATATATATATATATGTGCATGGTTCCTTGAAGTGTTTGCAGTTTCTGCATCACTTTTGCGTGTTTTGGAGCCATACGTGAATACCGGTAGTATGCATTGATAAGATACTTTTCTCTTCAGTCAAATAGATAGATTTCCCTTCAGTAGTGTACCATTTCTTCCAACTGAGCTCATGTTTTTTTTTTTTTTTTTTCTTCCATAATATCTCCATATGTGCTGATTTGTTGTCCAAGGTAGGAATAGCTTATTAGCATAAAATATTAGCAATAGAAAGCACTAGGTCAAAAAGTCAGCAGCAGTACGCTCAGAGTACCAAGATGGTGTTCGAAATCATCACAAAGTCTGAAATGTGTATTTATTAAACTAACTTTGTTCTTACTAGAAACAAAATGTTACCTTTAATATAAATTAATGGAAAACCTGATTCAAAGATGTATTGATGCTTTGGGGTCTTCATTACAATCCCCCTTGGGAATAGCAATGATTCTTTGGACCTTTCCAAACACACGGCATAGCAAGTGTTTATGGTATGCCTTTCGGTCTTTCTTTTCCTCGACATCAGAGCTAGAGTTGAAAAAAGGCAAACTGGAATATGCTGTTGGTTCCATTTAGTCAATATACTTTGTGATAGTTAGGAAACTGCTTTCATGTCTAATAGATTATGATATTTAAGTTATGATATACAGTTAGGTCCATAAATATTTGGACAGTGACACAATTGTCATCATTTTGGCTCTGTACGCCACCACAATAGATTTGAAAGGAAACAATCAAGATGTGCTTTAAGTGTAGACTTTCATCTTTAATTTAAGGGTAGTTACATCCAAATTGGGTGACCGGTGTAGGAATTACACCCAATGTTATATGTGGTCCCCCCAATTTTAGGGGCTCAGAAGTAATTGGACAAACTAATATAATCATGAATTAAATTGTGAGTTTCAATACTTGGTTGCAAATCCTTTGAATTTAAAAAAGTCTTCGGGTCATTGTCCATCGGCACTGTGAAGCGCCGTCCAATGAGTTTTGAAGCATTTGGCTGAATCTGAGCAGATAATATAACACTAAACACTTCAGAATTCATCCTGCTGCTTTTGTCAGCAGTCACATCATCAATAAATACAAGGGAACCACATCCCTTGGCAGCCATACATGCCCATGTCATAACGTGCTTCACAGGTGAGGTGGTATGCTTTGGATCATGAGCAGTTCCTTCCCTTCTCCATACTCTTCTCTTCCTATCATTCTGGTACAAGTTGATCTTTGTCTCATCTGTCCATAGGATGTTGTTCAGGAACTGTACAGGGTTCTTTAGATGTTTTTTGGCAAACTCTAATCTGGTCTTCCTGTTTTTGGGTCTTACCAATGGTTTACATCTCTTGATTGGTGACTTTGACACAGATACGCCTACCTCTTGGAGGGTGTTCTTGATCTGGCCAAGGGGTTTTTCTTCACCAGGGAAAGAATTCTTCTGTCATCCACCACAGTTGTTTTCCGTGGTCTTCCAGGCCTTTTGGTGTTCCTGAGCTCACCAGTGTGCTCTTTCTTTTAAGACTGTACCACAGAGTTGATTTGGCTACACCTAATGTTTTTGCTGTTTTTTTTTTATTTCTCAGGCTTGCTTCACTTGCAGTGGCAGCTCTTTGGACTTCATATTGAGGGTTAACAGCAACAGATTCCAAATGCAAATGCCACACTTGAAATCAAATCTAGACCTTTTATCTGCTTACCTGTAATTTAACTAATGAGGGAACACTTTTGCCATGGAATTACTTTTGAGACCCTAAAATTGGGGGGACCACATATTAAAATGGGTGTAATTTCTACAACGTTCACCCAATTTGGATGTAACTACCCTCAGATTAAAGAAGAAAGTCTGCACTTCTTGATTGTTTCCTTTCAAATCCATTATGGTGGCGTACAGAGCCAAAATTATGACAATTGTGTCATTGTCCAAATATTTATGGACCTAACTGTATAAATACATCAGTGTTTGCATTTGTCTTCCCCATGAACAACAGTGTCATCTATCTACTAAGAGGATTGTCAGAGATTCTCCAGGAATGGGTGATTCATCTCCAGGTCACTTTTAGCAGCAACCCTTGGGATGAACCATTCGGAGGAGTGATATAAATGTTTGCAGAAGAAGAATGTACATTTATGCTGTTGTTTAGTACATACATATTTGAAATGTAAAATTAACTTGGAGCTTGTGCTCTCTGTCCATACATTAGTGTTATTTAGAGTTCAGGCTAGGGTTCAGCTGTGAAATGGGTTGCAGTTGGGTTAATTTGAGTTCCATTCGGCTTATGAATATATTTCTAGGGGGTTAACTAACTCACTGTAAATCAGACTTAACTCTTTGTGCTTTCCAACACTGATACTATGGTGAATGCATTGGCAAGGAAAGTAGAAGAAAAACAGAGCTTTTGAAATCTTGACCCTTAAATAAATGTTACAAAGTTTATATTGCAAATTGAGGGCTCTGTTTTCCAAGCTGTTAAAGTGGTTTTATTTTAGAAATGCCATTTGTTCTGCAGGGTTTACAAGAATGATGTGTTATCAATACGGGTTACATGGGCATGACTAATGTCACGGGCTGTTTTCCTCCATGTCTCCTCCTCGCTCTCCTGAGCTTGTGTACAAATGGATTATGAGTAAGCAGGGTATGATTCGGTTCAGGCTGGCAGTGGGTGCGTGCTATAAAGGGCATCCCATGCCTTTGTCTGCTATAAAATATCAGAACCCAGATCTGCACGGCGAGGAATCTTGTGTTGTTTTTCCTGTCTCTTCTTGCCAAGTGTCTAAACCCTGGGCTTAGCTGAATGTTCAGACCAGTGAATTATTTAAGGCAATGAGGCCGGACACTAGCAATGTGGGGGCACTGAGCTATTTCAAAGTTGAGAGAAAACCACACAGTGCCAGGAACAGCGATTTAGGCTCTACACTGCAGCAAAAGTTTGCATTATAATGACTCCCAGTGTTCAATGCTCATTGCTTACCAAGAGTCTTTTTGAATTTAGTATTTTTTGTGTGATGGTGACAATAGTAATTCCCACCGAACCAGCCACTTATATGCTTGTGAAGTTGTTGTTTTGATTAAACATCAGGGTTTTGAAAAGTCTGTAATATGCTGCTGTGCAGGAAGAATACGGCACAGTTTTAACTCTGTCAGGAGAACAAAGTGTTTATTTTAGCTGGCTTGTGCAGTATAGGCTACTTATATATTTGTTTGTATGTGTGTGTGTGGGGGGGGCATACTGCAATGAGGTGAATAGACTATAGTGTGGTTAGAAGAAAGAAAGAGAGAGAAAAGCCTCAATAGTTGCAAATGTCTTGGGAGTTGTTGCTCATTGTACAATACATGCCTGACTCCTTGGTAAGCATTTATCTGGTAATCTGTAGTGTCTCTGAAAGTGAACAATAAAACTATAATATTTCCAAAAGTTATGCAGCTTCACTTCATAAAAGCAGCTTAGGTGGCAAATGGACAAATATAATTATTTCTGGTGTGCGGTGGAAGGAGATCTGAATGCAACGACCACAGAAATGGTTGAGGTGCCTTTGACTAACACTATACACCTTTGAAGTTGAATATCCGTAACAACGTCAGCCCTTAGTGACCTTGAGCCATCAATCAGAATTAATTGGGATAGATCAGCTTCAAATCATTATTAGCTTAAAATATGATTTACAATAGCATGTGGATAACCTTGCTGGTGGATATATTGGATATATTTCTCCTGCAGTTTGGAAACACCCTAACTGTAGCCACGTAAGTCTAGAGAACTGATAAGACTGCATTTTGGCTTTTCAGAATGTGATGCTCACTAGTGAAAAAGTCACAAACAGCTGGTCAAGATCATTATCATTTACCATTGCTAGATTGCTTTTCTCCTCATTTGATAATAATAAATAATAAATACAATGGAGATAGGCCTTCAACAGACTGAAATTTGTACTGTGCTGGCAATTTGTTGAAATATATATTTTTTAAATTAAGAAAAAGCATAAATTAAAAATTCTTAAAATTATACTTCACAAATACATCAAGTATTTCAGGTCCTATTACATTGTTGCACTCTGAGCTGAGAAATATATTTCTAGTTTTGTTTCAAGATCTTTTAAGGTCCTGGCTTGTTGCAATAGATTTCATAGTCACTGTAAGAACAATGATTAGTCTTTTGAATTTTTTTGATGGTTCTGATCAGAGACTTCACTTGAGGCTTCTTATTTTGTTCCTTTATTTCAAAATCATAGTTGTCAGTAATAATTGGAAACTTCTATTTGTATACACTATATCTGTGGATTCATAAATATATTTATTGCCAACTACCTGCATCATAGCTGTGTATTATGTAGCATTCATTTATCCTGTTACAGTAGCTACGGTTAAATATAATGCAATCCAAATTCATGTTAATAATTTCTGGTCAAATGTTTTTGGATTAATAGTAATCCCATCCTATTTATTCTACATTCTTTTAATTGTGTGCTGCATACATATTTAATATAACTACTAACTAACTGTAGTTACTCTTTGTACATTTAGGTATAGATAGGACAAGCTTACCCAAGTTGCAATTAAAATAGAAATAAATGAAATGGTGGTGGAGGAAAAAACAACCCCCCCCCAAAAAAAAAAAAACAGCACAGCTTTGAAACTGCCTTCACAGTTTATGTTTCTTCGTAATTCTTTGCAGCTGTTGATAACTGTAAACTGTATAAGAAACTAACAGGGGGACAACTTACCCTGGCCAGGCGGAGCAATACAGAATTACTTTGTCATTGCTGCCTCTCTCCCTCTAATCCCCCCTTGCTGGCTCTGATCCTTCAAGCAGTCCCTGACAACAGATGGTAGAAACTGATACGGTTTGAGGTTGTGGCGCGCTGATACAGGCAGTATGCCGGTAATTTTGTAACTACCCTACTCTGTGTGGACACAAATGTTGTTAAAGTTTTAAACATTCTATATTGGCCCCTTTTTATTATCATTTGTATATCTGAATAATTATACTTCAGGTTCGTAACACTGTAGACCCCAGGACTTGCCATGTACAGTGCAGGTGTGCATAAAAGATCGGTTAGACAAATTCCTGGTCTAGCTGCAGACATGTAGTTGTCACATAACGACAATGGATAGAGTACCAGTGAGTCTACCTGGGATGGCTGTAGTTTACTGTGTATATCAATAAATGTCAAACTTCACAAGTATCTCGCAGGTTTGAAATGTCTTATTGATAACACTGTTGAGCAAATCTAAATCAAACCCTGTCCAAAGAGTTTGACTTGACTTGATTTAAAGCCCAATTCATTGTGCGCTGCAATAATCAATGCCCCGTGTGTGTAAGAGTTTGAATTTTGGATGCTTTGAGCACCCGCAGGAGTTGCCTGCCTTGGATTAAGGAGTTAAAGACTTCTTAATCTCGCCTGCTTTAAGCCGAACAATGGGCACAGTATTGTTGATAAACTGCTCTACATCTATCAGTGACCGGCATTCTTCCCTCACCACTGACATGGTGCTTCCACTTGGCAGTAATCTCTCATGCCATGTCGATTGACTTAGACAATGCACGCAAACCCTGCTCACGTGCTCCTCGGCGCATGAACACAGGGCCTGCGGTTAGACATCTTGTTTTTTCATTTGCTCAAGACATTTGTTCTTGCAGCTGAACATGTGCGGGCACAATTTCCCTATGTTCCAGGAGCGGACAGCTGCACCACAAATTACACTAAAGCCATTGCTTTAGAGATTAGCATGGTACAGTAAAGAGTGTGTGTAAGTGTGGGCAGAGGTTCCTCCTTCCCCCATAAACAAAACGCTCACATTAACCCTGTCCACCGAAAGGTCTGCCAGACTTAGGGGCTTTCAGTTAACAGCAGCTCTTAAAAAAAAAAGGGGGAACAGAGGATAGAATTATCTGAATACCTTACCCTGCTTTACATCTGGGTGTAGTCGTTCTTGGGGAGCTAAAACTCAAAATGTAAAGTGCACTTACAGAGTTTAACATTTCTCACTGATGAGCTCTCAAGACTAACCAACAGTTGAATCTTGTACTTTAAAATTGTACATATATTTGATTTTAATGAGATTCGGCTTTTAGAAATTGTATCCTAAAGTTATTTAGGCCAGATCTTTACATTAACTGACTAACTTGTGATAAAGCAGTAGATGTATAAATAAAGCCTACAATGTTATATGATTTTGGTGGCTATTAACATTAGTTATTAACATGTCAATGTGTAATAGTGCTAATGTATTATAATACCCCACACTTTCAAAGACCATTTATGTGGTGAGGTGATCCCAAATTGGTTTGAACTGTAGAACTGAGCAAAGTAGCCTGTGCGTAAGAATTCCTCTTCACAATTAAGAATCAGCAAACATTTATTTTACAGTACTTTTGCCAACAAACACAACAATCTAGCAAGCATGTACCCAATATTATTTACTGCAATGTGTGGATGTGCATTAAGAAACAAACAGACATTGTTCTGATGATGTGATCCTTGTTTGATAAAGAGGAAAACGCTAAACAACTTACTGACACTGGTCACGAATGTTACTGCATCTCAGTCAAAATCTAATCAAATCCACAGGCAATGTCAGTGTCAAACAAAAAAATTAAGATATTTAAGGAGTAAATATGCAACTTAACATAGGGCATCATTTAATCCCATTAATAACTAAAGGCTAGAGTGGCTGGTTTTTAAGACATTTTCCATGGTTTAAAAGTATAATACATTATTTACATTAAAATTACACTAATTTTATAATTTAATTGTATTTATTCAATTATGAAAACAAATCCAGTAAATGTATCTCTGGATAAGTCAGTCATTAAAATGTAGGGTTATCAAATTAAAAACATAATGCCAGATTTAGTTTTAAGTAAAAATGTCATGCACACTGAAATTAATTTAAAAAGTATTGTCCTTGAAGAATTGTAGGCAAGGAGGGTGGTTGTTTCCCCAGGTTGCATTACTAGCAGTGTGATGGTTAATGAGATCTTCCCTGGTTGTGCACTTTGAAGTATCATCTTTCAACAATGGCAGCAGACTCAGCATGGACCCAAGATTTGCTCTGATGGACCCTTGAACATGAATCACTGGACTACAGTCTATTTATTGATTTCCACAGGAAGACGGTTAAACCCAGAAAATTGTCTTGAGGAACTTGAAACTTTGCTGCAGAAAAGGGGATTCTTCGAGCACTGAGAAGCTCTTGTATG
This sequence comes from Amia ocellicauda, assembly GCF_036373705.1. Classification (NCBI taxonomy): domain Eukaryota; kingdom Metazoa; phylum Chordata; class Actinopteri; order Amiiformes; family Amiidae; genus Amia; species Amia ocellicauda. Next base: position 10,179,379 of record NC_089853.1, on the reverse strand, counting down.
AAATAATAGCCGTTCAATCTGCAGGATCTGTGAATCTTGCCAACTTGGAAACCCTGTTTTTTTTTTTTAAAGCTTGCTGAAAAAATGATGACCTAGCATCAGTGGCTTTAAAGAGAAGTTAGTCTGTAATCCTGTTTACATGCTTGTGCTTTACTAAATTGTATGCTGGACATTGTTTAGACGATTACAGAAAGGTGCATTATAATTGCTGTTTATGTTGTGTTAATAGGAGATGTGTTAAGTTGCAAGAGCCCTACTTAGTGAAACTAAATTAATACAGTGAAAACTATTCTTTCAGCATTTTATATGTTACACATGTGTGTGCTTTCTCCCTGCAAAATATATTTTACTTCTCTGATTAGTCATTAATGGATGGTATCAACTCTAAATGTTTGTAGCCATTTGTCAGAAGCAATGATGAAAAATGTTAATTCATTAACACTGATGGTAAATTCAGTCGCACTGGCACACTTTGTGACCAGAGATCACAGCGTACAATGCTGATGGCCGTGGTCAGCACGTTTTGATTCATTATATTGTACCTGTAATATATATTTTCTAGAGTAATTTGCCATTTTGTCTTTTAACAATAACTTTCAATTCTCAAGTCCAATAGCATTACTCTGCCAGCTGAAATCTCAAAAGAAATTGCATTGGTCTTGAGCTGAATGATTTTTAAGGATGTGAACAACACTATGTGTCTAGAGTGGGTAAAAGAGCAAACCCAGGGGGAACACCATGGTGCTCAGTAAAGACACCGTGCATCTGAGAAGAGCTCTTAAAACCACCATTAACTGTGAAAACATCAGGACATACAAATCTATGTACAAATTTCAGTTCTGCTGCTCAAACAGCTGTAGCAATACCCAGGGTTGTATAACTATATTTTTTGGAACCCCAGCTAGTTGCCCTTTTTCTTCAAAGAGATGTCTTTATCATTGAGTTTAGGCATGTGAGGTTTGATGACTGTAGCTCAGGGAGAGGGTCACCACAGCCCAACTGCATAAACACTATGCTGTTCAAATCTTTGGGTGTCAGCGCTAAGCCTACAGACATAAAATGTCACATAGGGCCACCTCTGACAGTGAATACCAACACAGGGTGACTGAATGGGCCATAGGGGTCTCATGTATTACCCCACTGCTTTACCCAAATCATTAAATAAAAAATGTTGGCTTCCTAATGACCTCTGCAATAAACCGTCATCTGAAAAAACAAACAAACAAAAAAAAACTCAAACATATCTGCAGCTAAGTTAAAATATTCCCTTTCTTGCCTTGAAACACAAAAAATAAGAAAACTAATCTGAATGAATTCAACCAACACCTAAATGTATTCTATGAATTAGTCAACAAATACATACTTAGGCCTAATATGCAGCATTTGCAAATAAATGTGTAGCCTATTATAAAAACTATTATGATGAACTGGTTTAAGTTTGCACAATTTGGCAAAAGAATTGTACACATTTATTTAAATTAAATTACTATTTTTTAATGATCTTGTGTGATACCTTAGGCTATTTTGCCATCTCTGAGTAAGGGCAAAAGAATTTGTATCACCACCCATTGTAAAAATAAAAAAGGTCAGTTCGCAGGTTGTATTAGGTTAACAGATCTACAGCATGTGTTCTGTGGTCTGAGTGCTTACTACCACCAAGATACCATGAAATCAGTTTTACAAGGACTCCACGAGAGAGTAAGGTGACACTTTCCCAATATATATATATATATTTCTGTTCTTCTCTGTGTTGAGAGGATTGCAGCCTATAAGAGTTTTAACAGACCATTGGCCAGGATCAGCCAGGAACTGCAAATAATATGTCAGTCAGTACTGTACCTCACTTACTGTAACTGTTACTATGGTGCCACATGAAGAAAATATATTTTATTGTTTCACACTGTTATACATCAATGACTGTTCACATTCTGATAAATATTAGCCTTAAAAATTAAATTAAATTAAATTAAATTAAAAAAGATCTCCAGCTAGGCAGTTAACAGGGGTTTTGAAGTCCCTCAGAGTATAGACATACAGTCCCTCACCTCAGTTAAGCAGCAGGAGGCCTTGCATGCTTTACAGTACATTGTTAACTGTTAAATTAAACTGGTTTATAAAGCACATAAATGCAAAGAAGAGTGTCTGTGGCTTCTCCTGTATTTATTTCACCCTATTTGTTTTTAATGCAAAGCACGTGGGATTGAAAAGCCACCTGTGTGAAGGTATTACTTTCTCCGAGTCCCAATGGTGGTCGAATGAGCTGGTTTCACAGTATATTTTATTTGTATGGCGGATGGAACTGCTGACATTGACAGGGAGATTTATGAGCGCCCACACAGGTTGTGCATGGTGCCATGTTTGTTTAATGATCATTTCATTTTGGCAAGAGGTCTTCTTTTATTACTGTCTGTCTGAGAGTTTTATTTTATTTTATTTTTTATATATACTACTTTAAATCAAGCCAGCCTATCAAATTAATAATAAAACGAAAACAATACTGGAAAGAAATGACAACTAAATAGGTAAAAGCTTGTTTTATAGAGAAATTAGGTTTCCAGCCAGCTGTCTTGGGAGTTCTGTAAAAAATCTCTTTGCCTTCAGTCTTTTCATTTAATATGACACGTTTATACCAAATTATCCCTGATCTATTAATCTGTGACAATCTTTTATTATTTACGTGTATTTTGTTTTATAGAAAGCAGCAGGAAAGGTCTGAGATGCAGGCTACATATCTGCTAGTAAATTACAAACAGGATGAATATGATCTGTGGAATCCCATATCATATTTTGCATCACAGAAAGTATCTATCTCATCTCCCACATGTAACTCATCTCCCCTAATGTTCTGATGTCCATCATATTTTGAAAATGTAGTGAGCGCACTGTACACCCTCAGATGATGCAATGATTGTCAGAGGATGATGGCCTGTATATGGTTTTTCTTAATTCACATTCAGAATGTAAACCTGTTCTTGATACTTTAATACTATCTGCATTCTGTGTCAAGCAATAGTTACTTTGTTGTCTCTACATTTCTATTGTATCTCTTTAACATGCATGTGCTTTTGATTTCACAGCAACTATGTGTAGTTGATCTTTCTTTTTTCATTTTTTTCTGTCTCCCAAATCGCACAATAAATGAACAACCTGTTTTGAAGTGTATAATCATTCAGCCGATGAAAAGATGTAACGCAGGTGCCTAGCTCTTTAAATACAAATCTTTGAGCAGGCCTGATTCCATTAAGGCATACCACAAATTCTGCTGTGCAAGTCTTGTGCTTGAGCCATCTTATGTTACAGTTTGGAGATTTGATTTACAAGTGCAGTTCTCAGTAGACCTCAGCCCTCTCCCCATCCCATTCTGACATCTGTCCTATTAGGGCCCGTGATGAACCCATTTCAAACGTGGATGCTGGCTGCACTGTACCAAGGGAAGCTAGAAATTTCTCAACAATCAAGTCAATAGAAAATATAAACTGAGAAACAGCTGCAGGGATGAAATTTAAAGCTCCACCTATGTATCCATTAGGAATAGTCTTAAAAACACATTCTTAATCCATGTCAGTCCTTGAAAGCATGAAACTACACTTCAAAGCAAATTCTAAATTATTTGAAATTATGTTTTTATTTTGGGAATTTAAATGGTACCAAATGAGGCACGACTTGAGATGTTCCTGTGACATTTCTTCTTTAAATGGCATAATAAATTGAACAAGCCCAGTTTGCTTACAGTATTGGGAAGTGGAATTAAAATGAAGATATGCACACTATCAAGCATTTGTTTTTGATGAAGGTTTATGACTGTTGCCAAGGTGAATATCTGTTCTAATTCTGATCTACTTCAATATGTTATGGCAAAGTTAAATATAGCACATAGGAAAGTAATAAGATTAAATATACAGCTTTTTTAATGAACCAGCAGAGGGCAGACTATATTGCTTGACGAGCTGTAGTATTTTTCACAGAACTTTGATTCAAGATTTAACGTGAAATTCATCATCGAATTCCATTCTTAAATTTAGTAATTAAACCATAAAAAAATTGAAATCTATAAAGTGTCATGAGATGAGGCAGGGAGAGCATGATATAACAACAGAATTCGGGGGGGCACCATGGTAAACACAGCAAATACTGACATGAACTGCAAAATAGTGCTCATGAACAGTGATTTTCTAAGGAAATATTTATTGAAAAATCACATATACATGAGTATGGTACAGAAACAGATCTTTACTGCCAATGGGAAACAACATTATGGGAAAGTCACATTATCGATATTACACATCGAAAGTGAACTAATGAACAACACTCAAAGCGAAACATCCAAAAGTCATAGATGATACATCATCTGATACAGTTTAACAATATTTTTTTATATCACCCAGTTGGTGTCTAGTGATGTCATGATGATGATTAGTGTGGTATAAAATAAAATATTAGGGTTCTGCATTTTTAGCTTCCTGTATAGAATGTAGATGGTGCAAATATGAGCACATAAACACACACTATCAACATTTGGACTAGTTGATAAGTATTTTTTGTAACTTATGTTATGCTGTAATTTGTCAGTTGGGCACATACATACTTTTGGTTCATCGCATTTCAAATGCAGCTGTGTTATTTTTGCCCATTTTTATAAATGGAAGACCTTTGAAGAAGTTTTATCTGCTAACTTACTCTACAAAAAGTCCATTATATGTTCAATGCAAGGGAATAAATTAATAAAGTGCTCAAAATACAGCTTGATGTAAATAAAGTAACACTTTACTGCCATTAGTTAGAGTACAACATTGAATATCATGGTATATGTTTAATTACCTAAAGCAAAACCTCTATCAGGATGTATTTAAAATGTGGAATAATTAAAAAATACTGTATATTTAAGGGGGAAATGGAATGTATTTATGTACAAAATAGAAAACAATAAATTTTGCCTGCCTATTTTTACTTAACAAGTTTGAGTGCCTAGATACTATGATCTAAGTAAATACAGGGGCCAACAGCTATGAGCAATCCTATATACTTACAGTTATAAAGTGTCATGCTGTATGCATCTCCTCATGGCCAAATGTGTGTTTATACTGTACTGCAGCTACTTGAATCCATTGAATGCATTCCTAGGGCTGCATTTTTCTTCTACAGTTTTAGGTTTTTGATTCATAATTGTGAATCAACCCAGATCCTGACTTACTCAGACTATCAAGAATATGTTGTCAGTATATGCAGATCTGCGAATGGCAAACATCCATCATTTTCCAAAGCACGGTAATGTTGTAAAAGGCAGATCCCCTGTTCTGTACTACACTTGCAACACAATCCCACTCTCCCACAAACTTGGTTTTAAATGATAAATCTTAACATGCTTGCACCCGTGTTTTGATGTTGTCTATAAATACCATGCTGAGGTGACCACTGAGATTAGACCATCAACCCGTGGGGTCATTGAAACTTAAACTACTACCAAATCTACATGCATTTAAAAGTCTAACGCTAAGACAATCCATAACTGTTAACAGTAAGCTTGATCTACCATCAGATTCTGCTCACAGTGATCACTGTCTAGGGTCTGATCCAATGTAAAATGGGTGGATTTTCCTGCAGACCCAGACCCAGCACTCCCAATTGTTTATGTGTTCTATCTGTATTTTTCTGATGTGCCGAATTTACCATTCATTCATTTGGTTTCACCTTCATAAGCTAACTGTGATTTAATCTAAAAAAGTGAGGAAAATAAATGTCCACAATACAAATGGTTTCCAGCTGAAATGACAGGTAGAGAGTTTCAAAATAAATGTATAAACCTGGCATCTCTAAGTTTATCTGTGTTTAATTTATTTATGTCTTACAACATAGAGTTGGTTGGTGACCGTAAATAGTGATGCAGTCTTTGTTCTTGGTTGTGGATGTGTTTCTGTGTGCGTGGGTGTGTTTCTGTGTGTGTGTGTGTGTTTCTGGGTGTTGTGTGCGCGGAGAATTATAATGATCCTGTCAATTGTGTGAAAAGATTTATATATATTTTTTTTTTGCAAGTCCATTAACACCCATTGCCAACCTCAAACCCACCCCACATGCCTTCTTGTTTTTCCAGTGTTCTTCCTATGAAAGCAATGTGAGGTTAAGAAGAGAGTATCAGAGTCAGCATGGCAGTTGTCACTGGCCCAGTTTAAAATATCCACAAACCACATGGAAAAGGTTCCACATTATATGGATCTGCCCCTTCTTCAGAGAAGATAGGCAGTAATCTCTCCAAAGACTTAATATCAGCTTAATAAACAGAAGTCACATTTCCTATCAATTATAATAAAATACCTGAAAAAGATGGGGATGACTCTTTACCTCAAACCACAGCTGGAAAGATTAGGACCGAACATGCTCAATGAAATGAACTTATCTGAACCGGACTGCCTTCTACTAAATGCTTCTGAGCTAATATGTAGTGACCTGGGTCAGTGGGGTTCTGTGTGCTCCTAAGACCATTGGCAAGAGCAGTCTGTAGGCTCCTGAATTGAGTAGTATACCCAGGTGGAGTTCCCACTGCAGTAGAGCTGAACTGAGCGTCTCTGCAGCCCAATCTCTCGACAGCACTTGCAAAACCTGGCATACGTGTTGATGTTGTAGTTATAAATGCTGGCAGAGGGGCATTTCCCATCACAGGACACTATATTAACCTAGGAAAAAGGAAGGAGCAGTAAACCCCAATTGGCAAACAACATTTATCCACCTAAAGATAGCTTGTTGTCATGATGAATTTGTTTAGTGTAAGCAGTCAAACATTTCTGATGGGCAGACAAAGTGGTTCTCTACTGGTATTCATATATAGTTTGTTACTTTAATGTAAGTCATTACTATAGTCAGCTTGCTTTAATACAGCTGTCATTGATATTAGCATTATGTTTATGTCAGTTTGTTACACTATTTTAAATAATCTTTTATGCTGCTATGCATTAATTAGAGGCCTGTGTGGTGAGTTAACTGTAGAAGATTGAAGAGGCAACTTTCTCTAAATATTCAGTGTTTTCCCTGGAAAGCTATTCTGTGCACTATAAATCATATACTTACAGGCCTATTGCTTCTACAGTCGTTTTTCCTAATTGTCATTCGGACCGTTACTTTCTGGCAAGACTTTCCATCTTCTTTACCTGTAGTGAAAGCATTTCAACATTTTAATTGCAGTTTAAAATAAATCTAAAACTGCAGAAAAGCACCCCACTCCACTTTCATGAACATAATATCCTTTTTGCGTGTGTTGAACAGTTCTCCATTGCAGTTTTAGAAGCTATCATTGATTAATTTCACAGTGATTGTAAAATGCAGTTATATATCTACTGTTCCTAGGTTTATAATGTTACATTGTTGTTAAAAGTGACATCATATAAAGACATCAATAAAATAATTATTTTAATTAAAATAATTAAAATGTTTTTATTTAGGTTGGATTTTATTTAGATCATTGTTATTTCAAATATTTTTTCAAAAGAACTGAAACAACACACACAAGGACTATTGAAGAGTCAAGAAATAAAATGTATATTCCCAAAAGAAGCACTTTTTAGCTTGGATATATAGGTACTTTAGATTTCTCTTTTTTTTTTTTCTTCAATGAATGAATGCATAATTTGGAGCACAGCAATGACACAGTACACAAGGGTCATCTCCAAATAATTTAGGCTGCATTTAAAACTCTCCATGATTGCAAGTGGATCTAAATACTGTATCTCCATTTAATTCTTGATTAGGAATGTCTCTTTAAGTTAAATAATCGTGAACGTTCGTTACAACAGAAATGCAAGAAAAGTACATGTTCTAATAAGTTAGAAGACATATCATGTAAATATTTGGGTAATTTACCAGGTATACATTCCTCTATAAAAATCCAACATGTTCAGCCAGATTTTTGTTTACTTACAGTATATTTAGTGAATGTCCACACAACAAAATTGTAGATTGGATTCATGTGTATTTGGGACTTATTTAGACTGAATTAAAATAAATTAAGGATTGCCTACCATATCACCCAAAGAATTACAAGAAGTATCCCACTACTTTTATCACAAGACTACATGATTAGTTTCTAACACACTCAAACACAAACATTTGGACAAAAACATGCAGCAAAAATCTAGATGATTTCTAATCTGGCCACTACCAACAGTACATTGTTGGCAAACAACAATGCACTGCCCTGACAGTGCAAAATGGGGAAAGCTTCAGCTGTGTCATGTATACAATCTGCACAGATTTGAAGATGAAGAAAAAACAATGCAATTTATTTACAAAAATATCTGACAAATAATGATTTCAACTCTTTGGAGTCCTGAATTCTATTTTAGGGAGTACATTGTTGGAAATCAACAATGGTGCTGGCTAGCCTTGTGCTTTTTTACAGTAAACTGGTACCTTTGTCACAGTTAGTGCTAACTGTAGGAGGCAATGGGCTAACGGGGAATGGAAACAGGGATAATCCAGTACCTGGTGAAATTGTTACATGTTGGTCAGGTTGCAGTTTTACACACAATGCACTGGTTCAAGAAGGTACTTTTTATGCTTTTCAGTCATTACAGGAATAAACAATACTGAATTCCTTTTTATACCCCATGCTTTTACCCCATAATCTGCTACATACCATATGAAACAAGGTGGATATGTCTTCAAGGCATGAAAATAGTATAGAGAATCAGGATGCAACACTCAATATGGAGATAAATATTAACTGACAAAATGTTACAGCATATACAGCTATTTTCTGCACGAAGGATGATTGTCTTTGTGCAATGGGTGTTGGTAATGATTTTTGCATTCTAATTTACCCTATATTTCATCTGCAAAAGTCACTGTTGGCATGAACATTTTGTTAGTCTGTTACACAATTTGTCGAGTCAAAACCCAAAGAGTTTCTCAGATACAGACAAAATTCCAAGCAAATGACAGATGTTTGTAAATATGATACTGTTCATTAGCAAAACAATTGCATTGCAAGGTAAAACATTTAAGGTTGTGTTTGATGATGGATTCTGTGACAAAGCAGTCCTCTTGTAGACCATCCTCAAATGGCAGTCCAGAACATTCTCCTCCACCACATTTAATTGTGTGACACAACATGGTGGGCCCCAGATAAAATGGAACTTATTTGATTATAGCCTGCAATTCACAGGGTTTGGAACGGGTCAACTGAGGAGAGAGCATTTTGGGGCAATATAAATGTACAATGTAGGCTTTGATTGAAAAGCATATAAAGTACCATATTTAATTACACAATAAACATGTTGGGAGGGGAGAAACACAGAGATATGTCGACCACTGTATATTTGTTAAAAAAATAAGAAAACATAAATAAAACAAAACCTAGGTTTGTTTCAGATTTCTTTTAAAAGAAGGGGCTGCCACACCAATGAAGCTTTCTGAGAGAGATTCAGAATAATTAGAGTAATTTGTGGAGCAGCTCAAACATGTAGGCTGTGTGGAAACGCATGTTAAAACATTTTGTAGCGACTCCATTGTACAACAAGCAGTAAGACTACAGGTCTGCACTATGACATGTTAACTACAGGTTTTAGCACATGGTTGATTTGATGAATACTCACAGGTCTTACAGCAGCCATCCATGTAACTTACAACTGTTCCTCCAATCTAGGACAAAAGGTCAAGGTGTGTTATGTGTTGAAAAAAAGTTAAATGATAAGGAGAAAATGGAAACATGATTTTGTTTGTGATCTCAAAGGGGCTGACAAATACAAATACAAACATTTTATTTGATGCTTAGTTCAGGTAGAGTACATACCATATTGTTAGTACCTTATGAAATTTCATTACAAGTTTTCAATTTAAAATGGCAGTTTGACATTTGTTTCAAAATCATAGCTCTGAGCTGCTTCCCAGCAAGGCTCTGGCTGATGGTTTTACACTGACCTTCATGCACTCGGTCTCATTGAACGGTGGGCAGCTGACCGAATAGCTGATCAGGGTGGGTCCTGACAATGTGTCTGTACAGTCATACGTCATACAGTTGGAGATCCATGTTTTCCCAGGCTGAAGGACAAGAAAACTGTTTCATAGCTATCTCTTATCCAACATCACTGATAAAACTTAAGTTTGATTTAGGTCTGCATTATGAATAAGTATCAACTCTTTACCATCATATAGGTGACCTTGAATTGTTAGACACTTTGATTTGACTGGCAGTGATGTGGAGTATATGCATACTGTCTGTTACAGTATTGTGTTGGACTCCAGCAGTGCTATAGATTAAGCTGGAATTGGCAACCTTAATCATGGCTATACATTCCCTTGACTAATTTCTACAAATGTTTGTGTCACCTAATTAAGTCATTTAAAGGCTTTAGATATTGCATCCTTCTGGTGTGACTGTATACTTGGAATATCATATACTTCACTTTACTATACCTTGTATAGTGCAATAGATCCATTATCCATATGATAAACACAGGAGATATTCTTACAAACTCCACAGCATGTTGTTAGGTCTTTTGGTGGAATGTAAACTTGATTCTGGATGAAAAAGAATATGAAAAAGACAAAACATTAAAAGAATCATTTGTAGAAAAAAATACTGAACTGCTGACTTCCTGCATCCAGTGTATAAGCATAGACAGTTTCATTTCAATGTCTGTCCCAAGCTTGTAAATCAGTTTAACAAACCCTGATAAATAAAATCCAACACATCATCCAAATAAGTTCTCAACAAGAACAGTGTTAACTACAGTCCAGTAGGTTCAGTGTCCGTAATGGTTCTGCTGTTGATGGGTTGGTCTTACTGGTTGGCAGTGGGATGAACAGTTGGTGCTGCTAACTCTGATCTTGTAGTAGAGTGTGAGTGGGTCCAGGCTGTTGGTGCACTGGGTGGTATAGCAGATCCCCTCTACTGTGTGCTCCACAAGGGTCTGCCCAGGCCTCATCACTCCGCGCTCCCCATCCACACACACCAGCTCTCGGTCTAAACACACACACACTAATTAGTGCACTACACAGCACAGTCACATATCAACAGGAACTGGACTGCAGATTGTAAGACACTCGTCTGTATGATATCAAAGATCCCATCCACACCACAAAATTGGCTAAGTACCCAGTGCATTCCCCTTAGTTCACAGAAAGAAGCCTTTGAATTAATCCCAGCCGAAGGGACATGGAATAACTTTGTTTCTTGTCCCAGCAAGACACCAAAATACAGGGTGTCATGCTTTTCTGGGGTATCTCATTTACTTCTCTAAAATATATTTTTAGGAGGATGTGAAAACATTTGTAATGTCTTTGACAAATTGTCAAGCTACATTTTAATATCCTAATTTTGAACTGTACACGTTTAGCATATTGCTGTTGTATTGCCTAGTTTACTTACCACATTTGTATTTAGTGCACCCACACTGGTTTTCAGGGTCTGCAAGGAACTGGCTGTCAATTTGCAGGGTTTCGCCCTGTTGACATAAAGACCAGAAATTACAGACAGACTGACACAAAATGTAATAGTCTGAATACATAATGTGAAGGACTGACTACCTACCAGAGTACATTTTGGTTTAGGGATCAAGTCACATGCACATTCTGAAAGACACAGAGAAGCGATCAGTTGTCTGTATTATAATGTCTGTGTTGTATATTAAAAAAAATACCTTCATGTATAACACATTTACCACAAGTGTTTAATGGACAGCACTTCTCTGGACTCCACGCTGTAACCACAGACATCCCCAGTGGACATCTGAACTCTGAGCATCGATAGAGTTCACACACTGAAATAATATCATAAGGTTAGCGCTCCATTCGGTGCCGAGCAGTTTTCAAGATTTGTTAACACTGACTCAAAATGGACTTTATAAATAACAATGGCTTACCCTACTCTGTGCCCTAAAACAAATGCCACTTTGCTTTGAAGTTCACTGCTGTAAACTGCTGCTAAAGCCGGATTGGACTGGTGTGATTCAGTAACACAGGTGGCTGCGAGTTCAGCTCAAGGGGAGCTGTGTAAACGCGTGTGGCGTGCATTGTGTTTCTGACAGGGACAGCCGCTGCCGACTGCCTTCTTTCAACAGGGCCTGTGAACCGTAGTCCCACTCACCACAGTGGTAGGCTGGGCAGCATCTGTCGGTGCTGTTGGCATCCACTGTGAGGACCTCTCCTTCTTGGCACACAGGAATGATGTCGGAGCAGGCGCCACACACTGTTCAAAACCACAAGCACACATACTGACTGTGTTTAGACCGACAATGTGGCTGCTGAGAGCTGAAACGCACAATAGCCTGGCTAGCCAATGGGAGGTGCAGAAAGTATTCAGTTTTTGTATTTATTTATAGAAGCTCAGCTGTTTTCAAGATGTTGTTTTTGTTGCTGCTGTTGTTTGTTTATTTATTGAAATGGTTGCATTGCTACTCTTCAGTTTTGGGAACTTTTACCAAAACAATCCCTCAGAATCTTCCAAAATATCACATATTTACAATGTAACATTTCTAGGGATATTCCTTTATTTTTAATTAACAGTACAGTCAGAGGAGGGGATTTCACTAGAAGTTTGATGCATCTCAAGATTCATGAGCCAGTGACTCCTGAACAGTTATGAAATAAGTATCAAGCATGAAACACCTAGAATAGAATTTACAGTACCTAGACTAGTTATGTATAAGAATGTGTGTGTTTGTTTGTTTTATAAATCCCTCAGATTAGTCAAACTGTTATGCAGGCAGGTCAGGCAGATAGAGGCAGCAAGAGAGACTGCCAGGAATGGCGTTCCTATAACTAACTCACTGCAAATGTATGCCATGCAGCAACTCCCATCAGCACGGGTGGCGATCAGGGTCTGGTCTTCTCTGCATGTCGGGATATCAGACTCACAGTGATCAGGGTCACATTCTGGACATGGAGAAGATGGGGCACAGGGACATTAACCCATAGAGCAGCGTAATGGGGATCCAAAAAATACAAATAGGCATTACAAGTGTAACTTGGAGATTGGGCTACTTTTCTAAGAATTAGTTAGGCTAAAGAGATATTTCTGATATTTCTTACCGCATTTGGCCTCAGGACAGCAGGAGTCATCTTTGTAGTAAGAAACTAGTTTCTCACCATATTTACATTCCAGAGCAAAGTGGTTGCAGAGAGTCTGATTACAAACTGTGTAAAAAAACAATCGATCAATAACCACAGTGAAATGCTTGGAATGAATACTCCCATTTTGATGGCTTTCTGCTGACAAGGGCTATATTAATTGAGACTTTATTATACCTGTTGTAATGAAATAACACATTATGTCTTAGGCAATCCTTTAAGTGATTAAATTCTCCCTTCTCATTTGCAGATTATTATTGCAAAAATAAAGTCCCATGTGTTTGTAGAGGCGATACATTCTGTTGGGACTCATCACTAGACCTTTCAGTCTTATGGACACAAGCACCTACCGCAGGCCTTCTGGGGGCAGCAGCTCTTGTCGTCAGCAAGGCTGACCGCAATCTCCCCGGTTCTAGTGCAGACTGGCTCTGGGACATGCGTGCAGTTATACGCCACTGGGACGATGGAGTCATTGTCACACTTGTACATACAGCAGCCATCCTTGGAGGCCTTCCACACCTCCCCAGCGGCGTGCGGTGTCCCGAAACTGTCCGTGCAGGCTGGGCTCAGGCAGGCAGGCAGGCAGACAGACAGGTGGATAGGTATATAAGTGCCTGCATCTTTCATGTTATGACATTGTTATCAGCCTTAGCCGATAATGTAAAAAACACTTTGACTGAACTGGTCACAGAGGCATTTTCTTAATCTAAAACAAGCTATGCCCATAAAGGCCAACTGTAATGTGCTGTGTGATTTGTTTTGGAGACCAATGCCTTCAGCTAGTTAAGTGGTTGAGAACTCACCACACTTCTCAGTGGGAATGCAGAGGGCGGAGTAGGGCCGGTGCAGGAGCGTCCCCTCTGGACAGACACAGCCCTCTGTCAGCCCGGAACACTCCTCCGGGTCCGAGTCGAACTCATGGTTTGGACATGTCTGGGCATTGCAGGCAGGCAAGCAGGCCTGGTAGCGTAACTCCGGCGGGCATGTGAAGGCTGAATGCGAGACACAAGTTTTGTTTTTGTTTTTTTAATGATGAATTATTTTTCAGTATATGGTTATTGACTGTATTTAGCACTGCACCCTTGAACTAATTACTTACAGCAATAATCTGGGCTCCTCCATTCTATACAGATGTTGAACTTGTGGCAGGCAGCTACATACGCAGCCAGTGCTATACAGGGGTTCTTCACATACTCCGCATCCCGGACCCACACTTCACAAAATATCGAGGGTGGGACCTGAAAAGAAATCGGATGGCAGATGCCTACTGTAAGTACACTGACACCCCATCCAGAATAATACAAAACAAGCCATCAATGGGGCATTCTGGGACCCTCATGAGAGTCTGCTGTACTGTCCTGTGGTGCCTAACTGCATCCTGGTGTGTATTCCTCAAATTCGTAAACTCCTGTAATGAACATATAAGAGAGCAAGTAGATTTTAATAAATGCCTGTTACGCAATTGACCTTTAAACTGGTTCCTTCAGGAAACAGCTGAAAAGATGGTGGTATCAGTTAGCTATTAGACACTCAGTGGCCAGAATCGGCCAAGCAAGCTCCTGTCACATGTAATCTGTTTCTCATGTTCTGATGTTGTGCTACATTGCAAAGAATGGACGTACAAATGAGTGGCAGCTGCTGAAGGTGTGGTTACTGAGCATGCCCAGGCAGTCAGAGCAGTCGCTGGTGGAGCAGTTGACCTCTCTCCGCCGGTTTTGGCCCATGAAGCTGGTGGTGTTGGGGATCTGCCAGCTGTCGATGAACAGTGTGGGGTCTTCGCTCTCGCTCATGGTGGTCCCGTTGGACATCGTCAGGTCATTTGTGGGGTCTCCATCACAGCACCCTGTAGTAAACAGGCAAGAAAGGGAACATTACATAGATGAACAGGCTGATTTTGAGTTGTCACCTCATCTCATTCTGGAAGCATTTATTTCTACATTTTTATTTATTTATTGCTTTTTTATTTTTTAATGCTATCAGGGTTTTAAATCTTATGGTACTCTTCAAGGAAGTTGAAACTGAAACCATACAATGTAGTTCTCTGCAGTTAGGGTATAAATGACCTGTTACACACCACACAAGCCCATTGTAGTCAGTCTGTTGCTGTAGTTTTCGGTCTCAATGACCATCATGCCAGTGCTGTGGAACCACTGTATCTTCAGTCCTGCTGGCGTTCTTATCAAATACATGTTGCCAGTGTCCAGAACTTCAAATCCATGCTTCTTAAATCGAGGTCTTGCATACCTTGAGTTGATGTACAACTATGGAGGATACCATAGCATTAATACCAACAGAATCACATTTTTATTTTGACAGATCAATCACATATATATATATATATATATATATATATATACATACTGTATATATCTTCTTTAGAAAAAAAAAAACACTTCTTCTTTACATTTTATATCTTGTATTTGTAGTGCACTATTTTGTAGTCTGATTTCTCATCTTGGTTATGACTTAAACTATGGGTTACATCTAATGTTACATCTAAGGTTTGAATCTAATGTTTGATATTTTGTTGGAATTATGGTTATTGGACCAGACTTGTACATTTGTGTCTTTCTTAGGAATAACCTCACAAGGGGTAAAGCACTTACTCTTCTTTGCAGCCGGTTGATCAGGACTTGGTGGGATTTGTGTGTGATATTAAGACCCACTAGGCACAAATTGGTGAAGTTCCAGAGGAGCTATGGTGGAAGAAATGGAGAGTCAAAAGTGTTGATTTTAAAAACATGCACTTTTTTAGGATGAATATGCTTGTAGTCTCATGCTCTATTTCCGTTGTAGGGAAGACCTATTTATCTAATTAATGTTTTGTGGAGTGTCGTTTGCCAACAGGTAAAATGATGACCAACCACATACAAAACAAACAAACAAACAATATTTGTATAATTACACGTCATAAATATTAATCTAAGTACGATTCTCAAAAGACAAAGGTAGAAACTCACCATGTCTGAGCTCTGACACTCCTGGACTTGAATGCTTACAGTTTCATTGGGCAACTGGGTGACAATGTAGGAGGCTGCCTTGTAGATTGCCACACTGTTACCATCAAAGGTAATAACGTTTAAGTCAGGGAAGACCGAACAACGACCTGGAGAAATATGAATATAGACATACAATCTTGCTTGTTCCAAATCATCACCCCTAATAACTTTCACTTGACTTTTAGGTCTGTAAGTAATGATGTTCTAGTTCTGTTGCATACTGTACAGTGTAAAAAGGCTAGTATGTAATGGCATCATTTTCACACATTTCCTAATTAAGCAGCATGGCATTGGGTGAACTCACAGGGGCAGTCCCACTGCGGGCAGCACTTGTCCCCATTCACCAGGATAGCGAATCCTAGGAGCCCGCAGTTAGGAGGGGTGGCATTATAAGGGCAGTTCTGTGACTTGTTGAACAGCATCAGTTGTCCATTCATGCAAACGTATTTTGTGCATTCATCAATAATCTCAGAATATGGAGGCTGCAAAACAGTAACAAAATAAGTTACATTGTTATATTCCTATCAGAGTCATTACTATTATTATGATTACAACTGGATGGTAATTTTGTTCAGGATCAAGAAGAAGGTGTATCGTACATTTCTGATGAAAACTGGGCATATCGCTCAAACGTATTTAAAACAAAAGCATTTAATAATATGTTAAGCATAACGTCGAGCAATATTGACTCACTGTGCACATCTTGGTAGAAGCAGCTACAGTTGTGCTGTGATCAGTTGTGTACAGTAACACTGCTGGGGTCCTTGTGTGTTCTGTGAGAAGGGCTGCCTCAGAGCTCTGAGCTGGCCAGTGCTCTGTCCTGTTGGTGTATTGTGCCACAGTGCTTAAAGACAGTTGTGAGGTTTGGGTGCTCGTTGATGCTGTTGATTTCGCTGATGAGAACACACTGCTAGGAGGCGCAGTGACAGATTGTTTCGAAGAGGTCAGCCAGGAGACACGGGAAGCTGTGGTTTTCAAGCTGTCTGGGGCTGCAGTTGCGTTTTGTGTCATGGATGTTTTTATCGTACTGTCAGCCATTGTCTCAGCTTTGCTCTCTGAAGTAGAAGGCTGTGGTGCTGTTGGAGTGGTGCTTGAATCTGGCACCAGGGTTTTTTCTGTCCTTTCAGGAGGGATTGTGGTTGAGCTTGGCGCTGCCGTGATTGTGGATATCGTTGCTTCTGTAGAAAGCGATGCAGTATGAATCGGTTCTGTACTGGTTGCAGCTGTGATGTTTTTTGCTGTAGTGGCAGCTGGAGGCATCAGTCTTTCTGTTGTTTTTATTGTAGTGGAGACAGTACTTGGAAGTGTGATAGGAGGGGATGAAGGATAATGTAGGGATGTCGTAGATGTCCAAGAAGGAGATGTTGGTAATGATCCAGTTACCTTCTCAGTGGTTAATTTCACTGTTGAGGTCTCTTTAGATGTTTCCCATGAAGGTTTTGACAATGTAGTGGACTGTGTCGTTTCAGGCCCTGCTGACTCCAAAGTGGACCTTGATGTTGGAAGAGTTGGTGTGACAGCAAGTATAGTTGTAGGAATCTTCTCTGAAGTTACTGTGGTGCTTGCAGTTGTACCAGATGATTCTGCTTCAGAGGATGTACTTAATGATAATGTGGACATCACTGTTGTTGCGGTCGACACTTCTGGCTTTTCACTAACCATGACAGTGCTAGTGATCTTGGTTAACATGGATGTGATCAAAGGTTGAGTAGTAGAATTTCCAAGAACTGTTGTCCTATAACTCACAGATGTAATGGCTGACATTTTCCCTGTTGCTGTGGATGACACCACAGGCAGTCCTATTTTGGTAGTAGCCGATGAAAAAGAAATGGGTTTGCTTTCTGGAACTGGTGTTGTCTGAATTGTACTCTTTGTGGTAGAAGGTGATTCTAAGGTTGCTGTTGTAGTCTGGGAAACTGTCTGAGAAGTGGTCCCAGTGGCAGCGGGTGAGACTGATGGCTTCACTGAGGTTAATGAAGGAGTCCCTCTTAAAGTACTGCCGATTGTGGCTGCTGTGCTTGGATACAGGGTCACAGGTTTCACTAAGTAGCCTGTTGTTGTTAATTTGTCTACCTGGAAGTGTGGCGTTGTGGCGATTTTGGCCACAACTGAAGTGGTCTGGTCTGTCGGAGTTGTCTTTAGTGTAGTCGGCTGCGATAAGGATTCTGTGGCCAGTGTCGAGACTTGTACTTTTGTAGTTGGTGTAGTACTAGGATGTGAAATTGCTAATGATGTTGGTTTATAGCCAGTAGTAGTTGTCATTTCTGAACTGTATTCTGTAGAAGATGAATATGAAGGAGTGGTTGAAGTGGTGTCTAATCCTGGTGTTGAGGTGGGGGTTGTTCTGTGAGGTGACACTGCAATTGTTGAAGCAATTTCGGTGGGTTTCAAGGTCATACGAGAGACCTCCATTGAGAGTGGAGGGGATGTTGTGGTCTGTGATGTAGTAGCATTTGCAGAAATTGTATCTGCTGGATATACCATTGACGTTGTCTTTAATTCAGCAGACGTCGTTCCTATGGATATTCTTATACTTTCTTCTGTTGGCATTGAGGTGGTACTTTCTGTGCTTTGTATACCCGGTGACCAGGAGATTCTCTCTGTTGAAGCAGTTGTTTTGTATTTCTCTTCTGGTGGTGTTGAACTTGTTGCTCCAGTGGTGGGGATTTTGGACGTAGCAAGGCTTGTGGTAAGCCTGGTTAGTGTTGGTATTGTTGTTTTTGTGAAAGTAGCGAGTTCAGTGAGGAACACGGATGTTGTTTTCTCTGTCTCTGTAGATGGCGGAGAGACAGAACGGGGTGAAGCGGCCTCCGTTGATGTTGTTCCCAGAAGGACTGCAGACACTGGAGCCGTTGAGGGTGTGTACGGAGTTGCAGGTTTCGTGGATGTTTTTAGTTCAGTAGGGGTTGTGTATTCAGTACTTCCTGGAGTAGTCTTAGAAGTAAGCTGTGGCTCTGTTTTCAAGGGGGAGCTGTGTGCCGTACTCAAGGATGTAGTTGACTGGGTCGACAGTGTGGGGCTGATCTCCATTGTTGTATCTGTAATTTTATCAAGGGTGGTGGTGTAGGTAGTGCTTTCTGAAGTGGTTTGAGTAGTGGAGATAAGTGGAGAATGGGTATCTGGGGTGGAAGGCTCTGTTGTTTTTATAGTGTCAGCAGGAGAGGCATACAAAGTGCTTTCAGAAGTCATAGGTTTAGTTGTAAGTGTAGAAGTTGTACCTTCCATCACCCTGGTGCTAGTTTCTTTGTACCCAGTTGTAGTGGCTGCAGTCACAGTAGATGTCTCTGTGACCCTGGATGTTTCTGTTTGTTTTGCCGGCTTTGAGCCTGCAGTTGTATACATGGGAGTCACTTTAATTTTACTTGTGGCAGATGTTATCTCTGTCTCCTTGCTTGCGAGTGATGTTGTGATTACCGCTAAGGTGGTGGTGGTTTTGGTAGAGATTGCTATGGCATCTGATGACCAGTCCAGTGTAGTAGGCTGTTTTGAGTCAGTGTGTGCTGGAAAGGAGGATGTTGTCTTCTGTGAGGTTGCTGGTACTTTAGGGGTAGTGATCATCCAAAAAGGAGCTATGGTAGAGATGGTACTGGAGCTTGCTGTGCTTTGTGTAGGAGTATACAAAGAACTTGGGCTAGCCAGGCTCGTAGCTGAAGGCTCAGATATTTTCTCCGTCGTTCTGGATTCCAGCACAGCCGGACCCGCTGTGGTCACTAACGGTTCAGCTCCCGTGGTTGTGTTGGTGGGCATTTCAGGCGAAGGAGTGAGCCCAGCTTTGGGTTTAGTAACACTGGTGGACAGGGTTGTGACGTTGCGTAGAAACACTATATCAGTGGCACCGGGAGTCTGCACAGGAGTATGTAGGGTTTTTGGGGAAGCAGTGACTGTGGAAGAGATTGTAGTGGAAGCAGTGCTCTTTGTTTCAGATATGGACAGCGGCCTCACGGTGTCAGCAGGGGTGACTGAGTGTGCCGTAGACGAAGCAGTAGCATTAATGGCCTGAGAAGTGACAGCTGCAGGTGTTGATACAGTACTATGGGGAGTAATTGGCTCAACAGCAACTGTTGGCTTAATGCCTGAGGATAAATAATAAAACAACTGTTAGATAAGTACTGTTATTTAAGAAAAAGAAGAAAAAAGGAGGGGGTAAATGCATTACTTGTGGCAGAATTAAAATCCTAGCACCCGTGCTTTGGCATCTAGGATTATTGCTTAAAGCTTAATTAAACAGATGTTGGAATGAATATTTCAACTTCTAAGAAACACGATATTTTACAGTGGTGATGTAATATGCCCTAGGATCAGCAAATAAGCCTAAGAGCACGTGCAAAGGGTACTTTTGGTGTATCAATGTCATGTTAATCTTTAACCTCACAGGGGACAGAATAATGTATTCATTGAAGTCCAACAAAATGATGCTTTATTTTCTTTTTTCTTTCTGTAGGGCAAAGAAAAATTTGTGATGAAGAGGAAAAAATATTTTACATCTCTCAAACGCTGTGTATTTACACATTTATAATGAGAAATTTAACTTTGCCAGAATTGTCTAAGCTGTCTTGAAATTTGTGTCAGTGCGGATGCATCCAGAGAATGTAGAAGGGGCATTAGTGTGTATAAGTAGTTGCTTCCTGACAGCATGAAAACAATAGCAATGTTGTTTATTTTGATCTCGATAATATTTTATGAACTACATGATACCTAAGCAAAGAGAAAAAAACAATAACTCACAGTCCTCCAAATGGACACATCTCTGGGTGACCTCATCTAAAACCATGAGGTGTGGACACTGAGGGAGACATCCTTCCACTCTACAGAGAAAGCCAAACAGCTCTGAGGATAACAAACACTTGTAGGGCTGACTCTCAACTGGTGCCTTTAACAAATATATTCGGAATAGCTAAATAATTAAGGTTTTAGTGCTGCTTCATATTCATATCTCTTCAGACATTGTCAGATGTCTTGAAAATGGTACTGTCTGCAGTCTACACAACAATTCACGTCAGTTTTAGTTAAATCATCTTTGTTAGACAGGTTATTGTCCGCCTGTCCTTACTTTGGTATGGTGGTACAGATGTGGCCCGTGGGGTCAGTGCAGGTTTTGAAGCAGGCGCTGGCACACACCTCATACCTCCACTGGCACACGGGACGAACAGAGGCTTCTGGGTCAGACTCTGAGAAAAAGGAATATACATGTAATAAAAAAATAAAAAAATCTGATCCCATCATCCATCTACTATATGCGGTAAAACCTGATGTACAAAACAGTATGTGGCAATAAACAGACCAATCTAGAGACACACTGACAGTCAAAATATACTCCAGTTTTGTAGTTGTCCCGAGTACAAGGCTTAAACATATTGTTGTGCTTTTTCTTCTCTCCTCGTAAGAAGAAAGGATTTCATTTATAAAACATAAAGGGGATTTGGTCTTTTTAAACCTGCTGAGTGGGTATACCTTATATGAATCAAGATAAACCATTTAAAATGTATTTTCTTGTTTTGTTTTCTTTTCCTTTGATAATTGCATTACGTTAAATACTGCCTTTCATTCCAGTTTTAAGAAAAGTAATCCCGCAATAATTAATACAAAATGGAAAGTAAGCGTGCGCAAATTTACATTCATTGAAATTTGGATTTGGAAAGTGTCGGAGCAGAATGTAATTATAATGGCAGCGCCTTCAGACTGTTCCGAATCCTAGCATTTGACTCCTGGCACTGTAAGTGTAAGGCACAACACTTCCACATTACAGGGAAAAGGAGCATATACTGCCCTCTGGTGGTAATGATGTAGAACCGTTATTTATTTATGTATTTATTTATTTAACAATATATTAACTAAATATGCTTTCTATTAATATTAATCAAACTTTAATTCACTTTGCCCTAATCTTTCATTAAGTAATTTGTTGGTATTTTTATTTAATCAAAGTCAGAAATTCCTCTTGTTTAAGAAGAGTGCATTTTCTGCTGAAACTGTATTGAAGGACAGTTCACAGACTTATTAAATAAAGGTAAAGTTCTTCTAATATGACAGTCTGAGACCCTAAACTTTGTCAAGCTGAAGATGCCCATCATTTTATTTGATATAACTACTGAACAATAAAGTGAAATTCATGCTGTCGATTTTCAGAATTTCTTACAGCGGCATATTTAGGATTTAAAAGCCATCATTCACATTCACATCTCATTTTATATCTGCACAGATTTAGAAACTCAATATTACAAGTATATTTTTTGTCATATCTTGAAATGCCTCCTTTAATATTCAAACAGTTATGTAAAGCTCTAAATTAAGCCACTCATAATGTTGGGCCCAAAGATGTAGGTTACTTAGCTTATCCCTAAATCCAGCACTGTGTCCTCAAATGAAATCATTTTATATGTGTGATAGTAATCAGGGATTCGGAAGTGTTTAATTCTCCCCAGCATGTTCTCAGTTTGTGGGTCTGAAACTCTTAAGTATGCAATTCAAATAGTGCAAAGCTATGAAAGGAAATGTAGACATTGTTTAATATATTGCTGATATTCATAATAAGTGAGATGAATTCCAAATTGGTCAATGGTACATATAGTGTATTGGAACTCAGAGATTTCTAGCATGGAGAGAAAAACTCTGATACCTTCAGCACATATAACTTGGGAATATTGCAGGTTATGATGAGTAAAGCATGTGTAAGGAAAGGTATCTAACCGGTTCATTTTATTTGAAGTGCAATTCAACATTCAAGATGCATTGGGATATGATCCTAAAGTCATAATAGAGTATTTATTAGCCGCTGTGTCAGGGTTGAGTCCTGCGGTAAGATTACAATGAATATTTCAATGATAGAAGAACAGAATGTAATCTCCTGTCCCGTAAATTATACTTATTGCTCATTCAGAAGCCATTTGAGAAATCGTGAGAGGGTCCTTTATGGTCCTCTATCTGCACACAGCATGGCACTCCATGTATGGGTGACATTTAGTTTAACATTTACTTATGATCAGACCATTTGTGTTTCAAAGCATACAAATGTACTGCACTGGCGGCCATGCGAGTGCCTGCATCTCCCATCAGCAGTCACCGGTGAGATGGGGACGGAAATGACGAAGGATGGCATATGATTATGCTCTGGATATTCTTCCGGCCTTTGGGACAGTTTCTCTCCTCTTAGACCTTCTCTGATCTAATATGCCTGGCATTTACAAGAGTCAGCAGGAAACCCAATCTGCTTTTGCCTCTGCACTCTGAAGCTGGTATAACTTTTCCATTAACTAAAACAAATGCTGCTATATTTTTAGCCTGCGTAATTACCCTGCCTCAGCAGCCTGGTCTGCAGGATCGTGCTGGGGAAAGATTTGAGTCCAGTGTTGCCTCGCTTATGAATCTCAGAAATCTGAGCCCTCGGATGTGGTGATTAATGAAATGCCTCACGATCATTTGATCTGATCCCACTTGCTGAGGTAAATTGTTTTAGTTTTCCACTGGCATGAATACGATTTTTGGCATAAAAAGTCCACAGTGAGGACTTTTTGTTGAGGTGTCATTTCTGTAGACTGTACCGCAGGCCAATAACCAGTCCCCACCCCCAAAGGAGAAAATAAAGGGCAAGATTCTTCCTGGTGCTGTTCTGGAAAAAGAGGGCTCGACATTGTTATTGAACACCCAAGCCGTAGCTGCTGCCATTGCATGCTGCCTCTTGAGATCTCAACATCCCCATGATTAAAGACATTTTCCAGTGGACGTCAGGCAATTGGCATTGACACAAGCTGTCATTTTTTTTTCTTTTTCTGAACTTGGAGTGTGCCAGTCAACAGCTGCATCGGTCTGCCATAATAGCGCAATGCAAAACATATCTCCCCTCACAATGCGGCCATTAACACACCCGCTGATTGTTTTGTTAACAGAGGACTCTGAGAGGCATACCAGTGGGTGACTTGGGTTTGGTGTAGTCGTTACTCTGCGTCTTAAATGTCAAAGGGGCTCACTCTAACGCAGCTTAAGGGAAATGTGCTTAGTTATCAGCTAATTTGTAGATTCATTTATTTATTTTTCTATGTTTTTTAAAGTATATTTCATTGACTCTCTTAATGCATTGTTTAAGCTCTATATTATTTAGCTGAATCAATTATTGGCTTCATTAGTTAAGACCAACACAATGTCTAGTTACTGATTAAAGATGCTTTTGAAGCCTGAAGGATTAAGGATTAAGATGGCAGCACTTATTCATACAAACAGCAAAGCAACAGATTCAAAGCCTGGCAAACTCCGGCTGACTTGAAAGAGTGTCATGTTTATCATCTGTATCATAATAATAACTTACAATTACGCTCTCCTATTACATTTGACAACTGCAAGTCTCCCTTGATATAGGTAATCTGCTAAAGGAAAAAAATCTGAATAACAGTAGAAAAGTTTTTTATTTTTTTACCTTGGAAGAGAAAATTAGCTTCACACTGTATTTTCCTTAAGTTGTTTTAAAAAAGGGGGTATCCCCCCTCTACCCAACTGACCTGCTATTTTAAAGAGGGTTGCCTCTCTGAATCCCTCAGTGTGGTTGTACTTCATCAGGTGAACCCAGGACAACATGAAGTGAACAAAGAGCCCTGTCTTGGTGTAGGACTCCAGAGAATCGTATCCACTGATCCAGGTGTCCCTGTGAATGATGAAGGTAGCCTCATCCTGAAATCGCTCACTCTCGACCCACTTGGTCAATTGCAGGCGTCCACTGGGGTCCAGGTGCAAGAAATAGTTTGGCCTTTCTGCTGCCTCAAAGGACACCAGAGATGTGTCTGCAAAATAACCCAGCAAAGTATTCCAGAAATCAATAAATTGGGTAAGGAAAATAAACATCTTCCATCATCAATACTGGTATGTATATAGCAAG
Organism: Amia ocellicauda; assembly: GCF_036373705.1. Classification (NCBI taxonomy): domain Eukaryota; kingdom Metazoa; phylum Chordata; class Actinopteri; order Amiiformes; family Amiidae; genus Amia; species Amia ocellicauda. The sequence continues at coordinate 10,154,461 of NC_089853.1, read as the reverse complement.
TGTGTTGGTTGAGGTTTTGTTAATTCAAATATGTTATCGCACAGTACATCACAATAGACTGATTGCTTTAAGGGTTGGAGAACTGAAACAATAAAGGCACAACACCAATAATGATGTATCCAAAGCTCATTCTAGCACTGAATACTGAGTTACAATTGGAAACATTTCAGTCCTAAGACCTGCAAACCCAGGCTGTGGATGGTGTGATAGTAAAAGATCTGAAATGCGTAACTTGTTGTTCTATTAATACTCATGAGTAATTCGGGGCTGTTGCACAGCTTGCTTTATTGAAGTTAAGTTCAGTGGATTTGGAGAGTGGGAGGATTGCTGAGTGGACTGCTGTGGGGTTGTAGTAGTCTTCTTTCCTTTATTATTATAATATTAGTGTTACCACATTCATTTCAATGTGTGACGAGAAGCCTTTCTCAGTAACTGAAAAAGCATAGCTCAGTGTTGGGGTGATGCATTAGTGTGAGGACATCTGCTATAAGTTGTGCTGTAGTGTCTGTATCCAGGTGATAAATGGACAACATACTCACCGTGAGATCGGGTTCTGGACAGGCCCGGGGTCATCATAAACAGTGTGGTCACTCCTGGAGCTATGGGGCCTCCCTTTACCGGGAAAACAACACTGCCTGATAAATTGGCAGCCAGCACTGTATCACTCTCCTTGTAAGTGACTAACTTAAACGGGCCTTTTCCCAGAACTGCAAAGGAAATTAGTCAGTTAGAACATTATGTGCTTTTTGCAAGACGCTGCTGTAATCCACGACTCTGGATTATTCAGGGGATCACATCATAGTTTACAAGTGTTATTTATCGCACATTTTACATACGTGTGTTTTTTAAGAAACCTGTCTCAGTAGGAATTGAAGGGAAAAAAAATTGTGCCATTGAATTAAACAGCTCAAGATATACTGCATTATTATAATAATGCTGCTATTTTATTAGTTTGTTTTAAATGACTAAAATTAATAGTTTTGATAACTTCTAATATATCACACACAATTAAACAATTAAACAATTATGATATATTGGCGTAATGTGGATAATATGGGATATTTCAGGGTATTTTCAGTGAGTGGGTATTTCATTTAATCAATTTACTAGAAACGTGATCTACCAGCCTGTAATGATGCTGAATTTCCACAAGGTTTGTGACTTTAAATAGATGAATACCTTGCGCCCTCTAGAGTCTCAATAAGGTTGATAGAGTTATGGTGAATTAAGGAAGTGAAATGAAATTCAAACTGTTTTAATGATGTATTCCACAGCTTACCTTTGTTGTAGAATTCACAGTCATAAGCTGTAAAAACAAAAACACAACAAAATAATGCATTGAATCTCAGTGAATGGTAAATTCACGGTTTACTGCGTACCCCTTTTTTGTGCAAGGAAATAAATGTGTTTGACTCTCTCTTGGTTAACAGGATGTTAATACCAAATCAAGCCTTTTTAAAATGAACTCTGACAGATCCTTGAGTTGAAACATATATGAACACCCGGTGACCCACTTTTCCAACTTACGGCAAACCGAGGGCGAGCGCCAGTCCACGCTGATCCCCTGCTGGCAGCAGCGATGTGCATACGCTGACACACTGGTGCAGAAGCACTCACAGTCCCCCCCGCGGCTGCAGCCACATGTGTCCACCAGGCAGTTCATATAGAACCAGGTAACATCCACCTGTGGCACAACACACATGGATACTGGACAGTTTAGTAAGGTGTCAGAATGGTTGTAAGTAACACATGGAAAAATATACCTGAGTTTGAGCAGTAGAATTATTTTGAATTTTTTTTATATATTTTATTGTTTATATTTATGTTTGCCCTAAACCATTTTTGGGTAGATTGAAGGAACATCAGGGGAAGTGGGGGCAAGGAGGAAAAAAACTATGCTTTTGTTATTGGTTGGTGATGAAAGATACACAGTATGTCACTACGCAGGATTGTGTGGCAGTGGGGATGCAGATAAAATGAGAATGCACACAAATCACATGAGTTTAAATGTTCTCTTTACGGCAAGTTAGTGTGTGTGTTTAGGAGCCAGGCCGAGAAGATGGCATTACATTGACTAATCCTCTTCCTAAGCCCTCGGTTCAGCTGAGGCTTGGGACGCAAGTCAGATGGGTTTCGCTGGCCTCTGCTCAAATGTGTGCCCTCCTGAAGAAACCAACACCCCTGACAGCTGAACCAGCAGGGCAAAATGCTTCACCCCCCCACAATACACACACCCGCCCACCATCACTATGTAGCTGGGTGGTCTCCTGGCTCAGGAAGTGCAAGAGAAAAAAAATACATTGGATCTGCTGTGAAGTCAGTGTCCACAATTAAGTGGCTAATTAGTAAATCCCCATATATAATCCAGTGGTATACAGAACTCCTCAAGCATAATATCCACCAAGAACAGCAGCTATGAGAGGGTGCTGGGATTACATTTTGTGGTGTCAGGACAGGAAAAAGACAGTTGGGGTCAAAACACTGGTGACCCTTTAGAGGTCCACAAGACATGCTAAAGAGAGCTCAACATTGAAGAGGGCTTTGAATGGTGGATTGCAGCGTCCTGCTGAGGCGAAGGGGAGAGGGTTGAGACCTGTTACCAATTTTAACCTTGTAAACATGAAGAAGGAATTACATTCACTTCTGTAGCACTTACAGGCATTTAGAAAGCAAATATAGAAATAAATACTGACCTACGATGATGATGATGATATTAGCTTTTTGACAGATAATTCAAAATTAAGATGAAGTCTGTGCTTTTACATTGTTTAAAATGTAAATGATTTTAAGCGGGTGCAAGATAGCTGCAAGCATGTACAATTTCACACAACGGTTTCTAGATATTTTTTTGTAATGAAATAGTGATAGTACTCACCACTGGGTGGCAGACTTGGAAGACTTCACTGAGCAATATCCCACATTCCCTCTTGGCGAAGGGCTCTCGGAGAGGATTGAGGCTGCAGGGGTTTCTGACATCTGGGCTGTTCACACACTGGTGGAAAAGAGCATAACACTGAGAAAAGTCTCAACAACACACTGTCACTCTCTTCAGACAACTGGCACATGCTTCCACATGCCTTAGGTGCTAATGTTGAAATCAAGACAAGACACTTACATTCGCTCAGTAGCACCTTATTTGGATACATTTCCCTACATTCACATAGTAATGACTTAAAATAAAGGTGTGTCAATGTCAGTGAGGCTCTCTGTTAGCTGTTTCTCAGAGTCAGACTGCAAGTTAGGCAGAGCTTTCCTGCTATGATGTCCATTGAAGCTTATATTGAGCACCAGCTTTTACCTCTGATGCGGTCCAGCTGTTGCCAAACTCCTGTGGGGTTGCAGACTCGATGTTCTCAGGAGTTCTCATTTCATTGACTGTCTTCATGTCAAAGTTTCCACACAGACCTGTCAGTTTGCCCTTAAAGAGCAAGATGTGTATCATCAGATGGTTGTAATTAGATCCAAAATGTGAAGACGAGAAATCAAATGATAAGGACAGTGTATAAATGTATACTTTCTATTTTACTATACATTTTGTTCTACTTCTTTTTTTATTGTGTGTGATGTTTTAACTTTTCCATCTGTTCTATAACATGTTATATAACATGCATGTTAATTATATATTCAATATAGATTTTACATTTATGAGCTATGGGAAGTTGGGAGTAAGGGCAGTATGTATGCTTATATTCTTCTTCAATATGGTTACCAAAGCACTTATAAATTATATTAATTGGAAAATCATGTACAATGCAATCAACTGAACCCAAAATGTAGTCTTAGTCAGGAGTCAAGCATTTACAGCCTTCATGAAATCAGGCCCCTTGTGTCGTAAAAGTGCAGTGGAAAAATTTGGTGATCTTTGATTCCAGTATCATCCAAACGGACTACAGAATACTTGCATTGATTGTGTTGCATTAGATTAAGAAAGTGATCACAAACACACACACATGAAGGACTCCTGCTTTCCTTTACAGCGGTTCTCTCTCACCTGCCAACGTGGGCCAGCCTGAATGTGAATGGTTGTTTTTTTGTCCCAAAGAACAGTAATGTCTTCATCAGGGATATGCAAAATAGTGTAGTAGCCAGCTTGCCATATGAATATATTTTGCTTCTTGTCGATCAGACTTGAAGGGTTCTGTATAGTACACAAGATACACAGAGGTGAGTCTTTAAAAATCAGCCACTGTACTTTACAAATGCCCCATGCATTCCCTTTTTCCATGTGATTTAAGAATCTGGTTTCTTTCTATACATTTGCTACCAGATGAACAATCAACACAATAAGCAGGTTTAAACTAAAAAAATAATAATTTTGCCCTATATACATTGTACAAGGGATTTAAATTGAAAAACAATTCATATGTCTGTATGGCTCAATGGCATTCTTCAAAATAAAGAAGAGTGTTTAAAGTGCAACTTACTGGCTTTCCACTGTCATTGTCAAACACAATGAAAGACTTTCCGATGTTGAGTAATAACGACTTTCTGCAAATTACTCCATTGTCATAGCAATCCACATTTTCTGCTGTCACACTCATAGTTAAGTCTTTACTACTCTGTTGGAAAGCAGAAAATAACCAAGGATTGATACAAAAGCAGTCACGCAACCTAATACACACAGTGTGCAATGGAATGACATCTTGAAATTGAGCTTTCTCTGATCTTCAAAGGTATGGGGTTGTAAATATGATATAATGCAATAGTGCTGCACACCGCAGGTAACTGAGAATTTATAACAAAATGGAGGGATCAAGGCAGTTGAAAATCTGCCACACATCAAGACATCTTTTCTTGTATTAACAATACTTTCATTGACAATGAATTCTTCTTAATAGAATAGCAAATCCTTACAGATCAAGTTAAATGCAATTATTATTGTCGCTGGGGGGTGGGGGGTGCAAAAGGTCAAGATGTGCTTAATTACTCTTTAGTGTAAGACATTTGGGATGTGACGGATAGAGAGGATTTTTCTGTGATACTTACCTTCACTAAATAGACCTTACAGGCTCCAACATAATCAAAAAGCAGTCCATCGAATGTCCTATAGTGGCGGTCCCCGTAAGCTGTGCACATTGATGGGCAGGGGTGGAAGACGCATTGAAATGATCCGTGCTGGCAAACACTAAAAGGCGCATTATTATTCTTCAAACCTTTGCCAGTATTATCTGACAGAGAAGCCCAGTTTTAACCAATTAATGCAAGAACTCCTGTCATTTTAATGGATCTGCAAAGAACCTCTTTTATGGCTAGGAAGCAATTATCCACAGAAGTGTCGGGGCGATTGCCAAAAGTTGAATCACCACTTCATACATCATTAAGCTGTCAAGCTTATCTTTTCTTGCTACTGGTGCATGCATCTCTAAGATGAATGGGGGGAAGAAAGAAAAAAATGCTCTTCGCTTTGACTGTGCTCACTATGAAATCATTTATCCCAGGAGCAAAAGTCAAGTCCCTAAAATTACAGACAATAATACAAGACTGACTCTATTAATCATGTGAGACTAGAAACCTTTTCCCCCTCCAGACAAGAATGGTATCGGAAAGATCAAGTGAGTGGGTTGACTCTCCAGACAAAGTAGTCTCGTCAGTTCAGGGAAGGAGTGAATTTCTAAAATTAGTAGTGCTGTGAGACATTCTTCTGTCAGTCCAAGAATATCCAGGCAATAGATGAGAAAAATATTAATGTATTTAAACCTTCTTAAATTGATGTAGTCTGCAGTCTTAACCTCTGTGGAAAACTATACCATATTTGAGTGATTACATTATTTACTTTTTTGGAGCCTTGGAAACTGACAGGAATCTTGTATAACCAATTCTTGAAAATGTGTGTGTGGAAGGGTAGGATATCAATTTATATTTACTATATCCAAACCCTGAAAGCACAGCATGTAAAAATCGACACTATACATTTGCTTATGGACTTCTGTGTAAATCAAACAATGTGGGTATAACAAACCCCTTTTCTGCCTATAAACATTTATTTCCATTAGGCTCTGTGAACTGGAATGATAACTTTCTAGGTCTGGTAAATTCCAGTTCTGTACATGCTGCTAATGATAAAGTATATAAGCTTACCAGCTGTGACAGGGAGACGTGACTCTGTCCCCGGGATAATATTCTTTTCCTTTCCACAGGCACGGGCAAGCAGCCGGCTCAAAACACTCCTCTCCATGTTTCAAAAGCCTGGCAATGAAGCACAAACCAATCAGATAACACGATGGGTTCACAGGAACTCCAACTGAAGCTTAGGCAATTATCAACAAAGGTACAAATTCAGCTTTCTGTGCTATAAATGGTCAAGATTGACACCACAACTACCATTATTTAACAATATAATTGTGGTGACCACCATAATGGTTACTGATGTGTTGCACATTAACCTAGTGTTGTCATTTGTAGCACTTCTGTAAACAATCAGTAGTGGTTTACAAATTGCAAAGGTTTACTATCCCGTTTGTTCAGTACATAAAATAATGAGAATTGCCAGTGTACTTGCTGATGTTCTTGTAGAATATTCAATATTTTCAATAATGACGTACTGTTATACTAGATTTTGTAGAATTGTAAATTGTGAATAACTTAAACCTTATTTGCCTGAAAGCTTTATCAGTATGGATTTTACTGTAATGCCAAACACATGTTCTGTTTTAAGAAGTTCCTCCTGGCAATTCCACTAAACTAACTTTGAGAAATGTAAACCAGATACATTTTGATAAAGGTCTGTCTTTGCCGTTTGTTGTTGACTCGAATAAATCAGAATACAGACATAGTTTCAAGAAATTCCCAAAACTGAACATATGTAAATGACAAAGGACTTTGTGTCACAAGTGGTGCAAACGCAAAGTAAGGAGCAGCTAAATATGGGAAGAAATGAAGGAGGAATCAAATACATGAGAAAAAGTAACCTGCAAAAGAAATGGCCTTTGTTTAATTTTTCAATTTTGTTTCCACACTGTTAAAGACATTTCAGATAAGAATCTTGTAATATTCAGGAGTGAAATATTCCCACTGCAGTGTTCACAGACAATAAAGCGACACATTCACAGGCCTCAGAACAAACCGAGGGTTCATCTGCGTAATGTTACACCGCAGATAAAGGGGTGTTAACAGGTCTCTTTATGTGGGGGCCAGGAAAACATATCAGTTACTGCGATCAAAGAATCTATAACAATTAATCCTTTAGCCTCTGTGGGCTGTTTATAAATAACACTCCATTAAGATCTTTCTATATTTTAATTAAAATTCTGTTTAGTGTGGCAACAAAAAAAAGACAACCTATAGTTTAACAGATAGTAGCAGCATCATCTATTTTTGTACAGGCAAGAGTCACTGAGGAACATGTGACACTGTGCCATCTTCTCCTGTACATAAACATGCTAAAAATTGAATTAATGGATCCAGTTGTATGAGACTCAATGATTTAAAGTATTGACAACTAATACTTGGTTCATTGAGTCTTAAGCAACTGAATCCATTAATGTGATTTTCAGTTGAAGACAAAGTTATACTTGATTATATGTAACTCTTAAGCAGGTGATCTATCAAAGTCCAATAGAAGTTGAGAAATGTATGATGTGAAAATATATATAAATATCTATACAGCAATCCAGAAGTACACTGTTGTTTTTAATAACCAGTAGAAAGAGTACCAAGCAGCCTTGCTAATAAAAGAGCAGTAAGAAAAGCAGGTGTTCATCTACTTGAAGGTGTGATTATGAAAACTTAGTGTAGTTTCAGTCAATCCCCAGCGCAGCTACTTAGCCTTCGTTGATCATCTTTTTAGAGGCAGCTGTTAAAATATAAACAAGGACTTAGCTAGAGTTTCATTACTCTATAAACTAAATGCATTAAAACAGCTTTCTGGAAGTGATTTAATAAACCAAATGGAAAATACCTTCTTGCTACAAAGAGAACACTTTACTGCATATGGGGCACTATGCCATAACTATAAATTAATTTTGTCTAAAAGTGACTCATTTAATTTCATGGTTGGAGAGCTTTTAAATGAGGAGTAAAATCCAGCCCACGTCTTTATTTGAAATCTTTTGTTTTTGCCAGTTCATAATTGTCTGAGGAATGTTACAACGTATGAGTGACGAATATTACTGGCATTTGCAAGAAGTTCAATGTGTAATAGGTTGTGCCATACTACAAACTAGAAAGAAAGAAAAAGAAAAATACATTTCAGGCTGAATGTCTGCTCCACATTTGTAGTAATGATTATTCAGGATGTGATTTGCAATGAATATTAAATAATAATAATAATAATAATAATAATAATAATAATAATAATAATAATAATAACATGATTTTAAGCAGGGCTTTTAAATAATTGGTATTTCTACAGAAATTAATCCTCTACCTAATAATTACCCTACCATGTTTATTTATTGGTTTATTTTCTGCCTTACAAAACTTTTATTTTGATACTATGATTTAGTTTGTTAATATTTTCTTGGTTATACGCTTTTTGCATTTATTATAGACAGAACTAAACATATGTAACGCTATTCATGTAAATCCTGTTGTTGTTGACTTTGAGCATTGTTTAATTGGTAAAGGATGTTTGCACTTCCCTACAGTTCCTGTTTTTAATGGTTTGTAATCGTCTAGCCTTCATAAATCGGTCTTTGTTCTGGCATTGTGATGTTACTTGATAGTGAGGTTTATATGCTATTGAAAGTAGTGGGTATATTACATGTCACATATACAGTAAGTACATCAATTAAACCTCTAAGGAAGTGTGCCATTAAAGAAGGCACAAAATGCCAAATGCTTATATAGGATGGATACATTTCCAGAAAGAAAAAACAACCCAACTGCCAGTATCTTTTTATAAATCTGCCTACATCAATAATAATACAAATGCCTGACTTGCATTACCCGCATTATATTTCCTCTTTCCAGCTCTCCTTATTGAAATTTAAATCTACAGAGGCCACTACCTCTGTCAGAAAAATGGAAAATCGTAATCAGTGTACAGTCTTATCAGTACTAGAAGCTTTTCAGCTATTTGATCCAAACTCCAGGATTAAGTTTCCTGTACAAATCAGAGATAAATGACTCAGTTCCGCCTTCTTATATACATCTATCTCATCATGCAATTTATACATCTTTATATCCTATATGTTGTGTCTCTGGAGTGTATGACCAAAAGGAATGCAATTATCAATTCCTTACATGAACTGCACACCTTTTTCTGTACCTGAAATTAAAAGGTGATGATTTTCTATTTAAAAAAAAAAAGTTGGGGGAATTCTTTTAAGCAGCTTAGCAGTCACCTGATCCCATAGGCCACCTGTTTATTGCATAAATAAGAAAAGCGGCAATTTATAGAAAGAAGAAAAAGCAAACGTAATAACCCTGGATGAGTTACACAAGTTCATTACCATCGGAATGCTTTGCTAACAAGAACAGTTTTATGCCAGCATTTCTCAACAGGAAAGTAGAAACAAATCCACATTATTCTGTTACTTGAGGGGAAAAGAGAGAGAGAGCAAGAAAGAGGTAGATACTTTTGCATGCTAACTGCAGAAAAGGAATATAGTAATAAACTAATTTCTAAGATTACATGACTTTCAGAAGGAAAAAGCTTTAATACATTCTTTACTGCTTACCATCAATGACATCTGCCCTCTACCATTTCTTAACTTCAAAAGTACACTCAATTTAACTCCAAATCTAAAATAACTCATTACAGATTTTGCATGGTTACTATTAAAACAATAGTTTACAAATGAAGAGTGGTGAAAAGAGTAAGCTTTTATTTAATAACTTTTTAAGTTAGACACAAATCTGTGTTTTACAGCATCTGAGGAAATTCTAAAACAAGGGAAACTCTCCCTGTAATGCAGTCCTTTTAGACCAGATCTTCTGAAATAATATCCACCCAGAACCTAAGATCAGATGTTTTACCAGAAATAAGCTAACTGTGTCAAAATAGGCAGTGCAATCCTGTCCTCCTGGCTGTTCTGCTGTTTTGTACATTATGTGGTTTGTGTGTGTGTCAGTTTGACTAATCTGTGTGGGTTACATCCTGTGAGGGTTGCAAACACGAACAGAAATGAATGATAAAATAAAAGCATAAATAGAGCACTAAAGCTATGGAAAATGGTTCTGTTAATCTGATTGAAAAGGACCATAACAATGTATCCCATTGTTTAAAAAAACAATATAATAACTTTAAACTTTCTGTCAGCACTCGCAAAATGATACAAATGAGGCAAGTATTGACCAATGTCCTTGAGCCCAATGTCTTCTGAGAAAGCAACTAAAATGTGTGTCTGATGGGGAAAAAAATTGCCACTTGAACATTTTTCATTATAAATAGAAAACCTTTAACTACAGGCCTCAGTGTTTACATTTTTTCTGCTCTCCACTTTGAAGCATACTCTCAGCTTTATTTAATGTACTGTGTACTATTAAATTGCCAGAGGCACACATTCTATAGCTTCAAAATTAATTTGAGCTATGAATCACCAGTTTTTCCCCCTCCATCTTCCACTGTGAGTTCATTATTGATGTATTGAAAATACAGTAGACTACACACAAGAGATTAAAACATGAAAGTCTTGTGTGTAATTTCATTAGATGTTGGCCCAAGCACAAGTGATTATTTTTTTACATTATACAAGTTACCATATAAACATTGAATGATGGTTAGGTATTTCTAATAAAGTAATTAAACGTGTGTGTATATATACAGTACACCGATCAGCCATAACATTACGACCACTGACAGGTGAAGTGAATAACATTGATAATCTCGTTATCATGGCACCTGTCAGTGGGTGGGATATATTAGGCAGCAAGTGAACATTTTGACCTCAAAGTTGATGTGTTAGAAGCAGGAAAAATAGGCAAGCATAAGGATCTGAGCGACTTTGAGAAGGGCCAAATTGTGGTGGCTAGACGACTGGATCAGAGCATCTCCAAAACTGCAGCTCTTGTGGGGTGTTCCCGGTCTGCAGTGGTCAGTACCTATCAAAAGTGGTCCAAGGAAGGGAAAGCAGTGAACCGGCGACAGGGTCATGGGCGACCAAGGCTCATTGATGCACATGGGGAGTGAAGGCCCGTGTGGTCCGATCCAACAGACGAGCTACTGTAGCTCAAATTGCTGAAAAAGTTAATGCTGGTTCTGATAGAAAGGTGTCAGAACACACAGTGCATCACAGTTTGTTGCGTATGGGGCTGCGTAGCTGCAGACCAGTCAGGGTGCCCATGCTGACCCCTGTCCACTGCCGAAAGCACCTACAATGGGCAAGTGAGCATCAGAACTGGACCACTGAGCAATGGAAGAAGGTGGCCTGGTCTAATGAATCACAAGTTCAAGCTGTTGACTTGGCCTCCAAATTCCCCAGATCTCAATTTAATCGAGCATCTGTGGGATGTGCTGGACAAACAAGTCCGATCCATGGAGGCCCCACCTCGCAACTTACAGGACTTAAAGGATCTGCTGCTGTCTTGGTGCCAGATACCACAGCACACCTTCAGAGGTCTAGTGGAGTCCATGCCTTGACGGGTCAGGGCTGTTTTGGCGGCAAAAGGGGGACCTACACAATATTAGGCAGGTGGTCATAATGTTATGACTGATTGGTATATATATATATATATATATATATATATATATATATATATATTTTTTTTTTATTATTATTATTATTATTTTTTTTGTACGCTTGGTCAAAGAAGGGAATACTTATATTAAATATTAAATTATATTTATATTAAATGCTAGTATCTTTTGTAGGTTTCTGAGTTGCAGAATGTATTCCTTTTCTGACGAGGACTGAATGATGTTCAAGTCGCACCTAGAAGCAATTCCAATTGTAATTCATGCACACCATCAAAGCACGGCTAATATGTTGCCAAATGGTCTGGTTCATGAAACCATCAACATTTACAATGTAACAGTAACAAATGTAAAAGCATATGTTCTGAAATTTACCTTTGCTTCTTAGTATTGCATTGTTAGACTACATTACATATATCCAGACTGCACTTATACCACCAGCTGAATTAGGTTTCAATTACTGGTAGATGTTATTCCCCTGCTCCTGCCAGAGGTTAGTGCTCATGATCCTGTGCTCTGGTAGTGCTCTAGATAACATCCCACTCAGTACCCAACGGCTAGTGTGCCATGCTCTGTTTCCAATGATGCCGGGTCTGGAGATTACCACTTGATGCAACTCTGTAGGCCATAGTTAAATTTGAGACTCATGATCTGGCAACAGGTAGAGCCATGTCAACAACAACAAACTAGGTTGTAAACTGAAATTAACAAAAGCAACCCCCTTTTTTTACTTTTCTTCATATACGGATTCAGAACTGATGCTAGCATCCACTTGAATGGGTTCTCCTCAGCTTCTATGATAATGTGTTGGGTATCATGTTTGATATGATAACTTACGTTGCTCCTAAATTATTCAAGGTAGGAGGCCTGAAGGTCTGTTGCCCATGGGTTGGTGCTTGTCTCGCCATTTATATTTTTGAAGAACCCGAATACTGCGGGAGCTCAGAGTCAGCCCTCAATGCCACTGTTTATCATATGAGCAGAGTGCCATGGCTTCCAACTTATCAATACTCTCATCTCCTTGTCTCCTTCTGCTGCATAAGGGCCCTTTGTACCCAAATTTACTCCAAACTAGATGCCAAACTATCAAGTTGCAGAATTTATTAAACACTCATGACAGGATTTGTTTGCAGTGTGCCTTCTCTTCCATTCTGGTCAAGGTTAGCGAGTCTGTGGTTGTTCCATTTCCATTTAAAAGGTTGGAAGAGTCAAAATGGCAAGAGTTCATACATGGCAGCTGCCCATCGTGCTCCTTGTTTTCATTTCTACCATAGGTTTCAGCAACCTAGACTTCAGTAGCAAAGCCCATCTATGTGAGCGATAGTACTTAACGTTCTGATCATTTGCTGGGTCAGTCTCTTCCTTCTGCATTTACTAGAGATCTGCTAATTTTAGTAAAGATTTCTGCTATCTGCCATGGGGTTAATATGTATACTTGGGCAGCAGTATGGGGTGGTGGGTAAGTCCATGGACTGGTAACCAGAGAGTTGTGGGGGTGAAAAGGGTCAATGGTAAGCTAAAATAAATAATTGGTTACCATGTGTCATTACCAAGTCAAACTGTAAAAAAGGTTAATTATATAAAATTATCTTTCATTAAATACAATTTTTTAAATGAAGTTTTACATATAAAATATATATTACATGCAGACAAAAAGAACTGTAAATCAGAAGATCAGCTGAACTATTACACTGTCCATTACAAGTTACAGTGTAAACTGCTTCTGTAATTATGAGAAAATGGGGACTTTATTTAGTGCCAATATTTCAGTACTAAGTTAATGGAAAAGCTCCTAGTTGTCACACTTTGCAAAGATTCTAAAACTATATTTATGTTAAATTTGAATATTATCCCATTTATTCACAACATAAGAAGAGATAGGTTGCCATATTTAATGCCCATGCAATTTGTTATCTGTATCTGTAACTCTCCCAGTTTACTAAAATGCTGTCCTTTGGGAATGCAAAAATAATTCTCTATAACAGGTCAGGTTCCCTGGCTGTTTTCCCAAACAAAAGCAATTCTGTCTGGGTGAACTAAAGAGAGGGGGAAATCCTGACATTAAAAAGCAAAGAGCAATGAGCTTCCGTCAATTCCATTACTTCATTTAGCGCTGATTTTATTCTAGAGGACAAAATCTTGCATTCACTTGCAAGATTTGACATGCCAAGGAAAACTGTTTAATGTTTAATTTCAGAACCCTTTCAGTAGTGAGTGTAGATCCTATTGCTGTCATGTAAATGAGTATTATAAATCATTTACAATGAGTAGAAGGTACAAAATAAATGTTATATATTCTGAACAAAGAATAACTACCCTTCATGTTTTAGAATTGACTGAGGGTAGATTTAGAAGATGACGAAAAAAATTGTACATTTAATTTTAGCCAAAAAGTGACAACTTTTATTTAGTTACTTACTTTGAATGTTCTGTAGTACCATTTATTAACAAAACATCAGTTACCATGATCAGTTGGAAAACTCTTTGTGGTAAACTGAAATCCAAGACTTTCTATTTGAGGAGCACAAAAGGCCAAGACAGTGAACTACATTTTGTGGGCATAGAGAAGCACAGTGCCCCAGTGACACGAAACACGGCAGGGAGGTTCGTTGACTTTCAAAGTGTGGAAGTTTCAAATAGGTACCATACAAGACAAATGTCACTGATTTCCAAAGTGAGAGGGGCGGGGGGGAGGATGGGAAAGGATAAGCCATGCTTGCTTGGACATTATTCCTACATTTCCTCACAAGATTAGCCAATGTGACTACCTTCCCAGACGAGTGCTGTTCATGGGTCGCTGGTGCTTGAACTGACAGCCTCTCCTTTCAATGAGCACACATCAATGCTCTCACTATACTCTCCATCTCCGCCCCAAAGTGGACCTGAACCCGCTTTGATCTTCCCTCTTGCCCAGTGAGAGAAACACCTGCTCTCCCTCAAGAACAGACTCAACCTGGGAGAGAGGTGTTTCTTTTTTTTTGTCTGGGGAGGGTGGAGGGGCTATAGCCTGCCAGAAAGCGAAGCCTTTTCACTTCATGGGCAAAATATTCTACTGGATTCAAAATTAAATTATATTGTCTTAGGAAACCCCTTTTTCCACCCCCTGTTTTTCTGCTATGCTAGGGTTGTTTTTTGTAGAACATAGTTTTACTCCAGCAGCCCAGAGCAACACAGACACAAAGATAACACATATAAACACATTTGCTTGTTGTATTTCCAGCTGTAACATGATACAGATGAAACAGCAGATTCAGTGGGGTTTCTTAGCTATAGTAGTGGATCCATCCCTTCCCCCTTTTAACATGTCCCAGAAATCTCCTTCCTTTTCCTTTTCACAAACTCACACCACAACTGTGAAGAAACCTGCATGTAAGTACACAGACATGCTTTGAAATTTCCAACATATGATGGGAACCTGTCTCCAAGCAGAACCACTGTTTCCAACTATTACACACTTCAATCAGAATAGAGCACAGGGGAAGTTAGCAGAACTGTGAAAAAGTAGCAGAGAGCTAGACCTACAGGATTATCTATTAACTGATCTGCCTGGCAAGAAATTAAAGCAAATTTATCTTGCACGACACAAAATTAGATTACAGTTGTCCCTTGGAATCAATCCGCAAGGAAAATAACACTAGTTTTGTGTTTCTCATTTATTTGTTTACCAATGTTTTAAATTATTGCACTGCTGTAATTAACCTTCGTGGAAGTCATTGCTGACAATGCCGACTCACCAAATTTAACTCCATAAATGCCAATGATAAAAATCGACGATCTCAATCTAATTATGAACCCACAATTGTAGAGAACTGTGACACTTTGCTCTGGCTTCAGAAAGCATAACACATCTTCACAACAAAAGTGAAAGGCGACAGACATTAATCAAAAATTAGTGAGTACCACTGCAATACTGAACCAACAGTGGTGCACTAAAAATACATTTGAATCATGCATTTCATGGAGGCCAGCAGCCTCTCCATAGGAATATCAAATCAAGACAGGGCTACCAACTAGAGGTAGGTTGTAGACACCTGGCCTACTTACCCAGGGGGGCAGACACAGCCTGACACACATGGTTCGTGTCCGGAGCAGGTGAGGTTCAGCAGGTGGCTTTCACAGGTCTGCTCACATGCTGCTCCATTCCTCCATGCCGTACTGTCTGGAGAGTCACTGCATTTCATGTACAGCTGGTCCGGAGGGCAGGTCATCTCTGATAAACAAGATCAAATCACAGTATGTCACTTTTCCTGAAGTGGCTGTCTGGATAGGCAAGCGAAGTGAGACTTCAGTTGTGTTTTGGGTTGGGGATTTTTTTACGCCATGTTTGATTGACAAGGTTTACAGCTACCCACTATTTAAACAAAAACACGCATAATACCAAATAATGAAAAGGGTCCAATGTATATAAAAAATACTACTTTAGAAAGGTGTTATAGAAGGCAATCTGTTCCGCCCCTGCCCTGGAGTAGCCTTGTCTCTGGTGTATATAATTCCAGGTGCGCTCCTGCTTACTTAATCTGAATAATTAACACTTAGTTAATCTTTGCTCCTGCTTATAATTCAGTAATTTGCATCATTAGACCTTTCATAATTGTGTTATGATGTTTTAATTGTTGGAGATTTTTCTGATTTTGTACAAATAACTTAATAAGAAATTGCCAGCTGTTTTAAAAAAATAGCACATTCATTTTGTTTAACCAGTTATAAATCAAATTGACTTCATAACTTTTGTAGTGATTGATATCAGTTTGACATTGATTAAATCAAACTTACCAATGCTAGGGCTTTGGGGACTCATTCTGCCATCTTTGCAAACCCTGTAATGGTTATGATATTGTGTTAGTATAGCGAGCAAGGTGACATTTCAGTTTTATTAGCACAGTATTACAGAATCAAAAGGAAGACCTTACTGTATCCCCGAAGATGTCACTATAATGTCTCCGGGTGCATATTCAGCTCCAAGGAAAGTACAGGGACACTCATTTCTGCAAAGGTTATAAAAAATAAAAATGTAAGTAACTTTTTATTTTTGTAACCTAAGAAACTTTTGTTTTTCTTTACTTTTTATCACTAGAATGATTCACTCTGAAATGTCACTTACTGTATTATTTTCATGACATTTAATTTAATTATAATGAGTATTCATTTGGTTTTCTACTCATGCAATCTTAATACACTTTGAAGCAGTGAAAATCTGTCATGTTGATGGGTACAACTATTGGTACCACATTTGTGTCTCTTTACTGTTGTCGTCCATGCTTTTTTAAATTTTAAATCTCTGTCTGATTTAATATGACATAAGTTGAAATTGTGTCAGCACTAAACCCTTTTCTCTGAAAATAGAGGGATTTTGTAACACATCGCACATTGCAACACATCAGAGTCTGTCTTACAAATTCTTTCGTGCTGGTTATCAGATATCTGTGTCATTCACAGGTTCCAAGGGAATGAATGGCTGGTTTCACAACAAATTCCTGGTTGTAACTCTAGCACATGTAAAGATACAAAAGTTACTGTAAGATGCTCAAAGTCAGAAATTGCAGTTTCGGTGTAGTTGTCCCAAGTGGTCTTTTAAACCGTGTGCGCAGTGTCAGTTTGATGTCCATACTTTTTTTTTTCTTCAGAATTAGTTTTGGAAACTATAGCTATTTAACGATAAACATGTATTTAAAGTCTTGCTGTATGACGATATTAAGAATATTCTTGAAAAGTTTTGAAAATACATTTTCTTAAATTCTATGAAACTTAATGGTTAATGTTTTTTGTATTCTGAACAACTGAAGTCGGGGTATTATATCTGCTGTTTATTTCAGGTTTGTAAATTTCTCCATGTTCTTATTGTATACAAAAGGAAAAAGTAATACAGGTCCACAATCCCTTATCCGCAATTCTGAAATTCGAAAAGCTCTGAAAACCGAAGGTGCATGACGTCAGTCGTGTCAGATGTTCTCTGATATTTTTTACTTTTTTGTTTGAAGTTTTATGTTTTATTTGAATGTAGATGTTTTACGTTTTATTGAAAATTCGCTGCAAAAAATATTAATGTGTTTGCAAACAGGCTTCTGCCACAGACCGTGTTACCGTAATATACAGTAAATATACTGTACTACTTTTCTGAAATCCGAAAAAATCTGAACTCCGAAACACATCTGGCCCCAAGGGTTTCGGAAAAGGGACTGTGGACCTGTACCAGCCTACGTGATATGAATCCTCTATGGGCTGGAAATTTTCAAAAACCTAGTATGACTAAAGGCTGGTTTGTACTTCTGCGTCTGCGTCTCTGCGTACATGCGCAGACGGCCACAGCTGTCTGCCAACATACCTGCACGTAAGCGTGACGCGTCCATAGGGGGCAGTGTCGCATTAACGTCACAATCTACACAAACGATACTCCATATGTATGGTGCACCTACGGTTGTATGGATGTAAATGGACACTGTTAATGACTTGTTATTTTATTATTATTACAGAAACTACACGCACACACATACAACTTGCATCCTGTATATGCAGATCTCTATTGTCTTGCTATAGTTGGCTAGAGACTTAACACTAGAACATACATACACACGTCTCTGCGTATGTGCATTTCTCCTGCATAGCCGTTATGTGTTACTAAACATTTGAATTAGATACATATATGGCGTTTCTGCTGTTAAACTCCTCAAAATTAATGAGCTATAAATACGTTCTTCTCCAACCGCCAGACCCGCAGTTTATTTGAGTCTATAGCCCACTGAATACTTTAATAAATATAGCCGATAATATTGGCTTTGTAATCAAATTGGTAATTGTGAAATCATGTTTATTGGTGAAACACGCTACACATCATATATTAATTATAATTATGTATTAGATTTGCACTTGCTCGTCTGATCGGCTCAGCACGTTTCTAACTTTCCTTTATAATTAAATCCTGATCTCGTAGTAAACCCGGGTCTCTGGATCAATGCCTTGATCATCACCTGTCTGATCATGATGCTAATTGTTCATTCCGTCCACGGAAAGCAAAGTACATTTTACCTTTCGTCCAAAATACTAATTATGTGGACAAATGCGTGTGGATGCATTTTAAATACTTTCGTATGTCCCCACATGGTTTAAAGACACACGGCGCACACCGGCCCCAGCACCGCGCCACTGGCCGCGGCTCTCAGAATGTCCTGCTCAGCCAATCAGCGCTGGCCTGACGCGCAGACGCAGAGACGCAGAGACGCGCTGTTGATTTCGGAGGAGTGACGTCGGCGCGTCTGCGGGCCTCTGCGGCTGCGCTTACCCACAAACCCCTGCTCTGCGTCCCTACGCAGAAGTATACATTTTAAGTATTTAAGTATAAAAGCCAGTTTTATTTTTTCCACCTTTTCTTATGAACAGTCCATTTACTGAAAGGAAAATATTTGTCTGCTGTTATGTAACACCACAATGAGGTCACAGTGTAGGTCATAGGGACTTTTATGTGACTAAAGCGGCACAGAATGTCACATGGTTTTAATGAACATAGAACATCTTTGCGGAGTTATTGGTTCTGAGTAAGACTGCATTCAGTGACATTTCTGAACATGCCGTTCTGCTGTACTATCTCTTGTTGAGACAAACCAAAAAACGGACTAGCAGGACAAGTGAATGTGATCAAGGATTTCTGGATATTTAGAGAAAATGTCAATCTTAATATTTGTACCTGAAAGCCTCAGTGTGAATCCTCCACCATGTAACCAAGGCCTTATAAGAATGTTCATCAGCTCTGAAGATCTTAAACTAGACACTAGTAGAAGCATCACTGTAGGGGTACTTTTTATGTTTGTTTTATTGTTGTGTTTTTATGCTTCCTTTAACTATTTTCCTTTAACTGCCAGGACATTTTTTCTTTCTCCTAATAAATCAAACAAATAATGTGTGGTCTAAATATTTTAATGAAGGGGGAAAGCTACAACAAGACCTAGTTGACTGAAGTAGGAAACTGGAGAACGACAGAACAAAATACGAACCTGAAATACGGCAGTAACAACGTCAAAGGGGATTGTTGAATGGGAGACCATTTATTTCGGACACCTACTTTCGCACACACTGCAGGGTCCTGGTGCTGTAGTAAGTTCCTGGAGGGCAGGCGCAGCCCTCTTCACACTCCTGCCCGCAGTGCTGTGTCGTGGCCAGAGAAGGGCAGCGGTGAGTGCAGGACGACACGCACGGCCCGTACTCCAATGTTGGCGGGCACTGGACAGCTGTACGGCAAGAGACACACTTGTATTTGGTGCATTTCCAACAATCTATTCAGTACAGTTAACTTTCCACTTTTTCAATGTATTCTTTAACTATGAATCTAGCACTGTCACTTATGTATTTATTATTATTTAAAAGCAACCACATACAAAATACATTTCACCAGTACTATACATAGTAGTGTAATCAAAATACCATATAGCGTTTATATTATGTACGATGTATTGCAAATGGTACAGAACAGTTTGGCTTCTTACTGCCTTTGAAATTAATCAAACTTATTTGATGAAGTAGCCTAATTGATTAAACTTGTTCTGTTGGGTGCAATGTGAAAGTGATCATATATTACACTGTTTTCTAAAAGTTAAAATGTGGGCTAAGCTTTCTGGAATTCCATTGTTTCGCTTTTGCAGCATAGAAACTTGAAGGTGCAGGAACATCTCAGCCTTATTTAAACAGGATAATACATTTTAAAAAGGTGGCAGCAGCTTCTTGGTATGCAGCCATTCTGCCCCAGGTGCGTGAAGCCCGGCTGCCGGGCCGCGTGCACTCACCGCACTCTGAGACGCGGGCTCTGAAGTCTAATATGACTCCGTATTTTCTGCACTGTCGAGCATAGTGAGCCAGAGCCGCACACAGGCACATCTTCCCACATTTGCAGGTGTCTGCCTTGCAGTGCTGGTGGAAAGGCGCAGGACTCAGGTACTCGTGACAGGGGGAGAACAGCTCCTGGTTCAGGATCTCGCACATTTCCATGGCATAGGAGGCTGAGAGGAACAACAGGAAACAAGAGGAGGGTGAATCGCACAGCCAGCATTACACTGCCACCCCGGTCTTGGGGCATGAAGGCAGACTCTCAAGCGAGTCCGCAGTCGAGAGAAAAATAAAAAGATACATTTGCAGTTTTCTGACTGTGTGTTCTGCTTTTAAATAAGCGCATTAAAACCATAACCCTGTGATTCAAAAATAAAAAATACTGTACTGTATGCCCGATATAGTGGTGAAAACAGAATACATATGTTAGAAAACAAATGTGGTTCTGTAGCACTGCCAGTTGTTTATTTGTACACTTGTAAATCGAAAGCACCTTATTACTCAAGTGCACATAACCTTAATCTTAAATCATCAGAGCCGCTGTACAACAGACGGCTTCTTGTTCTCTCTAAACTGTTTTCCCCACCTGAGGGATGCTAATTGTGTTGTTGTATTTGCTTGGAGAGCCTGCGGTAACTCTATCAGCACTGGGGATGCAGGCCTCACCTGCCTGCTGGTGTGTGTCACATGGGTCAAGCTGCGGAATGCTGTGTGCTGAAACACAGGCCGACGACAGCTTCCAGGAGTTCCCAAAGAGCTGCGGTGTGCTCTCGATCATCCCCGACGGGGACCTGCAAAACCCCGGCCCATGGTTAGCGTTCATGATATACTTTATAACTGCAGGTGCATCCAGTAGTTCACAATGAATCTGCATCTATGACAGTTAGAGCTGTGGATTTTCAAGGTACATGTTTTGTCCTCTTTCACCCCTAATTTCAGGAAGTATTGGCAAGCATCAGTTTTTAAAAGTGTAACATGGAGCCCAGTTTCTTTCTTATATCACAATGCTTACATGAAAGACTAATTGTTTGGTGGAAAAAAGAAAACATGGTTATAGAAAGACATCCCACCGAGATAACTACATAAGCAATGTTTGAATAATCTTTATTTTTATATATACTCGTCTTCTCATCTTTTATATGTTTTTTCATCTCTTGGGATCCATTCGATAGCTTCTTTGTCCACCTTTGATCTGCTATTTTTGCCATTTTCATTATATCACATTTCTATGCTTCTTTGCATTGCCCACAGTTTCTGTAACATTTTAGCCTTTTGTGATCAGGTTTCACTACCGAAATTGAGCTCTGGTAGTGTGCATTGGTCAAATATTTTTCTCTTCAGGCAAATGGGTAGATTTCCTTTCAACAGCGTACTGTTTCTTCCAGATGCGCTTCACCCCGTTTACACTCTTGTTATGATTTCATCCAAAATATCCCTGATAGTGCTGATAAGTTGTACAGATAACTTTTGATGTATTTTAGTATCGGTTGATCTACTTACATTCTCTTGAAGGACATATGATTTTAATGTTTATAATCATGGATTTTATTTCACCCCTGTGTTAAAATGATTATGAAAAGACTTTATTCCTGCTTTTATTAATCAAGGACAACCTTGAAGTTAGACTTCAGGAATGGTTACTGGAAAACTGAGAAACGGGACAGTGAGCGAGTCTTACAGGAAGTCGTCTTGAATGTTGCCATTAAATGTCCCGCAGAGTCCAATGGTGTCTTCTTTCCACACTTCATCCAACTGCACGTACAGCCTGAACTCTCTCCAGTTGTACTGCACACGCAATCCATCTGCTGTTTTCACTTGAAGAAACAGGGATGAGAGCTCCTGGATCTGAAAAATATCTAGAAATAAAAATAGATTTTAGTTTTTAGTTTTGTTTCATGTTGTCTTTACCAGGTGTAGAAGAGAAAAACATAACTATCAACTAATTTTTTTGTGTTTTTTCTGCCTTCTCCTTTGTCTTACCACTGACTTTTAAAAACATCATATCTGGAAACATTTCTGTTCATATTTAAAGGCTACACGTTTCTCTCCTTCACTCTCCATAAACCAGCTTTCGTTCAATAGACAGGCAACATGACTGTTTGATGAATATGTCAGTAGTTGCTCAATGTTTAAGCATTGTATGTAAAATTACCATCTGAATAGGGCAGGGTGATTCTGTACTGGTTGGACACAAACACCTCTCCACTGTGAGTCATTGTAATCTCTTTCCTTGGATCTTCATCAACAACCAGGTGAACTGACTGGATACAAGCCCCATCCAGGTTCTGAAAATACAAACAGGAGTTTGTCAAAAATTGATTCATCTTTTGGTTCCATGATAATTGTCATGGTAAGTAGCTCCAAATTTCAGAGATCCTTAAGGATTTCAAAACTGTGCTTAAGAGCTTAAAAATGCTCTAGTGAAATAGACATCAAAGACTGAACATCCTGGCCTGTGGCATCTGGAATGAAGACATGTTTGCTTGAGTGTTTCCTTACGGCCTTAGTGGCATACACTTTTTACTAGCAAGTGAACTGACTGATCTTAATATTGTCGCAGTAAGCCAAGTTGCGTTTGCCTAGTCATTGTTACACCAAGTGTTACACCACAATCCACCATACTCAGCATTTTGATCTCCTATGAATTATGATTGACCTTGAAATAGAAAGCCCCCAATGAAATTAGCAGAAAATGGTGATGGGTTTTTTTTGTGTGTGGATTTTTTATTTTGTATTATTTACTACAAAGCACTAGCTGATATTCTGACTAGGTAATGGTCGCTTTCAATTCTCTATCTCAAATCACTCATAAATGAAATGTCTTCTGTGTTTTCAGAGCATAAGCTCCTTTACAGCTTACTACAGCCCCATTATTACAATTGCCTATAAAATCACTTATCATAGGGAGAGAAAATTGTTAAAGCAAAAGTTTCTGTCTGACTCCAAGACAAGTCTTAATCGGGAGAAACTTAACCTGATAGTAAATCTCTGTATGGATGAATTGTTTCTTTCATAACCGCTGTACTCAGCAATCAGCAGGTGGTCTCACATGAGCTGCTGGTTCTTTCACCAGACGCTTTACAGAATCCCATTTTATCCACCACTACTCTCTTCATCTACAACTACAAAGACATTCAGTCTGTCACTCAGGACGGAGATAAGGTAATCCTGGGCAATTGCTTGTCTGATTCCTTGTCTCGAATGCGTCTGACATTTTATACCAGATCCACTTGATGCATGATGAGTTTTAATATCAGCAGTTCAGTGACGCTGGGAGATTGCTGGCAATGTGGTAGAGGGGATCTCGGCCTTTGTAGCTTTTCATGTTTTATCTGTCACAGCATTAGCCGGTTTGATCACTACATAAATGTGGTTCCAAGAGCCTTTTATCCTAAACTGACAATCTTCAAGTTCTGGATCTGAATGCTCCCCATTCGAGCTAATGGCCTTAATCACAAGGTTACAAAACGTTTTCAAATATACACTACTTGACCATGATTTTTTTTTTTACAATAGTTGCTGTATGTTATCTTATACAGCATTACAAATACAGAAATGTGACACTTAAATGGAAACCACAATTAGCCTCTAAAAGGGCACTAAATTATTTTCATACGTTATTATTATAATGATGATGATGAGTTTGGGTGCCCCGTCTAGTTTTCAGATTTGCCACAGCTTTCCTTACAATTATTTAAAAAAAAAAATTTGGGTGGCCATGATTAATCAGGGCCTAGGTCTGTGTTTGCTATATTTTCAGTTTGATATCTATCCATCTATCTATCCATCCATCCATTTATGAAAAAAAAAACCTACCGCTCCACAGGGGGTGTTCTGTATGGTGACAGTAAACTTCCCTGATGTGCGGCTTTTCACCAGAACGTACTGGCATGTGGCTTGGAATGTAAAAACCCGTCCATCGAAGGTCTGAAAATAAATATCTCCTGTAACAGAGCATTCTCCTGGCAGAGGAGGAAAGTGAGAAAGGGAGGAGGTTTATTAATAAGCCTGTTACATTGCTGGGAACGTGTCATGTCATACAACAATAATAAAGGTCAGCTTTTCTGTTTTCAAAAGTTAAATCATTTAGTGTAGCTTCTATACAGTTATCTGCAGAGCAGGCTTACACTAGAATGTATAACTGAACAAAATAACAGATTTCATTTGTTTTATAGAGACCAAATAAAACATGATGTGAAATCAGTCAAGGAGAATTGGTTTTCAGTGTTACCTGGACAGCTGTAGTCTGTGCAATTCCAGGTGCCCCCCATGCAAGTGCTGAAAGAATTATAAATAACAAAGAAATACAATACGATCCAAACAGAATACATTATATTTAAAACATTAAAACTACATATTGTTCTACAGGATTAAACTGGAATGGGCATGAATGATTGTTGGTGAGTACAAAAAATAAAAAATGCAAACCAGTTAATTGACTTTTTAAATTGTTAAATAATCGTTAAGCAATTTAGCATCTTTCCTAAAGTTAAGTGGTGTGGTGGTTAAGAAGGGTACAGTATCAGAAAATTCCTGATTCAAACCTTGGCTGTGTCACTTACTCACCATACAACCCTTCAACCACAAGAATGAAGTCCTGCAGTAACAGCAGCCATTTTTGACACCTTACATCACCCCCTTTTCTGTATTAGTCTCTTTTGATTAAACTGTCTATTTGATTATTATTATTATTTACATTTTCTTCTACTTCCTAAAGTGCTGACTTTTATCGGAAAACGTGGAAAGGTGAAACGTGTGCAAGTGAGGGTGACAGGGACTGACCAGTTGTTGCATTCCTCCTGCACCATCTGTCCTGGAGGATAGACCACGCCATGATATTCACATGGGCACTCCGCTGGCTTCACACAGCTCCCATTGTCGTAAATGAGCTCTGTAGGAACAGACCAGCAATGCACATCCCGCCATCATTCACGCCTTTAACAGTTCCTCCACCTTGGAGTGTGTTTATATACAAGAACAGAAAACAAAGTAAACATGTTTTCCACTCCAGATCACGGTACACTAACCTTCGGGGCAGTAGCATCCATCCAGGCACTGAAGTTTGCTATCAATGCACATTTTGTCAATGTTACAGGAGACGGGGCAGCATGTGATACATTCTCTGTATGTCAGTTTATCATCACATTCCACTGCTGTAACAAAAGAAGCAACATCTTAGTCAAGGGCACTTGGAGGTGGTAGACCAGCAGGCTGCTAGAGTTTAACTGTATAGAAAAAAGCTGATCAATTTCTGTAAGTGAGTTGATTACAACAAATGTACACTTTCCTCATTTTCATTTATTTAACAGCCAGGACTATTAAAAGGCAGAAGGCTCCAGGCACCTGTACTGGGAAATTTAGCACATTATCATCAGTAGTTATTGTGGATACCCTGGCACTATTTGAAAGAGTACGTGTGCTAATCCCAGATTTCCTCTTCCAGTTCAGGGTTTTGGAATCTGGCCTACCTAAAGTTTCCCAAACTGTCACCCCTGTCGTTTAATTGGATGAGTAGATTTCCACTCCTCTGATGTCCCCACTGTGTAGTGATCTACAACTCAGAAGTGGCTGCAGTGTTGGATGTAAAGTGTTTTGGGATGCTTTGGAGTGAAAAGCGCCTTATGAAATGCAAATTAATCATACCACACTGTGGAATTTGTGTCCTCCAGTCATACAGTGGGTGGTCAGCATGGGCACAGGCTCGGGCGTATTCTGTCAGGACTTGGCATAGCACCTCCTCAGCAGCCCCGGCACTTGCAGGGATAACGACAAAATATAGAAATAAAGGAGATGAGTGGGGCTCTTTTTGCACACAATTCATAGACCTACTTTTACCATTTTCTTTTACAGAGTTTATAGTTTATAGAAGCACAAACCGCAATTACAAAAAACACTGTGAGTTTAATAGTGTTAAACGTGGTCTTCATCGGGCTTGTTTGGTTTTATTGACTTCATCTAGACACCCTATTGTTTTTAGGAGAGAAAGCTTGGCTTGAGCACAAACATTATTAGTGTTTTAGTTCAGTAGTAGTAATGGTTAAATCTGGCTTTTATATGCACTTGATATATGGTGAGAGAACTCATTATGAGATGGAGGGATCACTTCACATAAAGCATTGTACATTGTACTGTACATTGTAAAACATATCAACCCGGTGCACCTTTATGCTCAAGGCCAGTGCCTGAGTTCACAGTACTTACATGCAGAGATCATTGGAACAGCTGGCCATGTGAGGATAGGGGCTAACATACTCATGGCATTCTGCAAAGGGGGGTCCCAGCAGTAGGGCACAGAGTTCACGCACATTCTGAAATGGAAGGGAAAATCTTGAAGGGGTTAGGACATCTTTTTTGACATGGTACAGAGCTCCAATTTTACTGATGTTTCCAATTACACGATTATAGCATGGTTATTTGCTTTCAAGCAAAAATAATTGTCAATAGTTCTGCACCACCCGATCACGCAAAATCTCATAGACAGCTTTGGTAGGGAACCTGCTTTGTCACCTGTTGTATGTCTCGGGTGTGTGTTGAACACGGAGAGGGGAAGTCATCGGACACAGGGGCGCATGGTTGTTGGCGGGGATCTGCTTCCGTCCAGCTGTTTCCAAACAGGGCTATGTCCTGTGTGAGAATCCCTGAGGGAAACAATATTGCTGCAGTAAACTAAGAGCATAGAAACCCATAGACAATATTCAGCCATTGTTGTTTTTTGTTATTTTTACTAGTTAAGCCAGATCTTGCCAACAGAAAAATTTTACATCCACAAACTATCTAGGCATGGATAAATTGATAGATTATCTATGCCAGGACCAAAACCTAATATGATTACCAGTAATTACCAGAAAACTCTCTTTATGCCAATGCTGCTTGTACCAGGTCATTGCACCATTGCTCTCCAGCCATCAATAAACCTATATGTAACCAAGTCAAGTGTGGGCCTATATTGGCTATATTGTGAACAGCTCTCCTGAGTTTGGGTATTTGTCTCTTTATTTTTGTTCCTCAGTAGAATAGTAGCCTATATATTCTCCTGCATCTCAGTACATCCCTGTAGTCCACCTACCATAGCTGGTTTCAAGGTCATCTTGTATGTCTGCGTTGAAGTTACCACACAGTCCACAAGTTCTTGCCACGTATTCTGGACTCATCTTGATGTACACAGAAGCTGTGCTGCCTTCCCAGGCCAGTGTAAAGCCGTGTTGTTGGGTCACCAAGATGTACTGTGATATTCTTTCTATCTCTATGTCATGCACACTGTGTGGAAGCTGCATACTAGAGAGAGAGAATGGAACATCCTGAGCCACATTGTTCGGTTACATAAAACCTAAACTGCCTATATGTCAGCGTAGGACATCACCAGAATTTGAATATATTGTCCTCTTATCATATTGTTTAAGTAAAGGAAATACAGTATTATTATATTTTAAAACAAAAAGAACAATCTACACTACTAAGGTTTTTAAAGCTTAATATTGCTGGTTACCTTTGACCTTTGAAGGTAACATTGTACTTCTGTAGTCGGAGCTCTCCTTCCCCTGGAAGATACAGGCTGACTGAACGAGCACACGCGTATGTGGAGGAATGACATTCTGGATCGTTGTGGACCTGTATGATCAGAGAAATGGTTCTCATTATGATGAATATCATGGGATCAAAAGAGTTTGAGCACATGGAGTGACTTCATTTGGAGGTGGAGAGAAGCACACACTTTGTCATTTTGATCCTGTAATGGTAGACTCTTACCCAACTTGTGCAACGCAATGGCTAGAAAACTAATTTTGTTGAATTGTTCACATGAAAGTATTGTGTTTCATTTAATGTTAAAGTAAAACAATAAGGCACGATTTGAATTAGATTCTGGTAATACCTTTCATCTATCACCTTTGTTTAACAAGTTACACAAATGCTTTCTGAAATTATATTTTTCCACATTTGTTAATAGTGTAAGAGTCTTATTCTTTCACAGAGGCATGACATGCTATAATGCCATTTTCCATAACTGCTGCATCTCAGAAAGACTATAAAGTTGCCCAGAATGATAGATGATCTATGTAAGTAGTCCCTTCCTGACTGCCGGACAAATTAAATGATCACTTCCATAAATAAAAGCAATCGGTTGTTAGGTTAAAGATGTCTTCTCTCTGGTTCCTTAGAAATGAACCCTTTTAGTAGCTCCTGGCACAATGTCAATTTTGTTTTAAATTTGGGAGTACCAGACTAGGCAGGTAATTATGGAATTAAAGCGTAATTGACTTAAATTACTCTAATAATGAGATCACTTTCACTAATCTGCAGTGCAAATATTTTCCTGGGGCTCAGGCAATATAATTCCCATTAGACAAGTTGCCAGAGACAAGGCTGGGTAAAAAGAGATTCTATATAGAAAACTTTTAACTGAGAACAGAAAAGATTTAGAGGATAATACGGTACTGATATATCAAATGCCATCTCAGAAATTAGCACATAACAACCGCTTTCCCACACAATGCCAGAATGTCCTGAGAAGTCTGGAACACATGAATTTGTAATTTTCTGGAACAGCTTGTGAAAAAATCAGCACCCACTGCACCCTGACTTTTTCTGACTTGACACTAATAAAACGTGTCATTTTCTGTGTCAAATAATTGTACTATCCTCTAGCATTCTTTCTTGCTGAGGTTGAACACAAACTCAGTGCAAAAGATGCTATACATGTTATAAACATGTATTTTGCAGTTTTGTGAGGTTTTCTTTATATGTTCATTATTATTATTATTATTATTATTATTATTATTATTATTATTATTATTATTATTATTATTATATTTTTTTTTTAACAGGACACAATCCATACAAATTAGCCCTGCCAATGTTTGGTGGCATAGAGACATATAGATTGACTGCCCACCTGCGGGGAGGTGTGTTGTAATACACCTGCCTATTGGGACAGCAAGAGCGTGTCTTTGAAGAGGTTCCAAAGTTCTAGGCTGCATTGCTAAAGCAGGCCAAAGGTTACCTTTTAATTTGATCCTGTTTTCCTATTATCGGTTGTTTGTTGTATATCTGTGCAGCGCCACCTCCTGATACATGGCAGGCATAGCATGTATTAGACCAACAAAGAACTCTTTCAGAACCAAATATCAAATGCAGTAATTTCAAAACTGCACTCAAAGACTGTCGGAGACATTAAAACCAAGCAAAAGCACAGAAACAAACGTTAATTTGTCACCATAGGTAGTATCTTATAGATTTAGCATTTCCTTTGCAATTATACTGGTACAATGCATTCTGGGTATGGACCTCTGTGGTTAACAGTAAAGCGAATTGAAGATACGCATGTTATGTATGTGCCCATGGCCCAGATTAAATCATTAATTTTACCCACCTTCTAACTACAAACTAACAAACATGTACATCATAGTGGTTACATTTATGATTAGGAGAGAGTAGCATTGTGCCACAGCTGAGTACAGTTTTGTAGTTTTCTTTGAGTGGGTGGGTCAAATGTTTCATTTAAAAAACATTTTGTACACTGATTACTGGGCCTCAGTTCAAATATTCAGCTTTTGCTTACAAATAAGGGCGCAGTAATCAGAGGTTATTCAATTTGACCAGTCAAATAAATGGATCTAAATGGATCTCAGCTGTAGAATACAGAAACAAAGACACAAATACCTGTATCATAAAATTGGGCTGAATTGTATCGTCACACTCTTGGACCAGAGTATAGGTGCACTTTCCCGGAAAAAAATAGTACAGGCCGTCAAATGTCTCATAATTATATTGCCCCCATGTCCGGCAGATCATTTCCCGTTCGTAACCTGTGTTTGGAACTGAAACAGTAGAGTAACAGCATTAAAATTCAAGACAAATATGAAACCCCCCTCCCAAAAAAATCAGTTCTTCTTGAACTTTAATGTCCATGTCTTGTAACCTGTTTGACACCGGACCCCGGCTGCTTTGTACTGGCTGCAGTTGCATGAGTCTGGATGCACACATTCACCTCCATTGAGACAAGGGACTGTGCAGGGTTCTGTAAGGAATGTGCAGAATGTGAGTCATTATAGGCATTGTAATCAATCCATCAATTGCATGGATTGCCAGGGAATCCATTTTATATGCCTATAATACACAGCAGATGATTTACAATCATCCTGTCATATAAGAGATTGCAAAAAGACAATTGCATAATAATTAGTTTTCCTGTGCGTGTGACCAAAATAGAGGCCCCTCTTTGATATCCCCCCTCACTACTCTTACTCCCATTTACTGATATTCTTTAAGTCATAGATACCCATGGGTGCAGTAAGGCTTGAGTAGTTACAGCCATCCCCCAGGCTGACAGTAGGCCCTTATCAGAAGACTGCAGCATATGGTGAGTGGTGAACAAACTGAATCATCTCACAGTCTTTCACTCCCCTATAGAGAGGCAGCTCTTTACATCAGACCCCTTGACCAGCTGTTTGTGTCTTTGAATATCTTAGATCACCATTCTCACATCATACTTCCAGCCTATGCTGTATCAGTAAGACAGCCTAAGAAAATATTTTGGTATCAAAATAATTAAATAAATTAAAAGTAAACTTTGTAAATAATTTAGAGATGACTGTATAAGACCAGGCTATACTATAGCAATGTTCGGCAAATTAATTACAAAAATAGTGATTAATATTAGTGTCACCAGTAGCATTGCTGCTGCATATGAACCCCGTTTCCCAGATTGTAATCCACGTGAATTTCAATAATTTATTTGACCAAACCTACTGCAGCCCGGCGAGAGGTGAATGTTCCTTGATGGATGAATGACTAGGTTTTCTCACTGCTTACAATTCGTTGTATTCATTATAACCCCAAATCTCCCCCCAAACATACCTAATGCTCTGTGCATTAACAGCTTCGATGCTTCGTCTAAATGTGCAGGTGTTGCAGCAGATAATGGGGCAGCAGTTACAAGTGATTCCTGCAGCAAATTGTGTATACAAAGATAATTTTTACTGCAATTCCAGTTGAAATATTAATTTATAATAAAATCAAAAATGCATTATTTTTGATTTTTGATTCCATCGACAACCTGAATTCAGACTAATAACATATACTTGATCTTGGTTCAAATGGGTTAACCGCTGCAGTTTTAAAATTGGTTTCTTATCCAATTAAATCCTGTTGAAGTGAATTATACCCAGTTTTCAAAATAACATGAAAAAATCAGGATTTGAAGCAGAAAGCATTTTTCACATTTAGTTGCATTATATTGAATTGACCATAGTTATGATGAATGCAAGGATACAATCTGAAAAAATGCATCCTTTTAAGAAACCAAAGATAAGCTCTTGTAACTGAACCTGATAACATTTAATTAATTATGTTAAAGCATCTGCTACTTAATCAAACCTTCAGCAGCTAGAAAATCAAGCTGTGCTCTCAAGTAACAGATTAATAAAGAAGCTGATTAAAAATGAGGAATTGAAACGCTTCTCTATCTAGGCTTTACTTTATCAGAAATGTCTGTCTTGGTTTTTTTTTTTGCTTCTGTAATGAAGGGTCAATCCTTGCTTTACCCAGCTTCTACGGCATGCAGATCTTTTTTTACTTAAGAAATGCATATATTTCTGAAGAAAATCTGTTTTAATAGTAAGGAAATAGCACATTGTTCAATAGGTCTGTATAAATCAAGTACCTGTATATGCAACTCACACTGTAATACAAAAAAGTCTGAATGTTCATCTTTGTCAGCTTGTAAAAAAATATACTCTATTATTGTTTTTGTGTCTTATTTGTTTTTATGGAAATTTGTTAACGGAAAAATCAAATGGTACTGTTTTTGCATTGAAGAAAAAGCATTTTAAGTCTGGCTCAGAGTCTTTGCTACAGCTTTAAAATTGAACACAGTAACAAGGTATAAAACAATTTCTGATGTACTCACTACCAAGGAGCCCTTATTTCCCATTCTAAACTCATTTCTACCTGGGAAGTGTACGGGCAGCATAGCAATCCCTGTTCTCAACTTCATTACTTGAACCGCAATAGAGTTGCTTTCAACCATAAAAAAGCTATCAACAAAACTAAGTGTGAGGAGATATCTTAAAGCAAATGCAGATTGGACATTAATTTACAATGATACATGCTAGTAAGGAATTGATTTTGTTACATTTAACTTGTAGCAGCTTTGTGGTTCATCTCATAAGATGAGGATTTGCATTTTAGCTCACCTTGGCAATATACATATTGCTTATACAACAGTGTTTTCAATCTCAAATTATGACAGTGGGATACTACATATAAACCTCATATTCATCCACAAAGTCCTTTGCTTACTGGGGTTTTACAAAGCTAAGCATTTCTTCATTACCCTACCAATCGTGGGGATGGATCGAGGGTTTATATCTCTGAGTGCAGGAGAGATTTATTTTTATAGCAGCAGTGTTAATATAGTAATGTGTATGTAGTATAAGTATACACGTAAGTAAAGTATATATCAGTATAATAAAGTTAGTACTTTTAGTCCAAACACAGAACAATTAAATCCATAAAAGTCGTGTGTAAATTGTACAGTACAGCATGTGATTAGGGTAGAACTATAGAATTGACTATTAGAGTAAACTATAGAATGTATTAGATTTCTGTGTTCTAGAAATGTGTGTTTTTGGTTTTGATTCTTGGCTTTTTTACTTTTTTTTTACATCGTACCCCAATTAAATTCTGACACCTTCACAATGGAGGTGCATAGGTATTAAGCAAAGCCCTTAATTATAAGAATCAAAAAGGACCAAAAGATGTCCAGGGGAAGAGATGACCAACATAGGTTTAGACGACTGATTTCAAGTAGATACTTGATCAAAATAAATCTGTTCAACCCATTTACATTCAGAGCCATAAACCATTTTGAATTTGTTTCTCTTAAAATGTTAAATGTTCCACTAGATGAGTTTATTGTAAATTAAAATGAAACAAATCTGGATAAAGAAAAAATAACAGTGGTTTAAAATATTCATGATATTTGTTCAAATGATTTCGCATGTACATTTCAGACGTTTTCCTTTTAAGTGTATAATTTTAAATATGACAGACACTGGAGTGTGTGTTGATATGGGTTATTTTAATTGTTTCTCTTTCATACATTAACCCCAGTTAACGTGATTCCCTGTACTTGTACTTAATGCATTTAACATAGTCTTTTAAGGAAGGTTACAAATCAGTAGTTCTGCGCTCCTACCTGTTCTCCTTGGGAACTAGTATCCCGTTTCTGCAGTATTATACTGCCGCTTTTGCTATCAGGGGAGAAAAGAGAGAGAACAAGGCAAGGTTTGTTCTTTACAGGGAATCTGTACTTTCATTGGTCAGGCGTAGCACATACTACACTAGAAACAAAGAAATGCACCTGAAATAATATGGGAATAAAAGCATAATCCACACCGATATAGTGCACGTTTTTCTATGTTTTAAGGTTGCTTATTTTTTCAAAATCGAAACCTAAGTGACAAAAGTAATTTTAGCGTGTGTAGAAAGCACAACAAACTCAATTCCAAATTTGGAGTGTGATGTATTAACTTTTAAATCCTTACATAATTAAACACGTT
The DNA here is from genome assembly GCF_036373705.1 of Amia ocellicauda. Taxonomy (NCBI): domain Eukaryota; kingdom Metazoa; phylum Chordata; class Actinopteri; order Amiiformes; family Amiidae; genus Amia; species Amia ocellicauda. The sequence continues at coordinate 10,120,516 of NC_089853.1, read as the reverse complement.
TATATACCCTGTAGACTTAAATATATATGTGTTTAAATAAATATTTAACATCAAATCACATAAAATACAATATCATATATAGAAAATCATATAGGTTATACTGACAATTCCAACAACCATAATTATAAATTATAAAAGGTTGCGTAGAGGATTTTAGTACACAAACTATACGTAATATAGTTGATAGTGCGTTTTTTCTTTATATTTTTTTATGCAGTAATTTCTTAATTAGCCTACTGAAATATTGTATATTTACTTACTTCCCAAGATCATCCCTGTCTGTTAAGATCACACTATCTACACTCCACGAAATAAGTGCTGGAAGAAAAAAATAATAATAATAAAAAAAAAATAAGTTAGTTGTAATATTATTATTATTATTATTATTATTATTATTATTATTATTATTATTATTATTTAAACATCACAAATAATATTTTCACACTTTATTAGACATTTATCAATGGAAATATTATATATACATATACATATTAATTAAATTAACCATTTTACACCAATAATGAAAGGAAAAATAAAGAGTAGTGTAAATCAGCTTACCTTGAAATATTAGAAAACAATAAAATAATAAAAAATACACATTTCGTTTAATGGTGAAACCTAATTTAGAATCCATCCGTGATTCATATGTCCAAGGTGTTAATGGAATCAAATTCTCCTGAAAGCCCGAAAAAAATGTTTAGCTACAACAAAGACACATTCTTCTGTAATTGTGTCCAAGTCCGTTTTTACAGATGAACTCGCACTTCTGCTCCAGACCTGAGCGCATCCCTGCTCCTGCTTAAAGAATGACGACTGGGGCTCATTAGCATAATATATTCACACAGGTAGCAGTGGCGCATGTAAATGAGTTCACTGCTTTTATGTACACACCTCTGCAACTGTGTGTGTGTGTGTGTGTGTGTGTGTGTGTGTGTGTGTGTGTGTGTGTGTGTGTGTGTGTGCAGTGCACAGATTGAAAGACAAACTACGCAATTACTTTAACATTTTGTAAATATAATATATATATATGGAAAAACTAGTAAACTTTAAGGAGATTATCTTAAAAGTTATTCCAGCTCCACTGTCTCTAGATGAATTGTAGTCTCTTCCCTGTTATACAGCAGTGGGACACTCACTATGATTATATTTGAGGGATTTGCCAGTTCTAAACAGAATTCACATTTTCTCATTGTCAGATGTAAAATTAATAATAAGAAGAATATATAGATTAAAAACAAGCAAAAACGCAATCTGGTATTTTTCAGTAAAGCTTTTTGGAAAGATCTCTCTGTTAAAACTGAAGGCCTGTACCTTGTATAATTTCCATACATAGCATTACATTTCCAGACATTGTAACGGTACCTGTAGAATGACACACACCTGCCGGCCAGGTGATCCTCTCGCCCTCTAGTGGAGATGGTATCTTCCCTGTATCAAAGAGGAGGTTTTTATGGTTTACAAGATTCATTTATTTAATTCTTCATCAACTGAGCTGAAACCTATCAGAATACTTCTAGTAGCAATGTTTAAATATTCTGCTTGATATAATAGCATTTTCAAATAATAATAATAATAATAATATACACATTTTTTCACCCTCCTGTATCTATGAAGTTTATTGGCCTACTTAAATTATTATTATTATTATTATTATTATTATTATTATTATTAAAAATATATAGTCTTATTAAATAGTATATTATTGTATTTTGTATAGTAATACACATACTACTGTTGGTAGTAGTAGTGATGGCGGTAGTGTTACTGGTACAGTAGGGGTAGGGATAATAGTAGTGCTGTTTATATAAGCAAACATTGAGTTTTAGTATTCAAATCGCATGTAGTTCGTTACATGTGCACCGATAATTGAATGGAAGCAGGACAGGGGCACTATGGCAGTCCGAGGTGCGCAGGTGCACACGGCCGCTGAGCCCCTTCACTCCCGCGTCACAGCGCCGCGTCACCGCGCCGCGTCACAGCGCCGCACACAGCGGGACGGGCCCCGGTACTGCGCCGCCATGGAGAGGAAAGTCGCTCGGGAATTTAGGCACAAGGTAAGAAAGTCAGGACAAAGATTAAAGTAATGTCAGATACTTAAAACAAGCCTTAGAAACAGCATGATGTACTCTGAACCCTATTCATTATGCAGTGTATTGGGGGGGGGGGGGGGGTGATTTATTTTCAGAATTAGCATCACAAACTGAGTTGCGGCTCCGTTGTAATAACACATTAACAACAGGCTACACAGCTGCATGCGTGTATTTGCCTGTATCTTCTGTTCGTTTATCGCTAACATGCTTTTCAGTATTTCTCTGAAATGGTAGTGGTGTTATTACAGGTTGAGCTTGTTGAGAAATAAACATGTAGGGAGCATTTTTGTATGGATAAGTGTAACCTCCTGTATTTGTAAAGCCACACCTGACACGCTGTCAGAGTAACTGAAGAGGCGCAGATGTTCCCATGTCAGTGGTGTCTGCACACACTCAGTCTGTTCCAGCTGGTTCCTATTATAAATGAAAATTAATCTAGAAAACACTAATTATGATGATACACCTACATTGAAGTAAATATAGTAAACTTTAGTCAAAAGGAGCAGTACGAAGACGGATTATGTCCATGTCCATAACCTGTATAATGGGTCGTTATTCTGTACCACTACCACGCTACCAAGCTGAATAATTATTTCATGAATACGTATGAATAATAACTTTCTATCCTCATGCAAAACTTCCAAAACTTTTTCTAAAATGTCTATACTTGCCAGACTAAGCTGCTGTTCATTCATTTTATGTATGTCACATAATGTTAAAATGTCATACAGTGGATATGGCTCCACCAAGACCAAGCCTGACGCGCTTTATCCTCAACCTCCAATTTGGATCTCATAAAACAGTGTCCGCCAGCAGGCAATTGAAAGCCCCATGGAGGAGCTTCAGTGAACCAGAAACAATGTTGGCTGATTTACTGTTGATTTAAATGAGAGTGGCACAAGTAGGGGGGACACTGCATAATGAGGAGCACTAGCTCCGAACAACAACGCTCTGTTGGCCATCCTTTGTGTCTTGTTTCATTATATTTGAACTACTGGTTCACAAGCAAACATATATCTGTGAATTTTATTTATATTTATAGTCACAAAATGCTTCAAACAGAATCCTAAAATAACTAAAACAAAAAACACTTAGAGAGACATTGAAATATTTTTCTCACGTTTGTGCCCAGTTGAAGCTGCTACATACCAAAACATGGAGCTGAATTAATTAAGAAATGTAATACAGTTGTACTTTAACGTCAGTCAGAGCTCTTACATGACCGTATTTGAATTGAATACATTTTGTTTGATCCCTATTTGCATGGGTGTATTTTTCTTAACGCTTCTATATAACCAATTTAATCGGTTTAAAGTATCAAAGTCTATCTTTCAGGTGCTATAAATTATGCAATATTGGTAGTTGGGAGGTATTTATGAGTTGCTAACCTGTTAAAACCTTTGCTCTTATATTACAGAGCTGGGGGAAGGTATGTTTGTTAATCTTCAATATAGAGGTCTCAGTCTTTGCAAATTGACTGTTGATTTATTATGACCTTTTGCAGCTCTTCTGGCAAGAGGAACAACTGTGCGGTCATAAACTTGTCAGTGGCAGTGTTATATTTATTGACTTTATCTTTTGTAAAATGTGTTCAGTGAAGCCTGAGCCACTGTGATCTGTATGTTTCTCATCTAATAGCAATCTTTTGTTAAGATCGTTTAAATGATTTAAATTACATTTTCGACACGTTAATCCCCCTGCAATATACCGTTGCTTACTTATGATGCCACTGAAATTGGTCTGAGGTATAAAGTATTCATTACAAAAAGAAAATTATCGGGAACATGCAACCGGACCATTTCAATCATTTAAATTATTTAACAGTTTAAAATATCAGAAAATATCAGAAAATAAAACTTTAAAATAAATCTAAAATGTTATCACACTTTCACACATCTCAGATACACATTTCATAATAATTGCTGTGATCCATATGCTAGAATGACTCCTTCCCAAAGACCATGTGTTAAATCTTGTATGTGCTATACATGGCTGTACAGCATGATGTATCACCACTAATGTTGCCGGGACTTCTCAGCCAGCATCTGAGTCATTTTTATTGTCACACCCTGACAGTTTTTCACATTGTGAGGTGAAAGTCCAAGGTCCTCTCTCTCAAGATGGCACATATCGTTGGTTCAGGGGTGTGTTGTTAGGATTGATGTATGTTTCAGTTGGAATTTCTCCACCAACACCGCGTGACATGAGACAGACACTGCTGCCTCAAAGCCTCCCTGAGTGCAAGATAACAGCATTGGACTTTTTAACTTCCGTGTTTTAATCCCGTCAGGGTGTGTTGACAGGATGGTGATGTAGTAGTATATAGTCATGATACTTGGTTTCAGTAACACATTGTTAGAACCCTGTAGTTTTCACTTCCCTGTTACTTGCTTTGTAAATCCAATGCAGTTTTTCTTTAAAACTGTTAGAAAAGACTACCTAGAATACATAATAAGATTCCTCAAAGCCATGTTTATGATTCGGATTACTCATGCAGACAATATTGAGATGAGTTGCTGATGTGAAATATTATTCTTCTGCAAAAATAGTCTATACATGTTAGTTATCAATATATGAGTGGAAATTGTAGTTTTTCTTCTGCAAGGAAATAATAAACCAACTGTATTTAAGACATTTAATAGTGACAGAGGTCATACTAGGAACTATTTAGGTCTTCTAGAACAATCAATGCACACATATAAGAATGCTTTAGATGCTGTAGCCTATTGACATGGCAGCATTTAAACATTAATGATTTAACGAGGAAGCTATACAACTTTTAATAGTGAAGTTTTATGACCAAGGAAAATGAACATCTTACATTACATAACATATCAGCTTACATTTCCCGATCGCCTTGAATTCATTTAGTTTAATTTTATTTTGTGTATAAAGAACAAAAGCCACTGCAGTAATACTAGAGAGCAATGTTTACTCTCTCTCACACATAATGACATTTACATATGTTTTATTGAAATAGTTTTTATTTTTGCGTTTATCTAAAAAGGTAGTGTTCCTTGCAGGAGGACTGGGTTCTTCATGCTTACCGTCCAAGGGAGGCTGTTGTCAAAGTGTTGTAAAGTGACACTGCTCTAATTGAACCTCCCATCATCGGGGACGGAAGTGACTATTAGTACTGTGTGTGATGAAGGTCGCAGGCTGAGCAGAGAAAGCGATCTGCCCCAGGAACCAGCCATAGACAATAATACCCTCTGGAAAAATAGCACTGCTCCTGAACCACTGATCACTTTACACAAGCAATTACACTGATTCTGGATGGGAGGAATGTGCTACATTAATGATTGGCCAAAAAGGTTTCTTAAAACATTTGTGCAGCAGTTCAGTCATTACCAGGTAAGGTAATATGCATAGAGGATCATATTTATGGTTATATAAATCCCTTCATTGGGTGTATGAACCTTGTTTTGTTTTAAAATCAATGTGTATGCCTTCTGTAGAGTTTATGTAATTGTCATTTTTGCATTGAGAGGGAAATATCATGTAAAGGTGGCTTTGTTTTGTAGGTGGAATTGCTGATTGAGAATGAAGCTGAGAAGGATTACCTCTACGATGTGTTGCGAATGTACCACGAGTAAGTTCTTCTTCCTGATATTTTACCAAAGTGTTTTTGAATATAAATTACTGTATATACTTTATTGCTCTTAGGCATCTTTACATTTAATCTAATGTTTTGGGTATTTTTGTTATTTATATGCTCTCTCACGTGATGTAATCGCTGCTATATATATTATGTGTCCCTCTGTAGATCTGTAACTTTGATCGTGTTTATACTGATAGCATTTAAGAATTGAAGAATAGTGTTACCAGTGTGGAAAATGTACTGTTACTGTTACCCATGTGAAAATGCCTTTAAGTTCTGCTATAAATTAGTACACTGATATTACTGGTTAATGTAGTGTTTAAAATAAAAATAAATTTTCCACAAATTATAATTTTAGAAATGTAAAAAATAAAATAGAAATAAAGGTGGTTTAACTTTGTTTATAATGAAGATGCAGTTGAATTGGCAGAACTAATAACATTTCAGGTTTGACAAAGCACAAATTAACTGTATACAGTTTCTTCTCCATGAAGAAGTGACAGCAAATACGCTGTGTCATTGATAACACAATGTTTGACTGTGAGAAACTGATGTAAAATAGGATTTCTATTCCAGAAGGAGATGGAAAAATCATCAGTGAGAGATATTGTTTCCATTGAGTTGCATAATAATAGACAGTGAACGCAGTGAAATGTAGATGTTGCTGAAGTTTCCATGTAATCTTTGTGTGGAGGAACAGTTTTGTTTCCCCACTGGCTATGTATCCAGTTCTCTTTCACTCTACTCTGCCCAATTGAAACCTCTATTCAAAAGAGCGCTTGCTTTTGCTTGCGAGTCAGGAATGAAATAGCTATTGTTAATAATTTAAAGACTTCGCCGGGTTACTAAATTCATAAACAGCTGTCATACAATGCCCAGACAGTTTTTTTTAATTTCTTTTTTATAAAGTATACTTTACTAGAATGCTCAAGGAAATTGCTGGTACTTTTCTGATCAGCGGCTGTGGAGAACTATTAAGTGAACCATAACATGCTTCATAGAGTTCAAACTGAATAAAAAAGAGCAGCTCTACATCTTGATTAATGTATTGCATTGACTTCTAACCTGATTCAAGCTCAGATGTCATGTTTTAGTCCTCTCCCAAAAAATATCAAATGTAATAGTGTTCCCAATAATTTAGTACTTAAATCTACCATTTTAAATGCAAACAATCACACAAATTTGTTATTTCACTTGTTGTTAAAGTGCTTTGGACACATAATAAGAAGTTGAATTTGTAAAAAAAAAAAAAAATATATATATATATATATATATATATATATATATATATATATATATATATTGGAAATTGAAGGCTGCATTCACATTAGGCTCAGGCTGTTCCCCATCCTTTTATCTTCTCTTTCCCAGGTCCATGGACCTTCCTGTCCTGGTCGGTGACCTAAAGCTGGTTGTCAATGAGCCGAATCGCCTGCCTCTCTTTGACTCCATTCGGCCGCTCATCCCCCTCAAACACCAGGTGGAGTATGATCAGCTCACCCCTAAGCGGTCGAGGTGAGTCCTCCACAGGCCCTGTACAAGGCACTGCTGTAAAAGGAATAGGCCAAGTGAGGCAAGAATGCAAAAAAGAGTTCGATACATAATCCCCTTTTAGTTTACTTGCTGTTTTTCACGTTCATTGAGCCATGTATAAAGATGATGGCGCATGTATGGCGCAGTCTCTGTGGCTTCGTGTTGGAGGCTCAGAGAGACACTGGCATGCCTGGCCCGTGGGAATCTTTGTGTGGGGAGAGATACTGAATGTAGGTGACTTGAAAAAGATGAGATGATCTCTGTTTTGTGCATTTTTACTAAATGTACTTCACTGCCATGGAATTCAGAGTCATGGCCGATAGCATGCCCAACTGAAAGGCAGCTCACTGTGGGCAGTAATAGGGAAGGTCAAAAGCCAAATCAAATAATGCACCATGGTAATAGAGAGATTCATCGTGAAATATTACAAATAAAATGAGTTCAAAGAGTACAGTCTTAAACACTGTGAAATGCAAAATTCTTTATGCTTTTTTATTAAATTATTATTATGGTTCTTGGTTTTGAAGGTACTTGGTTCTTGTTTCATTACATACAAGGATGTAAGGCTATATTTTAACAAAATGGACAACATTTTCATATTGTTCTGTTCCCTTTTGGATTCCTAGGAAGCTGAAAGAAGTCCGTTTAGACAGAAACCATCCAGAAGGCCTGGGACTAAGTGTGCGCGGTGGGCTGGAATTTGGCTGTGGGCTCTTCATCTCTCAGATAGTAAAGGATGGACAAGCGGACAATGTGGGACTGCAGGTAAGAATGCCAGCTTGGACTGCAGTGATGTAAGTGACCAATACGTGCTCCCTTACAGAGCTTCCAAAACATTGGTTCATACAGGGTTCATTTGCTTGACTTGTGATTTGGATTGTGGGAAAAACCTAGTTTTTTTCCAGGTGTATTTAAAAGGCCATGTTTTCCTTCCATTTGCTTCATGGTTTCTATCTAGACTACAGACTCCACATACCATGCATTTTTCTTGCTATTATTTTTGTACTTCAGCTGGGCAAACGCCAACCAAAAATTAAAAAAAGGGAGTTAGCATTGTACAGAGGATTATCTTGTATTTGCTGACTGTGAGTGCTGGTGATAAAATGCATGCTTTCTTACACTAGAACCACCGAGATTTCACAACCACCGCACCCGCATAATGTGTGGCTCCTTTATAGAACAGCTGTGTGACGAAAATGAAAAACAAAGAGTTGGATAAAACTTAATAGTTTTACATACAAACATCACACACAGCAATTTCAGCACAGAAACACTGCATTTATATTGTTTTGCTTATTTGTTCAAAACAAGCACATATACATAAACAAAAAATAAAAAAAACTTTAAACTGTAAACTGGTGTAGAAACTCAATTATAAATACAATTATAAAACAGTTATAAAAATAACATAAAACTAAAATGAAACATTTTATGCTATGTGAAAGCACTTGGCTCTGTCTAGTACAGCTGTGCACATCAATGTAGAAAATTATGAATGCAACCCCGGTTATTTGAAAAAGGAAGCACTGCCCAAGGGGGAGGGGGTTTCTGCACACTGCCGTAGGAACCTGATTGAAAATGTCACTCTATCAAAGCTGCCATTGGGCCCTGCACACGTCACTCAGAACAGGTCCCTTCCCACTTCCTGTTCTATAAAACGTGACGTCAGCGCAGGTTCGTCCTCTTTTGCTGGGAGCCAGGACTTCCGCGCGACCTTGCAACCCTTGGGCAGTGCTTCCTTTTTCAGATAACCGGGGTTGCATACACAACCTATCGTTATCTTTCAAGTCGGAAGCACTGCCCAAGGGGGAGGGGTTACTGTATAACAAAACCTTTGCAAGGGAGGAGGCAGTGAGCTGATAAGGGAGCCTGCCCCGAGGTGTACCGCTAGGGGACATCGTCAACACAACTCCAGACAGTAACCTCAGGGGCCCCGTGCGGGCGCACCTGGGCCACCCAGGAGCTAGAATAAGCATATACAAAGCGGGGCTACAGAGGTTAACTCTGCTTACAGTAGCAAGGCTGGCTGCTCTACTAGTGCAGGTAGAAGCGAGGCCGTAATCTACTTGCACAATATTTGGTGTCGGCAATCAAGCAACTTACCCGCTGAAACACAGCATAATACACAGTTGGTTAGTCAACAGACTAGCCGAGCTGAAAACAACACTATGTATAGTGTGGCAGCAGGAACATTCATGCTGCCTCCACGCAGCACAATCCCGAATCCGGGATCTGATCTTGATCTTGATCTCAATTGTGTTGTACTAAACGGATCAGGGTTCAATCTGAGCTCAGATCCGAGCTCAAAAATGATCCCGCTGTTGAGGTGTAGTTTGTGTGCGATTAGGTTTTTATTTATTTACATTATTGTAAAACATAATGTAAAAGCTCGTATTTCTCCAGCACCCCATTGCAAACTGAAGACGAAAGGTGACCGAGCCTACATAGCAGCTTTGGCTGTGCAGCACTTTGATGTTTTAGATGTTCAAATAGCCGCACCAGAGACTGACGAGCCGGTTTATGTCAATAGGAAACTCCTTAGTTACCGCCCGCACTGCTTAATAATCAGATCAAGATATCAGCAGAGCCGGATCTTGATCTGCTTCGTACAATGCTTTTTCATGATCCTGTTTCTGATCCTGTTAGTACAACCAGCCCCTGGAGGCCCAATTCAGAGAGAGACGGCCTAGAATCAGTTTTGTGTGCCTCTGAACCTGCTCCCTCGAGTGAGAACAACCCAGCCAGTCATCTAGGTAGTTGAGGATGCGGACACCCTGGCAATGCAAGGGGGCTAACACAACGTCCATGCAATTGGAAAAAGTGCATGGGGCTAGCGACAGGCCGAAGGGGAGAACGGCAAACTCGAACGCTCAGCCCTCGAAGTCGAAGCGGAGAAACTTCCTGTGCGCCTGCGCAACGGGGATGTGAAAGTATGCATCTTTCAGATCCACCGTGGTGAACCAGTGGCTGGGCTTGATGGCATGGGACATGGTGTGCAGGTTGAGCATCTTGAAGAGCAACACCTTGAGGTGGCGGTTCAGATGCCTCAGATCCAAGATGGGGTGGAAAACGCCATCTTCCTTGGGTACTAGGAAGTATGGTGAATATAAGAGTCTTGGGTGCGGAGTTGCCAATTTGAGAGTTGCTGGGGAGTGTAAGGGTGGGCCAGAGGTTGCTGGAACGCCTCAGGGAAAGGGCTCGGTTGGTGGGGGAGGTGGGGTCGGGCCATAAGCTGCCGGGGGCCAGGGCGGCGAGTCTGAGGGGGCCTGGGGTGCAATGGGGTAAACCCGGGCCACCTGCAGGGACTGCTCTCTCTCTTGGAGGGTGCGTGAGAGCATCTCCTTCACAGAGGGGCTGAAAGTGAAGCCCGGTGGAAATGGGGGCGTCCAACTACAAGAAACGTCTGACCTCTGTGATTGCCAACAAGGGTTTTGCCACCAAGTACTAAGTCGAAGGGGTCAAATACTTATTTCCCTCATTAACATGCAAATCAATTTATAACTTTTTTGAAATGCGTTTTTCTGGATTTTGTTGTTATTCTGTCTCTCACTGTTAAAATACACCTACCATTAAAATTATAGACTGATCATTTCTTTGTCAGCGGGCAAACGTACAAAATCAGCAGGGGATCAAATACTTTTTTCCCTCACTGTAAAGCAATACGCAAACATGTATCTGCAATTAATCCAATTTTTATTTTAGTTTTAAATCATTTTATCGTGTGGAATTGACGTTGTTTTGGCTTAATCTGAATAAATTTTCGTTGTTTCTTCTCAGATCGGAATAAATATTTTTTGATTATTATTGTGTGTTTTGAATAAAAGCAGTATATTAAACTCTCTACATGTACAGTACTCTGAATTCAAACTAGTTTTGACACTTCTGACCCACAGCAGTGCTGTGTGGGGAATGGGTTCAGCCGTGTGGTGCAGCATCTCTGCACTGGAATCCCTGTGTAAACAGACTGACTCGGGCAAAAATAATCAAAAATTGTCCGGCGCGCCTCTTATTTTCACGCTCATAACTGCCAAGTCCCAACCGATTTGCTTTAAAGAACTACAGATATGTAATATAGACAAGCACTTGAATATATAATGTAAGTGTCGGCTATGTGCGGATTAATTTACCTTTTTAAACATGATGTAAATTGAATAAATGTGTTTTTTATTTATTTATATTGGGCCGTTTCAATAGCACATTCAGACCCATATTGGTGAAACCCTCTACTTTAAATTGATATGCAAATTTTATTTGTTAAATCATACTTCTAGTAAAATTGGAGACCTGAAATGCTCGATTCTGAGTCATTTCGAAGTCGAAAAACTTTGATCAAATTCTCCATGAAATCAGGCAGATTTTGACTCAAACATATCTTTGCTTCACAACCACATATCACCAGTGAAAAATCACATATCAACCGACATTGCTTGTCAGTCACAGATGTATTTTGGTGGAGCTCTGTAATTGAAACGGGTGAGGATTCACAACTTTTGATTTGTGCGCCTGCTAGAAATATGCGTCTTCATTTAAAATCAACTGTTTCCACCACTGATGTAGGAGTTTCTACGTGAATACAAGCTATGGCATTATGAGCTCCCCCCTCCCCGGACGTGTGTATGCACTTTTATATTTTGGAGGTGAGGTTGAAATATGTCCACATGACAAACGATAAGCAGTTTAGCTGTTTAGCAGGAAAACAAACTGAATACCTGTGATTTTGATGAGTACAAAGTGACGCTCTTGCCTCAGTCCAGAACGTGTACAGAGACGCAGAACCGGGAATCTGCAAGCAATCAACTCACTGACTAATGGGAACACGGGCTCTATATAGGACATCCTATATTAATACGTAACATCCTATTGGCTAATAACCTGGAAGGCCTGATACTAGGTTCCACACAATAACAAGCACTGGGTGCAATAAACATCCATAATATTACATACAATAAAATTAGATCATGATAATATGTTTAATTACAGTTATTCTTGCAGTCCGTTCAAAAGCGTCTGGTGGTCCGGATTTGGCCCACGGTCTGCCTATTGACTACCTCTGGCCTGCTGCATAAACTGCGGGTCCAGCGGTTAAAGAAAATGTAAGAAGTATTTATAATGTATACATTTTGATGAGTTTACAGCTGAAATACCATATAGGTTTTTAATTCAAATATTTAGTAACATATAACAGATATGTGGGAGAAAATCACATTTACAGAGATATTTACTTTTGAATTGCAAAAGACTATGGCAGTTCTAGTGTTAAGGACTGCTGTGAAATGTAATGATGTAGTTTCATGCTAGACAGGGTAATCTTTCATCCATTTTGCTGTTTAAACAGCATGATCATTACACAGGTGCACCTTGTGCTGGGGTCAATAAAAGGCCACCGTAAAATATACAGTTTTTTCACGTAACACAATGCCACAGGTGTCTATAGTTTTGGGGGAGTGTGCGATTTGCATGCTCACTGAAGGATTGTCCACCAGAGCTGTTGCCAAAATTGAATTTTAATTTCACCACCATAATTTGGCAGTACGTCCAACTGGCCTCACAACCGCAGTCCACATGTAACCATGCCAACCCAAGATCTCCACATCTGGCTTCTTCACCTGCAGGATCATCTGAGACCAGACAACGGACACCTGGTGAAACTGTGGGTTTGCACAACTGAAAAGTTTCGGCACAAACATCTCTGGTGGACATTCCTGTAATCAGCACGCCAATTGTATGCTCCCTCAAACCTTGAAACTTGAAATCCATAGATAAGGGCCAATTATTTAAATTATATGAACTGTAACTCAGTCAAATCTTTGAAATTGTATGTTGCGTTTGTATTGTTGTTCAGTGTATTTACCACAGGGATTGTGATTTGCTGCCCCCTGTAGGCTATATCAATCCAACAGTCCCATTGCTCTCTGATCACTTCCAGAAGTTAAAGAAAGTATTTTGACATTCAAAACTCATCATTAAATCCTTTTGAAATAGTTCCTATTAAATAAATGGACAAGATTTACCAGACCACCTCATACCACCTCATACTCCCTGTATTTCAGCATATTTTTCCAGAAACTGATTTCCCCCTTTAAGGTCAATTTGCATTTGTCTGGCGATGTAAGCTACTCTGAAAAAGTCTCACCTGACTAAAAGCCACGGGTGAAATGAGGGAATAAATCTCCAGTATTACAGCACGCCAGACTCCTCGCAGTTAGAAAATATGACACTGCAGGTAGACGTCTTGTGAAAGAGAAGCCAATATGAATCGAGGCATGTCTGTTTTTCATAGGAGATGGAAACTGATAAAATAAATCAGTGGCCCCATGTGGCAGTTGCAGGAGAAAGAGGAGTGCTGTATTATTGGGTCTGTCTGGTATGTGGAGACAGGGATTACCTCTGATCGTCGTCTAAGCAGTCGGCCTGCCCAGCTCTGAATTCAGCTCAGTACCCTGGGTGGATAGGCTGCCCATTGTCTTGGAAAATGCTGTCTCATGTCAGAGCCGAACTGTTGCTGAAATTTCATCCATGGGGATATTTCAGGAGTATTAGTTCGCCGAATCTCTTAAGTTTCGTAATCTTTTAAAACTCCAGTTAATTAGGGGGCAAGGTTGTGCAATGCTGCCTGTTTTCTAAGAATATACATTTTTGTTGATATTTGCTGACATTTTTCTCTATTTCACAGAAGAAATTTGGTTTATGTAACAAGCAGAATTTATGTTGATGTAAATAGATTTTAATCTGTTAATCTTTGTATTGTGACTGATACTGCAAACTGTACAGGAATAGTAAAGACTGACATTGTTATAAGAATGCACCTGCTGATCTGAATAGAGATGGTGAAAGAATTTCAAAGCATATCCAGTAGGTGGAGTAAAACCCCACGAGTTGCTGGATCTGATCTGACTAACAGTATCACTTTAAGGAATTTTGTAATCTCCTACAAAAACTGGTATTTTGCCTTCATGATGCCATTGCTTATTGGTATTGCTTCTGTACCAATAACTCACTGTGCAAAACTGTGTTCATATGATTTATTATTTGCTTTGCCCCATTCTGTTTAAGAAATGTAGAGATTAAAAAATACCAACAAGACTCAAAGCATAATACAGAATTTATATCTTAACATTAAATGCATTTTGAGAGTATTGAGAGCATTTTCATTGGAAGACACATTTACCATGGTCTGGTCTTCTTCCTAGTAGTCATTTTATATATATATATTCAGTATCAAAGAAATCAGCTGAATTTGTATTATTATTGATTTATTAAGGATTACTAGCATTTTAATATTTGATCTGAGGAAACAGAGTAATGGTAAAGTTGTCAAAATATGCCCTCTCTTCTTGAGTGAAAGACTGTGGATATATTTTACATAAATTGTAATGCAGCATTAGGAGTAATCATTCATACTACAGTAACATTCTGTAGATTACTTCCTGACAAATAGATTTTTATATAGTGTGAGAATTATATTATTGAACAGAAATACATATATATATATATATAACATGGAAAAGAGAAGCTGTAGATTGAAGCAAGTGGAAACATCTTGGCGAGGTCTTCATCCAGTAGTGGATTGATTTAGGCTCATGGTGATGATACATATACACACACCTACTGTGTATATAGTCTTAAAAAAATAAACAAAAGTATGTTTTTATCATCATCAGTTTAAATTGTTGCCACAAACTGGCATGCCATGTTTTCATTCTCTACAGATTTCTGAAGAATAAGTGAATCACTGCACTTTTCTAATTAAAACTGAAGCCCCAAATAATAGGAAGCTTACAATGTGCAATCAAAGTCTGTGGGTGATGGAAAGGTAAGAGGCAGAGAATAATTGGGTTGCAGGGCTGAATCTTAAACACCTTTGCACTCTTTATTCTGTATTCCGCCCAGACTCCAGACTCTGTAACCCCAGACTCTAGAACATTTTACCTCGAGGTATCAGAGAGGCACCTTCCCTAGAGATGTTTAAAAACAGACTGAAAACATATTTATTCATGATTTATTTTTAAGGTTGTTTATGGTTGATCTGACATTATTTATATATTTATTTACTTAATCTTATCTATAACTGATAGTTTTTTTTATTTTATTTATTTTACATGTCTTCCATTTTTTTCCCGATGTATTTATGTATTTAAATTTGTAATTATTTGTTATTATTTACCTTTGTTGTTGTTATTTTATTTGTAAAGTGCTTTGGGCTGCACACTTTCTATGAATAGTACTCATTTATTTATTCACTTATTTTTATTATTGGTCTCTACAATATGCTATATTGAAAAAAAATATTGATTTAACAAATGAGTTCTGTGTGCTAATTTCAGGTTGGAGATGAGATAGTGAGGATTAATGGCTACTCCATCTCTTCATGCATTCACGAGGAAGTGATCAACCTCATTCGAACTAAGAAGACCGTCTCCCTGAAAGTGAGGCGTAAGTTAAACACCACATTCATCTTTTTCATCCTTAATGCACTTTGAATACACCAATGTAACTAGTCTCACACACTTTGAAATTACAATATCCTTGTGTTTGACTACTGAGAATCTGGTGAAGGTTCATGGGCCAGACACTCATCTACTTAAGTGGATGTTTATCTGTCATTTTATATAACTTGTGACTTTTATATATATTATATAACTTTCTTGGTTGAGTTATTCTGATAATTGTCACATTGTATTTTATATATTTAATTTACAATGCATTACATAGCATCACTCATTTTAATATTAATCAGTTGATTGTTATATTAACAGTAAGAGATAATTCATGATCAATATACTATTATTATTATAAATATAAATTATACTCTATTAGCATTTGCCTATTTGTCATTATACTTGCTCGATACTGTAATTATCACTGCAGGGTACATCATTAATCAAATACATTTAGAACTGAAACAACTGCATACGGCTGTACTGCATGAAACACAAAACTAAATTAAATAACTGGCTTTGCAACACATCTTTATTATACTGACAATTATAAGCTTATATATTTTTCATCTCATCAGTTTTAATTATCCCTTCTGTGTGATTAAATGCATTCAGTATATTGTCTGAACATTTTTAGATAATTTTTTTAACTTGTATTATTATGTTTTCTATGCAGATGTTGGCATGATTCCAGTCAAAAGGTATATATTATATAGTACTTTTAATAACTGAAAGCCATGTTTTTAAAATTCCTTTTATAATATTGACTTAAATGACTAAAAAACATTCAGATATTTTGATGGGTAACATTTGTGTTACATAAATATTATATGTGTAAAATATATTATTGTGATTTTAATGCCAAAATGTTTTCCTATTACTTGATTATTACAGCTTCTAATGTAATAATTTCTGAGAAACAAGAGGTCAGGCAATGAGCAGATGATCATTAGATATTGATAATAGCAATTGGAGTCAAATCATCTGGTTGCAGTAGTTATTACAACTAGGACTTTCTGTGCTCAAATAATAAAGTTGACCAAATGCTTTTTTCCCCCTAAACAGCTCATCTGATGAACCTCTGAAATGGCAGTTTGTTGACCAGTTTGTTTCTGAGTCTGGGGTAAGACCTTTGACACACAAAGCCTTAAGACATATAGAACAACTATATTTTTCTGTATTAAATTAAAAAAGCTTAACTCAAATAGTATTTATTAAATTGTTATTAATTTAAATAATGTAGCCAAAGAAAAATATACCATTGTATTCTGTATTCTAAATTGTCATACAAAAACTAGAACTGCTGTAGATTACAAAAGTAAATAATGAATCTATCACATGTCACTTGGGGCTTTGATCAGCATTAGTGGTAAATAGGTTTCAGATTTTAGACTGACAACAGTTGTCAACTTGACAGTTTGTGATTACATTGCTATTGATCAGAAGAAACTAAGTCCCCCGCTTCCAATCTTTTCATTTGAAAATGTTTTTCTTATAACAATTACACCCAGCAAACTGATATGGCATGCTTATAGTTGGTATTTGAGGTTTCATTTAAATGCACATCACAGGAAAAGAAAAGCAGTGTGGCTGGATTAGCATCAATCGGAGGGAAGGAAGTCAAAGAGAAGAAAGTGTTTCTCAGTCTGGTTGGCACAAAGGGAATGGGTATCAGGTATGTGACTTAGACAAGTGAACGGTAAGATACAAAGTTATGACTGATTGGAATTTCAGCTTTCTCTGAATGGTCTGAGCCCCTATATCACTATCACTCCCATTACCACTGTTGTTGGGGCACTGTCATTGATAAACAATCAAGCAGTTGTCTCCAACGCTGACGATGGTCTGTCTCTGCGAAGTCCATTCCTGTCCACTCTTTTAAGTCATCAGTCCATGTGGGTTGATCATGTTTAGTCTGGCCATAATGTATAGCAATAGGGAGTGTCCCTGCAGCCCAGTTACCACCCATAATTTAGTGGGATACAAGGATTGTGAAGCAGTGAGTTTGTGAGTTCATTCAACCATTTAATTTCTTAAAATTATTTGACAGGCAGTTAGGACAGCCTTACTGATATTTTGTCATCTATTTCCTTCACTTTCACAGTGCATGATTTTAATGCACAATGTATGTTGTTTTCATGAGCATAATCATGTTTGTGAATGTAAAATAAATTTTTAAAACACATTTTTAAGATAGGTTGTTGATGCACTATTTGTGGTTTAATGATTTTGTTTTGATCATAGATACCAGGGGGTTAATTAAAAAATAAAATTCTTGAGGGTGTGTTTGCATCAGTTGTAGAAGCACTCCTGTTGATTTTTGATTCTTCTACATTAGCATTTCAAGCGGCCCAACACAGAAGCCGGGGATATACATCAGCAATGTGAAGCCAGGGTCGGTGTCTGCAGAAGTGGGGCTGCAGGTAATTATTATACGTTGATGTTACAAGATAGTCTTTCATGTTTTCTTAGTGTGCAATATAAGTTGAAATGTTTTGCATGTGTTGTAGGTGGGCGATCAGATCATCGAAGTGAATGGTGTAGACTTTGGAAATCTGGATCACAAAGAGGTGAGCTATTTTAGACTGAGAGATTTTTACAATGACAGAATGCATTGACAGAGTTTATTAAAATATTTACCTAAAAGTGCAATGTATATATTTATACATACATATGTATACATATATTTTTTTTAGGCAGTGAGAGTCCTCAAAAGCAGCCGGAGCTTGACCATTACAATTCTTACTGGCGCAGTGAGTACATTCTTATAACTGTTATCTTTAAAACAGTCTCATGATTCGCATCTCCGTCTATAGCATGTATAGCAGGCATTCGCTCTTCTTGCATCCCTCATTTTCTCTTCAGTCTTTTGTTACAACTACCTACATCTCCCAAGAAGGATTCTGTCACCTGTGTAAAGAATTGTTTTAGAGGAAAAAAAAGTTCCTGAAGGAGCGGTCAGAATGAAAATATATACATTTTTTAAAATGACCTCACTGAAGCGTTTACAGGGACACAAGACAACACCACAATATGATTAAGACATGTGCTCTAGTACATCCTAGTGTGGCTCTGTTCCATTGCCATCATCTGTCTCTCCCATCCCAATCCTGCCTGGCCACCCCCTCAGTATCTCATCTCACCCTCACCAGGAGGCAGGTTTCTCCCACAGAATGTTCTTCAATTGAAGCAATGCAAAATCTGCCCAAGGACAGAAACATGCCTCTGAGGTGTGGGGTATTGTGTCAATGTCCCCAGGGCAGGGAGCTGTTCATGACGGATGAGGAGCGGCTGGCCGTGGCTTCACGCAGGGAGCTGGATCGCCAGGAGCTGATGCACCAGAAGAGAGTGGCGCTGGAGACCAATAAGATCCTCAAGGAGCAGCAGGAGAAGGAAAGGCTGTAAGTCTCCTACTTGGAAAAACTGTGAAAAAAAAAGGTCTCAAGACTTTCATTAGTATATAATCTGTATATCACATTGTGTCCTTTTGACTAGTATCAGTTCAAAGTCTAGACAGCATTTTTTCTTTTTCCTGCTGCTTGATAAAAATACATTTTTCTGCAAGTCCACCTTCCCCCCCCCTCCAAAAAAAACATAAAGAAAAAGAAAGACCCTGGTAACTAATGTGGCTCTGTTACTTACATATTGGATACATGAACAAACATTATAAAAGCTTTCTTGTGACATTAATCAAACGAAGGCCATTAAGGGGAGTTATTTTGGGTTAATGGTCTTCAATGAAGAACAGCAGCATATGTTGTTTGGTACTGTCCCAGCTTGTGGATGATGGAACAATTTAAAATGATTCATCTCTAAGGCGATGGCAATGCTTTTGTATGTACATTCACGAATCATTTCATCAACCATCTGTGCAAGACTTCAGAGATTACAGTACGAGTGAAAGTGTTGTCTGTATACAGTGTTGCTTTTGAGTGATGAAAATGATTGCCAGTCTTACACAGTGTTCTTAAAAGCTTTTGCCAGCCTTGTCTTTCATTAAACAGCTGATGACTTGTCATTGTTTAGTAGGACAGGTTCAATTGCTTGGAATAGATTAAAGATCATTATGAACCCTGTTTTTAAATGAATGAATTTAAGGTGTGTTGGTTTAAACAAACACAGAAAACGTCTGTTGTTCGTATTCAGATTAAGAAAATAACGAAAAAACATATTTTTCTGTTATTCTATATTAGTTAAAGTGCATTTTCAATTATTGTTTCTCCAGGAGAAAGATGGAGATCTCACAGAAGACAGTGGAGGAGGAGGAACGCTATCGGAAGGAAATGGAAAAGTCAGTCTCCACTAATGAACTTATCCATACTGATCCCCTAACATAAGAAAAGCTACTGTTTGTTGTTTGTTTTAAATGTATATTGATATCCCAGCTGTAGAGTACCAGTAAACACTGCTTCTATATGTAAACATTTTCAGAAAAGGGTAAGGAACGCGTTGAATTGTCTTGCTTTGATTTATTTATATCAATGACGCAAAGGCCTGGTTTAATAACCGAGATTCAGATGCTGAAATGTTTTTTGTGTTTGTTTGTTTTTTCTCCACCGTATTATTGTAAGGGCCCGTCATTTGTGATTGACATATTCTGATGTCATTTGCACAAAGGTTCTGGTTTTTCTAGGTTCTCGGATTTGGTAATGTGGGGAACCTGACACATATGTCTAGTCCCTGTCAGAACAGAAAATCCCAGACCTCTCTTACTCCAAACATAAAAACATCTCCGTCTCGGAAAGGCTCCCCATGCGACAGGAATTGAACCGAGACTGACACCTCATCATGAAATCGTAGAGGTGTCATGGCCATGGCATGATACTACCGGAGAGGGAGAGGAGAAAATAAAACAATGATGATGCAGCAGCCAAAACGGCAGGTGGAGACTCGAGATGATCCTACAGCAGGATGCAGGATTTAGCTCATAGGGACCTAGGCTTATGA
Source organism: Amia ocellicauda (assembly GCF_036373705.1). Taxonomy (NCBI): domain Eukaryota; kingdom Metazoa; phylum Chordata; class Actinopteri; order Amiiformes; family Amiidae; genus Amia; species Amia ocellicauda. Next base: position 10,099,907 of record NC_089853.1, on the reverse strand, counting down.
CCAGCTTTCTGTTTAATCATATATATTGAAGGACAACCTTTAGGTGCAAAGGGGTGGATGTGAAAGTGGCATTAATCCTCTCCCTAAGAATACCACTTTCTTTTTCCAGCAGAAGAATTAAGCACCTAATGACTTTTTTTCTCTTGTTTGCTTCTAACTTATTAACACCTGGCTTCACTGTGAGCATGCAAACCCAACCGTGTTTTTTTTTTTTTCCTGTGGGAGAGACTATTGGCTCACAGTAGTAATTTCAGATCAGAGGAAAATAGAATTGAATGCACATGAGATTAAATAGGCATGGTTTTGTACTTGCTTCGGCAGGATAGAAGAAGCAGAGAGGAAACACCACAAGGAATGGCAAGAGGACTGGGCACCCCGGGAGCAGCCTAAGACCCCGGTGTCTGCCCCTCCAGAGATGAACACCCCTCCTCTGCCCAAACCCAAGAGCTCAGGTGAGGCCCAGCTGTAAATGGACAGAGAAAAAAGAGATTAAACAAAAACATGAATAACCCAGCAGTGTATCACCATATTACTGGTGTTGCAAATGGTGCTTTCCCCACTCATTCACTGCCTGCAGTATTTCCTGTTGAGCGAATGAAGATGTGACGATCCCTAGAGGAACAGTCTGCCTGCTGCAAGACTATCAATTTGCAGTGTCGACTTCTTGAGTAGACACACAATGCCTATGGATTAGATGCTGTTCCCAATTCCAATAACAAGTGTATTTTGGCCCAGCGTCCTACTGCAGGTTATTTCTAACCATCTAGAGACTGGGAAAGTATTCTGTTTCAATAAGCCTGTTACTTTCCTATTAGTTTTTTTTTTATCCCCCATTATAAAGTATTATATGTGAAAGCATTTCCTTGAGGATTAATCATAAATTATTTGTGTTCACCGGTGTTGTCTCTGGTGGTTCCCTCATCCCCTTTTCAGTGTCTATCTGATCGCTGATTTCCTTTTCTTATTTCATCACCTCCTTTCCTCCTAACTTTTCTCCTCTTTAGCAGATAGTGATGCTCCTGTTTGGCAGCATGACATGGCGGAGGATGACGAGGGGCAGGCAGGGAATGACTCTGAGAGCGAGCAGCAGGTTTGCACTTGGTCAGCCTGAAACAATCATTGTGCTGGCACTGGATTTATTTTGACAACCAAATCTCAATTTAGTAGCTGGGAGAACAGTACATCACTTCCTTTTAGTAAACTCTTTTCCTTTCCATTTTGGGTTTTGGGTTGGGACCTTATGTTTTGCTTTTTGTTCTGTCTAAAGAAGGTAAAAAATGAATCAGTTGGTTCCACGCAAAACGTAGTTTGATGTATGGGCACTGAGATGTTATTTTCTCATGCAGTTTTGGCCAGTAAGCAATGTGTATCTTTTAGATCTTGTTTTCTTTTTAATTAATCAATCTTTAACGTTAAACACTGCCTTCATCACAATTGGGCAGTGTTTCCCAGCAATTTCAAGCCTAACACACACTGACCTAACAGTAACTATTTTGCGGTACGCCAAACCATCCCACTTGCCAAGCTTACATTCAGTGAGAACCCCAAACTTGTCCTAATACAGGTGAGGTGTGTAATTCTAGTAAATATGATTTATTTATTTAGTTTCATTGTTTTTCTCTTGTGTGGCTTTTCCAAAATTCCATGACACACCCATGATGATATTTGACATTGGTGAGTTGTAATTAGGGGCAAACTTTAAACACCAACGTTGGTTTAATTCAGGAACTTTTTAATTTAAATAAATTATGTTTATTCTTTCATTCTAAGTAATTCTAAATAATTGTCTTCATATGTGTCTTTTCAATTGACTTTTTTGTAGGCATTTTGTATTGAAAAATCTGCAATGAAGCAAATCCTATTGATTTTAAATTGAATTCCCACAGGAATGGAGTCGCGGACATTTGTTTGAGGACAACTTCAGTATTCTGTTATTTAACCTTTTCTACTGGGAGCTCATTCTTGTGGCTCGTCTTTGGACTGGCAGGCTGGTGCCGTTTTTATTAAGCCTCCGTGCTTCATGTAGCACAATGCATTTGAGTTAAAACACATTCATTTTATGTTCCTATAGCTTTCGGCTGGTTTTATCGCTATGAAGGGAAATTGCCTACTCTTCGCAAGGTACATTGTGTGTAATCTTTTTGCTGTGCAATTGTTTTGTTTTTCTTGTGTGATCTAATATACCATATATCAAGACTCAAGACAATTAGACTCCGTTTACATCTCTGCACACTTATGTCATGTTTATATATTTCAAATAGAGATGGAACAAATTCTTGGGCAATTCTTAAGTGATGTACGTTAAATTAGCCAAAAGAAAAGCAGGGAAATGGTAGATGTTGATTGTGGCATCTATTTAATTTAAAAGCTATTGTTGGATAACTGTCGTTTAAAGTGCATTTTTAATGGTGTGAAGTTGTTTGCTACTTTGAGCTGCATGGCATTAGAAGTAAAAGGTCTAGTTAGTGGTTTTGCTAGGTGCTGTAATTATACCATGTTGACATCTCAGAAAGGAAAGAAAGAAAAGGCGAAAAAGAAGTCCTCTAAGATTGACAGCCCTCAGGAACAAAGGAAGAATAAGAAGGAACTCGAGTTTGAACTGAAATTAGCCAAGGAAAAAGAAGAGATGCTAGAACGAGAAAAGCAACTGAAAATCAGTAGGCTTGTACAAGAGGTATGATTTTTCCCTGTGTGTCATATTATTTGTAAATGCTATGGCATAGGTTTTATAATATTCTTATACAATACCTTATCAGAAAAGTATATTTAAAGAAACTTAGGTATCAGTTATACATAGGCCAGATATTTCTGTTGATATATACTTGATTTATTGTTATTGTCCTGAGACAAAATACATTTCTACTAGCACAGGAAGTAGCTTCTAACAGTTTCTACCAACTGCGCACATGAGATATATTTCAATTAAACAAATCAATCCACACACTGTACTTTGCAAATCTCATTACTCTTTATTGTCACAGATACCGATCTGATATTTCCAAAATACAGAGAACAGAATTATTTATTTTCTAAACGCACAGTATAAATTCACAGAATCCACAATTTAGATATGACGTGACATACACGTACAGTATCACGGAAACAAAACAGGGTAGACCCACTTTTGCCTGCAGTAACAGGTCTTTGGTTTAAAAGCCAAAGAGTCCTAGAGTGTCTTGTTGCCTTTGTGGAGGTCTGTATTGTGCCCTTGGTTTTATAAGCAGTAATGTGATTCAGGTGTCGGAGACGGAGAGGGAGGACCTGGAGGAGTCGGAAAAGGTTCAGCACTGGGTAGAAAGGCTTTGTCAGACTCGATTAGAGCAGATATCCTCAGCAGAGAATGAATCCCCAGAGGTAATTTTGCCCTGTTCTCATGAAGGGGCTGTGTGTGCTCTGACGTTTTGTGTGCGGTGTATAGAAACTGTGCTCTTTCTAAACTCTGGCGCCTGCATTGTATTGCATGTGGTCTGATTTTAGAGCAGCAGACAGCTATAGGAAACAAATACTGCTCAGCATTGCATTTTTATTCTGTTCCCCCCATCAGCCAAAGTACTTTTGCAATCTTTTTTCTATTCCTTTTTCCTTTCTCAGAGGACTGATGGAAATCCACAGTTGTTGTCACCGGTGCGATGGGGTTCACTGCTCTGTGTGGACTGTTACTTTGCATGGTTGGTTGTGCGACTGACTCAGTGTGTGGAGGCGGTGCAGGGGGCTAACTCACTGTCCTTATAGGTGTCGTCAGGCAGAGCCCCCTCCACAGGGCCGTCTGTGCGTCGCTTCCCCGGAGGCCTGCAGCTGACCACCACCGACCTGGATGACATTAATCTAGATGACGTGGATCAGAGTCTAAAGCAGACCATAAAAAGAATGGCGCCGCCCCCCCCCTCTCCACAACCCAACCACCCCCCCTCCCCTCGGCCCCCCCCACCCCCTTCCCCCCGGGTGCCTCCACCCTCGCCATCCCCCCGACCGTCCCACTCCCTCGTCCACCTGCCACCCTCCCCTCCACTCCCCAGATTGCAGCATCCCTTGGCCCCACGCGGGCGGGGCCCCCCGCCCCCTCTTCCTCAGGCCCCCTCCAGACCCCTTCCTGCCCAATCCTCCTGGCCCCCCTCCACTCCCCAGCCTCACCCACATCCTCCCACCCAACCGCCACCGCCTCCACCACCCCCCCCTCCGCCCCCTCCCATGCAACACATTGGCGCCACTCGCCCGGATGACAGGTTCGGGGGACACAACTATCGGCCCTCGAGCCCAGTAGATTCAGGTAACGACTGGGAGGTGAATAACTACAGAGCGAGAGCTGCTTACAATACGGTCAACCCTACAAACAGCGAGCCGTCCTACCCTCCCAGCCCCAAGGTAGCTCAGCATGACACACAAATGACATTTGTAGCTTTTACTTCTAATTAACAACCTTGTTGCTTTACGTAAAGCGAAATTAAAACCCTAACTGTTTTTCCTCATTTATTAACCAATCATATTCATTTCAAGTTGGTACAGTGTGACAGTATGTTCCATTTAATTAAAAGTGCACTGTGCACAGAACCTAAAGTTTTTGAATATTATGTTTTTCAAAAGGGCTTTTTAAAAACACTTTTGATAAGAATTATTGACCTCTAAATATTTTCTGTATTGTTATTATTCCTGCTTCTTTTTTGTGTATTTTGTTTAGCAGTATTTTTATAGCTTGAGTGGGTTGAATAATTTAATATGAGGATTTCATAGTTTAATCCAATTATATAAACCTATGGAGGGTTGCATGGGTATGGTTTGAGTGTGCACTATAGTGTGGTTCAATTAGAAAGCCCCTTCAAACTCTGCCTGCTTAGTACTTTTGCCTGACACATGTATTGTTTAATAATCAAATCATGCTTCTACATTACGACACTGTAGCTGAATTCGTGAGATGCTTTCTCTTGTTCACATTCACAGTTTGTTTTCTGTGCAGTAGTCTGAATTGCAGTTTTGTCTTTACTGTGGTTCAGGTGATGAGAAATACATCTCATGCCAGCAGAATCTCATCATCAATGAATCCATTGGTATGTTAGTATATTTTATCTGACTGCATACTCATATTGCTTTTGTAGTAATATATTGACAGAATCTGTTAATTGTCACAATATGTCACATCATTAATACAAGACGTCTGCAGTTGGTAATGAGGTGACTTAGTATAGGATATGTAATTTTTACTGCATCTGCATTTTTCTGAATAGAAAGTACTGAAATTGCAAAATCCTTCCATACGTAGGCCCTGATTTCAGCTCCTTTAAAGCTGTCATCAAGGTGTGTTTGTTTGTTTTTGGTTCTGGTTCTGATGTATTCTGTCATTGTTTTAATGCTGGTTCGCTCCATAGCAATTAGCACCCAGCCCGCCCAGTCAGCGCCGCCCAGTTGGGCCACTGACCTCCAAACCAGTCATGCTTCCTCCCTCCCAGGCCGCTCACAGACCCACCCTCCGCTCCGAGGCCCTGGTAAGACATCGGCCTCCCTCGCTTTCACCTCCGTCTGTCTCCCTGTGCCTGCCGTGCACTTTCCACTTGCACTCACTCTCCGAAGCGAAGGGTATTAATTTCACTGCTGCGAGAGTGAATCTCTAAAGGTTTGTCCCAGAACTGACTCCAGAGCCAAGCCAGTTCTCTGCGATGTGAACATGTATTAAGTGAAGTTCCAAGAATTATGTTTGTAAATGCCTTCTTTTAATTAAAAAAGCGGTAGCGACAGAAACATTTCAGCAGACATTTTAACCATAGTGGTTTCTTGTGTTATTCCTGATACTCTTCCATTGTGGTCAGTTGAATAAGAGGAAGATCTTTGGTTTTTAGGTTTGTTACCTGTTTGTTTTTCTTTGTTTGGTTCCATGCAATGTTTCAATAAGTGGTTTAGTCTATGTAGTTGTCTTTCCAAAGAAGCATCAGATACTGTTGTTTAAATGGAAGAACTTTACCAGTGAGCCCCCAATACATTTAGATCTCCTATTGGTTATTATATCTAATCTCAGAGTTATTTGATTATAAGCAAATAATATTTTTCTTGTCATTGTATTATCTAATATAATTAAATCAGTGCTTTTTACTCTGTCTGATATATTGCAAAACTAAATAATAATGGGAAACCTGAAGGTAAACAGAGACATTACAGACAATTTGCATAATTAAAAACCCCCCAATGGACATTTGTTTCAATGTTCTGTAACGTGTTGGTCATCAGCAGGTCAATTCATATTTGTTTTTTAAACTTTACCATCCTAAAACTCTTGCAAAAGCACAAGGCTATGAATCACTGTTATTTGTTTTATTTAAAACTGGTACCAAAAATAAACCACTTTGACATTTTTAGGATCTGTACAGTGGACAAATCTTGATCTTTTGGGACTTTCTCTCCAGGTTTGAGTGGCAGTGAAGGAATCTTGTAGCTCTGGTGTTTGTTTGGATTCCTACCTCTGTTTACCAGCTGAAAAATGTATAGAGCAAATCATTTTTCCTGTCCTTGCGTTTTTGTGAATTTGTGGCAAGAAATATGCTTTCAGGCGGTTTTGTGGATAGTGTGCTGTAATACTTTACATTACTTGGCATCTCTCCTTCTTCCTTGAAGTGTCTGACTCAAATTCCAATACCTTATAAATTCTAGCAAACATTTGCACATGATTTCTATGTGGCTTAATGATATATTATAAGTAAATGCATTTCCAACTGGGTAAAATTAGTGGTTATTAACTTAATTCAGCTTCAAAAGCCCTATACTGTGCTGAATTGGAGTGGGACAAAAAAGCACATAACAGCTGCCATTTGATGCAGTTGACAGTTTTCCAAATAGCATCAGAATCCCATGTGGCTTTTTTTTTTTTAACTCTACTCCAGTTACCGCATTTAAAATATTAAATTCTTGCCTGAAACTGACAAGATCAAATGTACAGTTGCTGAAACCTTATCTGTCAGAGTGCCACATATTTTTAGATCATATCAGAATTTGTGTTACATTTCGGTTGGTTCTGAGTAATGTAGTCAGTAGATAAGCTATATTTCTCACTGGGATTAAGTTTAGGGTTGGGCTTTGCCAATTTTAGGCTTCTCTTTAGGTTTGTGTTTCTACTTTGTTAAATAAGACGCACAGAGTTGTGGGTTGACTGTATCTTCAGATAGTTGTGTTGTCTAGGGTTGGGGTTTGGGGTAATGTTTGAGCTAATATTGGCTCCTGTTGGTGTGATACAGTGGTCTGTAGTGTCAATATTTCTGTTTGGCTTTGCAAAGCAGTATCATTGTTCAGATTAATTATTCAGTTGTTAGGCAAAATTATTCTTGTCCTTTTTTATGTTTGTTTATATTTTATATAAAAAGGAAATTCATAAATCATGTACATAATCAATTTTACTAAACTATTTTACTATATGATCTCCAAAAAGACATGCATCATGCTGGGTTTTCTATGCTCCAAAGTTTTACCCTGTATTACAGCCCTACAACAAGAGAACAAACCCACACATTTGATTAAGGCTGGTTTCTTGTAATCCTGAGTAAAATGCAGTGGATAAACACTGATAGGAAATTAAAAGGCTGCCTGGCACATTTTCAGTAATTGTATTAAAGTCTTGCCTGTCACTCGAAACCTTTAAATCTAAAAGAGGGAACGGACAAGCTGCAATTGTTTTGTATAGCAGTAAAGGTGAGGTAATTGAGTTCACGGATGAACAAATAGTTTGAATTTGTGTAGCTACTGAAATAAATGGCAGCCCACAGCACATTAAGCTATGCAATCATAAATCATCTGAAACACAATTACAGAGAAGCTCAGCTATATGAATACATTGTATCAAACACCTATATTTTGTATTCATTGCTCACTATATAAACAACAGAGTTTAATTAGTGCTGAAAGCCAGAAGAAAAACAAACATTTGGCCTGCGTAAAATAGTCAATGCATTTCTGACAGTTCAGTCAGAATTGTAAATGTTTCTACCATATATATGCAAAATCACTACAGATTCATTATGATGAGAAACACGTGTTACCTAATTGGAGCACACATTTGGCACAACAGTGGCTATTCAAGTCATTAAACTGGAGTGCATTTCTCAATACATTACTTTCATTGCATTTTTCATAATTAACAGAGGATGGATTGCTCACTAAGGACAAAGACAATATTGAATCAGGCTGAAACAGTTAGTGTATGTATACATCTCCATATTTAATGTCACCAAAGGCTTTAAAACATTAATTTATTACCAATGAGATGCATATTTATACTAATATATTAGGGAATGCCATCTTCTTTTAGCTTTTAATGTAACAAGGTTGTTTTTTTGGTTGCTTTTCTCAGATGATCTTTTCAGTGAGAATTTGTTTTATTTCTGTAGAGGGGTAAGGGGCAGTAGAGCAAAAGGGTCTGTAGTCACAGTTTTGTAAAATGTTTGAAGGGAATCCTATGAGCTGATGCACAATGCCAATCTCACCGCAAGGCACCCTGAGTCATTACTGATGTAGTCTAGGGCAAGCTATAATAATTACATCATAAAGATTTGGTTATGTAGGAAATAGTTTGCAATGCAATGGCAATGATAAGTTGAAATGATGGATACACTTGGAAATAGGTCTTATAGATACATTTAGGTTTATTATTTCGAGTCATTTAGCTAAATAATCCTAACATTGTCAAGTTCTTTTAAGAAAAAGGTTGCAATTATTAGTGGGTGTTTTTCTTATCATCCATAATGCAATGAAATCAAATCATACTGGAAGACCACTACACACCATCCTGTTTACACAACATAATTACAGCCAAAAGATGTGTGTCTGGCAAAGGGTTGTGGTGCCTAGCAACATACTTTGTGGTATTTTTATGTGTTGAACTGTTTAAGATCTTTATGTAATATATAAAATTATATGTTGCCAATGAAGGCTTCTTGGATAGCGCAGAAGCTGTTTAGATAAATGCAAATGATTAAGCAGAGGAGCACTAAATGCTGTCTATGCTGACTTGTCGGCATAATAAACTAGTGCAAATAGTACAGTTAATTTTCTTGCTTCATTGATGCCTTTAGAAAATGGATAGCGGAATGTCTACAGTAGTGCCTTTCAGTGTTTCAGTATGTTTTTGCTACAGTGCAGGATACCACATATTGTGTTAATGAAGAAGCAATCTGCTTTTGTGCAGAGTCCATTAGAGAAAAAAAAACATTTAGTTTTCTGAAAGGGGAGATCATGGTACAATTTAAAATGATAGTCCAGCTTATCTGAAGAATCTCTGTGACCCTGCTGTTGAGAAAAGCCTGTGTTGGAAATGAGCCCAGGCTAGAGTGCAGAATAAGCCCCTTAATTCAGCTATTGGAGTGTGACGAACAATAATTGAAAATCTTTTAAATTGAACTAGCAGGCAAGGATTTGTTACATAACAGATCAGGGGTGGCCAACCCTGGTCCTGGAGAGACACAGGGTCTACAGGTTTTTGGTTTATACAGATCATTAACTGCTTAATTGAGCCAATCCTGGGACTTTAATGCAAAATGTCCCTGTGTTCAATGTGTCTTGTGATTTAGAGAGACCTGTAGAATTGTGGCTCTCCAGGAACAGGGTTTGCCACCCTGTAATATAGGGTTGTAGTTTCAGCTGCAGAAGAATATTATAGAATATTAAGACTTGAATCGTAGAGTGTCCCCAATTTGAGGGACATCATTTGTTACTTTCACCTCAGCTTTTGACCTCAGCACATGCAGAATACTAATTTTAGAAAAGTTTAGAAACATTTAGCACACGTTTAGAAAACACGTTTAGACTTACTATTTAATTTTTAAATAATTCAGAATTTAATTAAACTTTAAAAGGGCAGTGTCTTATAGTCAAAGCCAGGAGAGTCATTTTCAAATTTACTTTTGTGGAGAAAGGGATTTTACTCTTTCATGATACATTATAAAAACCTTATTGGCTTTAACTAAACAGTCTAAGCACTGAATGGCTGATTATCACAGTATGTAGTATAGCAATTGGACAATTAGCGCTTGTTGTTGTTTTATCCAAGTAATGATTGCACATTAGATATGGCTGATAAGCTTCCATAAAGTCTGTAAAGGTTAATTTGCTCAAGGTAAACAATCAAGTGTCCTCCTGTGTTCTCCATCAGATCTCCAACCTGCTACATTAACATCAACAGAGACTTGATTCAAACCCAGAATGGGACAAAGTTTAAACAGCTATATTTGTAGATGTGGTTCTGCTTGGTTTAAGATGTCTCTTTTGAGAAAAACATTGGAAATGTAATTTACAAACAAGCTGAACCAGGTGCAATAACATCAGAATGTATGCATTCGGTTATGAAAAATTGATTCATTTTATCTGCCATCCACATAAGTGATATGAAGTCAATAATAATCCTTTATGAAAAGACAAATATTTCTTCTCAAAAGCCATCTGCAGATGCATGGGATTTGAGCTGAAACCTGTTTGTCTGAAAATGTTGTTTTTTGCAGTAATAATATGAAAATGATATTGTTGATTTTCTATCACTATTGTAAATGGATTGTGTGTATTGCCTTCATTTGGGATGCTGTTGTGACTTCATTTAGAGTGTGAGAGCTTCTGATTGAATTGTTCAAAATACATTTGTGTTAGTAAGAGTTAGTAAAGTCCATATTGACCCAAAATCCCTCAAGACCACCTAATTTGTTTGATAGTTATTGATATTATTGAAGTCCTTGTGATGAAGATAGATTTTGATGCACTGTAATATTATTTTTATGTCGTTTTATTGGAAGGTGATCTAACAATAAATGCAGTTTTCAGCACAATATCTCGTTTAACCTCTTTCTGTATCTGGCATATGTAATATAATTTATGCAAGCCTAATATTTCAAATCTGATCTTATTTTTCAGCCCCAAGAGATGTTAAAAAGGATGGTGGTATATAACACCTCTTTCAGATCCAACAGAAAACAAGTAATTAATCACACCCATATCCCCAAACTGGCATGTCTTCACTCTTAATTTACACCTGGTGTTATCTCCTTTTTTCTGTTCTTTAGCATCATCACATATTTTACTTCATATGTGTTGTTGCCATATGGTCTGTTTTCTTTTTGCTAGCATGGCTTGCAGTTTGCTTTAACAATGTTGCTGCAGAAAGCTGGTGTGATGTATTTTTTCCCCCTCATCTTGATCTTGACCTTTCTTCCATTGACCTTGGTTCAGAGTGACGTTGGTCTGTTTATTGAATTATTTATTTATCTGCGTGATTCCTCCATGCCCGAATCTAGAGACTATAAATAAAACACATTTGCTGCGGCTATAGCTGGGTTTAATATCTTTGTATTCAGGTCGTAATTTAGTAGACCTTCTTACCTTTTTAAAATTATGTATTATGTTAATAAATAATACATTCTGTATTAGTAAGTAACACATTTTGTATTGCACACAATAAATCATCATGGTACAATTACATTTGAAGTCACCTTAAATTAGTAATTTTTTTTGGCCATTCAACTTTTATTACATTCTCATAAAGCAAGAATTGAATGCTATGAATTATTTTACAGTAGAGGCTCTAGGTGGAATATTTAATGTACTGAATCTTCCTTAAAATGTTCGTCAAGGTTTTACAGAATTGGTTGTCAAAATAAATTTGTGCCAGTGTTACGTCCCAATTGATTCGCTACTTTTTTTGTTGCTGCTTGTTTTCCTGTCTTTAACGGCAGTTTATGAATATACACTCCAAAGTGTTTATATTCCTGAGGGAAATACCTGGCCATTCATCTCCAGCAGGATTCAAAGGATTCTTCCATCGACCTGTGTGGACCAAGCCAGGTTAACATACTGAATAAAAAGACTAACAGTAATTGGTGAAATGTTCTGACTCCATCCGAACTCCTGATCACACTGTTCTATTATATACGTAAACTAATAAGAATGTGTTAGTGTTAAATCCAGGTTCTTCAGGCTTATATAACTACTGACTTATTGCTACCTCGTATGAAGTGTGTTTTTTTTTTTCTTGTTTTATTAATCTTTGTTTTTTCAGGTCTTTCAAAAATATGTAGAAGACTTTGACCCATATTCCATGGTATGCAAATAAATATTTTCACTCCTACTGTTTTTCTTTTTCTTGTTTTATGTATATAAACCACTAGGCATCTTACATATGCTCATATATCTATAAAGTGTTAAAACAATAAGGAATACAGGATGAGTAAGACTCATCACGTGTATCAGTTTCAAATTTGACATTATTTCTGTAAATAAATCCATTGGTAGCACCCTGTCTCTGCCATGTCCAGCGTTTCTAATTCCCTGCCGTTGTAATATGAATTATGTCAAATCTGACCTTTAGAATCGCATGCAAGGGATTCTATTAATCAATAGCTACACTCTCCCCACTGTTTCCTCTGAGGACCACATGCTGCACATTAGCACCCAGCATTATTTATTGAAACTCTCAGCATACCTTGTCCATCTATCTTCTCAGTGTTTAAGATGCATCTAACTTTCTCTCAGTCTTAATTTCATTCTTGCCCTTCTGCACTTGTTTTTCAGTTTACTGCTGACCAGATAGCTGGAAGGGATGTGAGGCTTCTGAGAATTAAAAAGGTAAATTATTTGGTTTATTTATGTTTTCTTTTATATATTATCTTTGCCAAAAAAAAAAAACTAAGAGTATATATACTCCTCTATATAACAGATGTGCATGTTACACAGAGAACGTCCTTCCTGTTTTTGCTAGAATAGGCACTTTTGCTTATATGAGTGTTCAACAATATACACCATATAACCAACATAATTGTAACAACTTTAAATAAAAAAAAGACATGATAATGTTGTATTAAATATGATAAATGCCTCTTCATCTCCCAGTCTGTTTAATTGTGTGACCCAGTGTGTTATTGTTGTTAAAAATATTGGATTTGACATGCAATCTTGTTATTGCTCTCAGGGCTAGGATTAAGGGGAAACTTTGTTTGTGAGGGGCCTAGGTAATTTAATTCTGCATCCACAATGACGTAGATAACTCTGTGCTTATTAGAATTTAGTGGAGATTGGCGACATGTTCAGTACTGAGGTGAGAAGAGAGTCAAATGTCAAAGTGTTTGATAGGAGCTGTGAATGGGTCAGAGTATAGTAAAGTTGTGTCTTGGTCCCCGTTTGACAGTAGCTGTAACTTCCAATTCAAGGTAATAGACAATAATTTAGGTAATAACGAAAATGACATGTAAACTAATCAATACAAATAGGAAACCAAATTGGAAGCGTATATGATAAAGTATTGTAATGCTGGGATGCATCCTTCTGGTCCTTGGAAAAACAGTTAATCACTTCCAGTCATAATCCAGACCCATCTGTAATCACACGCACATGCGCAGGGAAATAATTCAGGCCAGGGGATGTACAGTGGCAGGAAGTGCGTGAGACTCATGGTGGGAAGAGAAGGATGAAGGCTGAAAGGTCGGAGTTGAGGTCTGTTTTGAGATTTATGTCCGTTCTGTGTACAAAACGTCCACTTTGATGTGTCCTCAGGAGGGCCCCCTGGATCTGGCTGTGGAGGGGGGGATAGACTCTCCTCTGGGGAAGATCGTCGTCTCGGCCATTTATGAAGGCGGCTCTGCAGATAAGCATGGTGAGAGAGCCTGCTCTCAGCCACGGCTGCACTGTTATGTCATGTTCCACTGTGATAACAGTTGAAACAAATGATGGAAAACTAACATACATGTCCCCCCCCCCCCGCCCCCCCTCCGACCCTTAAAGCAATGAAGAAGCCTCACTATGTTCAATGTGCTATAAGTGATGTAAAGTATTTGAACTGAGACCTCTTTGGTCTACAATTGAATGAGATACCTCAACGTTAACTAAGATGGCATTAATATTGTGAACTCAAGCAACATTTTGACAGTATAAGACCACCAGAGTTATGAGGTCTTTCATATTCCATGTCATTTATTAAAGGTACAGATACAAGGGAGTGTTTCTTTAGCAGCATGATTCTTTAAATTGAATCTTTTGGCCGGCCCTTTGAATATATTACACTCGGCACTGAATGAATTAAAACACCTGTCTACACTGCCACCTGTTTCTTCAGATTTTCATTACGTTAATCTGGACTTCAATCCATCATAAACATCATTCACTTTCACAGATTGTGTTTTCAACAAATTATTTTTATTTTATTTTCTATGTAAATAATGTTTATTCAGATGTCTTTAAAGTTTATACATTCATAGTATCACTGTGAAACAACAATGTACTCTGGTGTAATTTGAGTTGTTGCTGCAGAAGCAATTTGTAATACAATATAAAGTTCATGAGACTTTAAAGATAGATATTATAGTCTCTACCAAGGAGGTTTCTATGACTGCTCATTTAAAATAATATGTCTCTGTCCTTTGATATTTGATATTCATATACTCTATATTACTTCATGGTTTGCCACTGGTATGTTTGCCCTGCCCCCCCCCACTTGACAACTCCCTCTCTTTCATATTTATCGACCCCCCCAGCTTTTTTCACAAATCGCACTCTGTTTATAGGTGAGAGAATTTGTATGGTGTACTGTTTTATTACGGTTTTGTTTGATTTTGCCTCCCACTTAATGTGTTAGTGTGTCTTTTAATACCAGGTGGAATAGTAAGGGGAGATGAAATAATGGCTGTAAATGGAAAAATCCTCACTGATTCCTCCTTAACTGAAGCCCAAAATTCATTAGCAAGAGCCTGGAACAGCGGTGGGGTAAGATTTTGGCATTTACACAAAATTGTAAGTTTTCTGTCGCTTGGAGAAAAGTCTGAATAGAAATAGCTGTGATTACGCTTATAGAATTTCAGTGTGGTTTCAGGGTGTCAATCTTCTTACCAAAAAAAAATATATACCCTTCCTTCCAAAGAAGGATTAAATGAATAAGTAATAAAAAAGGAACTTTTCACTTCACAGATGGTCAACATGGATTTAAAAGCCTGTTGCAATTTGGATTTATCTGCTTGTTCGAGACACTAGTAAAAGAGATAATCCTTTATGAAGATTGATCAGTCTGGGGGTAGAAGTGGGGAAGCCACAATACTGTACATCTAATAAGACTGATTTGTGGGAGATGACTTGGATGCAGCTTGGATCGGTTTCGGGCTCCTTAGAGAGTTATCCAGTCATGATGTCGTCTTAATGTCTGTCTGTGCCTCTCTAATTTCCAGGATTGGATTGATCTGGTGATTGCTGTATCTCCTCCTAAGGAGTACGAGGATGAAGTGTATGTATACTCTTTCTAATCAGTCGTTAGTGTCCTTTGATCTATAAAGGAATAAAGAACAAGGGCTTTCTTTGCATTCTGAATATATATGTATAACACATTTGTAAACAGGCCCTAATTTATTAGCAATTTAAATAACACTATGGCTCTACTTCAAAGCACAAGAAGACAGTAACTTCCCTAATTGTCCATTCATACACCATTTATGAAGTCTGGGCTAAATTGAAATGAAAATTGCTAGTACCATGTGTGGTTGAATTCACTCACATAATGGGATTGCTTAGATCCACTTTCTTTCTTATTGATTAGGATCAAATAAAATGTTGTTTACTTCCTAACCATGAATAGTGTCAACAAATCCCAATAGATTATAATTATGTCTATGGATGACCTCATTAGTTTAGTTTAATAGCTTACGCAATTGTCTTATTCATGTGAGGCTACAGTCTAACTGGAGTGTATGCAAGCACTTGGAGGCAAATGCAAAAAGACTCAAATTTGTCATCTCTACACAGCTCGGCTTAATACCTAGCACAGTGCACAAGACGATGATGTTTTCTGATTGATTCATGTTATCTGTGTATACAGCCCTAAGGCAGCATCAGTCAGTCCCACTGCAAACAGAAAGGTTTTCGATGGCAGTGCCTCTGTCTACAGACAAGGCTACCTGCTGCAGTTGTAGCACCTTCAGTTTCCGAAGGGTAACTATGAACTGGCCTGGGGGTTTGGCATGAGACTTGGAAAGGCATGTGTCAGTGTATGCGTTCATCTGCATGTTACAGTCTCTGTCTGTAAACCAAGACTGCTCCTGCATCAGCTTCATCAGTGTGCTTGAGAAAGAGAACAAAAGTAATCGTCTTTCCTCTGGACCTCTTTTTCAATACTATTTTGTATATATAGCATACATTTTTGTAAGCAACACTTGTTATGGGAAGAGAGACCTAATTAACCAGTCGTCTGAAACTAAGGAAGTGTTAAAAGCTTTGGAGGAAAACTAATTCAAACCCCATGTTTAATGTCTCATGATAAACTATTATATATTGACACAAAACAATTACAATAAATTTTCCCCTGAAAACATGATAATAAAAAAGCATTTTGGGGCATATGCTGACCTTTAGCGGTAGTGCTGATTGATGTTGTGAAAAGGGGACTGTTACATGTAATGACACATACAACTGATTATCAATGTTAACACGTGTACTTTACTTAATTTCTGAGTTTACAAAATACTGTTTTGGGAGCATGTTATTGCATGAAGCCCACAGCTGCTTGTTTTCATTTTATTACATCGCTAATATTTTCTGTAATACAATTTAACTAAAGGCATTGTTTAAAGTAAGTAATTGAAAGCTGAAATATGAATAATTGGTGATCCCTGAATATGTATTGAATACTAACAAATAACTTTTGCATCCTGTACTCAGTATCAGTGCCTAATATTACAAGAAATCAAGCTCTACTCAAATAACTTGCTGTTTATGTCATATTTAGTTTAGAAGAGAAAAGTTTGCTTCATTTTGCTGACCTTAGTGTTTGAAAAATGATGGATTAAACCTTGCTTTACAATAAATAAAACCCTTGTATTTTTCTGCAGGACCTTCTTTTAGGAAACGGGACCAATTGACTCTACTGGCCATATAGATCCTTTGCACCAGGGTGAATCAGTTTGTACTTGATCATGTTTTTGTTTGTTTTTTGGCATCAAATAATCGTAACTAGAACAATGATTTAAATCTTACAATTTAACAGAAGACTGTATGTGCCTGTCTCTTACAAAACAACGTATTTTGCCACATTTTGATGCCACCTTCATTCACAAGTTAGGCTGGCTTAGCTGACTTTTAATGTACTTCACGGAAATACAAAGTTCTGCTGATATTTGAACTACCTAATGGAGTTCTCCATCCGAACTGTGAATATCGCTTCAGTGAAAGTCCTTGAACAAAGGCAGAGCCATCATGTTATCCTTGTAGTTCATATCCTATAATCTCTATAATCACATCCTGACAGGATAGCCAACAGTCTCAGCTGCAGCATTCCTGAGGCCAGTGAGGTCATGAGAAGAGGCCATGGCAAAGCCTGTGTATTTTGTCTACAGTGTGTGGTGTAAGGATTGGATAGTACACTGTATGCTAACCATGCCTGGATTCCCTTACTGAAATAGGTTTCGGAACCAAATTGTTTTTTTGATGATTTTGTTTTTTTGTTTTTGTTTTGCCAAAAGTTATCTCTGGAACATCATGATTATCATGAAACTGCTCTAATACGTGGGAAATATGATCGCCAGAAGCTACATTTTACATTTAACTATTTATGATTTTCCGCCTCTAAAGACTAATCCAGGAGCATTTTCTTTATTTGACCTAATTAAAGTAAAATGTCTAAAGTCTTAATGACTCATTTAATGTGTCACATAAGCCTTGTCAATTTGTTGGTATTATTCTATTGAATTAGTAAAATCACAACTGCCTTTTTCATAGTAGTTTTTGTTTTATTATTTTCATGTACATATAAAAACAAATCTGAGTTCTGATTTAAGTCCTATTTTCTTTATCCACCGTGGCTTTTATTTTTTATGTTTTATAATGTGCCTTTAACCTATGTACTATGTATGCATTCATATCAATGCATTCAGAGAATCAATAAAGACATAAATCCAGATCCAATGGAAATTGTTCTGTTCTTTTCCTCTGAGCATAAAGTTGTTGTTTTTTCACTTCACCTGTTGTTAATGGACTTTTCCCCAAGATAAATAACATAGAGAACATTTTAGTCTAAGGACCGGATTAAGACAAAACTTTGACCCACCCGCTAATAGCAAACTACAAACCTGTACATCATAGCAATTACATTTATGATTAGAAGAAAGTGGCACGTTACTAAAAATGAACCCGCAACTGAATACAGTTGTGTAGTTTTCTATTAGTGGGTGGGTCAAATTTTTTATTTAATCCGGCCCTAAATGTGATAATAATATCACAGTAGTTTCCAGGACATCTTCTCTCTGAAAAGGTGTGTGTGTGTTGGGGGGTTACTTAGCCAGTTAAACTGCATTGAAACCTTTGTCTTTGTCTTTATTATCAAGCAAACCTACATGGTATGTTCTCAGTTGATTGTAATTGTCCTTGTACTTACTTAATCAGCAGTAATATATTAATGAATGAATATATTATAAGTATAATTTCAATTTGTGACGTTCACTGTATCTGTAATAAGTTAAACAATAACCAAAGGAAGACTGTAGAGGGCAGTGTTCGTCTTGACACGGTTTTCTATTTCTACACGACTGAATCGTTATATGTTATATACAAAGCGTATACATGTGAAATGTGTATTTATTTAAAACATTAATTTATGTATACTATTCATGTGATCATAATTTACAGTCCCTTCACAATTATATTTTACATTGAAATGTTACAAGAAAAAATAAAATGTGGACATTATTCTGTAATTTCTATAATAGACTGTAGTTGTTACTTTTCGTCTACGTAGTGTAAAGTAACTTTTTCTCACTGACGTTCTGCAAAAGGAACATGTGCGGAAACAAAGTGTTCACCTGTTTTTGTTTTGTTTTTTTCTTACGGAACATTACACTTTACAGCTGTCAGTGTTAACCAGGCTTTCAATGAAATGTTTAAATTAAATTAACCTGAAAGCACTACAGGTAACCCAAGAAAAGCAGTTGAACACCTACAATTGAAAGCTGTTAATGGAGACTTTAAAGGAAGACATCTGGGTTTAAAAAAATGAGAATATTGTACAGAGGCCCGTGGTGCTGACAGGGACAGTATTATAGTCCCAGATCATGTTCGGTAAAGCGTCTGGGCCCTGGGCTGAGTCTCTGCTCTGACTGCCCCGTTGACCCTGCTGTTCTGCGCGCTTGTTTCAGCACCTCGGCCAGCTCCGCTCGGAGGATCACATGGCACTAGGACCCATCCATTTTCCTGCTGTCAGCCCATTGCATGTGTGCGTGACTTCAACAACATACATACATACATACATATAAAAAAGATATCTCACCAATTGGTTGTAGGCTGTAATTAACATCGTGCTAATCGCTTTCTGCGGTGATGCATCGATTCGATTGGCTGCAGACGGATTGCACGGAGTTTTGACGGGGATCCCAAACAAACACAAACTGCAAACACAAATACCAATCGATAGCCCAGTACTACGAGAAACACAATGCCTTCCTGCTACTGTTCACCAAGGGGGGTTGCATTTGTACTCGAAACAAATCTGCCCTGAGTTTTCTTTACACGTTGGAATAACCATACTTTGATCTGTGTTTGACTGGAGGGCTGCAAATTCATATTTTGGGATCATGATGCCGACCCGATATAAACCGGTAGGTGATTTTTGCTCTTTTCTGTCAGTGTGTTGGTTTGTTCGCTCTGGTTGTTTTTGTGACATTTTATGTATAGTTAGTTCATATAAATGTAGGTCAGTTTACAACCCTGGGCTGCCCAGTGAAACTATGTAAAACGTTTCAAACCTCAACATGTTGGTTTAAAAAGAGAGCGATTTGGGAAAATAATGAATTGAAAAATGATTCACCCAGTTAACACGATTCTCTCAAGATTTAGATGTTGATGTCCTTCATATTCATTATTATTATTAGCCTATTATCTATGATTTATTCATTTGAAAGTTCATTGGGTGTCAAGACATCCGATATCCAATGAACAATGGTTTAAACATAATAATAACCAAGTGTTCTTATTGCTACAAATTATTTCATTTACAAATATGTTGTGGTCAAATATGTATTTTTTTCAAAGCTTTAATCGGCGGGATGCTCTGTCTCTCTCTCTGGCCATTGTACGCCTCGATGTGCGGTATTGTGTAGGAAGACACCCAACCCCCACCTTTAAAGAAAGGAAACGGAGCGCCTTTCCCTCGGCTCCGTTGCGCTTTTATTTATTGTCCTCTCTTATTTACGTGCATTGCCGGTGTTTGCGTTCATTGAGGCGTTTTGTCCCAGGAAATGACCTCCAGCTGACGTGTATTATTTTAAGAATCCTTCGGAGTCAAGGGATGGAGTAGTAGTGGCTTATTGTATGAAGAACTGGCCAATATCATGAACAGTTTCTTCACACAGCTGCAACCTTCAAAATCGGAAAATACAGCTTGGTGAATAATTTGAAATTAACGTAAAACCCAGTGTGTTAAACAGGTCGAACCCGAGTCTTTTATTGATTTGAATAATCCTACCCGACAAGTCAGTAGACACCAGGCCTCAAAAGGTCTAGTATGTTAGAGCTTCCCCCAGACTTATTGTGTGTAAAATGCATTTGGACAACCGCCTTTTTATTAATTCAGTTATAATACCGCGTGGATTTAGCACTATTGATCCACACTAAGGAGGGATTGTTTTCAAATAATTAAATGCGGTCTGCAAGGCATCAGACAATGAAGGCGGTGGTGCAGTATAAATTGCTGTACCACAGGACCATCCAGTCACTAACGTCATTAACCCGCCCAGTGCTTTACTCTTTTTTATGATTGTGGTGCAGTGGTGGTATGCATTGATAGAGAGTGACATTAAAACATGAATGTCATATTAAAATATGACATTAAAACACTTGTTTCTGTTTTTTTATTGTTTTTCTTCAATTCTACATTTTTCTGGCCTGGCTGCACAGAATGGCCAGGCGAGTGTGGATATCTGATCCTTCATATTAAAACCATTATTAAATGAAGTTATAGCATTATTCCCAAATGGGATCCAGGGCTCTTTGTGCCAGGGAGATTGATGGCCTGCCCCTATTGCTTTGTTGCAGATGCAATCCCTATAGGAAGTGACGGTACAAATGTCAATCCGTTTTGCTTTTGATATTCAGAATTGTGAATTGTGAAGACAATGAGAATGGGAAAATACTTGACTCCACCCATAATTAATTATTTAATCATCCCATATAAAACCTCTAGGAAGAACTGGTAGGGTAAATTAGAGAGAGATTGCATCTTCCATCTATTGTACACCGCATGTAGGAACAGCACAGTTATCCTCTGACCATTTCTCAAAATGACTTCTGCACTCTGCAAGGCTGAGAGTGGGCCTACACCTACTGCATATATAATGAACATGGATGTGGTTCGTGATCTAATGGTATTTTACTATTACAGTTTTATGTGATTCTAGTGCTTCATCTCAGGCTCACTACTCTACACATCATTGACCTAGTTTCTTCTTATATGCTACATGCATGCATGATTTTTGAATACCAACATAAATGTATTGATGTTACTCTGCACAGACTTGAATGCATATCACTTGATCACTCTCTTACCTTGGTATAATGACTTTTCAATTTAATGTAAAGATCAGTGATGTGCTATTTGAGTGTTGACTATTGGTCAGAAACAACCCTGGCAATGCTGCAGGCCACACAGGTCCTCACTGTGTATCTGTTATCATAGGTGATTGCCTGTCTCTTTAAGGGGAGTGACAACAAATGTATGTAGTCCTTTCAGTATCTCTCATGCTCTCTGTTTAGCCCCATCCTTATCTACCTCCTCTTATCATGTAACATTAATAACACCTATTATTTTTTGTATATATTTATTATTGCATATTCACATAAACATGTTTTTTTCTGTCTGCATTAATACATATATCCATGTTGAATGGTATTTGGCATGCTGTCTCAGTGTTGATTAGCTACCTGTACTGTAAGTGATGCACATTATTTCACAGCACTATACAACTTCAGTGGCTTAACCCTGAAGCAAAAGCCAAAGATAATGCCTAGTGGTTACAAATCACACTAGTGTTCCGTGCAGTGTAGTGATTATTTATTTAAACCAATACAAATTATTAATTTAGGGAAGAGAGACATTATGTTTGCAGAATATATATATATTTTTAACAGCAACAAATTATTATCATATCTGTGTGTGTACATGTATATCCCTCCCCACCCCACAGTATTTTTCTCCATACTTACACAGATAGGATGCATGTCATTCCTGGCCACCTGCGGTAGGTTCCCCAGTCTGCTCCGCCACAAAGCCATGTTGCAAGCCATGCTTCTCAGTGCTCCTGCTAACACTCAAGGTTAATGTTAAAATCTAAATGCTGGGTTCATGACAATAAGCAGATAGGTATTGTGTGTGTGTGAGGGAAGGAGAGAGAGAGTGCATGGCTGTGTGTGTTCCTCACATAGAGGTGATTTGCATGAAGCTGAAGGATGCCTGAGAGCCGGCACAATGAAACGCGATGCAGGCATTTCTCACTGCTCAAAAAGCTGCTTAGGCTGCAGAGGAAGTGGGGAGGCAGCTGTTTGGATTTTTCTGTGAGCGTCCTGAAGCCCTCTCCATAGGCGTCTCAGAGCCAGAATGTAACGGAGAAATAAATCTTGGGAGAGTGATCCCAGGGCTGTTTGGAATGCCGAAGCCGTGTCTCATTGTGGGGTGAAATGCTCTGAAGTTTCTCTCCCCTTCTCCTCTTCTCTCCTCTGCTCCTCTCCTCAGAGCCCCAGCTCCACCATGTCCTTGGCTTTCTGTGGCAATGACAACAATTCTGCCGCTTACAATGTGGACAAGGGGGTGCTTAACAACGGCTGCTTTCTGGATGCCCTCAGCGTGGTGCCTCATGTGTTTCTTCTATTTATAACTTTCCCTATATTATTCATCGGTAAGTGTGTGTAAGGTAAGGGGGAAGCATATGCCCTTTGTTTGTGAAAAGCTCATTTCAGATAGTGTCTGTGGGGGAGGTTTGCATGCAGTATTGGTGTTGCAGTCCTGTATACTATTTTACCTGTTTCTGTACTTTGAACAGAAGCTTTAAAATGTGGTTGTGTTTCTGTTTTACTGTTCCCTTATGGTTTTTACAAGGCTTTCTTATACATCATTGCAGTGTTTTCAGTAAGTGCTATATAGAGTGTATGAGTCATTGTAGAGGCATCCTCTCAGCAAGTCCATTGTCCATCTGGGGCAGTTGTATTGTATTGAAGTGATGCCAGAATGACCGCTCCACTCTAGACCAATTATTTTGAAGAAATTGTTGATTTATATGACTTGATGCCATACATATATTGGTGCTTCTTAGGTTTTAATTTAAGATTTGTAGGTCTGACAGGATATGCATATTGATGGTTGCATACCTGCATATGTCTTAGGTGCCGTATGTTACCAAAACATTAAAAAAGTTAATTTAGCAGCAGTGTCATGTTGGGTCAATACGAAAGCAGTGAGATCAGAAGGCAGATTAATTAAATCAATCTAAGTGGGGAAAATGCTGAGAACTATGTAATTGAATTCAAGACATTTAAAATGTGTCTTTGGTGCCTTTTTATTTGCTAGCAGTGGATATTATTGATCATCTTTAAAAGTGTCCTCAAATCATCATGCCTCATCCCGTGCTATGTGTCTGGTTGTGCTAGTATTATACAGGTATAAGGATCTGTAGCATCGTCTGCGTGGAAGAGCTTCCTCCCACTGCCCGTGCTCCTCCGTTGTGTTTATGTAAGACCAAGCGAGTGACGTGCTCTGTCATTCCATGCAGGCTGGGGGAGTCAGAGTTCAAAGGTGCACATCCATCACAGCACGTGGCTGCACTTCCCAGGGCATAACCTGCGCTGGATCCTGACCTTCATCCTCCTGTTTGTGTTGGTATGCGAGATTGCTGAGGGCATTGTGTCAGATGGGTAAGTGAGTGTCTATCTTGTTTCTCACACCAGCATCTATTTATATGAGAGCAAGGTGTTAACCACTCCTGAGCTGCCAGACATCAGCAGTGAGCAGAGATACAGCATCTGGCCTCTGGCTTTCCATCAGCAACACTGTCTGGTCCTAATACCTAATGCCTTATACTTCTGTCTTCTGTATGGTTCATATAAGCAACATTTAAAACTGACCACCTAATGGTGACTGTCAGTAGTCAGCATGTCTGCTCTTTCAGCGTTTCAGGATGTGTTGTACTGTAACTTCCTGGAGAGCAGAGATGCATGAGTTTGACATGTCATTATTTGGTCAGGTTTAAATTGTAATGTTTTATAAGTTGCTTATATGATACAATTGAATTGGAGAAGTGCTACATTTTACTTATACACAATAGCATCCCGTAAAGACTTTAGGAATCGGGCATGTTCCCCATTAAATGTGGCATATGTATAAGGTTATTTGTTTAATGGATTGGCTCTACTTTCTTACTTAAATGTTTTGCATATATCAGTCAATAGAAATCCTTATGAATGCAGTATGGCAGGTCTGTACTTCTCCCACTAATGAAAGGACAGATTCCTGTGTAAACTGACAGTTACAGAAACAACTTCAGCATGGGCACATGCCTAACCACGAAAGGGTTAATTATAGCTTTTTATGCATGTTTTGTCATCTGCTCTTCCAGAACCAGGCTCTGCAAGGTTACTCCTCAAGATAGATTTAGATTTTTTTTTTTATCTGTTATTCCAGCCGTCCTGATTTTTTAAGGCTTTATTGTTCAGATATCATGAAGGTGACAATGCTGTCTTATCTTTCAGAAGCTGTCAGTAAGGAGAACAAAATATTCGTGACAATTTAATTCAAGCAGCAGCCTGTTCTTGGCAGAGCTGGAAGTATGTGTGGAAGTAGAGCCATGATGATATTATTTGAGCTGCTTTGTAGGGTGTTCTTCATCAGCACAAAACAGATGCACTTGGAAACTGAATCTGCAGCAGGATTATGTGAAATTTAATTGATTGTAGTATTTTGGAACATAATGAGAAGTGTATAATGCAGTGCTGGTGTTGATACCCAATGGGCCGAGCAATAGAAGTACTTGGTGCTTCATATCACTGATAATGCCTTTCCTTCTTAGTCCTCCACTGTGTGACACCATTCACATTTTAAGCACTGCTATTTTATTGCTTCTCCCTAACCTGAAGCTATTTTTTAATCTCTTATCTCTTCACAGATGGTTTCTGTGGCTATAGCGTCTCAGATTCTGCTTTATTTCATTCCCCATGATCTGTTTGTGTGCATTAATTATTGCATTTGGTTGGTAGTCACATCTTATATCCTGACAGATATGATTGATTTATGAGGACATGAATATGACTTAAAAGACAAAGATTAATCTATCCTTGCAGTAGTAATTGCATAGTAGATTATATTATAGAATTTACAAAAAATAGATTGTAATACATATACAATTATGTGTATAGACTATAAAATGACAGGCTTTCTTACCGTTTATGATTTCATACTGAAAATTAATGGATGAATGTGAAGGGAAATGTCAAAGCACTAAGCATATATCTGTTGAAAATAGGAGGAAATCTATAGAGATTCATATTCATCCTGCCTGTAAAATCATCAGTCACCTCCCATAAACATATTGCCTCTGGGATAGAAAACCAAGCAAGCATGTGTGAGGGCTCTTAAATGATTATGGCCCTGAGATTACTTTACTGTTTACGGATTTGCATTTTACCGATTCTTCTGCAAAATATTCCCCAAGTGATTGTGTCCTCTGGAAAAAGCGGGGGTTATGCATAATGGATGTTACCTTGTCACAGCATATGAAAAATAATTGCATGTTTCCTTATCCTTTGATGCATCTGTGTTGCCCTACAGTGCAAGGTCCTGATTTTGCTTATTATTTGCTTATTTGCTTATTTTTAATGTTCATCTCTCTTCCAGCTGCACAGAGTCTCACCACCTGCACCTCTATATGCCGGCAGGCCTGGCATTCGTGGCTGCAGTCACCTCCATCATCTACTACCACAATATCGAGACCTCAAACTTCCCCAAGTTACTGCTCGGTACGTCAGATCCTCAGCATACCACACCCCGAAAGGGAATGTTCTCTGTCTGTTTCTGTCCTTGTACAGGATGATCTTGGGTTCTATCTTCATTTTTTTTAAAACACATTTGTTCTTTAAATAAATTAAGTGCGTATTTTTAAAACACTGTATAGAATTTAAAATGTTATCTAATAAACTTGTGTATGTGTAAAGAGACGTACAGTTAGGTCCATAAATATTTGGACAGTGAGGCAATTGTCATCATTTTAACTCTGTGCACCACCACAATGGATTTGAAAGGAAACAATTACTTTAGCAATTTAGTGTAGCCTTTCCTCTTTAATTTGAGGGTAGTTACATCCAAATTGGTTGAACAGTGTAGGAATTACACACATTTTTATATGTGGTCCCCCCAATTTTAAGGGCTCAAAAGTATTTGGACAAACTAAGATAATCATGAATTAAATTGTGAGTTTCAATACTTGCAGCCAATGACTGCCTGAAGTCCATAGACATCACCAGATGCTGGGTTTCTTCCCTGGTGATGCTCTGTCAGGCCTGTACTGGAGCTGTCTTTACCTCCTGCTTGTTCTTGGGGTGTTTTGCCTTCAGTTTTGCCTTAGAAATCAAAACAAACAAATCAGAGAATTAGCAAAAACATTAGGTGTGGCCAAATCAACTTTTTGGTACAGTCTTAAAAAGAAAAAACGCACTGGTGAGCTCAGGAACACCAAAAGGCCCGAAAGACCATGGAAAACAACTGTGGTGGATGACAGAAGAATTCTTTCCCTGGTGAAGAAAAACCCCTTCAGAACATTTGGCCAGATCAAGAACACCGTCCAGGAGGTAGGCGTATCTGTGAGTAAGTCAACAATGAAGAAAAGACTTCACCAGAGTAAATACAGAGGGTTTACCACAAGATGGAAACAGGAAACAGGAAGACCAAAAACACATCTAAAGAACCCTGTACAGGTCTGGAACAACATCCTATGGACAGATGAGACAAAGATCAACTTATACCAGAATGATGGGAAGAGAAGAGTATGGAGAAGGGAAGGAACTGCTCATGACCCAAAGCATACCACCTCACCTGTGAAGCATGGTGGAGGTAGTGGTATGGGATGGGTATGTATGGCTGGCAAGGGAACTGGTTCTCTTGTATTTATTGATGCTGACAAAAGCAGCAGGATGAATTCTGAAGTGTTTACGGCTATATTATCTGCTCAGATTCAGCCAAATGCTTCAAAACTCATTGGACGGCGCTTCACAGTGCAGATGGACAATGACACGAAGCATACTGCAAAAGCAACCCAAGACTTTTTTAAGACGAAGAAGTGAAATGTTCTGCAATGGCCAAGTCAATCACCTGACCTGAATCCAATTGAGCAGCATTTCACTTGCTGAAGGCAAAACTGAAGGCAAAACGCCCCAAGAACACGCAGGAACTAAAGACAGCTGCAGTACAGGCCTGGCAGAGCATCACCAGGGAAGAAACCCAGTATCTGGTGATGTCTATGGGTTCCAGACTTCAGGCAGTCATTGACTGCAAAGGATTTGCAACCAAGTATTGAAACTCACAATTTAATTCATGATTATGTTAGTTTGTCCAAATACTTTTGAGCCCTTAAAATTGTGGGACCACATATAAAAATGGGTGTAATTCCTACACCGTTCACCCAATGTGGATGTAACTACCCTCAAATTAAAGATGAAAGTCTACACTTAAAGCACATCTTGATTATTTCCTTTCAAATCCATTGTGATGGTGTACAGAGCCAAAATGATGACAATTGTGCCACTGTCCAAATATTATGGACCTAACTGTATATTTAACATTGCTGTATGAAGACAAAACCTCAACTTCTACAGATGTTGAAACATATGAAACAGCATAAAAAACACATTTCTTGTTGAAATTGGAATTTGATGCATTTCAGAGTTATCTTGTGTTATTTCTGACTCACAAAAGGTGCAACATTGATCAAAAGGCAAGATGTCAGACATCCCAGGCTAGTTCTGGCACATATATCATTTTAATTGTCCAGTTTCATAGGTGACTTCAGTGCACTGTTGCCATAGGGAAACAGGACAATTGACAAGCTTCTTACCCCCTGTTCTGTATCCCATACTATCCATTTCACATGTACCTGTTCTCCAGGTTTGTAATCATTATTCCAAGTATATCCAGTAAGTACAGAAATTAAATTGAATGAACAGCCCTGTACAATACACATCAGTACTGTCTTTTAATCATCTGAGTACATCATGGAATAATGTCAGCTGGCACATCTATATTAACTTTTATATTAATAAAAGGTATGGTGTGTCTGTTGCAAATCTGTGCCAATCTGTTCTTTGCAAGATGCTGCCATCATTGTTGTGTGCCATAGAAAATATGCTGTTCAAGTCTGTACATTTGTGCTTGTTTCTCTCAGCTCTGCTGGTCTACTGGATTTTGGCTTTTGTCACCAAAACCATCAAGTTCTCCAAATACTGTGAGCACGGGATTGGTTTGACCCAGCTGCGCTTCTGCATCACGGGGCTGCTGGTGGCGCTGTATGGCATGCTGCTGGCCGTGGAGATCAATGTCATTCTAGCCAGGGTGAGTACCGTAGGACCACGCCACATCTGTCTCTCCCATAATTTCCTCTGTATTGCTCTGAGGAAACAACAGTCAAAACAAAGGCACAGGGCTGCTGGGAAAAGGCCCTCAGTGGGGAATGATCCACAGCCAGAAGGGAAAGTCAGAACTCAAAGGTAGAGGTTAAATGTACTGATGGGCAATCATTCTGCATCATCCATTTATCTAGTGTTATTGCGTAACAAATCAGTTAAACTCCAGCCATGTGATTTCATACAGCATAGTGGAGTCATAGCGAAGAAGCTGATTGTAACAAAGTTAGAGCATGAGGTTTATTTCACAGATTTGCTGTTTTACAGTACTATCTATACTTATGGCTAATATGTTGAATATATTTGCAGATTCAGGTGTGTGGCATTGAGAAGGTTTTTTAAATGTTTTTCATTAGCAAATCCAACACACAAAGGCATTTAGTAAACATTCAGTAAATTAGCAGGATTAAATAGTCCAGAATGTTGTTCATGTATTTCTAAATTGCAAAATTTTATTCTAGGGAGATTTTATCGAGGGCATTTTGAGTGTACTTTACTTTGTCAGAGATTGCATGGTTAAACAGGAATTGCATTTCCTCCCTCCGGATGTTATTCAAAATTTCAAATGCAGACTGTAGCCAAGTCATATTTATTACTATCATGCAGTTGGAATAGTTCATTGGAAAACCAGAGGCCCCACAGCACACAGGCCTTTGAAATGCATGTGCAATTGATAGACATTTATTGAATTCTATACATCCAATTAGTCAAGCTGATACATTGTTGCAAAGAATTTCCTGACATGACTCCATTGTTTGCATTCGTCTTACAAATGTTTTTGCTAGTGCAAGAGCCCAGCAATACTGATGTCCCCCAGAGGTTAGATGGCAGGAGCAGGTTCTGTGTGGTAGTGATGACCTAGTGCTCTAAATCATGTGTTTAAAGAGACCTCCATCTCCCAGCTGAGGGGGCTGGCTAAGGACGCTGTGCTTTAAAGCTTTCTGTAAAACCCAGCTTAGATCAGAAATTGTAACCAGAAAGAACAGGTCAAGACACCACATACTGACACACTGGAAAATGTATCACATTCTTGAACCTTTATTATTATATAAGTAGCTGCAGAGTGCGATTTGCTGAGAGGGATATGGAGGATTTCCCTGCTTCTGCTTTTTTCATCCCCACACTGTTCTTAAAATGTTATTCCCGGACACGGTATTCTTTAACATAGTATAAAATAATGGCCTGTTGCTA
The DNA here is from genome assembly GCF_036373705.1 of Amia ocellicauda. NCBI lineage: Eukaryota > Metazoa > Chordata > Actinopteri > Amiiformes > Amiidae > Amia > Amia ocellicauda. The sequence continues at coordinate 10,070,090 of NC_089853.1, read as the reverse complement.
AAAAAAAATAATGTGTTCAATAAGTAAGCAGCAGAGGGCTTGTCTTGGGACTGAGTGTATACGCCACTATATAATGAGCTGTTTAGAGGGCAGATGCCTCTGAATACTGTCTGCCTGGATTTAGGATGTGATGGGCTTAGGTCAAGACATCCAGATCACTGCTATCAATTTTCACCCTTGGAGGAGACGTGAAACACGAAACCAAAACCATCTTCTATAGCAGTGTTTCCCTGCCTGAATCACACTTTGGGTTTGCAGAAGCCCAAGCTTCTCCTGATTGACATTGTTGTGTATTTCTGGCAGGACTGATTTAATTAATAGTGTGTGTCTTTTCCAAAATTCACACAATTGAGAAAATGTGATGGTCTCGCCTTCGATTACAGTTCAGAATAAAGATTATGAATGCTTTTTCAAGTTTTAATCTAATTAAGTTTCTGTATCTGTGTGAAATGAAGATAGATATTTAAGAAAAATATCTTAGGCTGTACTTGAGTACAGATGAAGGTAGGAGTGATTTAAAGCTTACATTTAGGTTGATTATAAGCTATTTTGAGAAATGGAGCTTTGTTATGCACTGAAATTAAAATTCGCAATCAAATTAGTGTGGTCTAGGGTCCTCAGTAATCTTAGGCTTTTGTTAAGCTTATGTTTGTTTACTACTGATTTATCTCAATCAAATGTTGAATTTTAGGGGTTCTACATTTTGTTGTTGGCTAAGGTTGGGTGTTCAGGCTGTTGTTTGGCCTTATAATGGGGCAGGGAATACAGTGGGTTATAAGGTCAGGTCTCTCCTTCTGGGACTGCAATTCAGCATCACAGTTCAGGATAAAGATTTTGAATATTAATAAAGATTATGAAGATTAATTGCAATAGCTGTATTAAATTACAATTTGGATGTTCAAGAAAAGTTTCAATATATAAAATAAATTTATTTATTTAGATATTGGTCAAGAAAGGATCAATGAAAATAAATTTAAAAAACAAGCACGTTATTTAAAACTGCTGAAGAAACACCTAAGGTGATACATAACACTATATTCTCAGATCCCCTTTATTTGCTCTTTAAAAGATACCCCTACAGTTTAATATCATATACCTGTCTCAAAGCAAAAGACGTCATATTAAATCATAGTAATGACTTTGTTATCGCTTGATATGTTGTTATAACCTGAAGTGATATGTTTAATACTAAACATATTTTTATCAGTTTCTTTGGGAAGTTGCCTAGAATCCCAAAGTAGTTTATATTTTCACTCTATATAAATAGTAAAAAAGGTTACTTACAAATACAGTGACTCTGCTGTGCTGCCTTCATCAGAAAACAGACTGCTAACCTAGTTTTTCCCTTTTTAAAGTCTTCAGCTGGGAATAAATACACCATTAGATCCCACACAGCTTGGTAGATAAAAATAGTCCGGGCTGCTCCAAAAGCAGCAGGTTTCTGCCTGTTTAATGATGAAGTGACCCAGAGAAAATATCAGTGCAATGATAGCAGAGTTGACAAACGTAAAGCCATGCAGCAGAACAAAATGCACCACATGGTCTCTTACCTCTATTGGAAAATACACTTACACATGAGATCAATACATATACAACCCAAGCGACCATACGTTTTTTGTTTTTGTTTTTAATGCACAAATTCACTTTCACATGGAATTTAAATGTTGAATTTAGCATACCTCCCTATGTGCATGCCTGCTGTATCCATCTTTTGTTTAAGGACACTGTTGTCATATTGATCTTTCCTTTTTTTTGTTTTTGCATTTCATTCTTTGTAAGCCAGTGTTACTCATTGTATCCATCCGAACACACTCTTATAATATAGTGTAATGTTCTAAGTATAGTATTACTGATTGATTAAATTAAACTTTTATAAACCTATTTGTAAAGGAACCTTGGGTAAAGACATCTGCCAAGTTGAGTACATAAATACTTCAGGAATTTCATGACCTTTGAAAATACTATTACTGCTACTTCCTTTACAACTGCTAATATTACATCAGTTGCACTGCAGATGATAATAATGTTTGAACAGTTGAAAAACTGTACCTTGCCTCGGCTGTTTGGAATTACTGTTCTTGCTGAGCATCACGTCTTCAGTAGAGGAAGATAAATGGCACAGTGGTGTCCAAAAAACTGACGTCAGACATTAAATATGAATGTAACCTCACACGCGCTGGTGATAGATGTTAGATGGTTACAATTGGCGAAGAGCCTGAATGCATGCAGTCACTATCTCTCTCACTAAATAAACCAGTCTGATATATAAATAACAATAATTAAGTGAACACTGTCCTGTTGAAAGATGGGGTTGTTGAGGAGAATGTCAGCACTGCTGTTCAACACATAGATACATTATTATGCCCATCTCTTACATATTTACACTAAGATAGAAGGAATATGTGAGAAGTTAAGGCTGCCAAAGAAGGCTGATATTTACTGTTTCATGGGTGGCTGACCCGCTGAGCTCAGAGAGACACAGGGAGGCTGTATATAATTACAGCAGCCTGTCCTGTTACTGGAGCTCCTCCAGTGTAGTTTTTAACTGTTTGCCATTCATTCAGCCACGTATGAATTTTGATTTGGTATTAATCGAATTTACGTGCCTCCCACGTTTCTGTAGCTACTTTTAATCATAGATATTCTCTAAGACCTGCCTATCTTTTGTATATCGAACAGATCCTCTCTCCTCTCCCCTCATCTCCTCACAAGATAAACTTGACTGATTTCTGAATGCCATCTCCCTTGGTGTCTGCAGTGCTCTGTCTTGTGTTGGGTTTGACTGGGTGTTTCCACAGTGTGCGGTGTCTGGTATGATGAGTGGCCTTTTCTTGCAGCGCTATGTGTGTTTCAAACACCCCACAGAGGTCAAGCCTCCAGAAGACCTGCAGGACCTGGGCGTGCGCTTCCTGCAGCCCTTCGTCAACCTGCTATCTAAGGGCACCTACTGGTGGATGAATACTTTCATCACCTCTGCCCACAGGCGGCCCATCGACCTAAAGGGGATCGGCAGGCTGCCCATCACAATGAGGGCCCTCACTAACTACCTGCGCCTCCGGAAGGCCTTTGAAGCACAAAAGGTAATACCCCCCACAGTGGGTTCCTCTCCCACTAAGATATTTAATTGTCTTGCTGCTTGCTATTCGGCAAAGGCTTCATTTGTTTAAAATGAAGAGAATATACATTCAGTACTGTGCAGAAAGATTTATGAGCTTGATTTTGCTTGGTTTTGAGATAATGTTGTTAAACTGACCTGACTGTCAATCTATTTAATAGTTTATAACCTATTTAAAGCATTCCAGATTTGGCCGTGTCTGCACCCTCCTCTAAGCATTCTTCTTGTGTGCTGTAATTCAGTTGTTAACAGGCTCTTAGTTAAGCCTTAGAATAAATCTAGCAGCTCTCTCTAGAGACATAAATAAAACTACAACTATAAAATTAGATAAAGGATTTGCTTAATAACTGGTAAAGGTTTCTAATATTCTCAATTTAGTCATAGTTCCCTGTTCAAATTGAAAGTCAGATGTTCTCTATTCATTTTCTGTTCTAAAAACATGCATGCAACAACCCCTTAGAGGATCTTCTGCAGATCTGTTTTGATCGTTTTTATCCAAATTAAATCCAACAGTCTTGTTTCTTGCCCTGGATACTGAAGTCCCTCTGATTTGTGTTTCTGTGTATAGGTGTATGAGGAATGTGTATGTTCCCCAAATACATCAAACTAATTTGTATTAAATCATTATATTATGTCAGTTGGGATTATGTATCTTGGGATCTATGCCATTCTCTACCTTTTAAATTCCAGTCATGCTAACGCTAAATGTAATTAATCTACTCTGTTATGGTACTATAGTGAGTCATTGTCCACCCCCTACTTTTGGCTTAACACCAGTCTCTCATCCCCTGGGCATTGACTCATACGAACACTGTATATCCATAATATCCTTGCTTTGTTTAGTGTGTGAACATCATACACAGGCTTGATTTACAGTTTGTCTTTTCCCACCCTACCAGAAAGGTCAATGCACTTCAGACACTGGATCATTTTAATAAAGTTAAGGAAACCTAATTGATGCACTGGAAGATGTAAGCATTGCACTGGGTTCAACAGTTGAACATTTTCCACTGTGCAGTGAGCTCTGAATACGTGCGCAGTTTCCTTCATTTCGACAAATGTCAATTTCCATTTCACTGTGAACAAAGTGACATTTTAACCTCGGTAGGAGTTAAACTCCTCTTTCATGGGAACATCACTGGACATGCCAGTAGATACATTTCAGTGGAAAGATTATTCCTAAATGCTCTAATCTTCAGGTAAATGTGTTATGTTTGTTTCTTTTATGCAATGTGACCTTTATTTTCAGCCTTTGACTGGTTTCTAATGCAGAAAAAGTCACTTCTTCAGATAGTATACAACAGTACATCAGCAAATGTGCAATGATAATAACAATGATGATAAAGAAAGCATATTCGTGAAGAAAACAATAACAAAGTCCTTGGATAGAAATTAATTGTAGATGTAGGTGCTAAATGTGTGAAATAAATCTGGTTAGTATTCACAGTGGTCCATTTCGTTTATAAAACAAAATATACAGCTCTGGAAAAAATTAAGAGACCACTTAACACTGATTTCTGAACTTGGAGTGGTCTCTTAATTGTTTCCAGAGCTGTATATATATATGTGTGTGTGTGTGTGTGTCTGGAGATTTAATGTGAATGCAATTGTCTCCAATAATGAATTTTAGTTTTACGTTTGTCATTACCAGAGGTACGCTGGTGTACTGAGTTGAGAAAAAATGAAAGCTGACTTCAGCCTGGAAGACAGTGATTCCGTATTTCAGCTGCAGGACTGGAGGGTATGGTTGTGGTGTCACTAAGAGAGAAGAAAAACTCTCTCAATTTTCAGGGAGAACTCTAAATAAACACAAGGGCACCTCGGATTCGATTACTGCACAGTGCATTAGGCAATTTGTCTTTCTTACACAGCACAGATCTGGCCTCTCCAGCATCCGACAGATGTCAGTGATAGCTTGTATGTGTGTGTGTGTGTGTGTGTGTGTGTGTGTGTGTGTGTGTGTGTGTGTGTGTGTGTGTGTGTGTGTGTGTGTGTGTGTGTGTGTGTGAAAGAAATTCTCTGGCTGGTAATACTGCGAGTGACTGATTAACTCTTGGATGGAAGCTGATAAAGTGGATTGTGATTTCCAATACAAAACCTCCTCTCTTGTGTTTCCCTTTATGTTGGCAGAAAAAGGGCTCTTCTTACCCACAGGGACCAAAGTCAATCTGGGGAGCTCTGCGGCACGCGTTCGGACGGCCACTCATTCTCAGCATCACCTTCCGCTTCCTGGCAGATCTGCTGGGCTTTGCAGGGCCGTTGTGCATCTCAGGCATCGTCCATCACATCAGTAAGGAGAACAAGACCATTATCCCTCCAGTACGTCTGCCGTTTCTTATCTCTAGAACCTCTTTTCAGAATGGAAATACAATAGCAGGACCTGTTACCACCATTTCATATTATATCAGACTCGCCTTCACAGAGAATTTACCATTTTTTTTTTTTTTCCTGGATTGAAAAATTGTTTCTTCTTCACTGCATTTTCAAAGAAAAACAGCGACATTGCACAAACTATTTTCAGTTTGACCTCACGTCCTCCCCGCAGTCAAACTCTTCTTTTAGCTGCAATTAAAATCTAAACCTTGAGGCTAATTCACACTGAAACGGTCATGCCTATGGCGTACAAGAATGCCTTCCCTCAGCATAAATATGACACTCTGCTTTTTTGCAACAGCTGGAAATGTCTATAGCAAAACCATTCACATCTATTTTCCCTCAGCATTTGGACTGACATGTTTCAGTGCCAGAAATATGCACTGCATGTGCAATTTGGGGCTAAATGTATAGAATGTATTTCTTTTTAAATTACTCTCATTTATTTAGCTGAAGTTAATTCCCTTTACAGCACAGGGGATTTTGTTTGCTGTGGCGGTGAAATTGCTCCGTTTGGTTAGAGGGTTCCTCTGTCATTTCAGATGAGGCTTTGAAGGGATTACATTAGTCACTGCATGCTGAAATAGAATGCAGGTCAGACACAAAATAACTTGTTGCCTTTACTATAAAACCAGAATCCCCAGCGTAGTTGGATGCCAGGATCAGGTGTACTGCCTTAGCTGATGATTTCCATGATGCAGCAAGCTTTACATACATGCAGGGGAAGGGCAGCCAGTCAGAAAATGTATTTGCTGTGCTGACTTACTGTACAGAGGCTTGTGAGGATTTGAAATACATGTATATTCTGGCTCTGTATGCACTGGTATTTACCCACATTGACAGTATAATAATTGTGCATTTCACTTTGCACCACCTATTTCACAAGCTCCAATCAAAAATGTCCCACTGTTAACAGCAGGCGTGTTCACACTTGAACTTGCTGTGCTTTTAAATTATATTCTAAATTGTTTTTTAACACTGCATATGGTTATGTCTGAAATTCAGATGAAGAGGTTGTTTATATACCTACCAGATTTATCTCCTCTTAGGGTATGAATAAACATGTCCAGAAGAATAGACATGTTTTAGGTTTTATTAGAGGTATAGGTTTTGAAAATATCTTTCAATCATCAATATATATTTGTAGTTTTTTGTTTTTTTACATGGATTTCAGAACACAATTTAGACACAGCTTGTGGCAGTTAAAAATAATCCCTATTCTATCTATAACATGGGCCACAATGATAATGCATAATTGATTATTGTGTTATGCATACAGTATAACCTTACATGGAGAATTCAGCTCAAGGAATCATTAATTAATTAATGAGTGTTTAGGTCTGAGCAGCTTCATACAGTCCAAGAGATGGAAATGTACTCAGAAAGGTCTGTTTGACAGCAATTGTTTGTCGTGAGAAAATGCTATTCTTTTGCATCTGTTGTTGCTCTCAGTACTGCTGTGCATGTGTGTACAGCCTCACCTCTCTCTGTATTGCTGACTATTGACACCATTATGGAATTGCCGAGTAAAGGCTTCAGCTTATCTGAAAATGTTTCATATCTTTATTTCTAACCTGTTGCTGTGGAAATTGAGGATGGTTAGTTCTCTAGCCATGGACAACCAAAACTGTAATAGCTTGCACTCAAATTCCTAACCACCTCAATCACACTCCACACATCCACATTCACTTCAGGGGTGAAATATCCTTTCATCTCTGATTAAAAATTAATAGAAACGGTATCTGCTGGTCTGGTATCAAATTCTGAAGTTACATCTATTTTTATCCAACATTATTTTTGCAGGGAGGATCGCCTAGACAGTCATTGTGTCTGAACTAAGCTGCTTTTTAGTCTCAATACAGCAGAGACTAAGCCAAATAAACGAAATTACAGGAGCAAGTGGCCTAAGAAATTATATTTAACTATAGAAAAAGGATATAATTATTCAACAATGTAGATATTGTGAGTGGTGTAGTGTCATGCTGCAAGTAGGGTTGTTCTTAAAAAGGAAACAATAATCTTTTCAAAGCAACTAGCCCTGGAGTGACATTGCAATTTTATAGAAGTGAAACAAGACAACAAGCCAAAAACATGCTGGCAGGGGAAGCTGGCTGGACTGTTCTGATGGGGGAAATGATAGGGCAATTGATTAATTTTTAATAGCTGTGGAGTATATTACAATCTGAAAGCTCCTGGCAACAGCTAGTTCTTCACAATAAATTTGGCCAGTTATTTCTCCGCCACTGAACCCTGTTGTGCACCTTCCTTTTCCAGAAAACTGAGTTCTTACAGTTCTTTCTTCGTGATTACTTTCAACCAAGGCCGGACTTTTGTTTCAAAAGTGGCACTATCCCCGTTGATGTACGATATTTTAAGTCAGACTCAGGAATAGAAACGTTAGTGCAGGGATAAGTTCTTTGTTCAATGTGCACAAGGGAAGCCCCCACCTCAGTTATACAGCAGTCACTGTACACCAGCCAATAAAAGAACATCAGGCAAGTTTCACACTGGATATTTAATATTGTATTATTTCATTCACCGTCATCACCCGTCTTTCAGAAAGTGGGGGGATGAATTACCGCACTTCAAAAAGTTTGGGGGATATGTACCCCTCGTAAATTACGCCCATGCTTTCAATGTCCGTGATCAAACATCAGAATTTAAACAACTAGCCAGCTGTTTCACCATGTTCACTAGAATATGGGACCAATTTTAGTGTGATTGAAACAATACCTCAATGTCCCAAGTTTTAGAAAAGAATGTGATGAGAGGGCAGAACAGAAACTCGAGCGAATTCCGAGATCATCGAGCTACTGATGGAATCTCTGTTACATTCTTCCAAGGATGATGGCATATCAATCCTCTTAAGAAAGAATTAGATAATGCTCTTCAGTAAGATTGCTTAATGAGCTCCAAATGGTCAAATCACCTCATATTCACCTGAGGCACTTTTGTTTTCTGGTCAATTAATTAGTTGACTCACAATCTGCACAATGAACAAACCGTAAAGATTTTCCGGCCACCAAATATAATCCCTCTGAGATCTCATCAAGACTGGTTAATTAACAGCATGTATGCTTCTGGTTGTAAGACTTGCTGGGACTCTAGTATCTCTGCAGTAATGACCACCCCAGGCTGATGCAGTGTCCTGTCAATCGGTGGTCTGCAGTGGGATATTGAATTACTCCACTCCTGAGGATTCCTGCGGTATTCGCACTTCTCTGGGTTAGCTCCTTCTAATTCCCTAATACCAAACTCACACAAGATGAAAATTGCTTTTCAGACCAACGTTACGAGCTCTGACATGTAATTAACACCTCTTTTCCTCTCACTCTGGAATCTGGCTAGGCACAGCAGTGTATTCGGCAACTGTTTACTTGGCTATGGCAATAGATAGGGCACCAAATGCATCTCCTGGGCCAAAGGGTCATGGGCCATGCTCAAACAACTGAGCTACCACTGCAACTGGCACATAAGCAAAGTTTTTCTTCTCCGTTTCAATTTTGTATTCAGTCTCATAAAGATCTAATCTGTTAACATGCATTTTCTTTTTCAATTCTTGTTGAATCTCATCCTGGTAAATGTGGAATTTATGTTAAAGTATGAAGAAGTGGTATTAGAGAGAGCATTTTTTCTCTTGCTTCTTAGGTTATATTCCAATGCATATATCAATTTGCCAGGCCACAAAATCCATTACAGTGGGATCCTTAAAGAAAACAACATGGATTTTGTGAATCACTCTTCTGAGAAAACATGGATAGATAACCGATCCTGTGCTCATTCTGAACTTTCACATTCTCATGATTGTGGTTTAAAATGATTATGCTGAGTGAGGCCATTTTTAGACTCCATTCAGGACCCCGAACACCCATTGTCATTTTCAAATTACAAACCTCCTAAGTGTCCTGGAGTTTTGTGAATTAATCTTTTGCATTCTGGCTGTGTTACAGATGAAACTGCTGGGGGTCTATTTCATTTCTTCCCAAGAGTTCCTGGCCAATGCATATGTCTTGGCTGTTCTTCTGTTTTTTGCCCTTCTGCTGCAAAGGACATTCCTTCAGGCTTCTTATTACGTGGCGATCGAAACAGGGATTAATCTGAGAGGGGCAATACAAGTAAGTGTGGGTTTCAAAATTCCTCGGCCTTGTGGCTCTCTCACAACCTACCAAAGAGAATATTTCCACAGTAATGTGTTCTGCATGCATGAACAGTATGCACAAGCCTCTCAGTGGATGTGATTCCAAAGACAAATGTTTGCCAGAAGTTGAAGGAATGTAAGCAAAATGATCCTAACAATCAAGAGAAGCAAACAGTGATTCTGTGGCAGGAACGCTTTGTGAGCAAATTTCTTTACAATTATTTTAGAAATAGAAAAATCACACAGGTTATATAAATATACAGATAAATAAACTGAAATGAGGTTTTCTTGACCTAACGTGTGTCTGCTTTCTCCTTTCTATCTTCCCTCCTTATAGACAAAAATCTATAACAAAATCATGCGTCTGTGCACGTCAAACATGTCAATGGGGGAAATGACAGTGGGACAGATTTGTAATCTGGTTGCCATAGATACCAATCAGCTGATGTGGTTTTTCTTCCTCTGCCCTAACCTCTGGGCCATGCCAGTTCAAGTAAGAGAAAATCTTCATTTATTGGGTGTGTTGTTGTATGTCACATGGCCTTTTTGCTTGGAATGTCTATTTGATTTTGTGTTCTGTCAGTGGAATTTCTAATCCTTTTCTATAGCCAAACCAAACTAATTGCAATCTGGAACCGATTCCTAATGCCAAATGCCAATTAATTTTCAGCATCCTCAAAGACTGATATGTATGAAGTGTGTTTGTGATTTCTGTGGGACATCACATTGCTTATTCAATTTACAGAATTATTATTATTTTTTTTTAAATAATGACTATCGCAAAGGAAATTAATCTTAATTTAATTACAAAAACACAGCCATACCTCTGCCTTGGTATTATATTTATAATACACTGCTCAAAAAAATTAAGGGAACACTTAAATCACACATCGGATCTCGATGAACGAAATATATTAAAGATCTTTACTGTACATTGTGTAATTCGTTGAGAACAAAATGACCTAACAACGGTCAATGGAAACCAAAATCACCAACCGATTGAGGGCTGGATTCAAACTCACACCGAAAATCAATGTAAACAATTGAAATCACAGGGTGTTCCAACTTGCGTGAATTTCATCACGGCAACTCATAATGTGACTCAGTAGTGTGTATGTCCCCCACATGCCTGTATGCACTCCCGACCAAAATTTGGGCATGCTCCTGATGGACGGCGGATGGTGTCCTGGGGGATCTCCTCCCAGACCTGGATCAGGGCATCAGTGAGCTCCTGGACAGTCTGTGGCGCTACTTGGCGGCGTCAGATGCACTGATACGTAACGTCCCAAAGGTTCTCAGTTGGATTCAGGTCTGGGGAACGTGAGGGCCAGTCAATGGCATCAATGTCTTCGTCATCCAGGAACTGCCTACACACTCTGGCCACATGAGGCCAGGCATTGTCCTGCACCAGGAGGAACCCAGGGCCCACTGTACCAGCGTAAGGTCTGACGATGGGTCTGAGGATTTCATCCCAGTACCTAACAGCAGTCAGGGTACCATTGGATAGCACGTGGAGGTCTGTGCGACCCTCCAAGGATATGCCTCCCCAGACCATCACTGACCTACCGCCAAAACAGTCATGCTGGATGATGTTGCAGGCAGCATAACGTTCACCACGGCGTCCCCAGACTCTTTCACGTCTGTCACATGTGCTCAGTGTGAACCTGCTCTCATGTGTGAAGAGAACGCGGTGCCAATGGCAGACCTGCCAATTCTGGTGTTCTCTGGCGAATACCAATCGAGCTGCACGGTGCTGGGCTGTGAGCACAGGTCCCACTAGAGGACGGCGGGCCCTCATGCCACCATCATGGAGAAACATGGTTAGAAACATGCACACCAGTAGCCCACTGGAGGTCATTTTGTAGGGCTCTGGCAGTGCTCCTCCTGTTCCTCCTCTCACAAAGGAGCAGATACTGATGGTAGTTCAGTACGGTAGTTCTCATGCTACCAGTACTGATATGGACACTAGCAAAATGCAGAACTAGAGAAGAATCAGTCAGGAAAAATAAGGAGAGAGCAATTGTCTGTGGCCACCACCTGCAAAACCATTCCCTTTTTGGGTGTTGTCTTGCTGTTGCCTCTCCAGTGCACCTGTCACTTTCATTTACACCAAAACAGGTGACATTGATTCACAATCGCTTAGGCCTCCTAACTGGATGGATTGATATCGCTGAAGGTTAATTGACTTGGTATTATACTGTGATGATTATGTGTTCCCTTAATTTTGAGCAGTGTATGTATGGTATACTGTACCATTGAACTATATTTATGTTTTTGCACTAGGTGATGCATGATGAATCTAAATACATTATTTAAATGCCTCCCTCAATAATTTGACAATAATTTCAACTCTTTTATTGATTGTATATCAACTATAACTATCATCTTAATGAGGGCCAGTAGACCCCTTGCATAAAAGTTCAAATCACATGCAGGGTTATCAGACCTGGGCTGGGATTAAATCAAAACTTTGACACACCCGCTAATAGAAAACTATAGAACTATACTCAGCTGCGGTATCATTTTTAGTAAGATGACACTTTCTTTTAACCGTAATGTAACCAATATGATATACAGCTTTGTAGTTTGCTATTAGAGGGTGGGTTTTGATTTAATCTGGCCCCTAGTCTGGTTTATGGCTGCTTGTTTTGCTCCTTTTCACAACATGATAAAAACCTCCCCATGTTTTTTATATGTGCAATATTTCAGCATGACAGAAAATGGATGATTTATATTTAAAGTTTTTCACAGTGAATGTGCTGCTTTTGCTGTAAGTGGCTCTGATAATTGAAACTCATTTAATCATTTCAGTGTAACAAGCACTCACTCAAAACAGGCCTGTTTATTTTCAACAGTGTTTGAAGGCTAATGAAGGCTGAAATCCGCTTTGTGCATATGTTTGTGTATGTATGTGTAGGTGTGTGTAAATACAAATTGGATAATGTGGAAAATATTATACTGTAATCATATTAGAATTGCAGAGCTTCCACTATTCCACAACTATTTATTTAATTAAAATTAAGTAAAATGAACAATTCTACAACAACATTCTGCTCTTTGGAAGTGGAAGCTTCTGGAACTATATAGAGGCTTGCCAAGGTTTCCTGTTTCCCAGGGGTATTAAAGGAGGTTACGCTTACGCATTGATGACATGTACTGTGAGGGAAAAAAGTATTTGATCCCCTGCTGATTTTGTATGTTTGCCCACTGACAAAGAAATGATCAGTCTATAATTTTAATGGTAGGTATATTTTAACAGTGAGAGACAGAATAACAACAAAAAAATCCAGAACAATGCATTTCAAAAAAGTTATAAATTGATTTGCATGTTAATGAGGAAAATAAGTATTTGATCCCCTATCAATCAGCAAGATTTCTGGCTCCCAGGTGTCTTTTATACAGGTAACGAGCTGAGATTAGGAGCACTTTCTTAAAGGGCGTGCTCCTAATCTCAGCTCGTTACCTGTATAAAAGACACCTGTCCACAGAAGCAATCAATCAATCAGATTCCAAACTCTCCACCATGGCCAAGACCAAAGAGCTGTCCAAGGATGTCAGGGACAAGATTGTAGACCTACACAAGGCTGGAATGGGCTACAAGACCATCGCCAAGCAGCTTGGTGAGAAGGTGACAACAGTTGGTGCGATTATTCGCAAATGGAAGAAACACAAAATAACTGTCAGTCTCCCTCGGTCTGGGGCTCCATGCAAGATCTCACCTCGTGGAGTTTCAATGATCATGAGAACGGTGAGGAATCAGCCCAGAACTACACGGGAGGATCTTGTTAATGATCTCAAGGCAGCTGGGACCATAGTCACCAAGAAAACAATTGGTAACACACTACGCCGTGAAGGACTGAAATCCTGCAGCGCCCGCAAGGTCCCCCTGCTCAAGAAAGCACATGTACAGGCCCATCTGAAGTTTGCCAATGAACATCTGAATGATTCAGAGGAGAACTGGGTGAAAGTGTTGTGGTCAGATGAGACCAAAATCGAACTCTTTGGCATCAACTCAACTCGCCGTGTTTGGAGGAGGAGGAATGCTGCCTATGACCCCAAGAACACCATCCCCACTGTCAAACATGGAGGTGGAAACATTATGCTTTGGGGGTGTTTATCTGCTAATGGGACAGGACAACTGCACCGCATCAAAGGGACGATGGACAGGGCCATGTACCATCAAATCTTGTGTGAGAACCTCCTTCCCTCAGTCAGGGCATTGAAAATGGGTCGTGGATGGGTATTCCAGCATGACAATGACCCAAAACACACAGCCAAGGCAACAAAGGAGTGGCTCAAGAAGAAGCACATTAAGGTCCTGGAGTGGCCTAGCCAGTCTCCAGACCTTAATCCCATAGAAAATCTGTGGAGGGAGATGAAGGTTCGAGTTGCCAAACGTCAGCCTCGAAACCTTAATGACTTGGAGAGGATCTGCAAAGAGGAGTGGGACAAAATCCCTCCTGATGTGTGCAAACCTGGTGGCCAACTACAAGAAACGTCTGACCTCTGTGATTGCCAACGAGGGCTTTGCCACCAAATACTAAGTCGAAGGGGTCAAATACTTATTTCCCTCATTAACATGCAAATCAATTTATAACTTTTTTGAAATGCGTTTTTCTGTATTTTTTTGTTGTTATTCTGTCTCTCACTGTTAAAATACACCTACCATTAAAATTATAGACTGATCATTTCTTTGTTAGTGGGCAAACATACAAAATCAGCAGGGGATCAAATACTTTTTTCCCTCACTGTAGTAGTAGCATGCATCATCATGGTTACGGTCAGAGCTCACCAAAGACTGCAGGCTAATGGTCACTGACCAGCACAAGTTGATGGCTAAATAACAAATCACAAAAAGCTGAATCTACCACTATGTTGTACACTATTAGGAAATCTAAGGGTAAAGTGGCAGCCCTGGCAGGAAGAGGATGCATGTGTGTCTTGGCAGCACGGACTGTGAGACAAGTGATTCGGGAGGCAAGCGAAAATCCATAGGCAACAGCTGGAGATCTCCAAGTCAAAATGGCATCTTCAGAATACAACATTTTGAAAACTACGATTCGACGTCACCTGCATGAATGTGGCATTCGTGGCCAAGCTTCAAGGAAGGAGCTTCTTCTGACCACAAAAAGAGGTGACCAAACATCATTTGAATGACAATTGGAACCATGTATTATGGTTTTTGGACATGCTTGTGAGCATTATAAAAAGGTGAATCTCATATAGAGAAACAAAAACACCAATACATATCAGGACATTTTGGCCAAACACCTGGTTCCCCCTGCCAACAATCTCAAGCTTGGCTGAAAATAGACATTATAGCATGGCAATGACCCAAAGCACACATCTAGATCTATAAAGACATGATTAACTCCACACAAAATAAATGTTCCCAACTGTCCGTCTCAATCTCCAGACCTCAATCCAATAAAACATCTGTGGTCCGAACTCAAGAAGGCAGTTCACATATGGAGATCAAAGGATCTGAAACACCAAGAACAACCAAACACCAGGAGGAGTGATCACAAATCCCTCCTCAGAAGTGCCAGAACCTCATAGGACACTACAGGAGGTGTCCTGTCATTGTAATCCATGCCAGTGGAGGATTTACAAAATACTAACTACAAGTGTGTGAATAAAAGTGACCCTCCTGTTGTATACAAATATGAACTTGCTCTGTGCAAAGCTAATAAGATTACAGTATAACATTTTTAGACTTTTTTTTTACTATCCAAACTCTAAATATATAATACTAAGACCTACTTATTAGTTATTTTAAGATCTTAAATAACAGGTCAATCTGGGAATGGCTGTCTTTTGTGACCACACTCAAATCGTCTGTCGTTTCCTGTGTCAGAAATAGTTAAGAGCTACATCAGTGAACATTTTGAGACTGGCTCTAAAACAGCATATACACAAGCATGTACCATTTTATATCAGGCTGGAAGGGTTTTCTAAGCCTATTACTAAGGTGGCCTATGAGATTCATCTCTTCCTCAGATGCCTCTCGGCACTGCTGGGATATTGAAAAACAGCCGGTGAGTTAGCGGAAAACTGTTGAAGTCTGGGTGGTTGTTGATGAGTCAGCATATGGAGGTTGCAATTATATATTCTTATAGGCAGGCAATTCTATAGTGATTTTTCATTCTCTATAATGAATCATGGCTTTTATAGTAAATATACATTTCTGCATCTGCTTCATATCTGCTTGGTCTGGCATCTTTGTTTATAAGCATAGTTATTTGCACATTCGAGCCCCTTAGCCATTATATCCTACTGTATATCATAGGTATACTATGACATAAAGCAGATAACAAATGTCTCTGTTGCTTGTGTGGATGCCAGTAGATTATTGATCCCAGGACCTCGTTGAATAGGATTCCAGTGAATCTGCTTGAACAGCATGATCAGGGAGTTTGATTCACACACTGCAATGCATAACACTCCCCCTTCTCTCCTCAACATGACCCTGTTTGTCACCGTGTGTAATTATGTGGTATAGAAACATTTAGTCGGAGTTCATTAGAGTGCTTTATTCAATTTGATTGAGGTTGGAAGCCAGCGAGAGATTTATTCAATGTGGTGACAGCGTTGATTGCGAATCAGTTTGTGTGCTCTGAAATGTCCTTCTTGTTAAAGTATCCTTTGGTTAGCTTGAGGCAGAATTGGACAGCATGTAAGTTTATCCAAGATGATGGAATTATATGCCTTTTCAGGTTTTGGCTACAGAGGTGTGTACTAAATAATGAAATCAAAAAAACACATGCTTACAGTCCGTAATCAATGTATTGGACTTTCTGAATACAATCCAGTTTTTTCCTTCACAAGTTGATGGATAACAAGAATGTTTCAGTATTGATTAATGTATTTATAAATTCATTGTTTTTCAATATACTTCTGTTAAAGATTCTGGTTTGGATTTTACTATAAATAATGTCCTCTAAAGCTTGAATCTAAGATGCAGTTACAGTTTCATCACTCCAACACATCTTCCCCAGCTCCCCCAGTACACATTTTCACTGTTACAAAATACTCACAGATCCACACCTTATGTGTTGAGATGATATCTTGAGAGAGACGCATACAAATAGTTTTCTCACCTAGCAAGCTAAGACACACCGTGATAAATGCAGTTTGTGTGAAAATGTATTTAAACAAAACCGTTGCAAATGCTACATATGAATATAAGAAATGTTAAAAAAAACAATGAGTCCTTTCAGTTTATTTGGTTGTGTGTAGCTGTGTCTTCGGGGGCTCGGCTGAGTAGGGCACTGTTTCCCACACCTGGGTGACAAATATAAACAATAACGTGTCTTGGGCTCAGGGTCCGTACCAGGTTGAGTTTTCCAAGACAAGCACGGGTCGATATCAGGTTTTTCCTCAAATAGCCTGGGCTCGAAACTGGTGAGACAGTAATTCAGTTGTCTGTGAATCAGTTTGTAATAAACACTCGAGGTCAAAAACACTCTCTCCGTACGCCCTCCACACTTTTCCCTTCAGGTACTTTGTGGGGTGCCATTGTTGCCTCGGCTTTAAACTGCTATGTCGGAGATGTGGCTCAGCTGTGTCCACTGGTGTCAGCTGATCCTGAGCTGAGCGTTGTGGCGTTTTCCACGTCATGCAGTTGGAAGCAGAGCATCAAGGGGATGCCCTGACCTGATATATTTGCCATCGTGCAATGCTCTATGCACTGTCAAAGTAGCTGATAGAGAGTCTGCTTCCACTGTTTATCTGGGGAGTTTGATCCAGATCTCTTTCCTATTACTGTACTACACTAATGTTTAAACAATATTTTTCTTAATATAAAAGTACAATTATTGCCTGGGAACCAAGTAAATATTAATACATAACCATTAAAAAAGGAAAAATTAATTAACCAAACCCCATTCACTGTCATTTTTCCTCTTCACTGCTGGCAGGATAGATCTGTCAGTTCATTGTGTATTTTTAAATGAAACCAGAGCTAAAGCATTAGTCATACTGAATATACAAATAGCCAGCTGCTCTCTCCGATTCTGTATCTCTCCAACTGATAGTTCACTGACATGCAGTATTTAAATCTGGACTTTGGACTGAATTCTTTGCTTGATTTACTTTAAAGCATATGTAATGTGTTATCTTTCCAGATCGTTGTGGGAGTCATCCTCCTGTACTATCTCCTGGGAATAAGTGCCTTGATTGGTGCCACTGTCATTGCAGTCCTGGCACCAGTGCAGTATTTTGTGGCTACCAAACTGTCCCAAGCACAGAAAAGCACTTTAGTGAGTATACATATATTTCTCATGGTTTTGTTTTTTACTTTTCTGACATCTATAGAGTTAGCATTCGACCCACACTTCCTCATGTCTAGGCAAGGGGCTTGCAACGTAAAGGAATTAAAAATCTCTTCTGATTTAATGTGAATATAATTTTGACTGCAGGTGAAAGAAAAGGCAAACAATACAACTACGATAATTAGAATTAATTGTATTTTGTATACTATTCAAACACCCTTCTACTTCTTAGCCTGCTTATATGTTTTTATTATTTACCCCTATCTACCAATAAAATCAAATCAATATAAAGTATGGAGGTTGCTGATCCATTATATGGTCAATCAATGCAGTAAATGGGATGATCCTGCCTTCTGAACTGCAGTATATATACTAACTGTCTTTATTGAACCATAGAAAATGACCATCATAATAATAAACACGTTCAATGTAAAGGTAGTGCATTTTTTCAATGGTATTTGTGAGCTGTGTAAACTGATGTGCGTTGAATGCGTAGGAATAGTTATGGGAGGGTCAAGTTTTAAATTATACAAAAAGAACAGTTTATTTTCTGTGGCATATGAAAAACAGTCCTCTCAGAATGCCAGCTGTCACTGTCACAGTCTCCCAGCCATTATTGTACAGTTGTACTCTAGAGCAGAGAGGCTTCTCACTTTTCCATGGTAACCCTGAGTAAAATCCTTTGGTGGGTTGATTCTGTGGTAATTGACACAAGTGTTGATTTATCTCTTTTCTATGTAAACAAAGTAATGGTAACACTGCCACACAAAACTTATACAGATTAATTTGGCTATTATCATCATTTTAAATCTGTACCCATATTAACCTGGCATTTTCCTCTCTGTGCTCTTGACAGGAGTATTCCAATGAACGCCTGAAGAAAACCAATGAGCTTCTGAGGGGGATCAAGCTGCTAAAGCTGTATGCCTGGGAACACATTTTCCATGACAGTGTGGAGGAGACGCGGCAGAAGGAGCTAACCAGTCTCAAATCCTTTGCTCTTTACACCTCCATTTCCAGTGAGTACCAAGTTTGACATTTTCAAAAGCCCACTCGCATGTGGTGCTGCCCATTTGCAAATTGAGGCTGTTTATTTAGTAGTTCATCCGCAGCAAAGATGAACCATAGATTTGGCATTCTCTAGCGATAAAGTATCTAACATTCCCACAAGGAGAACATTACAAATTTAATCTCTTATACTTTCCTGTTTTTTTAAAGATGCTTCTTATTGTCAGAATGGTAATACCAGTTAATTGATGGAAAGTGGAATATGCGGAAATATAAATTGACTGTTATTGATACACTTTTAATGTTTTCTTTAGTTTTCATGAATGCAGCTATTCCAATCGCGGCAGTTCTCACTGTAAGTACTTGTTAAATATTCATGATATATATGACAGTAATGGCATGTATTATCACAGTACTTTATATTGTTCCAGACTGTTCTCCCACAGTGCATTGTGATGAGGTATCTCCTATGCCCAACCCTGAACACACTCTGAAAAATAAACCACTCTTTGACAAAGTTTAATTTAAAAGACGTGTCCCATAGACAGATAACCAGGCAAATCTTGCATAACTTTAAAAACACCTCAGTGGGGAGAGGTGTGTGGCTGTCTTTAGTCTCTGGGGATCTCGATATAGCAGGGGAGTGGCAAATAATGTTTGTGTTGCTGTTTTGGAAGACGTTTGTGGTCCATGCCCATCTCTCCGAGGATGCTGACCTCTCCCCTGCTGTGGCCTTCGCTTCTCTCTCCCTCTTCCACATCCTGGTCACCCCACTCTTCCTCCTGTCCAGCGTGGTGCGCTCCACTGTCAAAGCCCTCGTCAGGTGAGTGGGAATATATTCCAGACAGCTGTACGACAGACCCAGGTGTGAAGCATTTAAAAAAAAAAAAAACATTTAAGAAAAAATCTTGGATGTGGAGAAAGAAAGCTGCAAAATCTCATTGACTTGATCACTGTCACTGGAAAAGAGATTTTATAATAGTTTTGCAGGATAAAACAAACCTCTGTTTTCAAAATACAAACTAGAAAGCAACAGCTACAGTGAATATAATAAATAAATATAATAAACTCAGGCTTTACCAAAATAAAACTTTCCACAATCCCACAATTACAAGTTCCAGTGTGCTCCTACAATAATAATCACAGTATATTAACACTGGAAAAAAGTTTCAGGTATCTTTCTTATTAATTATAATAATAATAATATGTTTTGTGTATTAGCAGTGGAACAAAACGTTTCTTAAACAGCTATTGTAAAACATCTCTTTAAAGCTAATACACAAATAAATAAATAAATACATACAACATTTTCAACCTAATCCCACATTAGGTCTGTGTTGATGTACAGAAAATCCAGTGACCTATAACCCCAGAATCCACTTTGGAATGTGGGCCACTTCACCGCAGCTGAGTGAAAAATAGACGTGTCAACAACTTCAAATGATATTCAATCTGCGCTGTGTGGGGTCAGGTTTTATGATCTCGTATGGGCCTCACCAGGCATATCGCTGTCACGTCCTGTTTTTATCTTGCAGGAAAAAATGTGCCTTTGATGTGTGCTTGTTAAATAAGGAATTCAGAACCTCAGTACTGTAGGAGATCTGTTACAGGCACCTTACAATCCACGCACTAGCTGGTAAATGTGTCAAGCAACCACAGATTCTACAAGGCAATTCTCAAAAAGCAGTTGTTGCCATCCATTTAAATGTTGCCTCCATTTATTTCAATGCAGACACACATACTGAGATGGGAGAGTGATTTGGATTAAATGTCGCAAGGAAATTGGATGTTTGTCTAACAAGCAGACAAGGACATGTCAAATGGTTAATAAAACGCAAGGCGGTTGCCATCTGTGAGCCTGATTCTACAATTTGTCACCAGCTGATGAAAAACACAGATTGTAATCATGGTCCAAGGCAGTCAGTTTTTAGTTTTATTTTCCAAAACATGCACACTGATTCAATAAAAGGTCAGCTTCGGCTTGTTAAGTGATATCAGCATTAATGGTATTGTACTGTATGGAATTGTTCAAGTCAATTGAGCCTGACACTTTAGAAAAGCCTTAATGACCTCATTGTTAACTAATCAGTTTTTTGAGAGAAGATTGTGTCACATCTTGTCTGCTGCTTCCTCTAGCTAATTTGTAAACTTTTCCAAATGTTATTATGAATCTGTTTGTTTTTTTACTACTATATTAATTTAGATTCAGTAGAAGGGGTTTTGTATTATGTTTTTACTTGGCTGCATCTCTTGTTTTAAAGTGATTACAAGTCTAGATTGTCAATACAGGGAAAACACCAGAGTTCATACCAGAACAATAATATTTTTTAAGACTTTTTTTGTCCTGAGGAAATTATTATTATTACTATAATAGTCTTTTATATAAAGCAATGAAACACTAATACATGACTTTCCCTTAGACATAAATGCATATCTGCTGCAGTAGAGAAGTGTGCTTCTGCTGATCCCTGAGTTCACATGAGCAAGTGGTCAGCAGACAGCTTGCATGCCTCCCCTCTGAACAGGGGCTGTGCAAGACACCCAGATACACTGTGCATATGCTGCAGATATTACAGCAGCTGCCATCATTGGCTGGATGACTAATGGGTGTCATATTCCTCAGCCACATTGCTCAGTAAACAGTTCAAAGGCATTCAGCTGTCTGGTCTTTGGCTCAAGTTAAATCGTGTTATTTATGGGACCAGCATACAAAATTCAGCGTTTCATCAGTGTCGTTCACGTGCCGTTCGTGACGAATGTTATGTCACACTGCAAATAATATGCTGTTTATAGCAGGGGTACCCAATTCTGGTCCTGGAGAGCCCCAATCCATTTAATATTATAGGTCATCGTAAATCACCAATTTCTAAATACTGGGAAAACATTCCAGTTATTTAACAATTAGGCAAGTCAACCAAGGGAATTCATCCCTCAGGAGGCTGCAGGTATTCAGATAATTGCTCCAATAGTTTCTAAAGGACTGAATGTACCACAACACCTGCTTCATTGATCAGAATGAAATACTTCCAGGTTAATAAATTGGTGATACAAGGGTGACCTCTAAAACCTGATGGATAGGTGCTCTCCAGGACCAGGGTTGGACACCCCTGGTTTATAGAGTGTCTGTGTTTATATTGGAAAAGTGGAAAGATAGTGTAAACCCTCTTCACTAAAAGCAGTTCAGTTTAAATCATCACAGTTCATTCCATTGGTAATTGTAACCAAAACTGGATGGTCACATCTGCCATATGCTTTTAACTGACCTTGATTGGATAAGATGAAATGGCATACATGCATTTTAACCCAATGCATGTTTTAGATTTTGTTTTAATACATTTAATGCAGCCACGCACTGGGCATCCTAAAGCTCTTCAACAGCTCTGATGATCGGGAGATTGTTTTCTGAATGTGTTTGTTGCAGATTATGCCATTTACATTTCAGGCTGTGTTAAAAGATAAAACTGCAAAGGAATACATAGAGGACCCTCTACCCTGCTGGTTTTTGTTCCAACCGAGCTCTCAGTTACTTAATTGAACCCTTAATTTCCTAAATCAGAGCATTTTAATTATTTTAAACAGTAGGGGTGTTAAGTATAGAATTGTATAAATAACTTATTAAAGAGCAAACTCTCTTATTATACAATTTTAGAAAGTCAAATCTAAGCAGATTGTTACTTCAATTAAGGATTCAATTAAGTAATTGAGAGCTCAGTTGGAACAAAAACCAGTAGGGTAGGGGGTCTTCCAGGACCAGGGTTGAGATCCATTGTTCTAAGACATGGCTAACCCTGGTCCTGGAGAGCATTAAGCCTAACTGCTTAATTGAACCAGTTGTGTATCTTAATTAGACAAAATGTCCCTGTGTTCAAGGTATCCATTGATTGGTCATTAGAGACCTGGAAAACATGCAGGATTGCGGCTCTCCCAGGAACATGGTTGGCCACCCCTGTTCTAATTTCAGTGCTTCATCTGCCAAACAAAAGTGGAAAAATATATCTAAAATTTCCAGAAAGTCAAGCGGAGTGAAATAATGCAGGATGATGAATGCAAGTAAGAGTAATGGGATTTGGAGGATAGATGAATTGAAAAGGACAGCATTATTAAGTACAGAATTCAGTTAGGGGAATAGCCTTGTTGTGCTTTACAAGCTACTGCACTCCTAAATCACAGTGAGATGGAGCACTTTCTCACTCTGATATAACTCCCAGTGGTGCCCGCTGCTGTTAGCCTGCGTATTGTTTTACATTTTATTGAGTAACAGAATTAAAAGTTTGACAATCCAAATGTAAAACCACTTAACTCTACAAATGCCCTTTTTTCCCTTTTTTTTATGCCTGCCACGTATATTAGAAAAGCCTGTGTATGAGAAGACATGAACAGACATGAATGCCTCCCCATACACAGTCCTCCCCATTCTCATTTTTGACATATCATTGTTTTTACTTACTATAATTTTTATGATTTATGTATTTATTTATTTATTTATTTATGTATTTATTTATTGAGGTATTTCTTAGCAGATGCCCTTACCCAGGGTAACCTGCAGATTTTACAAGAAACATTTTCAAAGCATTACAAAGTATAGTAAAATACAATCTGCACAAAATACAATACTAAAAACAATAAGTGTATATTGTAGCACAAATGAGCTAACAAGTGCAGCAAAATACAGTTTGATCCCAGGTATGTACTAATGGGTGGGGTAGACATAATAAAAATGAAAATAAATGATATTCCTAATTTAGCTGCTTGAGTCATTGTGCATCAGGTTGGGCCATTTGAGGACGATATATTTTGTCTTCCCCTCAGCGTACAGAAACTGAGTGAGTTCTTCTCCAGTGAGGAGATTGGGGAGGAGCATGACACCAAGACTGCTGCTCCCCCGAGCTCTGGGAACCACACCAAATACCAGGCCCTTGTGAGTAACAGATGCCCCTGGACAGCCCGCTGTCACTTCGGGGCTGTTTTAAATCGCCCGTGCATTCCTCTTGAGGCGATACAATCATCTGCCAACCACGCTGTCTTCACTGAAATATATTCCCTTCATCTTAATGCTCCTTTGTCCTTCTCCATCTTACTATGCCGTTTTAAATAGTTTGTGGTTGCTTTAAAGAAGATGGACTGTAAACAAAAATGAAAAGAAAAAACTTGAATCTCACAGGAACTACGGTAATTTGAGATTATTCCCGGATCAGAGCAACTGAGATGCAATGCAGGAGAAAAATCTTTCAGAGGTGTCTGTTGAACAATTCTGTTGTTAGCTTGTTGGTAATAATATGTGGGTGTTTGAAGTATGTAGTAAACGTGCTTCTATTCTGTGTCTCTCTTGGTATTCTGTAGGGTTCAGTCTAGGCTTAGTCTTTGGGTTTGGCTAAGGTCTACAGTAAATTTCGCAGTTACTTCACTTCTGTTAAGGTTAACAAAGACCAATTATACTGGAATACCTTAATTTCCTGTTAGCTTGGATTGGGGTACAGGCTATTTTCTGGGCTTTAATTGGTTGGATGCCTTAACCCTCATCCCAACTCTCACACCAAAGACAGACTGAAGGAAGCATATTCACTTTATCCAACCTTTATCTCAGAAAATAATTTTAATTGTAACTAGCCTGTATTGAATCCATTATCCACCAAACCTTCCACAGGTATAACACCTAACCATTAGACTCCTACAAGTCATTAAGTCTGTGATTAAACCTCCTGGAGCATATCTGTGCCAAACTGGCAGCTCTTTAACAACGGGGTATATCAAACAAACACATATACTGCGGAGAGTTCAGAACAGTGGAGGATTTGTGGAGTCCTTAATGATCGCCTTGTGTTTGCAGCAACATTTGTTTGTTTGCTTTTCCCCCCACTGTCAGGCTTGTGTTTGTATTCAGTTGTCTCTCGTGTCCCCCAAAAGCCTTTGAAGGTGGTGAACCGCAAGCGCCCGGCCAGGGACGAATGGAACAACTACAGCTCCCAGAGAGACAGAGAGACGCCAGACCAGGAGGGAGAGGATATCTGTATCAAGGTACCTGATGTGAAGTGCACAGAAGGAACGCATGACGGGGACTTAAAGGACAGAAGCTTGTACCATGAAGCTACCTTCTTCTAATTTGCTGTTCTTTATTGCTACTGTAAAAGAACAGCCTTTTTTCTGCTGTTCCTCTCTCTAGCTGTATCGTGTGGATTTTGTCCACTATAGGGGAGTTTTTTTTTTTTTTTTCAGTGATATTTTACAGTGCAGAATAGGATCATCCAGATGCATATCAGTCATGTTAATATATGAGGTCAAGGGCCATTGGTCTCTATTTATAGAAAGTGTCATCAGCAACTAATCATTCCTCATCATTCTTTTTGTATCCAGTTACCACTATAAAAAATTTTACAAACTACATGGGTTACAAAATACATACACATGGCTATATGTTACTATAACTTTAAAGGTAACACACCTGTTTACATATTTTTAAATCTTTATGATATTATTAGTTTTTATACTGTAGTTAAACAATAATATATTACTGTATTCAGTATTAATAAACTATATAATAAATGTGTAAATGTTAAGTTACGGTAACAATTCAATAATAGAGATCTAATCATAGTCAGTCACATGACACAGTGCAGACTCTGACCGTGTCTGGGATTATACATGCCGCTGCAGGGGGGACAAGGGGAATACTAGAAGTATAATTTCAAATGGGTGCTATTTATAAACAAGGAAAATCGGTGTCACATATCAGATTTACTGTCTATAAGCTACACTGGAGAGTTAATATTTCTAACTGAAGTGAAGAACACCATATCAATATATTCTATTTCAATGTATTTATGACCTCGTTTAGCACAAATTTTGTTTAGGATGAATTGTTCTGAAACGTATTTATTGTGAAAAGTGAGGTTTAAATGTAATTATTAAATTGTAAAATGTATTAAATTATTATTATTATTATTACAGTTGCCTCTGAAACAGAGTATTGTCTGAAAATGCTAACAAACATTTCTGTCTATTTGATAGGAACAGATAGGAACACATTGTTCTACAAAACCCAGAAAAAATAAGTCCAGGAGACAGAATTATTAGCTGGTGTCACTATACAGTAGGCAGTAGGCAGTAGTCACACATCACACAGGGGTAAAGCAAACTCTAACCTGCCTAATAAATAACCTCCAGGCCTGTTTCTTAACACTGTCACTTTTTACTTGCATTCAGCCAATTGGACTACTGAATTAAAATGATTTTGATCTCCTTTTCAATCAATGTGACACACTTTCTCTATTCTAATGTATGTAATCTTTTGGTATTTCAACAGATAATGAATGGATACTTTACCTGGATGCCAGACGGGTCCCCTACATTGTCTGATGTAGATATAAAGATTCCCTCTGGTAAGCATTTGAAAATCTATAATAATTACTATGATCTTGAATCAGGGCAAAGCTGACAATTGTGTCTGTATGTTTTGCAGGTCAGTTGACTATGATTGTAGGACAAGTGGGCTGTGGCAAGTCCTCTTTGCTTCTTGCCGCACTAGGAGAAATGCAGAAGATATCAGGGACCATTTACTGGAACAGGTAACGCAAATGATTGTATCTGAATTTAGCATCTAATTTCCAGCATTCCAAAGCCAGTACAGAGACTAGTGAACAGACATCCAGGTTTACACTTGTTTATTCTACAGCCATACACCGCACTAGCAAACATGAAGGTTTAAATTGGCCATTCTGGTCTATTGAATTGCAGCCAATTCCGAGAGCAAAATGAATTAATATTACTACTGTAAGTGCACCATTCAACAGCTATTCAATAACGCTTAACAATAATTTAGGTCATAGCGGCAAAGTTGAGGGTTAGATATATAGCTTTCTCTCCTGTTTTCTTTTTAAATCATGATACATTTTGATGTTCATTTTCTAAAAAATAAATGTACTTGTAATCACAATGGTCTGATCTGGAGTTGTGATCGAGTCTTTGAGAAAGGAAATACTTTATCCAAATTTGTAGCCAGTCTAGCCCTCCTAATATTGAATGACATTTATGGGACCTGTTAAGAATCTACAGAGTACAGAAGGCTTCAAATAAGTTATTTATTCTTATCACATTCAGCCTAGCCCTCAGGGTCATCTAATTTAATTATATGTAATGCTTCAAATGAAATATAGCACTTTTTCCCAAAGGCAGACTGTTTATCTTAATAATTAAAGGATATAATTTGTGAGTAAAGCCAGTGGAAACGTGCACCTTCTTGAATGTTAGAAGGACGGATTGTGATGTAGATGTGGAATGTTTCTGTGGTTTTCCTCACAACTCCCCAGACACAGGCATTTGTTGTGGTGGGTTAAAGGGAGCTGAAATGACAGCAGCTCGTCTCTCCAGCGGGACAATATATAAGCTTTTGTTCTTAGGCCAAGAGCAGTAGCTTGACTTTCCCAGAAAGAGAGGACAGGACTCACCTCTGAGAATCGGCATAGATCCAATATCATGGACGAAGCAGATGTTTAGCACGCACCTCTCATGCAGCCGCACTGTATCTAAGTTCCTTTTGCTTCTCAGGAAACGTTCTGCCAATTAAAATGGACCGCAAGCGCACTCTGCTAATCACCTAATTGTATAGGCCCCAATCCAAACTGCCACCATCTTAAATAAATTAACGTTAGGCAATACTATACTAGCCAAGCCTGTAAAGCCAAATTTTAATTGTTACATATGGCTTACCTACAATGTTTTATGGGGTTTGGGCCAGAATAGTTTTAATAATGTTTTTTGTTTGTGTTTGATTGTGTTTTGCTGTAAGAGGGAGAAGCGATCGGTTTGCGTCTGTTCTGTGTACTCTTGATGACTTAACGGCAGTGTCTTCAGTTGTCATCAACCTTTTCAACCACTGTCCTCCATCCCACCCAAAATACACAGTGATGTGATATGTCAGGTGTGATGCTAACCATTATCCAGTGCTTAGGGTGGAAGGTAGCCTGTCATAAGTCAGAAATAAACAGCAGCTATACTGCTTTTTGTCATGCAGATGTCTCCGTATAACATTTCATATCTCCAGTGCATTTTCTGTCCTGTTTTTGTTTTGTACGCCAGCCACACATTATTCAGGCAGCCAGGCAGAATTAATTATAAGCTCCAAGCACTTGTTTTTTTTTCTGTTTAAATTGAAAGGCTTTTGAATAGGAAGACTCTGTAGATTAAAATACAAGATAGGGCATCATAATGATAAACCCCTCTTCTGTAATTAAATGAACAATCACTAATGACATGCAATTTTCATGGGCTGAACAGCAAGTGAAAAAAAAAAAGATTTTCCCACTTTCAAGGACATCACACTATTAGTTGTCTCATGCTTGTAAACATGTTTTGGACTGTTTTTCTTAGAAATCACAGCTAATTTCTTGTAATTGCATTAAAGACTGCTATTTAAGCCACCATAAATGTCTTTAAAAAACAAAAGATTAAAGCTGACTGTTTTTATCCCCTAAGTATTTAATTACTCTTAACTAGGGAATATTGAAATGATGACTGCAAGCTTAGCCTTGTGCTGAAGGACACAATTCACTTCCGGTGATATATAAATCACAACCAACCTGAGAGCCTTGGCTTGAAATACCTTGAAAACCAGTTCTGTATCAGTATCTCGTGATTTCAGGTTGTATGCCTTGTGTTTTATTATATTTATCATATGATAAATATTACAAATACACTCTCTGAATACCATAGTGAAACCTACTGTGAAAAGATCTTCTTTGTTAGCTCTCACTGTGTCCATTACTCTCTGTTGATGGTTTGCAGTTTATGTGAAACAAATAAATGTGCAGTTTGTACCCAGATTACGTCACCTCTTCAGCAAAATTGCAAACCATTTAGTCAGGTTGCCCTTAATTTGACCTATAGTATAAGCTTGCCAGACAGTGTCAGAAATAAACATGCCAGGGCCTAAGAGATTTGAAATGCCACCTTTCTGGTGTGTTCCCTTGCAGCTGCACAAGGGGAGATAAATGAGTCTTTGCTGTTTAATATCCCATCTGTGGTTGCCATTTTAAAACTTCTGGTCTTCGGCTACTAGTACCTTTGGGTTCCTCACAATATAACAGTCAAATATGTTGACAAACATCTCCTGAGATGCTGTCAACACCTTCTTGCCTTCAGAGCCCTGTGGGTCTTGAGTTTTAAGGCAGTGTAGGGGTGTTTGATCTGGGGTATTCAAATTGATGATATGTACATTTATTTTCAGATGTCTGAAAGATGGACATTGCCCTTTGGTGTCATGTTGATAAAGCTGTGCATTCAGTTTTTGCTTGTGGAATTTGTCTCATTCCCAACTTCCTTGAATCAGTCGTCTTCAGTCATCAAATGGCTTTGTGTTTACAGGACTCGACGCTCTCTGCTGAAGAATGTGTACATTTGTAATCATAGCTGTGCTATTTTTTTACTTTGTCTAGAATTATGAAAGATTTTTTTTTTCTTTTCAGTCTCCTCATCCTCTTGTTTTCTTTCCTGTAAATGCTGACATGCCACTGGAGTGAAAGCTCCATTAAAGCAGACAAAAAAAAATTAAACGATATAGTTTAATTTGAAAATTGAATTCTGTGATTTTGAAAAGCAATAATATCAAATATGTATGAGATTTTTGCTCGTAAATGTTTTTTGAAACAATTTTTCCCATCTGAAGCAATACAAATACAAAGATATTGCAATACATTTTTAGAATAATATAATGTCATATATATTGTGTAGATAGCTTAAAATATGGTTTCTGCATTGGGTGTAATTCTGTGATGAACAGTGCTGCCAGTAGTTTACCTGACTGGGTCTCTTATTTTCACAGTTTACCCAACCAAGATTCAGAAGGAGATGAAAGGTAAGGGGCTGTTTGGTTGCATTTCAAGTCACAGTTTTCACTCTTACTCTAGTTCAGGCCTGATTTGTTTATGGTGTTTTACACAGATGTGAATTAGCCATTTAGTGTGAACTCCAAACTTGGAGGGCTGAAGTCTGTGCGGTTAGTTGTGGTCCCTAAGTTAGGCATCAACTCCATAGAGAAAAACGGTGGGCTCTGTGTGCTTTGAGGAGCATGGTAATTTCCATAATCCATCGCGTTACACTCCTAGTTAAGCTCTCCCATGGAGCAGGCTGGGAGCTTCCCTCCATCCATCTAGGAAATGCCTATTCACATTCTGAAAATCTATCAGATTTTTAATCCACTGAGCTGGATTCACCCTGCATCTGTCATCTGCCAAAATGCATGTTTTTCTACACATAAAAATAAGTCAAGCAGCAATCATGTTGGGGGTTTTGGTGCTTAATTCTGTTTCAGGCCTTATCATTCAGTCCCTCACATAAAAATATTATAGACTTTATCGACTGTGATTATGCTGTTTTTATTGTAGTCATATTTTCCTTTGAACTTCAAATTGGCTGTTATTCTGAAAAGCATATCGTCATCTTCTGTATCTCCATATGAATGGCATTATCCAATTTGTTAATCTATTGGAGAAATGCATCTGGCCTAGAGTAGCCAAAACATGAATAGCTAAATATTTCCTATTGCAAAAGACCCATATAACGTGTTATGGTGCACATGTGAAATAAATACATGTCAATGACTTCTGGTTCATTTTATGATGTCTGTCAACTGTATAGAAATTCCTTTACAGATGTGCTTGTGATTGTACTGAAACGCTCTGAGAAAGCCTGCTATGAGAGTGGGAACAGCAGGAGGGTCTGCTGTTTGCGTCACAATAACACAAGTGCCTTGAAATGTCACGTAACTTATCTTCACTCACAGAGGGGGAAGGAGAGCCAAGGACAGAGCTTGTTTTACATCTGGCAGTTCAGCAACTTTCAGATAACAGAGGAAGAGTAACCTTGCCCTCAATCAGAAGGGAACATCTCATTTCAAACATTTAGGTTTTCCCCTAGTCAAGGTCCATTTCATTTGCACGATTATGCACAATAATTGGTGGGGTTTCAAATGGGCGATGTAAGGAAACATTCTATTTCAAAACTGCACCTCCTTGGGCAGGGGGTTTGTTTTACAGTACAGACTCTAAACAATATGCTGGAATTGTTAGTTGTATTGGGACAGTATGCACGTAAACATAAGAACATAAGAAGTAGAACATAAGAATGTTTACAAATGAGAGGAGGCCATTCGACCCATCGTGCTCGTTTGGTGTCCATTAATAACTAAGTGATCCAAGGATCCTATCCAGTCTGACTTTAAATGTTCCCAAATTTTCATCTTCAACCACATCGCTGGGGAGTTTGTTCCAGATGGTGACAACTCTCTGTGTGAAAGAAACAAGCTAGAACAGTGATCAGTTTTCAGATTATTATATGTGGTGTTTGCTATTGTTGTATTTTAGAAAATAGTAGTGTTTACCAAAGTATTGTAATGAGATGCTGAGGAAAACCACTACCACCACTTTTTTGGCACAGCGGAGGACTGAGGACTAGGGTTAGAATCCCAATTTTAACACCAATCAGCAACACCCGTCGCAGAATTAACAGGTTACAGGTCATTCTTAATGCCAAACATTTTGGACAAACATTCAGATTCTACAGCTCCACACCACATTTCAGACAGAATAAACCATGCTTCAAGAGTTACCTAAATGATATATATTCATGTCTTCAGAAAATAATTTCACTGAAGTGCACAGATACCTCCCAGCTCTGCTCATATTGGATTTTTACGATTAATACATTTACTGCAATGTAGCAGATATCACAAGACACATTTTCAGATCAGACTTGTGCGTGTTATTGTGTGGGTCTCTTAAACTTTGCTTTGCTGTAACCTTTTGCCACTCAGTCACACCCAACCTGGTGTCTCCTTCGTGTTCTCCTAATTACTTTGTTTTTTGACTTTGCAGTAACAATGAGAAAGACGCCGCCGGAGAGGCAGACATCAGGTGTGCCAGACATGCGGCCCCAGTTTTCACTGCCAAGACAGTGGGAACAGTTTAGTAATTTAAGTCACGGAGAAAATGATTGATTCTCCTTGAGAGTCAGTTCCATTTAACTCCTCAAAAGATTCAGATGTCAAATTCCATTTTAAATTTGATAAACTGATAGTTAGGATTATGTTTTGATTATTCTTTAGTTAGATATTCCAGTGTTGTATGCAGTGTAATAATATTGACATTTAATATATATACAGTATATATTAAACGTAGCTTTCATGCTTAAATGTATTATGGACGCTAGACTTTAAAGACTTTAAACCATTAAATTAAAAGATCCAACCTTATCTACAGGTTACCTGCATATACCTCTTTAAAAGAAGTGCATGAGTTGAACTAAGAGCACTTAGATAATTCCACTTTTCCATTTTAGTTGGAGAAATTACATGAAGGTCATATTCGATGTCATATTTGTCTATGGCAGGAAAAGAGGGTCGGTGGCATACGCTTCCCAGAAGGCTTGGCTCTTGAATGCCACAGTGGTGGAGAACATCATCTTCGAGATGCCCTTCAATAAACAGAGGTAACTCGTTGACCTTTGTCTTTATATACAGACCAGCTCGCATTTTACTTTTGAACACAGAATATGTTAAAAAGCTTTAGGATGCTTTTGCTGCCATGGTTACCAGGAAGCACTTTAATCAAGGAGGATTGAGATCAGTTCACATCAGTCAGAACAAATAAAGTCCACTGAGAATGACATTATTATTGTTATTAATACTAACACTTATATAAATTATATTTAATTTATATAGTATTCGTATTTCATGTCAAGGAAGTTCATAACTGAGTATATTTTCTGGAACTGGAAGAACAAAGTGATCTTTTCAATCTGGAAGGCTGGATCAGGATGATAATTATGTTTGAAAGTTTTGACTGAGATTTGTTTTCATCTTTAAAATGGCTTTATGGTGAGGAAGAGATAGCTCATACATATAAATTAATGGAAGGCGCTGACATCCGTATTTTTATATGCGAACAAACTGGGCAGACTGCCTGCATCAGCATAAACGAATAGCACCGGGAGAGTGACAGCTGTGAGAATGGGGCTCTAAAAGTACACTAAGTACAGAGACTGCAACACTGTTCAGAGCTGTCAGTGGAATAGAGTTCTTGTCACCAAGTTCGTTCAACTTTAAATTCAGTGAGGGATATTTTGAATATGTAAATTAACCCCAACCCCCCCAAATCACAAATACATACTGAACCCAGACTCGAGTAGGCAGTGATGCATCTCTCCGTGTCCCTTTCCAGGTGGAGAACTTTTGTAATGACTTTGTGATGCATCATCGTCACCACATTCTGAACTCGCCATGCCAGAAAATGGTTCACTCTGTGTGTTTATCAGCAGTTGGCAGTAGAGGGGACAGAGGGAAACAGAACCAACCAATTGTTTCCCAGAATACAGACATCATCTACCTTTATTGTCTCATGGTCTCTTTGCTTAATGGACCATCTTGGAAATAAGAATGTACTTTGAAATTACATAATGGATATTTACTGAAGCTCAGAGCACTTGCTTGATTACAGTACTGCTCCATGAAAGCCCTGTGACAGCACCTCGGCCAGATCAGCCCTTATTTGTTCTGCTTTTATATGGATGATTAGCTAATAGTCCTTCCAAGCAGACTTATTTTGTAGCTGAGAGATCTCTCCTACTGGTATCTTCACACATTCTGTCCAGGTGTGAGAGGCCTTGTTGTTTCCCCACTATGAAGGTGTGTGTGTTTCACTGTAATGAGTGTGAAGATGATACAGTGTCTGTACTTCTTTCTTATTGCCAGACTGCTGAATTCAAATACCAAATCTGCCCCTTCTGATTGTGCACTGAGCAAATGATTAACAATTACACGTGAATCTTTTGGAAGGGGGTGTTTTTCATGATGATCACACTCATTCCCCAGTCATGTTATTTTGGGAATCAAAATACACTAGGGAGGTGGAGAGGGGGAGGGGTTAGTCTTCAAAGACTTAGGTTAAGCAAGTTTAACCTTGATGTTTTTGACACTGGTGGTTTCCACAGAAGCAGACGTGGAGATTGGAACCAATATTATCTGGGAGAACTGTGCAGGAGAGATATTCTTCCAGCCCCAGGTTATCAGGATAACCTGAAACAATTAACACGGCATCTATAATGTTATAATAAGACATGAATAATACTAATAATAATGATTGGTTCTAGTTAAATGTATAGAGTCTGCCATTGTCCATATGTCCACAGCAATAATATATATGCAGCCCATTAGATAGTGTGGACAAAGTGAAATCTTCAAACAACAGGTCGTATGGCCACCCCGTCTGTGATCTGCTGTCTCTCAATGCCTTCCTCTTTAACATGGTGTGATCTATGGGTCCATGTCCAATGGAGAAGATGGTTTAGATAGCAAATCCAGGGAGCTCACATATTAAAACCATTCTAGACAGTACTGCTGTACTTCAGGTTCAGTTGGAGCAAAACTGCCAGGTGGAAAAACTGCAGTGTTTTGTATTTTAAATGCTATGCCTTTCCTTTTACATTCCCCAGGTACAAAGCTGTCATTGAGGCTTGTTCACTTCAGCCAGACATTGACATCCTGCCACTTGGGGACCAGACACTGATAGGAGAGCGGGTCAGTTTCATGTCATTCAATCACAGCGGACTGCTTCGCGTGTCTCGCAGAATCTGGGTTTGTCAGCTTAGTAGTTCGAAGCCTGAACATAATGTAATTCAATCAATATATATATATATATAGTCTTAAGGTTATAGTGCCAGTGGTGTACAGTACATTATTATATTATTAGTGATACTGAAATATTTGGGTTTTTAGAGATTTAAAAAACTCAGATAAAGAGAATTTTGGATAAGTCAAGTACTGGAGCTATTTAACTGGAGTTTTTAAATGATGTACCTGAACTCATTATGAAATAATCAAGCTATAATAAACATTGTAAATTGGATGTATGGTATTAAAGCAATTATCTTATAGACTTGTGCATAGTTGAGTTTTTAGATCAAGGAGACTTTCTTAGTTTAATTTTCAGTTTTTCAGTATTATCCTTGAAGCCTTCATAGTACAGTGCTCTAGTTTATTCTGACGTGAATTAATCTGCACATTTGATGTGATTAACCTCTTTGGGACCTAATTTAAGAGGTCACTGACTATGGATGGGTGAAAAAATAAAGCACACTTTGCACATGCAGGTGCTGATGATTGCTGATTTCTTCCTGTATTGTACCTATATTATTTTAGGGGTGTTACATGTATCACTGGCACATTGTATACTCAATGTAAACATTTACATTTTCAATATTGTAAATAAGGTCAGGGTGAGATTTACATTCAAAAAGTCACTTGTTTCTACAAGTCTTATTAAACTAAACAAACATCTGTAAGTTATAGATTTGGTTAAGTTTATCTATAAAATGAAGCATACCTATAGAGTTTTTCACAGATGAGGTACTTTGTTGTTTTGGTATTCATTAAATATAGCCTACTGGTGGCTTCTGAATGCAGCCAAATCATTCTGTCTGAGTGGTTCTGTTAAAGGAGTGTTACTCACAGTTCATTCCCCCGCGGGGGTCTCCTGCCCCTTATAAGTGTCCCATAGGCCAGAGGTCACAGATATTAGGTGCCTCAATTATGTACTATAGAGTCACCTTGGGTTAGAATTACTAAGCACTTTCTGTTTTTGGATATTCAAGCCATTTTACAAACAAACAACAAGCAAAAAATGAATAATAAACTTAAATGTTTTAATTCACTTGTCCAGAAATCTATGATGAGACTTGTGCACTTGCCTTGTGAATGCCAAGCTTAGTACTAATGGAAAAGCCTACACCTGCTAAGCCTTGTAAGTGCTTTTTAAATGTGGTCATTACTTAACAGGCAGAACGTGTATTGTGGAAGCAAAAAGGACTGGAAAGTGTCTCAGCTGGAATCATTTGGAACTGTTTATTGAACTAGGCTAATGAGCACCCACAGATATAGTACTGTTGATCAGATTTTTCACTGCTGTGTTTGTGTCAGGTCCATTGTTAAGTCACAAACCTATTTCTGTGTCAGGGCTTTGGTTTTTGACCAGGCTCTGTATGCCTGGACATACATAAACTCACATGCATGTCACTCACATGTCCTTCACCTCCTGGTAACTTTACATGTACACTTAAACTGAAATTAATCAAAATGTCTGGTTGAGCAGGTGGTAAATGAACATTCTTTGTTAAGCCCCTTGGCATTTTCTTGATGAAGTGGTGGGACTGTGTTTGTTTCTCTCTCCAGGGGATCATTCTCTCTGGGGGGCAGCGTCAGCGCATTAGCGTGGCCAGATCACTTTACCAACAGACCAATGTGGTTTTCCTGGTGAGTTTTACTGTGTTTGTTATCACAAGTCTTTAGCTGTTACCTCACCTCTCACTGTACGGTCGAAACAGGATTGAATGAGAGATGGCTGTGGCAGGATATTAATGACTCTGACTCATTGTTTACCTCCAGTTTCCCCTCCATTTTCCCATAATGCCACTGTAGGCAAACTTTGTAAACGGTTTAACCCCGCTACCCCTACAAATCTGAAAACCTGCTCCTTGGCAGCTGAGTCACTGTCCTTTGGCTTTCATGGAAACATCACATATAAGATATGTGACATCATTTCTTGGCTATTGCAATATTACAAGCATATATAGAGCTCAGTCCTATAGCAAATGAGGGCCTTCAAGACATGGGATTATCTGGCTTGGGGGCAATACATCTGTACATTTTGGGAGAAGTATCAGCCTTCTTCCAAAGCATCCCACAAGATACACAAGACTGAGCTACTAGATACTACTGCATTTGTGCCCATTTTATTCATTACTTTTTGTCCTGTAGATTGATATAAGTCATGCTATGAAAATACATCAACACTAATGTTTTCAGTTCTGTGCTCAGGCATTTTGGGATTTTGGCAAACGCCGTTAACAGAAAAAGAACGAGAGGATCTTTCAACACTGTGTGATGGTGTAACTCAAACACAATATTAATGCACACAAAGGATGATAATATAGAATAACTTTTGTTATTATTCAGATAAGTCTTTCAGATTTGTATTGTCTGAGTTGTATGAGTTCTGATGGGACATACCATGAATATTCAATTAAAGTTTCCTACAGCTTTGCCATGCATTTGGCCATGTCTCTTTCTTTATAGTTGAAAACAAGGGATTAACCCCTCCTTCCCCCCCATTTAGGATGACCCTTTCTCAGCCCTGGACATTCATCTGAGTGATCATCTGATGCAGGAAGGAATCTTGAAGCTGCTGAGGGAAGAAAAGAGAACAGTGGTCCTGGTCACCCACAAGTTACAGTACCTCCCCCATGCGGACTGGGTGAGCCAGATCTCTCCTGTTTGTCTTGTATTCCCTAAAGCTCAGTGGAATGATCTCATTACTTTTGGCTGTAACATTACTGTGGAGCATAAACCTCAACCTGCCTTGCTCCATATGCCAACGAAGTGCAATAGATCTGCTGGATATTCAAAATGTGTTTTTCATGTTTTTCCAAAAATGTACTACTTACACGTTTATGCGAGTTGCGCATCAGAATGACTGATTGGGTCTTCCTCTTGCTATTCTTCAGATCATTGCGATGAAAGATGGTACTATTCAGAAAGAAGGCACGCTGAAAGATATCCAGAACTCGGAGCCAGAGCTTTTTGAACATTGGAAATCCCTGATGAACCGTCAGGATCAGGAGCTGGAAAAGGTTAATTGATCATTTCTGTTTCTCTAGGTAAATCAGATACCTTCCAAGGTAAAAGTAGTTGACATGACATGATGTTATTTCTAGTAGGCATTGGTGTGCTGAAATAAAATGAACAGTAGTTTTCATGAAATGTTAAATTCTATCTCTATATATAAAAAATATATATGTAATTCCAGCACTAACTCAAATTAGAATGGGGTCTGTTACTGTTTGATACTACCTGAATCTAGGTCTTTAAATAATTAAGAAGAGCAGCACAACTGGTCTTGTCTTGTAGGAGACGGTGGCAGAGAGTACAACAGTTTTGGAGAGGAAGAACCTGAGGAGAGCCATGTACTCGAGAGAGGTTGTCCTGAAGACTGAAGATGAAGATGAAGGTAAGACATGGGGACTTGTGAAAGCAGCGAAGATCAAGGACTGTGCACACCGAGTCTACTAAACATGACAGCTCTGATTTCCTTGTTCTTCTTTTGGCCTCCCATTTCACCCAGTCTCTTGCTCTTCTTGTTTCCAGGTTGTATTTGTTTGCTCTCCTGTAACTCCACTGGTCTTTCTACACTGTTTTGGTGTTGTTGTTATTATTGTTCTGATCATTTGGAATTGACTGATGGGTATCCTGTGCAGTAGATCTGTCCTTTAGCTTCTGATTATATAATATTGCCATGCTTGTAACCGTGCTATTGGGAAATGTTGATTTGTGTTGTTTTTTTTATCTCTGTGGCCATCCTCTGTGGACTTTTTGGAATTGCTTCAGCACCTGGTGTTGGTATTATTGCTGATACGGGTGTGGATGAAACGCATGATTTGTGAATTGCTTTTGTTTTGAAGTACTCTGCTCCACATTCTTGTCCACACGCTTCATGCCTCATGCTTGAACTGATCCTGCAACACTGACCTTAATTCAACTATCCTATCTTTCCAGCTTAATCCCCATACAGAACAGATATATATGTTCAATATATGATAGAGCTGTTTGATGCTTATGTTTTGCCTATGCCACCATTTATATATTTTGGGGGTATTTAAAACATACAAGGTCTATTTATAAATGTATTTTACTCTGTAATCTGTATGTTTATTGTAAACATTTTCAAATGATAAAATAAATATTTGGATTTCAAACTAAAATATATTTAAAATACATTCCATATATTTTAAATGTACACAGAAGGTGCATTTTCTTGAGTATGAACAAAATAAGGATCACACATTTCTACCTTTCTACATAAAGAAAATATGTTTGTTCTGTATGGGTCGACATGGTGCCGATGTTGCTTATGTGGGCTTTACGTAGCAGCTGGTGTGGCCCTCCCCCATTCATATATATATTAGGTCATTGCATGATGTCATTACATATACGTCAAATACACAGGGAAAACATCAGCTGCCAGGCCACGGCACTGTGATGAGAGTATCTCACCATTACAATCCAGAAAGTATGTGTTGTCTTGGGCTCCTTTGTAGCGACTGCTCTCTGTTTCTTACCTTCATGGCCGTATTTTCAGTGCCTGGAAATTCAGTGAATGACAGCGCCTACCAGCCGTTCAGAAATGGTCTTATGAGCCCCATTCTTCCATCTTTCTTTCCCTCCCCTCCCTGCAAAAGACTGGAATGAGATTAATTTGGTCTTTGTTCCCTTAGGCATTCACTCTCCTAAGTGAGTTCAGTTACTCGGTGCTCCCTCCAAACACCCCGTAATGCAATTGCTGGAAAACCTGTCTGTGTAGCTCTTGAGATCAGACCTTTTGTTATCAGCTCCTATTAGTATCTGCTGGGCAACACTGTACAATGTACCAGTGTTTCCAAAGTACTTCTGCATGGCTTAACACTCCTACTAAATTCAAATTAATATCCAGAATGTAAGCATGCATTTGTGGCGTCTTCCAAAGATAAATGTATCCTTTCCCTTTCTCAATATCAATGTCTAATTATACAAAAGGTACCATCTAACAGAACCTCCTGTTTGAACATCGACAATTAAACAGTTCACATAATGGAAACTGAATCCTGCTTGTACCAGTCATTCCAATATTGTTCAAAGACAACAACAAAAAATACAAGATGAAATTCAAATAGAAAGCCATGGTGAACCAAAATTAAACCAGAGGGCCCAGAACTAGATTCAATGCTAAACTATGTGGTTGACCTTTAACTGCAGTTCAACTTAGCAGGACCTCTGTAGCCACTAAACTGAACTGAACTGAATTTGCCCAGTGATTGACAAAGCAATCCTGCAAGTGCACTGAGCCCTGTCGGACACCTGTCATTCAGGGAGATCAGCAGCCAGCCCCTTAACAGTGTCTGTTCGGCTTCAGTGCACTCACCGAGACTCACACTGTCCATCCTTTGCGTTACATTGAACAGCACAGCAGATAGGGTTACCAGTCCCAGTCTCTGAGAAACTCAGTACGTTTTCCCCTTCTTGACATCGTTCCAAAACAAAAAATGAAAGAATTTCAATTTTGTCTGTACCAGTTTGTACCCAGAAGAGAAAAACTCTCCAAATAGTGGTGATCACAGTTATGAGAGATTTCTCTGTGAGGCCAGTGGGAAGAAACCTCAACATCAGCAGCATTTGTGACACGTGAGAACAGTGTGAACAATTATACATGAATAATTATTTATTTTTTTATCTGCGTTTACTTTGACAAATTGTGCTCACCAAATGGCCTAGTACTGCTTCTCATACACATCTACTGCTTGCAATAATTGTCTGTACTGAGAGAAGCAATTGCCCTTCTGTCACACCCACCTGCTCACTTGCTCATGCCTTGCCTCACTGTAGAGGAATCCACAGAGAGCGACGATGAGGATGACTTGTCGTCCGTGCTGCGCCACCGAGCTACCATCCCCTGGAGGTCCTGTGGGACCTACCTCAGCTCAGCCGGCCTGCTACTCCTCCCGCTCCTGCTGCTCTCCCAGCTCTTCAAGCACTCCCTAATGCTGGCCATCGACTACTGGCTGGCCAAATGGACCTCCGACGTCATCACTGCCAAGAATGAGGCAACAGGCAAGAACTGCACCAGTGCCCAGGTAGGTAAGGGAAGGAAGTCCAGCATGTGGGCCATCTGTAACAGCACCA
Organism: Amia ocellicauda; assembly: GCF_036373705.1. NCBI lineage: Eukaryota > Metazoa > Chordata > Actinopteri > Amiiformes > Amiidae > Amia > Amia ocellicauda. Next base: position 10,029,432 of record NC_089853.1, on the reverse strand, counting down.
GCAGCTCTGCAGGACACCAAAAAGGAAATTAAAACAAGTACCACATGTATGCATGTTTATCTAAGAAAACAACACAACAAAGAGGTGAAAAGGTCACTTGAATATTATTTAGACAGTTCCCCACTGACACATTTAATGAAATATATATGAAGCACAATATTCACTGTGAAAGACAGGCGAGGCTCTTCTGTGAAAAGGGGAACATCAGCTCAGCATTTGAAAACAAACTGGTGTAATTTAATTGAATGACATGAATAGGCACTCACATTATTATCAACCAAGAAAGCTGTCTCCAAGTAAAGCAAATCAAAAAGTAAAGGTTTCCACTTCAATTTCAATCCCAAACACAGCCCTTTTTTATGTATTATTATGGTTAAGAAAGCCTTTTGCAAAGGACACCATTCTACAGACTGGCATAGTGCCACAAACTACAATTGATCATATAAAATGGGTTCTTAAATGCTGAGCATCATTTTTTATATATATGAATAAACATATGTGGCCTCTACATTTCCCAGTGTATTTCTCCCTCAGTTCTAAAAACTGACCGATTTCATCTCAGGGGAACTGAATGACAAATTAATCTTCCCTGGCTGTTCCTCTAAGTGTACTGCCTGGCATGTGCTGATTGGCTGCTGACTCCAGAAAGATGGAATTGAGTCTGGATGGCTTCAACTGTCTGATCTGCTCAGGCCCCTGTGTGGAATAGAATCCAATCACTGCTCTCTCCCTGTACCCCATGGGTCCTCAGCTAACATCTGCAAGTCAACCCAAGTGGGATTTGTTCCAGAAATGTGCCAGATACAGGGCTCACCTTCTACTTAACAGTATTATCTGTGCTGACATAGTGGGGAAGCTACTAGGGACACATCTGCAATGGGTGCCCGACACAGATGTGCTCCAGATGTAGGAGAGAGTTGGCCTCATTGCTGTTATTTTTCCCCTTCATTTCAAGTAATGTTTGAACCAATAAACAAATAGATTGCTGGTTGCAGTCTCAGTCTGAGAAAGTTAGATCTGCTTTAGTGTCCAAAATGCACAGTACAATCTTTGCTCAGGGATGTGCTACAAAGACAGGACTCCACTGTTGCAGTCACTTTCCTTCTTGATATCTTCAGCTCTAACACTTTCAGATTTGAGTTATACTAGCCGCTCTTACTATATATACATGCATCTTCCATCTGCAAAAATCAAATATAGTGTCCAAGAAGGAGAAAGAAAAGAATGTCTTCCCTACACTATGATAATTTGCATTCAATTAATTTCCTGGACTGCAAATTGGGATTGTTGCCAATTAAAGTGTATAATCAGAAAACAATTGATTATAATCCTTTACTGGGCTGATTAATGAAAATGCTTTGCTTTTACTCTTATCATTGTTTTCTATTTCACTTGCCCGCGTTGTTTTAACACTATTAATGCTATTGATCAGCACTGGGAATCCTTCAGCTGGAGTGTCTCTGCTGATTGACTTTACTGTGGTGGCCGTGCATTCACAATGTCAGCAGGGAATTGTGCCTCAACATCAGAATTTGCATTGTTTTTCTGCATCAGATAAAGAACTAATGCAGAAAAAAGCATTTTGGCATGTATGCAAAGGTTTTTCAATTCTGCGTAAATTAGTTATATATCATCAGTCAAGAGGTCATCTCTCTACACATCGACAAACGTGACAGGAATGTAGCAGGCCTTTACCATCTTTTAGCTGACACTGTAATTACAATATAGTGGTGCTGATAGCTAAATGTGTTGTCATCGGTGTGATACCTTTCACAAACCCTGCTCATGAACAACAGAGTGCCTGATTGCTTGGATCTGTAACACTGAGTGATAGGAAACCGATGTTCATAAATAACTATGATCTATTGAAGAGTAAAATCTTCCTGGCTGTTTTACATTCCCTTTGAATTTAGACATTGACATTGAATTGCTTGAATTGTAAACTGTAATTTAGTGGCTTCTCTTCACAGTTAGGAGTTGAAACTCAGGGGAAAATGGCCGGGCATGAAATCACTGTGGCCTGGATCACTGACCAAATAATATTTTTTAAGTATATATTAAAACACAGTAACCTGGAAAATGTATGTGAATGTAATAAGACGGGCAACACCCTTCAACTGGAGAAACACTTAAAGTCAAGTAAAGTTTTTTTTGTTTTTTTTCGTAGTAGTTCGTAATTTCTTCCATCTCTTCTCAGGAGTGCAGCTTCAGCCACTCATCGTACTCCCTGGTGTTCAGTGTGCTGTGCTGCCTGGGCATCGCACTGTGCCTCGTCACCTCTGTGGCGGTGGAGTGCACTGGGCTCCGTGTTGCCAAGGAGCTGCACCACAGTCTGCTAAACAAGATTATCCTGGCACCCATGAGGTACAGTGTGACCAGCTCCCAGCCTCTGCCTGGGTCTGGGTCTGTGTCTGTGCGTATGTGCAGGGACCCGGACAGGCGACCCTGGCAGAGTCTGACTTTAAATTGAGTGGGTTATTGACTGGCATGGAGATAAGTAAATATTTCTAACATTTGGAGTCAGATAAAGTATCCTAGGATACTGCCAAAGCCCGTCAAAACAAACAAATGTTGAGGATCTTATTTCTTGGGCCAGTCTCTCCCTGCTTCTCTTCAGAGACGTTGTTGCTATGGAGTTTCATTGTGTGAGTGTTTTTCCTTGGCTTTTGAGATACATGCTTTATTTTGTTTGCACTTTCTTTGCACTCTCCTGGTGAAAGTGCCCAAAGCCTCTCGGTTGTGGACTCCACAGTTTGCACAGGTTTTAGTTTTACTGTTTCTGTTTCTGTCCAAAACTGTTCTCCACCATCTCTGGGATGCAGTTTGTGAGTAACATCTGCTCATTAGGCTAATGGGGCGAACAATGATACCTTAACATGCCAAGATTGCTGGATCGGGTGATGACAGTTGATCCTGACTAGTAGCTTGTGAGGTATCACGTAACTGAAGGCTTCTGACAAGCCCAGTCCCCTTTGGAGACATAAGAATATGGGGACAAGGTACAATCAAAATGCATTTATCAGCACAATTGGAATAAGGAGAATTCGAGGTGCTTTAAAATCACAGTACTCCTGAAAGGCAGAGTAAGTTCTCAGCCAAGTACAAGCCATCAGTGAGAAAGCATGAAAATAGCTTGACTCTGTTTACTTATATCTTGGTGCTCTTTCTTTTGTTCCCCAGGCTTTTTGAAACCACGCCTCTTGGAAATATTCTGAACAGGTTCTCTGCTGACATCAATACTATTGACCAGGTATGGAGGAGAGGGCAGAACTAACCCAGCTCTAGCATGAGAGAGCAACCTATTTAGTAGTAGATAAAGATGGGACCAACAAAACAAGGCATGATTAGATGTCAGAAAATGTAAGTCTTACATGTACAGTATTACATTTTTTTAAATGGAAAAAACAAAACTATACGCTGTTAGATACTTCCTGTACAGAATGTCTTTGAAGGCTCATGATTTCGGAGGTCTGTGACCCATGGCTGAGCAGCTCCCCTCCCCCTGTTCCAGCACATCCCAGCCACACTGGAGTGTCTCAGCCGCTCCACTCTGTTGTGTGTCTCGGCTCTCGGGGTCATCTCCTACGTCACGCCTGTGTTCCTCATTGCGCTTGTTCCCCTCGCCATCGCCTGCTATTTCATCCAGAAATACTTCAGAGTGGCATCCAGGTCAGTCTTTGAGAGCCTGTAAATGCTGTGTTGGTACATTTTGACCTGTGTGATTTTTACCCTTATAAACATAAAAATTGATGCTTCCTTAAAGATAGCCTGCTGTGTCTCTACAGGGACCTGCAGCAGCTAGATGACAGCACCCAGCTTCCCCTGCTCTCTCATTTCTCTGAAACTGTGGAGGGACTGACAACCATCCGGGCTTTCAGGTAATGGGTTAATATCTGTCTTTTATTGATCTCATCAAACCAGGGTCAAGAAAAACACAGACACACCTCTGGCAGAGAGGAGAAAGCTGACCTTTCTCTTAAATGATTCCTGTAGAAAGAGAAATGTTTATTGTCATCACCTTACTTACAGATGCTGACATACATGGCAAGAAGCCTGCCATTTGAAAGCCCCCTTTCATGTTTTGAATGCACATATAATTTATATTTGGAAGGTACCTAGGCTAATTTCTGTTTATAGCTGCAGATTCCTTCACAACCTTTCTTTATAGATTACATAGTTAGAAAATAATAATTAAAATATGTATACGTTTGTATGTGTTTTACTAATCCGAACACTATTTTGTATTTGGCAGTTTTTTGGGGGGACCTCAAGAATGCTAACAGTGCAATGGGGCTCTTGGTTTAAAAGGCCAGTAGCAGGGTTCTGAAAATTGCAGCTTCATACATTGCCATAATATATTGAGTCCATGCAGCTGCAGTCACACTACTATGTGGTGTTGTCCACAGCTGTATTTTCCAGAACCTTGCCACTTCCCTTTTTAATAAGGAAAGGAGCAGAGTGATGTTGCTGCAGCTTTGTGCCTTTCTTATCCTGCAGGTATGAGGCCAAATTCCGACAGAAGCTTCTAGAATACACTGATGCCAATAACATTGCCTCCCTGTTTCTTACTGCCGCCAATCGCTGGCTGGAGGTTCGTATGGTGAGTAGTGCATTTAAAAAAATGTATAAAACCTTATAGCAAACTGTGAATGGTACTTATTCCCTTACTTAAACAATCTGAATTAATAAGAGTAGTTTTTTAGCCGGAGCTTCCATTGTTTATTAAAGCAAGGTAGAGGAACCAAAGGATACATTAGCACTTTCCCCTTAGTGCTAAAACTACAATACAATAGTGGTTTTCTTTTAGGAGATACCCTGAAGGTTTTTTTAGGGAAAAATTGTTATTGGGGTTATATGCAATGGCATCTGTAGCAGTTTCTTCACGGTTAGAAATGTAAAATCATTATCAGTGTAGTCTTCATAAACAACAAATGTAGTTCCTGACAGATATTTTATGCAGTGGGTCCTAATCTAAACCATCAATAAGCCGTGCAATCGTAAACCTTAATCACAGCCTGAATCATATGCCAGCGAGATGTCAGAGAAAATATTTTATAAGTAATTTTATTGGTTCACTGCTCCCTCTGTAGGAAATTACTGTAGGTAATGTGGATTTTCTTAAAAACCACTCACATTATGTCAACACGAATCACAAAGTAAGCATCAGCTGTAATGGGCTATTTGGTTATTGATTATTTTTTATGACAAGTGTAACTATGTGACATTAAAATCTAATGGCCTGTATAATCAGCACCAGGCCTCAAATTGGCTTCTTAATGGGACTGGGTCAGCTTGACGAAACATACTTTGAGAAACTTAAATGACAGAATTTGCAAAACTACAAACCTTGGAAATAAAACTGTCTGCAGATTCTTGGCTGCAGATCATTGGGAATGCTTTTTCATCAGCTTGTTAATTATGCAATGGTTTGTTTGCCTGACAGAGATGTCAAGAGGGCCATGCCGATCTTTCTCTTTTGTTGATGCCAGTCACAAGTCTTGGGGACCTACTACAATGACAATACATTTTGCTTCACTGTGACATAACCTTGTGTCCCATTTGACAGAAGAAATGCAGGTCTTAGGCAGCCTTAGTGTATTGGTCTCGTCTGTCTCTCCACAGGAGTATATCGGGGCCTGTGTGGTCCTCATTGCAGCAGTCGCCTCCATCACCAACTCGCTGTACTACCAGCTGTCGTCCGGCCTTGTGGGGCTGGGCCTAACATATGCACTCATGGTAAAGGCTTGTATTTTAACACAAGGCAGTTTTGAAATGTGCCTGAGTTTACTGTACAGTGTAGGCGGGCAAGAGAGGCCATGATTGGAGACTCAAGGGGGAATTGGCAAGCTGTTAGAGAAGCGATCCACCCTCTGTGTTAGATATTAAGATTCTCATAGGCCTTCGATGCAACACTCCATATTCAGAAGAACAGGGAAGGCGTGTGTTCCATATCAAGCAGGAACTGGTCATTACAATTACGATCACTGAAAAGCATCTGCTTACACAATTCTAAATAATTCCTTTTTTATCTAATGTCCTTTTCTCCCCCCTTCCTAAGAAATGATTTAAAAATAAACCAGCTGTCATGAGGTAATGCTAAATCTTCTCTACAAATAATGAATGAATGACTTTCAGTTAGCATGCAATTTTATCATTATCACTCTCCATAAACATGTCTGTGGTTAGATAATATATGTCATTAGATGTTTGATATAAACAGAACCTAAGATAAACCACCCATATAAACATGGAAGTGGCCATTAAGGGCAGATAGGAGTGCTTTCTCAGTATGTGTGTGTCCTCTGAGCTGGCAGATTTATTTCCTCAACTGAGCTTATATTGGTCTACGGCTTCATTAATCTCTCTGCATTTTCCTTACACAGGTGTCTAATTATCTCAACTGGATGGTGCGCAACCTGGCAGACATGGAGGTGCAACTGGGAGCCGTGAAAAGAATCAATGGGCTTTTGCAGGTCGAGCCCGAGAATTATGACGGCCTCCTTTGTGAGTGAATTATTACACAGCATAACCCTTCCTTTCCCTGCCGAGAGTGTTAGGAGCTCAAAAAAGAATTGCATTAATAAATCACTCAAGTCATGCGAGAACTGTCTTTTTCTTTCTTTTCTTTCTCCCCCCCACCATCTCTCTGTCCTCCCTTGTTCCTGTTCTTACTGGTGCAGCCGTGTCACAAATTCCCGCCAGCTGGCCCCAGCAAGGGGAGATTCAGATCCAGAACTTGAGTGTGCGCTATGACACCACTCTGAAGCCGGTCCTGAAGCACGTCAACGCCCACATCACACCTGGCCAAAAGGTATGAGGACCCCATGTCACCCAGCTTCCCCATCACATACCCCTTGGCTCTGTATATGTACTTTAATGGGTAACAATTACTGGGTGCAGCCTAGTATTACATATGATGTGTTTCTGAGTATGAGATTACAAGCTACTTGAAACAGATATGTCCTTAACTGCGCATAAGCAGGCCAGTGATTTATTTAAGTTTTGAAGGTGTTTTTACCAAATAACATGCTTCATTTGATATGAACTTCTGTTATGGGTGTATAAGACAACTATTACAATGAAAGAAATAAGGACGAGAATAGGCACAACCTGCAATATGTATTCAGCGGTACAATACTTCATAAATTAGGCAGACTTTTTTCCACCAATTTTGACTTTGTTGACAGTGTTATATACTCGATCGAGCGTTTTTTTTATCATACCTTTGTGTTTACCTTTGTCCCCAGGTTGGCATATGTGGGCGTACTGGAAGTGGAAAGTCATCTTTCTCTTTGGCCTTTTTCAGAATGGTTGATACGTTTGAAGGTAAATATTCTCAACGTGTAGGTACATTGATGGTTCTTGTCCTTATTGAAATGTATTTTTTATTACATTTACAGACTAATTATTAACAGAATTAGGACATTAATCAGGACAGGACATGTTTATTGTAGGTTTAAATCGATACCCTGACATTTTCCTGTGATTTAAGTTTTTCTTTTTTCTCTTCACATATAACATTGATGCTGGTACTTTGACAGTTAAGACCATTAATTCTAATGATATATGGTCCCTTTTGTTTTCTGTTTTAATTGTTTTCCCCTGCTTTACTTTATATAAATATAGCAATAAACTATATCTAATGTGAAAAAATGAATTAACTAATTACTGGTAAATGTTTCTCGAATGCTCTTCACATCAAGAATATTGTATGAACAATTGTTTTGCTTTCTCAACAGGAAGAATCATCATAGATGGGATAGATATTGCAAAGCTGCCTTTACAGACTCTCAGATCCCGATTCTCAATCATTCTCCAAGATCCCATTTTATTCAGCGGCACAATCCGGTGAGCCAGTCTGCATTGCCTGGGTGCTGCTTGAGTGGCCTGGGCAACGAAAGTGTTGACGTCACCTAACTCAATGTTTTGACATAATCAGTTGTATTTGTGAGCTCTGAAGATGCTTCTTCCATACTTGGTTTTGCTGTACGGAGTTCCATGCCACATCAGAAACCTACATCTGACATTAATGCTTCGGACAGGAGATGAGGAAATGAAAACATCAAAAGCAATTCTGAAAAAGCTCATTTACAACATGCATCATCTTCTGGGTTTGTTGGTGTAACCTAACACCATCACTCATATGAAACACACAAAAATTTAATATTGGGACTGTGACAAGATTTATGCTCATCCAGCAGAAACATCCAATAACAGCCAGTAAAGACTATGACTTTCTAGAGCTCTTTAAACCATGTTATTTACAGCAATTCACTGAATCAGCATTATCCTATTTAAGATCCTATTTAACATTACAGCAATCCTATATGATCTCCAACATTGTGATCTTATGGGAGTTGTTTCTTTAATCTTAAAGAGCACCATTTTAATTTAACAGAATTGTTACAAACAGGAATGGAGGGTGTTATTAATCTCACAGCTATAGCACCTGACTGCAGCTCTCCCTCGTGTGTCGTTAAACACTTCATAAGGAAGGAGTCCATAATAACACCATTTCTTTTTTGGCAAGGTTTAATTTGGACCCAGAAGGGAAGTGTACAGACAGCATGCTTTGGGAAGCCTTGGAAATAGCCCAGCTCAAGCCTGTCGTCAAAGCTCTTCCTGGAGGTTTAGGTAAGTAAGAGGTCAATGCACAGCAGCCCACACCTAAGCTAGGGTATGATTTAATAAGGAATTTAAAGTAGATACATCAATACTTCTACTACTAATAATAATAATAGAAATAAAAATGTGCGAAGTTTTATATTTCTTAGCTTTGAATTGTGAGTGCTAACCATTGTCATTTACTGTTATTTTTAAAAGGTTGGTGGGCAAGCAGATATTATACTGCTATTATAAATAATCCTATGTTCCACCATACAAAAACAAACACATAATCTGCAAGGGGAGTCAATGCTTCACCAGTTGCCGCAAAGTCCTCCCCAGAGCTTTCGTGTGCTTGTTCATGGTAACTGCTGTGCTGTTCTGCAGATGCAATGGTTACTGAAGGAGGGGAGAACTTCAGCCTGGGGCAACGTCAGCTGTTCTGCCTGGCGAGGGCATTTGTGCGGAAGAGCAGCATTTTGATCATGGATGAAGCCACTGCTTCAATAGACATGGCCACGGTAAGCTGAGAGAGGGCCTGCAGGCTTCACGGCCATGTCCAGCACTCACACTAACAAGGCCTTTAATGCCGCAGCTCGCCTTGGGAAATTCCTCTTTGTTCGAATTATGTCAAAGGCTTTTAGAGCTCCACCTGGGAAGAAGAGAGGTGCATCTTAGCCACGAATAGGACATCCAAACTCGAGACTTCCGTCACAGGACGATGTCTAATGCGCTTTGACAACATCACTGAATGGCAAATAACATTGATGTACTTGGCAAAAAAGGAATAGCATAGTATTTTAGAGCTTATATTATGCTTTCTGGGAGCTACTGTCTGGATAGACGATTTTATGGGCTAATTAATTAATTTGCTTCTTACAATACCAGATTAGTTACCGGTTTGTTTCGCTTTTGTGGTATTAAGCACTACTTGATGTATTTACCACTAGTGTTAGTGGGTACAAATAAAATGGAGAATAGTTCAGAAACTCTAGTGAGATCACAAACACTGCTTCATGTGTTTCTTGGATTTCAAATTCTGACCTTATTATTGTTATATTGATTAATTGTTTTTTAGTACAAACATGAAAAAAAACGAAAATGTCAATAATATGCATGTCAAATGAATTACTACATCTATTTCTTACTTAACTCAATTAATATTGTCTTGGTTCAGTAGACAGATTCAAAAACAGTGCATAACTTTAAATAAAGCAAAATCCAACAGGAGACTGTAGCCAAAGTTCAGCACCATGGACAGTTCTCAATAGAAAGGTACCGAATCTGTTATTTTGAAACACTACCTTAATAGCAAGTCCTTCCTAGAATGAAAAAGTGGCAGAAAATGTAGCCGAAGTGTACTTAGTTCTGCAATCACAAATGCTGAAGTCATTATAGATACCGCTGTTGTTTTCAGCAAAAAACATGCAAAATACTTGTCACTGCATCAAATGCCTATTGGCAGACATTAGTGCAGAGAAACTGTAAACTCTGGACCATGTTAAAAACAGTTCTTTGTGACCTGACCTCTGTATCTGTTATTATTCTTCTCTTCTCCCAGGAAAGTATTTTACAGAAGGTTGTGATGACAGCATTTGCTGATCGAACTGTGGTTACAATAGCAGTAAGTACTATGAAGAACATTCTACTTTTAATATATATATATATATATATATATATATATATATATATATATATATATATATATATCACATGACCTTTCCTTACCTTCCACATTTGGGTTTAATAACTTTTTGTAGGACAGTTAATCAGATAGTAGGGAGTCGATTAATCTGAAGGCTGCCCATTTTGTAATTTTTTTGTAATTTTCTTAACAAAGGCATTTAAGGAAAACTGCATACAGTTAAATGCTGGTCTTGCATTTACAATTGTCTACTGCATGTTGAAACATGTGCTACAGACTTGAATTGTGTAGACACTCAAAAAGTGCTCTTACCAGGCCAATAATCTACAATTATCTGTTAGACTTGCCACAGCCAGTTTATACTGAACTGATTTTGCATAACTAACTAAGTGTAGTCTACTGCAAATAACAAAAATATGAGTACTTCTGTATGGAAACAGAGTACATGGCATAAAGTAACATAGCTAAACATGTGTATGTGGCATTCCATGTGGTGCTCACATTCACATTTGTTAGGTGACTTGTCCTTGTGCTGTATTATACAGTGCACTGAAGTCTCTGACTGACCACAGTTAAAGCAGGTTCAGAAATGTGTTCTACTGCTCATTAGTGTGTCTTACTAGTCACATAACTGTCTTTGTTAGGAGTCCCTCATAAATACATTACTGATTAAATAAGTATGTATTTATTGATTTACACCGTTTACAATGTTCTTTCTGGCAATTTAGATCTTAACTATTCCTGAAGTTGTAATTAACTTTGCCTTTGCCTTTAATGCTGTTTCCATTACAACTGTTTAATTCAAATTTAAATACTGAACAGTGATAGTGAACAGGGCTGGCAACAGACACCACTCCTCTCCTCTCTGAAGCTGCTTGCAGCCAAAACCTGACAGTAATGTAGCTGACTGCTAAATACGTAGGTGATGTCTTTGTCACATGCACACACACACACACACACACACACAAACAAATCTGAATAAAACATGCTGAGTTATGCAGTGATCCTTAAAGAATGCTTTGGTATTTAAAAGAAAATACTGCATCAGCACTGCAGTGTCTTGATTGTCTGTAATCTTAACAAGACAGGCCTGGGGTTTAAAATGTTTGGGCTGTATATCATATTTATAATTGCATTAGAGAAACTACAGTACCAAAGGCTAATCAAATTTCAAACTAAATACATTTCCTTTTCAATTTTTTATTTTTGTTTACTTGCAGCACCGTGTCCATACAATATTGAATGCTGATTTGGTTATAGTTATGAAGCGAGGGATCATTTTGGAATATGACAAGCCGGAGGCTCTGCTGGAACGGGAGGACAGCATCTTTGCCTCTTTTGTCCAAGCAGACAAATAAAAGCGAAGGGGAAGTGGAACTCTGAAGTGCAATTTTACTATTCATTAGTTGTTTTTATTTTTTAAACATGTATGATACTTGTAAATATGCTAATTATTTATAAATAAAGATAAATTATCACTAATAGCTGCTATTTTGTCATTTTTAAATGTTGTTTTCTGATCATGGTCTTTAAATTTAGAATGCAAAAAGATAAATGTTAATAAAGGCTTTTTTGCGTATTTTGGAATACAGAATGGTAATACATCCTGCTGCACCACACACTAATAATGAAAAAGAGTCCTGTTATCACACTGTGCATCTAGATCCAATTTCTGTTTGATTTCTCTACCAGCTACCAAACCCAAGAGAAAAGTATCCAGGTAATTTTCAATTACCTCAAGGGACAGGGGTTGTCATGACAATCTGTTTAACCTGAACCCAATCACAGACCAATTTAGATCTTGATGAAAACATACTCTAAAATACTCCAATTGTTTCTCAACCCTGGTCCTGCTAGTTTTTGTTCCAGCAAAGCTCTCAATTACTCAATAATGTGGCTAAATTGAGCTTTTTAATTATTTTGCAGGAGAGGAGTTGAAATATTAAATGACATATATGGCACTTGATTTCTAAAAACATTTTGTAAATGAAACCATTTAAAAAATCAAATTCAGCAAATGATTAGTTCAATTACAGTTTCAATTAATTAACTCAGATCTCTTCTGAAACAGAACCCAGCAGCACAGTGAGTCCCCAAGACCAGGGCTGGACACCACAGCTCTAAGATTTTGCCTGACTGCACCTCAATAAAAGGAACTCCGTAAAGAGTAGCATTAGGAAAATATAATGCAATACTGGTAAAATATTACGTACAGATACAATCTGCAGGGAACAAGTTTTAAAAGCTCACACCACAGACACACATGAATTGCCTTATTCAGAGACTGGCAGCAGTAGCATGGTTTTCATTGAGTCTAAAATTGTTTGCAAGCTTGTCACAGTGGGGGAAGGAAGTAACACGAACCTGCTGACAAAGGGGAGGTCCTGCTTTTGAAACTGAGGTATGTATAAGTGTGTATGTATGCATTTCTTTTCCAATAGTTTATTTTGCTTGTTTGCAGAAGAGTGAAATATTATCTGTCCAATTTGTTTGAGTCCTGTAGTTTTACCCAGACAATGAATCTTTAGCAACAAAATAAACTACATAGTCTCTCGCTTTTTCTTTATTCTTCAAATAATCTAATAGATAACTTTATGAGCACTTATGCCACTTGTTAAAGGGCACAGATATATTTACAGTAACAAGCATGGAAGTTTCAAGTACTGATTGTGTTATTAATGTTCTAGACACTGTCTACACCAGGGATATAATGCATAATAATGCAGGGTGGTTGTCACTGAAGTAGAAAAATTAGCATGCTCAGAATCATCCTCTATTAATTACATTGCCACTTCTTACATTATCATACTAAAGAAACCCTGTCACAATCTCTGCCAAGGTAGATTTTTCCCCACTCTGGATTAATAAAACTTAATTACCTGACTTTACCTGACTTTGTTGTAGGTGGGAAGTTGTATGAAAAGCTTGCCTTCATCTTTGGAGAAATAAAAGTATATATATATATATATATATATATATTAGACAAATACCTGCATTAGAACAGAAAATACCACGACATCGACAGAACAGAGGACCGGCGACCAGCAGACCATAGTGCTGTCCTGGCCGAACTGCCCGAGTCTCCTGTTCTGCACCTCTTACGTCACACAACAGCAGGCTGATAGGGCATACTTTTCATATGTAGATCCTTTTATAGGTTATTAGGGAGTAGTGTATTACACTTTTCTAGCAATATGGAAAATGTCAATTTAACAATTGGAATGATTTACTGATACAGTAGATACGTGAGTGTATAAAAGTGAGTATTAAGGGAGCGTGATTATTATATTTTTGTATAATCATATTGATCGTATTTGTTTGAACGTTTGATCTTTAGGATGTATTGGGTTGTGTTTGATTTATCTTTCACTGTGATACCTCATTGTAAAGTAAATGATTCAGTATCTGTTTTAGATTAGTCGTTTATAACAGTACCGTAGTAGTTAGCTTAAAAGCATACTGTTAGCTTTTAAAAATAACGTCATAATGATAATACCATCAAAATAGTTTATAGTTAACAAAGACGTCGAGGTGAAAGATCACTTTAATAAATCACACGGCTTTTGTCCGTTGTGTTGGTGTATAAACCGCACATTGCATTATCATTATGGGGTGCATGTATGTGGAATATGTAAAATGGAATTCTATACAGTACAAATAATAATAATTATTATTATATGATAGGCTAATTATAATATACACCAGTATTACTCCTTATAATAGAAAGCACTGTCCTATACAAGAGTTCTTATTTTAAAGCTTTGTCAGCAGATACGCCTCAATTCTCACTGCTATTGTCCGGCGCCTTCCAGCTACTCCCACTGCTGAGCGCTGATAGCCGCCGATAGCCGCTCACACTGCAGCACTGCGCCCTGCGGTCATCCTCCGCGTCCGCCGGGCCGGTCCTGCGCTCTGCTTCTTCATCACGGAAGAGGTATTTCTGCCGAAGGAAGCCATCGATGTCGAGTTACTATTAATGGCCAATATTTGATTTACAAATAGTTCATCTATGGTGTCTTCGGTGTGGATTTCGAAAGCAGAAACCATGTCGTAGCTATCCGGTTGCGAGCGCGGTGAGTGGCAGGGGCAGATGCGCCGCTGAAACGCGAGTCTTCTCGGGGGAGATGTGCCGCGCCTGGCCGGCCATGTGAGCAGCACACGCACCTCCACAGGACAGCACTGCGGCGCTCGGCTGTTACTGGGCTCAGGGCATGACTGCTGGGATATCCCAGACATCACTCATTCTTATGAAGGAGGAGGACTCGATCGTGTTTCTTTCCAGCAAGGGATCGGGACTATAGTATGGGAGCGCTATGTTGTCAAGAAAGGGAATTATTCCTGAAGATTTTGTGCTGACACGTTTAGCGGAAGATGTCTCGCAACCCAAGTACCGAGCCAAGCAGAGGAAGGCTCGGTTTGTGGCCAAGAAGGGGACCTGTAATGTCGCTCACACCAACATTAGAGAACAAGGACGGTTTCTGCAGGATGTTTTCACCACCTTAGTGGATTTAAAATGGCTTTATACTCTGATCATATTCACCATGTCGTTTCTGTGCAGTTGGCTACTGTTCGGCATGATCTGGTGGCTCGTCGCTTTTGCGCACGGAGACCTGGACCAGAACCACGACAGTTTTGTCCCCTGCGTTACCAGCATTCACTCCTTCTCTTCGGCCTTCTTGTTTTCAATCGAGGTCCAGGTGACTATCGGCTTTGGGGGGCGGATGATCACAGAGGAGTGCCCCTCGGCCATCCTGGTCCTGATCGTGCAGAACATCGTGGGCTTGTTGATTAACGCCATCATGCTGGGCTGCATCTTTATGAAGACGGCTCAGGCCCACCGGCGGGCTGAGACACTCATCTTCAGCAAGCACGCTGTCATCGCGGTCCGGAGTAACAAACTGTGCTTCATGATCCGAGTGGGGGACCTGAGGAAGAGCATGATTATCAGCGCCACCATTAGAATGCAGGTGGTGAGGAAGACCACCACGCCAGAGGGGGAGATGGTCCCTCTCGACCAGATAGATATTCAGATAGAGAACCCAGTCGGGACAAACGGCATATTTTTGGTCTCCCCACTCATCATATGTCACGTCATCGACAAAACCAGCCCGCTGTACGAGCTGTCTGCTACTGACTTGCATCAGCAGGACTTGGAGGTGGTGGTGGTTTTGGAAGGGGTTGTTGAAACTACTGGAATCACCACACAGGCTCGAACCTCTTACGTGTCGGAGGAGATACTCTGGGGTCAGAGGTTCGTGCCCATCGTCTCCGAGGAGGAGGGCAGGTACTCTGTGGATTACTCCAAGTTTGGAAACACGGTCAAAGTACCGACCCCCAGCTGTAGCGCTAAGAAACTCGATGAAGACGCAAACCTCCTCAGGGTCAAACTGTATGACTCTTTGTCCCCGAAGACAGCGGTGAGGAGAAGAAACGCCTCGACGCGACTCAAGCAGCGGAGTAGCAACCAGTAACCGAGATTGTCATCGAGATTGTCATAGTCATTTCATATGTAGCTACACTGTGAATGTTAACTTTTATATTCGCAAGCATTGTTTTTATCAATTGAAAAGCGTAGACAATTTAAATATTTGGTAACCACAATTAATTCCTTTTTAAGTTTTCTCTTGTTTTTGTTTTTTAAGCAAGATGGTTATTTGTATGCACTTTTTATACTAGCCCTGTACTCTATATATTGTATACTATATATGATTGTATGTTTTTAGCGCCTGAACGTCTTAGTACTGTCCATATAGATATATGGACTGAAATCTTGAAGCAATTGAAATGCATGTACCTTATACAAATATTTTTGCATAATGAATCTTCTCAGGGTATGCCAAAGTCAGTTGTTTTCTGAATAATAATAATTATTATAATAACAATAATGCGTCTTATTTCTATCAAATGTTTGCGTTTCATTTTTGATATTCTGTTTTTACTTTCACAGCGTGTGTAACATACAAACACACACAAACGGAAATATATATTGGGCCTATACAACAACACTTGTGTTCAAACAGGGACAGCAACAATACAATCGCACGTTTCTAACACAATGCCTTTTGTTAACCGAATTGTGTTGAGACGTTGTTGTGCATTGATTTGATTCATATATAGAGATAGTGTAGCCTATATAAAGTTGATTTGTATGTAAAAAGAAAAGAAAGTATGCCATTAAGCATTCTTTGTGCGTTGTAATAAACTTGAATGTAGAAACTATTAACTTTCATACAAAAACAAATAGTTTTAAATTGAAGTTCACCTTCCAATAGATTTAAAATGTCAATTTGAACTTGAGATTTTAGGAAATAATTAGAAACCCTATGGTTTGGGTTATGTGAAAAAATAGATTTTAAACAAGTTTCCTTGGATTGTTTTAGAAAATGGGCTACTTTATACGAAAATCTCAGCTGTTAGTGTAAAGTGCATGCACACGTTTGTAATATTCTTCTCACATTTTAGGTTTTTATTAATCATTTGTATTCATGGTGTATGTTTTTCTTCAAATAAAGCGCAAGATGACCCCCCACCCACCCACCCTGCAAACTGGCTTAGGCTAGAATCCCATATGATTTCACTTTGCTATCATGGGTCTCTGTGTTTTGAAATTGTTATTGTGGATACTTTGAATGTGGTATGAAGCAAATTGTAATTGTATCACCAGACCTTTTATGATTAATGAATGCATTATGTTCCTGGTGTACATGCGCAATACGCAATAAATACTTTCAACAAGGTTAGTTACGTGACCTTGTTCAAGTCAAAACTACACATGGGTACATATCACACGACATAATGAAGATGGTCCTTAACAAAAGTAAATCCATAATTCATAGAATTCACATCTAGACTCTAGATAGATGTATCTGTATTCTGTATGCTCAGAACAAACCATTTGCACGATTGTAGCACCATCAAAACAGTTATATAAGAACATAAAACAGTTTACAAGCAAGAGGAGACCATTCGACCCATCGTGCTCGTTTGGTGTCCATTAATAACTAAATGATCCAAGGATCCTATCCAGTCTATTTTTAAATGTTCCCAAATTGTCTCTTCAGCCATATCGCTGGGGAGTTTGTTCAGATTGTGACGCCTCTCTGTGTGAAGAAGTGTCTCCTGTTTTCTGTCTTGAATGCCTTGAAGCCCAATTTCCATTTGTGTCCCCGGGTCCGTGTGTCCCTGCTGATCTGGAAAAGCTCCTCTGAAATATTGTCTTTTTAGAAGTGAAATACTTTGAAGTTCCTGCCATATAACTATTAATATATCTGTGACACACACACACACATTTTCAATGTGTTTTTTTTTAATGCTGATGCATTAATTGACATTTCGTCCCCCATCTTTGTCTGTGAGGTAAACACAAGGTTCACAAACGGGTAACAGGAAACACACAGAAGACGCGCATCTGTGGGATGTCCTTCACTTCCCTGAAGGACAAGGTATTATTCTAATTATGCACATTGCATCAAATAAGTTTTCCAAGTCTACGTACCTACATGATTTTGACGTGAATCGTATGGTTATGTATTATTATTATTATTATTATTATTATTATTACATCATCATCATTACATTCTCTTAAATTAAATGAACAGAACATAAACACTTCTATTATCCACTTATGCTAATAAGATGTGATCAATAATCGACCAGAGTGTACTGATGTCTGAGGTATGAGTACTTGTTTTTTTTGTTTGTTTTTTGTACAAACACTGGAATAATAAGTTTGCATATCCCCCAGCAAAGATATTCATTCTTGGCACTTGAAGATGAATGTTCTCAGTGCTCTGCTGCACCCTGCTGCCTATTTAGAAAACAAACTTCCTCTCGTTATATCCTGTATCAAACCACACCTATAAAAAATAACTTGTGCCAAGTATTATTATTCATAATAATTAAATTTATAATATTAATAACAATGATGATGATATAATAATAATAATAATAATAATAATAATAATAATAATAATATGGTGACAGCTGTAAGTCTGCTGTCTGTTAAGAAATGTAAGAAATAATTAATAATACATTATTATCATTAGTAGTATTAGTAGTAGTATTAATCATTACCATATTCTAATATTAATATTTTATATTATATATTCAAATTTGCTAACACTGTCAGTCCATTTATACATGTTGTGAAGTTTTAGAATAATAATGGAATTATTTCTATATATTATATTATATATATATAATATTCTATTTGATTTGTAAGAACATATTTTCCTTTATTGTGATACACCACTGTTAGTTAAACATCGTATTCAAATCAATGGGTAACAATCCATGACATACTAATTTTGAACATGGTTATCTGACTGTTGTTTGTTGTTTGTTTTTGACACACAAATGGAAATTGGGCATCTGAACATCAATGGCTCAGAGAGACGCCTGTAGACTCCAACACTGCAGATGTCGCCATTGCAAAGCACAAGCACACCGAGGGGCTCCATCTCAGCAGGTTGTACACGTCTATGGTATGCAGTGATCACGTCCTGGCTCCTGTACTAGATCATTTCCTCATTTCTTCATTCGTTAGGTGTTTTAAAACAGCATTAAAACCATTTATTGTGTCTTTTAAAGTAAAGGCGAAGATATGAATTAACAGTCTGAAGTTATCTTCTGCAGCGGTCGAGAGTATATGAAGGTCAGTTTGAACGGATTGTAGTTTATAAAAGCGCCATGAATAGGGTGGGTGTTTGCATTGTTTTTTATACATATTTGTGTTTTCGTCTCACATTCCTCGCCTTCAGACGCATTTGTAATTACACTATTTTGAATTGTGTGTTCGGTTCTCGTAAAGCTGGAGTGTGTGTTGACACTGGCTATGCCTGTAATTCAATTGTTAAAACCGAGACGTGAGTAATATTACATTATAACCGGTGTAGTAGTAACAATACTAAACCAATTATAATGTAATCCTACTAATAATACTGATTATTATGAAAAATATATCCTTTCTGTATTATTATTATTGTAGAAAGTATATTAATGATTAGTCGTAGTTGTTTAAACGTAATTGCTTTAAGGCTGTGCACTTAAGTCGTTACAATAGTTAACTATAGAAAACATAAAATCTGACTTATTTTCCTAATGTTTTATTTTGTATTAAGGCTGCTTTATATGTAAATCTGTTTGTTGAAGGGATATGGAAGTTCCCATTCCATCCATATATTCCAGAGTTGGGCTCAATTTGTGTGTCAATTCCCACTTCTTTTCTTGAACTGGAACATGGATGTTAGATGTATGGCATTGGAATTTGAACTGACATACCGGAGCAACAGAACTCAATTGATTCATTCAATTTGCAGTGCGCTGTGGGTTCACAGTTCCAGTGTTGTGTGCTGTGGGGTCATGGTTACAGTGCTGTGTTCTTTGAGGTCATGGTTAAGGTACTGTGAGGTCACAGTTACAGTGTCATGTACTCTGAGGTCACAGTTACAGTGCTGTGTGCTGTGAGGTCTCAGTTACAGCGCTGTGTTGTCACAGTAACAGTGCTATGTGCTATGTGGTCTCAGTTACAGTGATGTGTGCTGTGAGGTCACAGTTACAGTGTTGTGAGGTCACAGTTACAGTGCTGTGTGCTTTGGGGTCTCAGTTACAGTGCTGTGTGCTCTGAGTTCACAGTTTCAGTGCTATGTGCTGTGGGGTCTCATTTATGGTGCTGTGTTCTTTGAGATCATGATCATGGTTACATTGCTGTGAGGTCACAGTTACAGTGCTGTGTGCTGTGAGGTCTCAGTTACAGCACTGTGTTGTCACAATTACAGTGCTATGTGCTGTGGGGTCTCGGTTACAGTGCTATGTGCTGTGGGGTCTCGGTTACAGTGCTGTGTGCTTTGGGGTCACAGTTACAGTGCTGTATGCTCTGAGTTCACAGTTTCAGTGCTATGTGCTGTGGGGTTTCATTTACAGTGCTGTGTTCTTTGAGATCATGATCATGGTTACATTGCTGTGAGGTCACAGTTACAGTGCTCTGTGCTGTGAGGTCACAATTGAATTGGAGACCTGTATAATGTGTAACTGATTTAGTATGACACCAGAGACATACGACATGCCCCCACAGCCCCCGCGGTGCGGGGGGGCCCACAGAGATGTGAAGGCCTCACCCAACATTTAGTAAAAAAAAAATATATATATATAAGTAAATCAAGACATTATTATAATTATTATTATTATTAATAATAATAATAATTATAATGTTTCCTGTTAATTCCATAAAAAATGTATTTTAAAATTTTCCCGATCCCCTGGTGGTATTTTCCCGTATATATAACTTCGGTGGGGGGAGGGAAATCACGTTTTGATTTTGCGGAGGGGGCACAATAATTTCCCGTACGCCACTGTAACACACCATAGAATTATGAACCTTGGTCATGTCATTTTGACCCATATGTTTAGTATCTGTCAATGTTGGGACACATTCTGAATCTAATTGGATTTTTGGTCCATTCCATTTGTATTCTAAAAATTGAATTAAATAATTATGGATGGAATTGCAATTGAAATTGTCAACATTGAAATTAAGTGGTATTGGAATATTAAATGAAATTGACCCCAGCTATGCTGTATGAAAACCTCAGGGCTGGCATATATTATTTGTAATCAATCAATTAGTAATTATGTATAATCTCCCACATTTAGCTTCAGAATGTGAAAAAGTAAACGCGAACAAAGCTAAGATAGCTGATGCAGTAGTTATTTAAAGATTCTCTGACAAGTGTCCATAACACCTTTAAATAGTACTAAGTAGTCTCCTGTTGTCTAGGGCTGCTCTCCAGCACATTTATGGGTGCTTTTTAACAGCCAAATGCAATTGCACTGGAATGGGGTTGAATTGATTGAGTCTGACATTGAGTCCCATTAATTAAGTTACTCAGACCAGTGCTCCTAAGTGCCAGATTGCTTGGCAGTATTCCCTCTCTGCAAGTGTTTTAAGTGTATGGAAAGTTTAAATATTAGAAGAAGAGTCTGGATGAAAATGGAGAGCTCAGTCAGGTTTCTCCTAAGTGGGCTGGCTCACACTATATTAGAGAAGGATCATTTAGGACAGTAGTGTTCAACTCTGGCCCTGGATGCTGGCACCATGGAAATAATTAATGTGTGTTACAACAGTAGGCTATAAGGGTGTCTGGTTTCTCTGCAGCCAGATCTCTTACTTTACTGGGCTAATTGTTTGCTTAATTGGTTGAGGTTAATATTTTTTCCAAGTCTTGGTCCATGAATAAAACATAGTTGGGGAACCGACAACACTGTGAATCTCAAAGGTTCAGCCGCCAGTGGTTTGGCCATCGGTGCTGTGGACTATTGACTACTAAAGATCTGCGGGGGGAGGGGGGTAGGCTATAACTAATTGGTTCAGTTGAGGAAATAATTTGATCGGTTTAACAGATGACAGCTCAGGTTATGCACAAAACAGTAGTCTCTCTTTCCCTTCCAGGAATCAAGCCCTGTGTTTAATTCACTGTTGTACGTCTGACTGATATGGTAACATTTTGGAGTGCCTATTAATAGTATATATTTTTTTTGTCCCCCTTCCCCCCCTGGCTTCAGTGGTTGAGCCGCGTGGTCGGGCTCAGCATGTGCGCGTCAGTGAAGTACAGCTCTCGGGGGCCAGCTCTGATCCCACGGATGAAGACCAAACACCGCATCTACTACATCGCCCTGTTCTCCGTGGTGCTGCTGGGTCTCATCGCCACGGGCATGTTCCAGTTCTGGCCGCACTCCATCGAGTCCACGGCCGACTGGAGTGCGGACCGCCGCAGTGTCCACGACTCCCCCCTGGTGCGGCTGCCCGTCTCCAGCCCCATCCCCGAGCGGGGCGACCTCAGCTGCAGGATGCACACCTGCTTCGACGTGTACCGCTGCGGCTACAACCCCAAGAACCGGATTAAGGTGTGTGGTGTACGGAGCACCATTTGAGACTGTTTACAAGCTGTGCGACCTGAAGAGTGACTACCTTGAACTGGACACTTGATTTAATCAGGGTTTGGTCGCTCCTCAATAGCTGTAGGTTGACTAATGCCACACTGTGCAGGGCTCGCAAAATTTCAAAATCTCTGGTAGCCCTTCAGGCAGGCACTCTTCAGATTTTGGTAGCCCGAAATGAATTTTACTACCCCAAATATTTTTATTTTATTTTTTTAATGTAGAAAATTGGTTAGGAGTGCAAACATCAATCAAAAACTTTTTCAAAACACAAATATCAACAATCAGATTTAAAATAATCAAATTAGAATCATTAATACAAATGTGCATCTGGTTCTAACTGAACTGAAATTTCTATTAATCTATCATGTAAGTGTCTGCTTGGTGCTGAGTGATTTACCTTTTGAAAACATGAGGTAAAGGGAATGAATGTGATTTATTTGTATTTTTACTGAACCATTTATCTAGCACCAACACACCCATTTTGGTGAAACCCTCTACTTTCCTGCTGTGGTACCATGGGGTCTCTGTGACCCCACCCCAATGTCAATGTAACTTTCATTATGGTACCAGTGCAGGGTTAAATGAAGTGGCAGTGTATGGGGTCCAATGACAGGGGTTCACGGACACTTTTTCCTTAAAGAAGTGGAGCGACCGAAATGTTCAGTGCCGCCTGGCAGAACAAATGTCTCCTGCAGCGCAACGCCGGACACATGAGCGTCAGCGCGGCGTGTTTACGTTACCGGTAGAAGGGGCAGAAAAACAAGGGAGAACAAGATAATATTTGACATGAGGTATTAACTAGAAGTATTTTTACATACATTGGGGATATTGATGTTTGGTCATGTACGATTGATTTAATAGTGAGTTATAATCGTGAGAGACAGTGATATTAACGCTGCACTCGGTTTTGGTCTCCCGTTGAGATCGTTGCTACATAAACCCGACCGCGTAGCTCTGTTGTTTTATCCTTTAAGCACAAATACAAGCCTGACAGCTAAATGTGTTCATTTTCTGAGGGAATAATTCACATATTAAAGTGTGGCAATAAATTCAATACCAGAGTTTTGTGAGGCAAGTAAATGGTGCTCTAATTATGTTATGCTGTTTATATAGCAGAATATATGCTAGTGTGTGTGTCGCACATGGATTCACACATTCTGACACGCAAGGTGACGCACTCACGTGAAAGTGGGGCTTCGTTTTTTATTCACGTATTTCTCTTAAAACAAGAGCTCCAGCGCGGAGATTCAGGACTAATTGCACGGCGTGGTCCTGGGCCCCCAATACGCGGCCCGCGAGCCACACGGTCTGCCCACCCCCTCTTACCGGAGGAAACTCCGCCCCCCCGTGCTCTTACCGGAGGAAACCCCGCCCCCCGTGCTCTTACCGGAGGAAACCCCGCCCCCCCGCTTCGCACTTGCTCTTCGCTCTGGCCGCTGACTTTTAGCAAAGACGGAAATCGTCCCGAGGCTGGACTTCATTGTGCGCCGCTGCGCAGTCGATACACGGCTTGAAGCTCAACTTCACTGCGGACAAATCTGATGATCAAAAACTTCCGCGATCGTATTGTTCGTTAAAATAACAAGCCAAGAGTGTGAATAACGTGAATCAAGGGAGGGATTTGAGTACACTATTTCAGACATCCCATCGGGCAGGCCGGTGATGCATTTTGGTAGCCCGACTGGAAAACACTATAGCCCCGGGACGTTGGGCTAGCGATTTTGCGAGCCCTGCTGTGGAGGTGGTCTGTGGAGAGTTAACCCCCTCATGCACACCTAACTACAGAGCAAGGAAGTTTGTGGATGAGCTGAGGGTATAATTATGAAGTGGAAGCTTGTTAGGCTTATTAATTGGTATGCTTCTGTTTACTGGAAAAGCGGATACCCTCATGTATCACAGAGGGTGTTGGACTCCAGCGCTGTCAGAATGAGGGCTGGAGCTGAGAACTGGTTTAACATCGGATTAGTCAGTTTATTAAAAACAGAAATGAGTGCAAGCTGAGACAAAACTCGCATGCTAAGGAAAAGGGACGAGCCTAAACTGAAGATAGGGAAACCAGTTTTGAGCTTAAAGCCAAATGCCTTGTAAATGTGAGCCACATATTATAGTTAACTTTGCAGAATCGGAATTTGAAAGCACAGCCATTTGTAACAATCTTTGAGTGTCAGTTGGCAGACTTTCTGTGACTCGATGATCATTATTATTATTTTGTTTCTATTTTCTGGTAGGTGTACATCTACCCCCTGCAGCGCTATGTGGACGAGCTCGGCGCCCCCATCAGCAGCACAGGGCTTTCGCGGGAGTACAACGAGCTGCTCAGTGCCATCTCGGACAGCAAGTTCTACACCGACGACGTCACCCGGGCCTGCCTCTTCATCCCCTCCATTGATGTGCTCAACCAGAACTCACTGCGCATCCGCGAGACCGCCCAGGCTCTGGCCATGTTACCCAGGTTGAGCACTGCCTCTGTAGGCCCTCTTTTCCATGCTCATTCACTTTCCCTTGTTCCTGAGAGTACAAGATGTGTGCTTTTTTAGCTCTACCCATGTTTTTACATTGCATGTTTAATTGTACTGAATGGGCAGGAGACAGGGCAATAACAACATGCAGATTGTGCCTTACGTGTCAAAGGACAGCAGCTACATCATGGCTGAGAGAATCACAATGTTAGGCCAAAGTTAAACCCTCTAATTTAGAAAGTGCAGAGGTTAGCAGGAGGCATCTTGAGCCACAGCTCCTGTGAAGGAAGGTCTGGGCACGTGCAGACGGGCAGAACCGGTACTTTACACACACAGGTCGTGAGACCACGTGCTCAATAGGAGGAATGGAAAGCGGTCTTTTTCGTGTGGTAATGAAAGTAGTCTCTTGCAGGTGGGACCGGGGAATGAATCACTTGCTGTTCAACATGTTACCTGGAGGACCCCCAGACTACAACACGGCATTGGATGTGCCCAGAGACAGGTACTGGCAATGGGTGTGATGGGAGCACCGCTGTAAGAAGCAGAAGACGCATTGAATTTCTCACACAGCTGTGATCTGCTGGCGACCAGTCAAAAGAAGCCAATGGGTTATTTATGTATTTAAGGAAGCTGAAATGTCCCTCAGGGCTGACACCCAGGAAAAGTTAATTTAAGATTAAGGACAGGTCTGCAGATATACTTGGAAACTCCCATTATTTACAACTTCAGTACGGTTTACATCTCTTCTATATCAATGTCTTAATTGGGAACAAGGTGACGTACTGATGTTATACAATGACTTAAGGTTAAAGGCTCAATTGTTTGGACTCCAATGCAGTATCACAGTTTGCCATAAAGATTTTATATTTTAGGCTAATTGCCATAGCTCTATTAACTGAAGATTGGGATGTAAAATATTAGAATATAAGACCGATCTAAATGTAAAAAAGGGCAACAGTTGAAGTTAAGCAATTGCTTTACAGTTGCATTAAGGTGGATTATAGGGCAGGAATATAGCTAAATTATGTACTGAAATGTAGACGTTTGTTACATTGACTTCAGTCGGCCTGTCAGTGCGACAGTGTCAGAACAGTGTTTGCAGTGCGTTTATATCTCTGTTGACCACTAGAGGGAAGCAGTGTCTTAAGTTTGCTGTGTCTTCAGCAGCAGTGTTGGCTAACCTTTGTTCTGGGGGTCAGCCTTCATTGGCCATTTCTACAAATGAAGGTCTTTTGATATGAATTGGTCTTTTAAGAAAAACATTATAATCTATATATTTTTTTCCACCTTCTAATTTCCATATTTTTTTAAGCTCTTATGGATATCTTTTTTTAATCAGGCCTGTATGTTCCATTTCTCCCTTGATTTATTTTGCGTAAGTATTTGCCTGCCCCAAGTTTGGAGAATTTGTCAGTCAGTGTATTTTAAGCAACATTTTGGGGGGGCCTTCCCATACTGTTTCAGTACAAAAGAGGTGGGATTTAAGTACATGAAAGCCCTGCAATAATGTTCCCTTATTGTTGAGATGTAGTGAACTTTCTCAGAGCAGCCAGCTGTGTTCTATTTGGCATGAAGCCTCAGTCAAGCCAGCTGACCGGGCGGAGGTAAGGCCCTGCCCGGTGTCTTACTGTATTCCTCAATGGGAAGAGCCTCTGTCACTCTTACAATGGTAACTTGTCAGAAGACACTGCCTTGTTTTAGGAGCTCTTTTAATATCCAGATAACGAAGCAGTTTGGGAATCCAATCCCGGGCGCTTTTTTCAATCCTGGGATTTCAGGATTGTTGTTTTTAAAATCCCGGGATCCCGGGATTAAAAAGAGCTTCCCAGTTTACACACATATTATTACATTGCTGCAATGTTTTGGCAACATTGTGTATTAGCTGGGTCATTTTCAAATGTAATAATAATTATAATGCAACCAATAGAATCAACAAAAACAACAAAACTAACTTTTTATGTAACAATCGAGAAAACATAGTTAAGGCATGAATTTAGACATGCACATTTGCACACAAAACAGCCACAAGCACTAGACTACTACTACACTGAAACATACACAGCAGTTAAACATTATATACAATAGGCCTGTGGTTTTTAGGTTTTGTTTATTATCTGTTTCTTAATACAGCAATTAAGAAAAAAGATTGATTGAAGAACGCTAAAGTCAGTTGTGTCTTTTAGACCATTGCGTATATTGTGTACAGAACACATGCAGCTAAAATGCGATTTTGGACTCCACACTGGTTTGGTAGAATTGACATCAGGAAGTTAATTTTAATTTCAGGTTCAGCCCCGTCCCCTGCGCTTTCAAAGAGGAACAATTCTGATTTGATGCAGTTCATCACACGATGCTGCTGCGTCGCTCACGCAGCTCATGAACTTTAGCTGCCCCTTTAAAGTTTGAGTCCGAAAGACCTCAGCAGTGCCCTCCTCTGCTGACTGGCTGAGCTCGGGCTGAATCTGCTGGTGGTTGTACTTCAGATTCACATTTTGAACAGATGACGAGCCTCTGTATTAATTCTTGCACATTTTCTTTTATAAATTGTCAGAATACAAGAATTACTGCGCCGTCACATTTTTCATTAGCCACAGTCCCGTGATCCTGGGTATTTCACGTTTTCAATCCCGGTATTTTGGGACTAGAAAATTGTCTGGGATCCTGGGATTGGATTCCCTATTTGGAAGGTGTTTTAGTTTTGTTAAATGGCCTACTGAATGGGATGTCAAATTAATGACAGATGGGATTTGATAATTCCTCATAATAACATGAATTGTTGGGTACTCCAGCGAGCCCCAAATGGTTCTCTGTTTAGTTTAACTGGATTACTGTAGAGGCAGTGCACAATTGGCCTTGTGCAACCAGTTTTGGGGCTGTTCAAAGTCAGATATTGCCTTGGTTTACTGAATGACAATTTTTTAATCTTCTTAAATCTTAAGTTAAAATAGTTATTTAGTTCAGCATAACGCATTGCTAAACCTCAACATGCATCTTCAGATAAAACCGCTGTTATGCTTGAAAAATTCTTTCTTGACATGTAGAGTTCCCGTTATTTGTTTTGGGGTGTCTTAAAATAGTTTCCATTTCAGTTAGAGATATCTTCTAGTTGCCCTTCAAAGCACAAAATACAGCCTTGTTTTCAAGGCTTACTGCCCCAGTGTGTTTATTGTCTACTGCCAAATCCAAAAATTTAAATATCAAATTACTAGTTTGTATTGGAAGTGATTGCCAGCTTTCCCTAAACTTTTTCAAGTCCTGGTTGTGGTAGACTGCACCCTAAATTAGAGACTGTGCTGTAGGGTAGTGAATGACAGTCTTTCCACTTCTGATTAACCGTCAGACAGTATCAGTCTGTGCCAGTGAGATCCGCCTCGGCTTGCCAGTTGGGTTCATTTAGACATCGATGGTTGGACTGCAGAGCACTTTGGATTAATTGTCGTTTTTTGTGTTTGGGGAAATGGGGGGCCTTGGAAGATTTGAGATGAGTGTCACATTACACGGATGGAAGATTCCAGATTGATCAAAAAATATGAATTGGAAAACTGTGGTAAAAAGAATTACAACCTGATTTACAGAGAAAGGAGCACTGTATCTTTTTTTGCCTCTTTTCCTGCTGAAGATTTGATTGATTATGGTTTGCATTTTTGGTGGCTTTGTTTTGTAGGGTCTGTGTGCTAGCAGTGATGTCTGGTGTCTGTGTATTGCAGGGCGCTGCTCGCTGGAGGTGGGTTTTCCACATGGACCTACAGACAGGGCTACGATGTCAGCATCCCTGTGTACAGCCCCCTCTCTGCTGAGGTGGACCTCCCTGAAAAACCACCGGGGTGAGCGTACTCTTGAGCATGGTGCTATACAGCCACACAGAGATGGAAAGCTGCTTGTTGTTGCATGTTACAGTTTGTTGTTGTGCCTTCCACCTTCCACACTGTGGGCAAGGCCACGTTCAATCTTTACAATCTTTACTAGGTTTTGCCCTGTAGAGCAGTTAAGGAAAATTATGGTGAGGTACTTCCAGTGGCCCTTTATTTTGGGACTTGAGTCTCGAATGCCTTGAGTTCCCACAGTCT
This sequence comes from Amia ocellicauda, assembly GCF_036373705.1. Classification (NCBI taxonomy): domain Eukaryota; kingdom Metazoa; phylum Chordata; class Actinopteri; order Amiiformes; family Amiidae; genus Amia; species Amia ocellicauda. The sequence goes on along the minus strand of NC_089853.1, from coordinate 10,000,720 downwards.
AGAGGCAAGGAAATGATGCCCAGGTTTTGGCTTGAACAGCAAGCTCACAATCGGAGATGACTTGTGGGTGCCACCCTGCCCTCACAGAAACTTACATTGGGTTGGGCACCATCCATAAGTTTACCAGCTTACATCCTCATGTCTGCTCTTGATATGCTGTTGTACTTCCCTGTAATGCTGTTTGAGTCCCTTCCAGTAGTACTAGTCCTTTTACCCCCAGAGAACTGTAGAGTGTGTTTCCAGGGCTCTCAAATCTCATGGCCGTTCTCTCCTCCAGCCCAAGACACTACTTCATCCTGTCCTCTCAGACGGCCATCCACAGGGAGTACCGGGCCGAGCTGGAGAGGCTCAAGTCTGAGAACGGGGAGGCTGTTCTGATCCTGGACAAGTGCAGCAACCTCTCCCAGGGTGTCCCCTCGGCAAGGAAGCGTTGCTACAAAGGCCAGCTCTACGACTACCCCCAGATACTCCAGGTGAGGCCATACTGCGGCAACCCCTATATTAACTTCTTCCCTGGTCACTCATTTTGGGTCTCTTAGAAATATACACTTCGTTATCTGTTTTCCTCCCTGCATTTGGAAACCCTTTGGCCCGTGAGGCCAGTAATATGAGCCTCCACCAAATGGAGGGAAAGGAAGGGTAAAGGATGCAGAGTGTTTTGGTTGTCTTTCAGTGCGGTTGTCTTGTGTATATCTCTCATCCCTGCTCTGCCCCCACTGTGCTGCTCTATGGAGGTCTGAACAGTAGCAGGACTGTCCATCCTAGTATTGGTGTTTATAACCCGGCCTCGTCTAGACAGGAAGCGTGGTTATCAGGAGGGTCAAAGCGGGGTATAGCCTCACATCTGGGAGCTCTTCTGAAGGTGGGGGATAGTTTCTTCACCTTGGAAAGAAAATACCCATCTGCCAAAAGACAATGTACAATAGACTCATCGTGAGTCTGTACTCCAGTCCCATCAGTGCAGGTTTTATGAGGTATTTGGTTTTCTGAAAAAGGTTTAATGGACTGAATGTAAATGCATTTTCTGTCAAATTAACAACCTAAAAATAAATAAATAATTTTTTAAGGTATTCTATGGACTTTAAATGCACTTTACTGCATGGAGAATGAGAAATTGGATTAATGCAATACAGAAAAAGCTGCATTAATGTCTACTAACAGAGCCCCGTGAATAAGATGCTGTGTTTGCTGCAATTATGCTGTGAGTGAAACTGACTTGGTTTCATCACCTTTCATACGTGAAAGAGAACATTTAGGGGTTGGTTGATTAAAACACTTTGAATGTGTTACTATGGTTCAAGGCCCACCATTATATATTTAGTTAATGTGTAGGCCTTCCTTACAGTATTGTATTTCTCAGCCTCTCACTGCCATATTTTGTTTCCCCGCTCTGTCTCCTCGCCGTGACCAGGAGTCTTCATTCTGCGTGGTCCTGAGAGGGGCTCGGCTCGGGCAGGCCGCACTCAGTGATGTGTTACAGGCAGGCTGCGTCCCTGTCATCATTGCAGACTCCTACATCCTGCCCTTCTCGGAGGTCCTCGACTGGAAGAGGTACGGTGCACGGCCAATACCAAGCCTCCCGTTGCAACCGTGCAGTGTCACGTCACTATTTCAGGATGCCATTTTAAAAGTTTTGTTTTTCGGTACATTTCTAGTTTTTGGGTTCTTTTACAGTGTCATGGTTAATGTCGTATGACTGTGGTGAACAGTGTTATTCTTGACAGCTGTTTCCTTGTTTTCAGAGGCTCAGTGGTCATTCCTGAAGACAAACTGCCTGAGATGTACACCATCCTGAAGAGTATTTCTCAAAGACAGGTGGAGGAGATGCAAAGACAGGTATGGACACTGACACTTTGATTTCCAATGAGCCATTAGGCGTTCCTTTGAAATTTAACAACCGAACAGTCTTCAAAATCTATTTACAAGCTTACCTTCTTTTTTATGATGCTAATGAAAAGGGATTTTCTTAAGGCAGATTCATTAAGCACACTGAAGTTCAGTAGATGAGGCCTGTGCTAGTTTTCCACTGAAAGATGACATCATCGCGGGAAGCAGAATTTATTACATACCATTGCAAACTTCAAATGTAATGCATGGAAAAACTCTAAAGGTATTGAAGCAGGAAGATTCAATGTAAATATCATTAAGCAGGGGAAACATTTCTTCACATGGGAGTTTTCATGCCTTGGGCTAGGATCAGTACCAACATCATTCTTGTACAAGAAACATCTAGCTCTAAAAGTGAATTGAATGAAGTAATTGAATCTAAAGACCACTGCTAGCTAAGGTTAGGGTTTGGGTGTTGAGTTAGGGTGTGTTTCTATTCAGTGAGTTTAGACACATGGATTTGGTGATTGGGTGCAAATCAAGAGCGATGATTATTTACTTCAGTAGTTCCCAATGTGTTTTAGTTTTTTTACTATAATGTATTAAAAAGTTTTAGAATCACTGAAACGGATCATTATAGCACTTGATTTTTATCTTTTAAGTGTTTTGGAAAATTAACCAAATTTCCTTTTTGTAAATCCGTCTTGACCAACTGACTATTTCACAGGCGTTTTCCATTTCTCTCTGAAAACAAGTCATTTTGAAGCATTAAGAAGCTTCAATTCAATGTGGATTAAAACTATTAAATTGGTTTTACGAGTTTGACGTCTCCTTAGTGCTAACCTTGTCCTGTCCATTTGGAGCCCATGGCATTAACCCATGACTATTGAAAGGAGACTATTGTGTTGAAATGTCTTTTAGTTGATTGGTTATCTATATTATAGGATTAGACCTGTGAATTGTTTGGTAAAAGTATTTTGATGTAGTGAAACCAAATGTGAATTGTTTTTTTTGTGTTGTTTTTTATCCTTTAGAGTCAGTCTCAGTCCTGAATCTTGTTAAACAGTCTGTCAATTTTAAAGCATGCCCTTATGTTTGTCTTGAGTTTCGGAGCAGCGCAGGGTGCAGCACTTTGTTCCCCCTATTTCCCCCTCGATCTGATCGCTAAATCAAGTAACAATAAACAAATGTAGGAACCCTTCGAAATCCTTCAAGAATTCAAGATGGTTTTCATTGCCTATGTCACAGCGTGACCACTTACGAATTAAACTCGCCAATCCCAGATTTCAAACAAGGGGTTTTGAAACTCATACTGAACTGGTGTGGTGAACTTTTTTTTTTTTTTTTTTTTTTAAGTACAACACACTTACCCCTTCCCAAACTTTAGCTCTCCTTATCAGTCCCCTGTCAGATCGGCACAGGATATTATGGTTGCCATGTTTAAATTAACTGTGAATGCTAAGTGATTGTGGGGGGGGTATTGGAAGTCAATAGTTTGTCATTGAAGTCATGTGTCTTTTCTGGTGAAGGCTTCTCTGTAGAGTTGTACAAATGTCCAAAAGTGTTTGTCGGCGATGTGACGGAGATAAGCAGCTTTTATGTGTATGTATGTGTAAGACAACCTGTCAGAAATAAGTGCCCACATGTAAGATGAGAAATATAATTAGTATATCAGTTATGTGGCAGAAAGAGAACTTAGATCAAAGAAAACTCCTATAATGCTTTGGTTACAGTGGTTTTTGCCTTCAGATGGAAAAGAGCCCTGTATGAGAAGAGAGTTGCTCTAATTATGAATCTCGCATTATGACCACGGGTGCCGTTAGAAATGTGTGGCATTTCTGATGTGAATGTTTACACTGTGATAAATACCCACTTTCTGTCTGGATCGGAGCCCTTTCCCTACTCGAAGGAAGGCTGCTTATTTAATGAAACCCAGACTCACGGTGCATGGACATTATTTATTTTGATATTAAAGACACCTGTCTGTTAGCGGAGTGGGTCTCTGAGCCCTCTTTGTTCAGGGTAGTGACAGCTCGTGTCGCAGGTTGCAGAAATGTACGCTACACCTTATTAAATGTGCATGCTGGAGACCTTGCAGGAGTAAAATAGCTGCTGATGGCTTAACAACTCCCGAGTGGACAGTGATGTGGCCGTGTGCTCGTGTTGAGGAGGACCGGGCCCTGTTCCTGCTGTCTCTGCCAGGAGGAGGGGGTTAAAGAGAACAATCTCAATCCCTTTGAGATGATGAGGTGGCGTGGCTCCTTGTAACTCCTTGTAAAAACTCATCTTCTTCAGGATTAATGTGGTGCTGTAGGGCTATTATATATCACTCCATGCACGCGCACATCTGGTTCGACTCTCGGGAGCTCTCCCCTTACATCAGCCCTCAGCTTCAATGGGGTCAGACCCAGGCTGGCCAGCACAGTGCAGTGGCAAGAAGACCAGCACCGACTGCATCCACAGTGTGTTCATATTCCCATTCTTGCAGTGGCCTCCATTGGTGTGCTCACCACTAGGACTGATGCTGACTTTGAAGGGACATTTGACGTGGCAGCCTCAAAATGAGCTTCATGAAACTCGAGGATGCTTAAGCTGGTGATAATTGTCGTGGTGGTTAAGATTTCCTCAGTTCTGATTATTATAATTCCTGCCATTACTGATCAGATTCTCTGAGTCTCGGAGGCTTCTGAATCCAGATTGCGTTCCCCTCGTAGGAAAAGGAAATAGTTTTGTGTGTGCGTGTTCATGTGGAAAGGAGCTGGGCTTGGCCATCACCACAAATATAGGAAAAATAAACATCAATTAAACGAGACTATTTTCTAATGTCTTGAGGTTGTAAAATGTAATCACATTTTTTGGTTAAATATCCTAACAGGTGTTCTTTGACCCTGTCTTTTGCATGTCTGCTTACAGTCTGGCAAATAAATTGAACCACTCGAAACATGACTGTGAAAAAATGCTTTCTGTTAATTAGTTTTGGAAAAAAGCTGGCTTTTGAGAAAGCATAGCTGTAGAGCTTACAGTCAAACCATGCAGGCTGTGATGTTCCTTGACAAACAGCAGAGGGCGCTCATAACCCAGCCTATGATTTCTGTGGAACCGATTACTGTTTCATTGATTTAATCGGACTGCCCTCAGAGAATACCACCCCACATGAACTGCTGTGCCTGTTTTCATGCCCAGTACAGCCTTAACTACTTTACACTGGGGAGGGGGGTTCTTGAGTGCCTCGGTCCTACAGAGAGACTTTTTCTGTCTCTAAAAGACTAACATCGAATCTATGACCACCTGCCCAATATGTTATGACTCCAGTAGACAGGCGTAGGTTTAGGTGGGGACGGGAATGTGGGGACACATCTCTCTCAATCTTGAGAGAGTGTTTAATTGTGTTTCCCAACCCCCCCAATAATGTACAGCAATCTCCATTGACAAAAGGGACGTGTGCCCCACAGTATTGAGAATAATATGTACAAGTAAGATCGAACAACAGCACCCCCCGCTCGACATCTCTGCATACCCATTGTGAATTATACATTTAGAAACCTCACCAAAAAAAGTGAACTGAACTAGCACGGCGTCTGATACTCAAGGCTTAGCATCTTAGCAGTTTCCTTCGGGCCCTTGTACATTTTTAATTCAGGCTAACACAGTCCTCACTGTACAGTAGTGTGGCAGGTCAATATACAACTGACTAGAGACCGCCTCCTGTAAAACAGAATGCTTTGGCCTGACAGGCAATGTAAAACCATAAATATAAAATATAATTATATCCACCATAAGAAGGACCTGTCATGGGCCTACTGTGTAGACTGTATTTGTAAGAGATATCTAGAGAAACTGACCACATTGTAGACTGGTGTCTTGTATCACTTCTGTAGTCCTCGGCACGAGAGCGTGTGCTCGAATGGCATCCTCCGCTCGGTCTCGCGTTCCTCACGCGGCCGCCTTTCCCTATAAAAATTCTTGAAGGCTCAATGAGGGGGCAGCGCCTCCTTTACAATCAGGCCAAGCTTTCTTTGCCTCCTTATGGTTGGAAGGGAAACTTTCATCACTCTGTGATTTATAGCCTTTCGGGCTCCCTTTGGGATTAGAAAGTCTTTTTAAATACACTTCCCTTCCATAAAAATAAAAGCTGTTTTTGTGTTTTGTTTTTTTAGTGTTAAAGGTAGAGGCCGGAGCCGTGGCAGGAGGCTGCTCAGTTCACAGGCGGCGGCTCTGGGTAATTAAAACAATCTGTAGAACTGGGGGAAAAAAGGAGAAAATAAAAGGCAAGACAGCTGGAGGACTGAGAATAGTGTCAGTGCTCACTGTACAGGTACAGCTGATGGATACTCCTAGGCTTATGTTTTTTAATTTGTTTTAGGCAATGCTTATTAAAGTAGGGAGAAAGTCAAGCTGCAGTCAATGCACAACTTTATCCCTCACTCTTACAGTTTATGATGACGACAAGATAGGACTGGGAATGAATCTTATTTTGTTAATGGTGATTTTTCTATTTGTAAATCACTGAGCACTTCGGTTCTGTTTAACGTGGGAGTGCTGAAATGCTTATTGTTTAAGGAGACAACTGGCTGCCATTTGGCTCGCCAAACATTATCCAGTTCCTAGAAGTTAATTGATCCCAGGACGTGTCTGTAGAGAAATAGTAGGATCCCAGAAAATCAGCGGCAATCACTACGGCTCGGTGACACTGCATACACCTAGTATTCACTGTGGAGGATACCGGTGATGGTGGTGATGCCAATAATGCTGAGAGATGACCAAGAACTGTCCCCTAAGCATCACAACATTTTCCCCTATGAATTCCTTCTTGTGATTCTTAAAAAAAAAAAAAAAAAAGTCTCCTCCTATTTTTAAGAATTGGGATTTGTCCCAAATGTTACACCGTTAGAACCCCCTCCCAGTTCTAACAGTGTAACATTTGGGACAGATCCCAATTCTTAAAAATAGGAGGAGACCCCTTCAATTTCCACTACTTAGTTGAACATGACAAATGGTCAAGTGAGATCAAGAGAAGATGGAAAGCCCTGGCCTGCGTGAGGGCAGTGGAGAACGCGACCTGCGGTGGGTCACCCTTCGCCCTCCTCCGACCGGCTCCTCATCCCAGTACCTCTCCTGCACCCAGCGCCCGGTGGGGGATTGGCGGGGGAGTCTACGGCTGTGTAAGCCAATACTCCCGGCAAACAATCTGCTGTTTCAAGGCAACCCTTGGCGAGTGTTTGAAACCTGCAGTGTCAGGTTTCCAGGCCTGCCTGTCATGTGTCAGGAGAGCTGAAGGGTGGCTTTCAGTGAGCTAGTAAAGCCACAGCCTGTAGCCCGGAGGGGAACAGCAAATGGCTAAAACACAGACGCACACAGCTGTCTTTTTATATAGACCTGGCTCTGAATCGAGACGAGCAGAGACTCCCTCTTCTCAACCCCAAAGGGATGAGCCCCACCTCGAACGTATTATTTGAGTGTGATGCTCAATACTGTGGAATGAATCACTTGTATCCTATCCAAAAAATAAAGTGCAGTGTAAACTTATGAGTTGTTATATAGGCCAGTAGGATTTGCCCTGACCTCTACAGAGCTCACAATTTCAGAAATGGCGGCAATTGTCATGTTTAAAATCATTAATTAGCTTGTTTTTGGATCGACATAACTTGGAAATACGTGAAGGTACTTTTTTATGTCTGTGGTTCAAAACACAACATGGCATTCCTGCAAAAGCCATAGATGACTAGAGTAAATCAGAAATGGCACCATGTAGACTCTTGTGTCTTAGCAGTTGACGGATTCTCGCTCTGTGCGGTTTAAGAAGCTGCAACAAGGAATGAGCCCCAGTACTTCCTCTGTATGCAAGACTTGGAAGCCCTCTTGTATAATGTGGTTTAATTGATGCGGGCGAGTGATCACTGCTGGGTCACTCAGTGAAGGGAGGTCTCCGGTCTCACGGGAGTCTTGAAGAGTGAAGTGTTAACTCTGATCGCCCAGCTTGGCTCCTGAGCAGCGGCCGCGGGCTCTTGTTAAAGTGTCTGGGGTCACACACCAGGCCGCTGTGACCTGCCAGGGCGTACCGGTGCCTCTGTGGCACGGCGCCTCATAGCAGGAGACAGCATGCTTTTCTGGGTAATTAATTCTTATGGGCTCTTCCCTTTGATTGTTGGCCCTTTAACTCCTTTTGCAGATGACGGGGAGAGAGTGAGAAAGACAGACGGTGAGAGAGAGGGAGAGGAGTTCACTGTGGAATTGGGGGAGAAAGGGAATTTGATTTCTCTTCAGGGGAGGAAGAGAGAAGATACTGTGGGCTGCCGTGTTGTGTTCATGACTCCCACCCACTAGATAGAAGATTAAAAACGCAAATCTTAGACTCTGCCCACACAGTCCAATTTTTCACAGGTGTATAGAATGCAATCGTGGTGTGAAAATCGGTCACAGATCTCTATTGGAATGCTTGCAATCTTGAAGCAAAGACCAGTGAAAACGGGTTGTATGTCAAAGTGGAAACAATGTTGAAATCTAAAAATGTGAAGATACATCACCTTAACGAGTTCGCTTGCAGTTCGGGAAGTAATTTTCTATGCATGTATTTGACTTGGTATTTTCTTTGGCATTCTGTTTATTGTACTTCTAAATTGCATCCTGCATTGTGTAATCTCCCCTACTGTACTATGTAAACTACAACACAATGTATTGCATTTAACTTGTAAAGCTTCCACACATTTTCACTGCACATACAAGAGAATGTATTTATAAAAATATCTCCATCATATTATTGTTTGTATTATTATACCTTAGAACAAGTGGGCATTTGTATGGTAATAGAAATTGGAGCAGTTCATAAACTTAGTTATTTTTTTCCTTTAAGGACTTGTTGAAAGAGCATAATTCCTACCTCCTTCAAAATAAATTAATTGAATTGTGCTAATTGGTTTTGCATTTGTGCCAGGCAGTCCGGGGAATTTGCCGTTGAGTTTAGGAGGCTGTGCGGCCCGGTCCCAGAGCCGCTGTAAATCACAGAGTGGCGGAGCTGCCCACGGAGCTCGGCAGCCCATTCCAGACAGGAAGTTTGCTCGTTAGTCCAAGACACTGGGGGCTGTGATTATTGGCAGACTGGGTTTCCTCCAGGAGTGTGTGAGGAGCCCACGAGAGACACAGTCTCTTAACAGTCTCTTTTGTTGTTTCTCCTGTGAATTCACTGATAACGCTCTTGCTAACAAACCCCCATCTCCCCCAACAAAAACACACACACCCACCCCAAAATGTTTCACTGACGTTATTTAGAACCTTAACAGCCTTAACCTTAACAGGAAGTCCTAACTCTTCCAAAAACTGCTCTATTCCCTCATGAAAAAAGTACAGTACTTTTAAATTTTCCTTTCTTTTTCTTAAAAACGACACATGAGGTTTGTTCCCTTTTAATGTGAATACGAGATCCAGGACTTTCAGAAGTTTAGCTTTATTATTCATAACTCTCGAGACATTTGTGTAAGCTAAGGAGTAGAAGGTAATACAATGGACTAATTAGCCAGCCTCTTGGCTCTGGAAACCTGGTTTCAGATCCTGTTTTTGTGATCTAGGGAAACGAGCAAAACCTCCAGTGGCTTTTTCTCCTCATTAGGCTTCCAGCATAGGCATCAGTGCAACATGCAGATTTAGTGATGCCTGCTTTGTGTCTGAATTGCTTGTTTTTGTTGTTTTTTCTCTTTCAGTGTGTGTGTAACATTCTGCAAACCTTTTTTAAATGTTTTAGTTTTTGATGCGCTCAACTTGATCTTCACTGGCATTTTACTGTGCTATCGGAACATATTACCTGGTTAAGTGCATATTCTGAATGAGTCTAATTAGTGCTCATGAATACAGTGTTATTACACTGACGGGTGGGCTTAGGCTCCTTTGGCCTGTAACTCAGCAGGCTGGCAGCGGGTGGTTGTTAATCCTGCAGTCTCTTCGCCCTAGCCGAGACATTTTAAGTTGGAATAGCGCACATGGAAACGTGACTTTATTCCCTTTGAGCAGGATGAGTTTGCATACTTGTGCTGGCCTCTCTTGGAGTCTTTGTTTGGGCGGGAGTTATAGCAATGGACTGAGAAAACTGAATCCGTTTAACCTCAGCAGGTGAGCTTTGAGGTGTGACCTACCCTGGGTCTGCAGAATACCCAGATGAATGATACCAGGTTGACCCCCAGCAGTTATTTCAGATTAGGGGTCAGGCACTAGAATGCGGTGGATTGAGGGGGGGCATAACTGTGGAATGTAGTAGTTTTGAAAGAATTTGCTATGGATTGTTATGCATAAGCTCTCCCGTGTGTCAACTGTACCCTCTCCCTCTATCCACAGGCTCGCTGGTTTTGGGAGGCCTACTTCCGCTCCATGAAGGCTATCGCTATGGCAACGCTGCAGATCATCAATGACCGGATTTACCCCTACGCTGCCCGCTCCTATGAGCAGTGGAACGACCCTCCTGTGGTGGTGAGTTTTTATACCAGTGGGTCATGGCGTCACATGGTTGCCTTGTGGGGCATCTCAACTGTAACTGCCTGGGGAAGTAACAAACAAATGTTTTTCTAATTCTAATGGACATGGGGTACTAGGTTTTTGTTATACTTGCATCTGGTTTCACAGGCCTTTCAAATATGCTACCTAAAATACCATTGGGTAGTCGAAGGCTAGTGCTATCTGTGTCTGTGAAAGCAGCCCTTAGAAACATAACAGTTTTTTCTATAAAAAAATAAAAATGGTGGTTAAATATGGTCCCTCTGTGTGTTGTTGACCTGAGAGGTCTATGTGAGCACAAGCCTGATGAGTTACACTCTTTATCTCATTGGTTGTGAATTTGTATTTACTGGGGAATAATGAACAAACCACTAACAAACTGCTCCCTCACATCGGATTGGTCCTGGGTGTACATTATTTGTGGGTAACTTTTGTCACACTAATTACATGAATAATTATGAATAATGTCAGCTGCTGCTTTTCGTTGGAGCTGAGGCCGTGGCAACCACAATGTCAGGATGGCACAGCGGGATTCAGGTGAGACGGGCACTGGGTCTCAAAGCACGACAACCCCTTGGTATGTCACACCTCCACTGAAGTTTGTACTAGGTGTATTCATGTATTTACTTCTATTTGGTCCTTTAGTTTTCGTTTAAGAACTAATAACGTTGACATCAGTTAAGCAAAACGCACAGCTGTAAAGGGAGTGAGTTGCGGCAGTTCGTGCCAGCCCAACTCCTCCCAGCTGACGCTTGTCTTTATTTGTATTCTGTTAAGAGACTGCTACCAGTGTTCTAATGCCAGGGCTTGTGGCGTACATACGAGTGTGTGCATACGTATGTGTGTGTGTGTGTCATTATCCTGGTGGCGGTGCCATACAGCACATTGGAACATCAGATACAACACACTAATTGAATATTTATGACTCGCATCACTCTGTGGTTATTCTAGCCTTCAAGATCCACAGACAGACTGACTCAGTTGTGCACATTGGCGCTCCAGGGCTATTAATCACCCAGCAGCAACAGGGAACAACCCTCACACAGTGCCTGCAGTCCAAACACTGTGTGTACATGTGCCTTGCATACACTGTTGTGCGCTGTTTGCCATATTTTATTTTTTTGTTTTCTTGGTGCGTTTTGTGGGAAGTCGATCCTTTGTCACATGAAGGCTGAGTGTCTAAGTGACAGGGATTTTGCGCCAGAAATTGTAGCATGGATGCTTTTCAGTCCATACATGGAGGCGTCTTCTGACATTTCAAACAACCCCTTTATTAAGTCTTATGCAACCAGTTTTTTCGGTTCATTTCAAAATATGGGAAGCGAGGAGCCTGAGAAATCACACCTCATCTCACGACTGTCTCTCAGGCCCAGCCATCCTGTCATCGCTGCACTGATTCATCATGAGATCCTCATTCTGTTCTTAAAAATTGACTCACAAAGATGAGTTCATAGGTGGTGATTGAGGCCACCAATTGATGCTGCCAGCTTAAAAGCACTGTGATCCATTAAGGAACCGCTGAAGCATGCTATGTTATCACATCACAGTGTAGTACAGTAGGAGTTGTAAGTAGCTGTTTGGTAATTAACAATGACAATTTATACCCCCCCCTCCCCATTATGCTTGTTCTTTATTATTTTTATTAAAAAAAAAAAATACAAACCTGATTAAGGCTGTTAAAGGTTAATTCTGCTAAGTTTTTGGCCTTTGACCATTCCAAAATTAGTAGAGATGAAATACTTTCTCAACATATTCAGTGGAAACGCATAGAGCAGAATTGGACCAGAGCACTAAATAAATCAAGCACATTTTTTCTTTTTTCTTTTTTCCCTCTTTTCTATCCACCGGGGTAATAATTGAAACCACATTTAGGTTTGGAAGAAATGTAAAAAGTCTTTGACTGCTTCTGGGAGATACGCTTGTCTCCTCTGCCTCTCTGGAGAGATTTGTGTGTCCGTGCGTGCGTGCGTGTGTGCCTGCCTGCGTGTGTGCGTGCGTGTGTGTGGGTATAGGAATCTGGAGCAGTAAATGTTTCTGCTCCACACTTGCTCCACTCTCCCCTCTGTTTAAAAGGAAACCTCCTGCTTTATGGGACTGCAGGTCATCTCAATGTTGGGTCATTAACCCTCAAGGCGTCTAGAGAGGGGGAAGGGGAGGTTTTGAGAATGACCTTTCGACAAACTCTGCAGACTGACTATGCAGTTCCCCGAGTCTCCAATGCACTCGACTGCATTCCCTCTATTGCATGGTATTTTGTGAGTTATGATATTCATACAAGGATTTTGGGACTTTGGCGGAAAATTGCACAGGGGCTAATCCAGCAGATCCTCATTCAGAGACAGATTTGTGTTCATTGTCGGTTTTTTTTTTTTTACACGAGAATAGATTTTTGTAAAGTTGTTTCACCAACATAATCTGGGGTAAATTGTTATTTAATGATAAAATTGTATACTCACGAATTGATGATGAACTGGTCTCGGTAAACTTTATTCCTCTGGTCTTTAGCCATGAAGGATTTTAAATTCCCTTTCTAACCTCTCGGTGATGGGGAGTGATTTGTAGATTTCTTGCCTTGTGTTTCTCCTTTTATTAATCGCTGTACACTTGCAATGATTATTTCTAGTATAAACCCCCAAGCCTGTCCGTAGAAAAGTTAGCCTAATGTTTACTAGACAAATCTTGTATATCTGTTACTGACTTATAAAGCACCCAATTGTTTTGGCCTAAGTTGCACTCCCTAAGCTTTTAGACGTGGCTGCTTTCCTGCCTGCCTGTGTACCACCATGTCTTCAATCACTGTGCTCTTCACTCTCGAGCTCTTTACTATACACAAAAATGTTTCTTTTACACTCAGCTAAAGGATTATTAGGAACACCATACTAATACTGTGTTTGACCCCCTTTCGCCTTCAGAACTGCCTTAATTCTACGTGGCATTGATTCAACAAGGTGCTGAAAGCATTCTTTAGAAATGTTGGCCCATATTGATAGGATAGCATCTTGCAGTTGATGGAGATTTGTGGGATGCACATCCAGGGCACGAAGCTCCTGTTCCACCACATCCCAAAGATGCTCTATTGGGTTGAGATCTGGTGACTGTGGGGGCCAGTTTAGTACAGTGAACTCATTGTCATGTTCAAGAAACCAATTTGAAATGATTCGACCTTTGTGACATGGTGCATTATCCTGCTGGAAGTAGCCATCAGAGGATGGGTACATGGTGGTCATAAAGGGATGGACATGGTCAGAAACAATGCTCAGGTAGGCCGTGGCATTTAAACGATGCCCAATTGGCACTAAGGGGCCTAAAGTGTGCCAAGAAAACATCCCCCACACCATTACACCACCACCACCACCAGCCTGCACAGTGGTAACAAGGCATGATGGATCCATGTTCTCATTCTGTTTACGCCAAATTCTGACTCTACCATCTGAATGTCTCAACAGAAATCGAGACTCATCAGACCAGGCAACATTTTTCCAGTCTTCAACTGAGCTTGTGCAAATTGTAGCCTCTTTTTCCTATTTGTAGTGGAGATGAGTGGTACCCGGTGGGGTCTTCTGCTGTTGTAGCCCATCCGCCTCAAGGTTGTACGTGTTGTGGCTTCACAAATGCTTTGCTGCATACCTCGGTTGTAACGAGTGGTTATTTCAGTCAAAGTTGCTCTTCTATCAGCTTGAATCAGTCGGCCCATTCTCCTCTGACCTCTAGCATCAACAAGGCATTTTTGCCCACAGGACTGCCGCATACTGGATGTTTTTCCCTTTTCACACCATTCTTTGTAAACCCTAGAAATGGTTGTGCGTGAAAATCCCAGTAACTGAGCAGATTGTGAAATACTCAGACCGGCCCGTCTGGCACCAACAACCATGCCACGCTCAAAATTGCTTAAATCACCTTTCTTTCCCATTCAGACATTCAGTTTGGAGTTCAGGAGATTGTCTTGACCAGGACCACACCCCTAAATGCATTGAAGCAACTGCCATGTGATTGGTTGGTTAGATAATTGCATTAATGAGAAATTGAACAGGTGTTCCTAATAATCCTATAGGTGAGTGTACATCTGTGCACACTGATAATTCATTATTTTTACACACGATAAGCTAAATATATTGGAATTGGTGAGTGGTCTGATATTATGGCCTTGTTTTTGTCTATTTTTTCCACATTCTCATTCGCTGTTGTTCATATTTGTCAGTGTGAAAGTGCCAGTCATTTATTTGTAATCTCTGCAGCATTTTTCAACACTGATGACAAGATACTGTTCTATACTTTATTTATGTTTATTTATTTATATGGCAACCTGCTGTAAGGAACAGTGCCATACTGCTGTCAAATGGTACTGATTAAGTAAATGACTGGCACTTTCACACACAGTCAAATATTAACTATTGCCAATCAGAAAGTAAATGAGAAGATTTGAAGGTGTGCCATGGAAAAGAAATGCACTACATCAAAACAAGTAGACATGTCTTAAGGAGGCTTTCATCCCGCAGTGGATCGATAGAGGAGGAGGATATATGTGTCAGTTTTTGACAGCATTAAACTGTTGTCACCTACTGTTCCTAACTGTGACAATATAGTAAGAAAAAGCATTCCTATATTGCATTTGGAAGTTGAAAGTTTTCTTCTTTTCTTTCTTAAAATGCTGTCATCTGCGTTCCATTTCTATTTAATCCTAAATCTGTTCTTCCATGATCCTGGCTGCAGAACATGCCAGAAACCCAAAGCCACATTAAACAGCCTCCTTTCTCCCTCCGTCAGTCAACCCGTTAAATTTGCTTCACAATCGCAGCATGACACATGGCCGTTATATGAGAGAAAGTGGTTAAGAGGGGGTTTCTTTTTGTGTGTGTGTGTGTTTTTCTTCAAGAAATTAGTGAGGTAGAGGGGGAGTGGGGGGTGACTATATATAATAATATTTTATCTACAAGTTGCTGTGTCAGTAATTAGTTGAATTCTAGCACTTCCATCAAAAAGAAAAATGTTATTTTTTCCCCTGTAGTTGACACAGAGGCTTGTAGTGGGCAGGAGTATTTTGTTTCAGTCAAATGGGTTGGCATATGTAACCGCAAAATGGCACTCTGGAAATGATAACAAGGAGAGTATAATATGTGTATATATAAGCACTCGCAGCATTGATTCAGGAAGAGAACCAGAACAGAATTTGGTTCCTCAACCATGCGCAAGTGTCACACGTAACAATTACCATTTATATTAAAGATCTGATGGTAAATGTGTGCATTGGCAGATCTATTTCCATGGGATAATGAAGTGTTTGGCAGCCTTGCCATAGGAGACAATACTATATTCAGATGTTGCATGTTTGTTTTTCTCCCCACTGAACCCCTAATCCCTATAGAGAATGCATAGCAAAGAGTATTTATTTATTTATTGATTTATTTCTTAGCAGACGCCCTTATCCAGGGTGACTTACATCATATAAGTGAAATACAAAGTGCTAAAATACAGTGCACTTTAAGCATTACAAATTCCAATTTACATAATACAGTGCAATTCAAAGCATAATACATTTTACAAATTCCAATTTAAACAAGTGTATACATATATGATGTCTACACAGTCACGCACGTCACAGTCAAGGGCCAAGGGAAAGGGAGCATAGGGGAAATCAAAGTACTAGTAACGCAAGGCAAATAGTATGATAAAACATTGTAAAGTGCTATCTTACAGGAGAGTAAATGGCTAAATTACAAGTACTGTATGAAAAGATGTGTTTTGTGTAAGCGCCGGAAGGAGATCAAGGACTCTGCTGTTTTGACTTCAGTGGGAAGGTCGTTCAACCACTTAGGGCCCAGGGATGAGAAGGAGCGGCTCTGGAGGAAGGAGAGTGGAGAGGAGGCAGAGTTAGTCTTCTGGCACCGGAAGACCACAGAGGTCTGGAAGGGATGTATGGGGAGACGAGGGTCTGAAGGTAGCTTGGTGCAGTGTGGTTGAGACAGCGGTAGGTGAGGGTCAATGTCTTGAACTGCGTGCCGGTATCGGGAGCCAGTGGAGGGAGCGTAGCAGTGGAGTAGCGTGTGCGAATCGGGGGAAGAGAGAATACCAGGTGAGCCGCACAGATTTGGATGAGCTGGAGCGGGCGGGTAGTAGTTGCAGTAGTCCAGGCAGGAGAGGACCAGGGACTGGACGAGCAGCTGAGTTGAGTAGTTGGAGATGAAGGGTTGGATTTGGCGTATGTTGCTTAGGAAGAATCGGCAGGTGCGTGTCAGCGTGGTGATGTGCTGAGTGTAGGAGAGGGCAGGATCGAGGGTGACTCCTAGGTTCTGAGCAGAAGAAGAAGGAGAGAGTGTTGTAGATTCCAAGGAGATTGAGATGGAGAGATCAGCAGAAGGTGAGGAAGAGGGGGGGAAAAACGAGGAGATCCGATTTGCACTGGTTGAGGTTGAGGTGGTGCGAATGCATCCAGGCGGAGATAGCAGACAAGCAAGAAGAGATGCAAGAGGGGATAAGAGGGTCAGAAGAGGGAAAAGACAGGAAGATCTGTGCATCATTAGCGTAGAAGTGGTAGGAGAAATCATGGGATGCGATGAAGGGGCCCAGGGAGCGAGTGTAGAGAAAGAACAGGAGGGGGCCCAGCATGGAGCCTTGGGGTACGCCTTATGAGGAGAGGTTGAGGGGTGGATGAGAAACCTCGCCATGTCCCTTGGTAGGTCCGGTCACTGAGGTAGGAGGAGAAACCAGGTGAGAGCAGTCCCAGAGATTCCAAGGTCAGCGAGGCAGGAGAGGAGGATGGAGTGATCGACAGGGCCTAATGCTGCGGAGAGATCAAGGAGGATGAGGACTGAGGTGAGGGAAGCCGTCCGAGCACAGCTGAGGGAGTCACTGACTGCCAGGAGAGCCGTCTCAGTGGAGTGAGCTGTGCAGAAGCCAGCTTTGAGACAGATCGCTGCGAAGCACACAATTTTCCCGTATTACAAAACATGGCAGATAGAGCCATGTATTCTGAGCCCTTTCCAAATCTTGAGAACTGCACAGTATGATGCATCGGTGCCAAGCCAGTCACATACAACTAGCAGTATTTGCTTAAATTATTATTTTTACAACTAATGTGAGACACCTCAAAGAAGTTTCCATGCACTAATAAGCACTTTATGAGAGAGACCGGTTCCCCAATGCAGAGTTCGTAATATCCATCTCCATGACAACAGACCACGCCGGATTTGCACTTGAGACTCTATAAGACAGCTGGTAAACCACCAGGGCTGATTTGCAGGGTGGAAGCTGGTAGAAAATATGAGTATTTGAACCCTCAATTTTACGTGAGCTCTGTGATTTCTTCTGTATAAATTTAATGTGTTTCAAGCAGTCCGGTGTGTGGTCTTGGTGCAGTTTGATTGCTTAATTACAGTCACTCCTGTTTGCTTGAACCACACATCAAATGAATGCTTGGGATTGGAAACAACTTCCCCAAATAAAAGCAGTGTGAGCAAAGACCTGTGCAGGCTGTATGTGGCCAGCACTCGCTAGTGGTTGAGAGACAAGATGCCATACATTTTTACAAAGAAAAAAGAAAACAAGCTGTTTTGCAGATTTTGTTCACTTGTGTCTGTAGACTTCCAGCTTCCCAGGCATCTACTCCTGTGAATTATAAATGTGAAATGTAGATAAAGTAGTTGTGCTCTTGCTCTTTATAAATTACTTACAAGCCTTTTAAACTGACTCATTCCTCTTGGCTGTTCACTGCTCTCTTCAATTTAACTTTTTGTGTGACTGCATATGAATGGCTTGACTTTAGTCTTGTAGTTTTAGCTTTGAGAGGTTTTACTTTTGACTTGGCAAGGCTTGCCTCTCAACCTGAATGCCATGAAGGTGTGAGGAGCATCAAACAGAGAGAACCAAAGCACAAGTTAAAAACAGAAACACAGGAGTGTGCTGGCTTGTGTGTATTGGTCTAAACCTCAGAGGGAGCAATGCCACCTTAAAATGTTTTATTGAAAATGTTTTATGTGACTCACTCTGTGTTTTTGTTCAGATAGTGGATTCCAAAATATATCTTCTTTAGATGGTAAAACATTATACAGGCTATTGCTCAGAGTCTCTGACAAATTTGGGGAAATAAATCTGGAAGACTAGTAGGATAGAGCAGCATATTGGTCATAGATTGGAGCTTAACTTTTGGCAAGGCTAATAAACCATCATCCATTGATTGAAAATGAACATAGCCATGTACAGATAGAATAAAACCTGCATATAGGAGGAAGCCATCGCCTTCACAAAGTGAATGCTGTCAACTATCGCTATCTGCGATAGCTCTACAGTAAGGCTAGGATTTGGTACCCACATGCTCCAGAGCCGTGTTTACTTTTTGGGGAAAAAAAAAAGCTTGCACAAAAACCCAGGCATCTCCATTACCGCATCAGAAAACTTTTAACAGTTGCAGCATTTATTTTACAGCGTCACTTGATCTGCATTTAAATCCGAGCATCTTCGGAGTTTATAGTCTTTTTTGAATTCAGGCCCAGAGTGGGGAGCCAGGCCCCACGCTGGCAGGAGACTGCTGCCGCCAACAAGATCGAACTCTCCGTGCCAGAGCTTTTTCTGCCCTGTGGCAGCTATCTTGTGATCTTACTTGTACAAGATAGGCTTGGGAAATTCTTTCACATTTAGCAGTTGTAGATTGACGTTTGTCTGTCGCTGTCCCCTAATTTTACCCAGGACTGTGAAATGATAGCCATGACCACACACTCACTGTGAAACTTAGGCTTTGCAAACTTCTGTAACCCCATATCTCTGAGCATTCATGATTGAGTGTTTGTCTCTTATGGGAGATGTGGCCATTTATTTTTGTGTGTTGCTTTTTGTCACTGTCTTGGAGTTTACTGTTCATTTTAAAGCAGCATAGTTACTGAAGAACTGCATATTGACTGATAAGTAATAGTTCAAGGCAAGAAATAGTGCATTTAAATTTAGAAAAAGCTTTGTTTAAAAAAAAAAAAAAAAAAAATGTTTTTTGTGATGTTTAAAAGTCAAAGTCAAGAAGAGAGAATGAGAAAACAGACACTATTTTCTGCCCAGCTGTTTACAAGGCAAAATACCAAATTTCAGTAGGATCCCCTGAAGTAAACACTGTTATTTTATGACCTGGTGCTTAGGGTTTACAACCTGAAGATTGGGTTCCAACTGGAGACCCTGTGCTTTTTCCTATCGTTAAGTCATAGAGCTGTAAGCATCAAACATGCCAGCAGGCAGTTCCCGGTGTCTATCAATTGAAGAAGAGCTTTATCACTTGTCAAGTACCAAGCCACTCTGTTTTATAGACAGGGCCGAGGTACATCGTAGTCTCGTTTATATGGGCACTCAATCAATGGCTGCAGAAAGACTGGTCTTTTATCTCAGCATAGAGACTACTCTGTAGAATTTATTGCTTTTTAATGTAACCCAAGTCTGGAGAAGAACGATTTCAGCAAATGGTTTGCCAAAGCTGAAAGGTCATTGTGAACCTTCTTGTTTATTACTCAGCCTTATTTTGTCAAAATAGTTTTTCATTGTTTTAATGCAAGTCTCATCATTACTTTTGCTTGGCTTTGGGTTTTTAGTATTAAATCTTCATATTCTAAAAACATACAGACTTACAAACTGACACGAAGACAAATGGGTCAGTTGACATTTTTTACGTCTTGTAGAGAACAAACAATAAACCAAAACAAACAAACGAATAAACAAAAAACAAAAAAACACAGTATGCAGACTGATACTTATTGCACGAATCCTGACCTCAAGGATTACAATTTAAATCACCTGAGTTGGACCTGGGCCAGGGATAAAATGGGTTCAGTTAAGTACAGAACATAAGAATGTAAGAAAGTTTACAAACAAGAGGAGGCCATTCGACCCATCGTGCTTGTTTTGTACAAGTACATTTCTTCAATGTATGTGTTTTGAACAAGATATCCCCCCCCCCCTTCTCCTCAGAAATGGTCCAGTGTGAATAGTCCTCTCTTCCTGCCGCTCATCCCACCCCGCTCCCCTGGCTTCACCGCAGTGGTCCTCACCTATGACCGCATCGAGAGCCTCTTCCGGGTCATCACCGAAATCTCCAAGGTTCCCAGCCTGGCCAAACTGCTGGTGGTGTGGAACAACCAGAACAAGAGTCCTCCTGAAGGTGAGTTGGACAGTGCGGTCGGAGAGAGGATCATCAACAAAAAAGGTCTAAGAGAATGTATAGCATTCTTAGCCATTTCATGAAACCCCATGAATGCTGTAGAAAATGTAGAAGGAAATGTTGTGAATAACTTGAAAATGTTGACTACAATGTTGACTACAATGATGCAAATGGGACGTTTTGTGTGCAGCAAAGGATCCTGTTGTCTCAGATGATGCAAGTGTAGTTTGTGTTAGTGTTTATGATAGTAAATACTGCAACAGCTGATGCACATTCCAGCCAATGCAAGTTAGTTTAATATTTTCACTGCTTCATTCATTCCCAGATACACTCAGATTTCCTGCTGCGAAATAACATTCACGTAATGTAAGAAATCGCACTTTGAATTTCAGATAAAACTGCATTTCAATGCTCTCGGTATTTAGACTTTTTGGTATCAAGTAGGTTTTTGCCAGAAGCAGCATGACTTCCAGAAAGCTGTATGGAGGAGAGCATTGAAAGTCATGAAGCAGTACAGGTTTATTTCATCTGCTTATTTTTCAGCGCAGGGAAAAATGTCCCCTTTCTTCTTTTGTTACAACCATAAATAACACAATTTCACATTTATTTTTATTTTGTTCCCCACCCGAAGCTTTCTTGAAATAATTTATAGCCAATTAAAAATGGGTCAAGCCAAGTCAAGTATTAATCATTGTTTACTGCACCTCTGGCCCTAACGATCCTGCTTAACAAGGTTATTAAGTATGCGGTTGTTTATGGAGCTCTTTGATTGACAGGCCGGTGTAAAAGGAGTGCAGAAAGGAATTAAATGTATCCTCTCCATAGATTTCTAGTAATGCAATTATGAGTAGGAGTACTTTGAAGTTGCCTAATGGCCCACTGTTCCCTTTGATTAAAGATGTCAGGCTAGACCTGCAGTAGTAGCACGGAACCATTAGAATTTAATAAGGGCTTTTCACAAGTCACACAAGTTTATTGTGGCACTCTGTCCTACTTCTCCAGTTGTGTTTTGAGGAAACCTACAGATTTTATTTTTTTGGGGGGTTTGGTTAAATCTTTAATATAAGACTCTGGTATTCTATCCTGGGCCTACACCCTTTGAAAGTCGGCTTGTGTTTCTCCATTCCTCTTCAGGAGAGACTGAGCACAACGGAGAGACTGTGTGTATTTTGCCATGACATTGTTTATAGAGAACTCTGGAGCTTCATACAGACAAAAGTGCCGCCTAGCCAAACTGTCTCATCACTTTGTCCTCAGCCGTAACCACCAGTCTGCTGTGGCTGGCTCTGTCTGTCAGGCTGCCGTGCGCCAGATGAAAGGTTTTGTTTCCTGGGCTGGATCGTAAATGCCTATCCTCTTTGGCATTCAAATCGAGCGTTCCCCTCAGCCTGTTTGAGCATTTCCCTTCCCATTTAGCCGTTGTTAAACAGAATTGCAGTGGAGGTACTGAAACCCTGGCTCATAAAAGTAATTGCAAAGGGATTTTCTGTATTGAGTTCTTCAGGGAGGGATTTCACTTTTCTTTGCTTTCATCTTGGAAAATTAAGTTGTTCTGTGAGTTGATTTTGTCAGTTTTTGTTGTTGTTGTTTTTTTAGACACCAAGGGGATGCCAGCAATGAACCTGAGAGGCAGTACTTTGCTGCTCAACCAGGAATTAGTTAATGTCTCTTGTGATGAGATTTAGATCCAATATTTTGCCTCAGGAGAAGAAAAAGGCAATATATTACTATTCTTCTTCTTCTCCCTGATAGATAATGTATTAAACATCACTTAACTGACCTCTTGCTAAATTATCAATCTTCATGATTAACAATAAATGTCAGCAAAAGCAGTTTTTGAATGTTAGAAATTGCTGTGTAGTAGAAATGCATAAACCTTGTCCGATACAAGTATGGCTTCCTTCCACTTGCTGCAGAAAACAAGCTTCCCCGTTGGTCATTGTGGACCTCCTAATGGTAACAGGCGAAAATAAGGGGAATGGCATGTAATACTGTGTGTCCTTCATGGATTGCGGCTTCTCTCCTAGAATCCCAGTGGCCGAAGATCACAGTGCCTCTGAAGGTAGTCCGGACGAAGGAGAACAAGTTGAGCAATCGGTTCTTCCCGTACGACGAGATCGAGACAGAGGCGGTGCTGGCCATTGATGATGACATCATCATGCTGACCTCAGACGAGCTGCAGTTTGGTTATGAGGTGAGCGAAAGAAAGCTCTGGTCTTAAAAGCCCTCAGGTCTGCTGTGCCACCAAGTCTTTTTCTACTTGCCGTTTCTTTCTTCATTGCAACAAACTTCCTCCTTACTTGGAACTAGTCACCACACACGAGGCACGATAAATGAGATATGGGTGATTTATGTTTGCTAAGAGCGAGCTGATAAAAAGCTGCAAAATATAGTCCAGACCCACACTGCATGAGTCATAGTTTCAAGTGCACCTCTTGTTCATATGTCATTTAATTATTGCCTTTTTTGGTTACAGTTTGTTAATAAATTAACTGTGATGCACCCCTTCTTCCCAGTTGTGTTGAAATAAACCTGTAGTGTTTGTTTTGCATGAGGCACATGTATTGTCATCAAGTTGCTACAGAGTACTTCACACAGTAAAGAACACTAAATATTTATTTTGTGTGTAACCAAATAGCATGATTCTTTTTTATTTTATTTTTTTCATACATATATATTTATTTTCCTTTGGTGAAAATGAGGGCACTTAGACTCTTAGACTCCACACTGCTCTCTGTACTTCACCTCAAACAATATTGCTGATGGATATATAAATGGCATCCACATATCTTAAAGGCTTCGGCCTTGTCACTCTGTTCCAGAAAAGATTCCTTGAGGAGTCTGCATTGGGTAATTGGTTTGATGTTTGGGGAATGATGACAAGCTAACTTGACATTGTCCATGGCTGAAAGATTAACTAGGTATCACCTGGAGGCATTTAAGCCCGATTGAGACAATTTTGAACAATTTAGGATAATAGGCCTGAACTCAATTGGGAGCTGGCGAGGACTCCTTGAAAAACAGCAGGCTCTGGATTTTCTATTGTGTGAGCTACCAGGAGTGCCTCTCTGAGGCAAAGGGGGTTGAGGATCGATTCATCATCTGCCAATGAAACAGTCTTTCCCTGGACTGCACCCCAAACGAGCAGTCGCACACTGGGTTGAGCTTACTGAGAGCGTGAGATTTCTGGGGTTTAAAAGTGTCGTATTGAGCCTCCCTAATTGTCCAGGTCTCTCTCAACTCGTTGCTAATCAGCATTTCCTGCTGGCTACCTGGGCAGGGACCTGGCAACAAGATGAGATGCATTAGCAACATTTGATGATACCAAAACGTATAGAAAATAAAAAATAATTGGCGATTCCATTTATTATTTTAATTGCTATCTTTGTTGTATCGTAGCAACAGATCCCTTCCAGTAGTGCTACATACACATTGCACACAGAGGTCTGTTTCATGACAGCACATCAATCACTTTAAACATCAACACAGACTTGATGGTGTTCATTTAAATGGCTTCAAGCGTGACGGTGATAGTGAATGCTGTATAAACACAAGGATTTCTTTTAGCCTGCATTGTTGTTGTTTTTTCCCCTCTTCCCCCCTTCCCCTCTCCTCTCTTTGCGGGTGATGACATCTCGTTTTAATTCTTATTCCAACGTTAATAACTTTTTTTTGTATGTTTCCTGGCATGTGCTTAAATTTGACCTGAGTCTCTTGTAAGTCTTTCCTGTTTCTGTGGTTTGTCTCAATGCACAGCTTTTGTCATTCTCTGAGCCTCAGATCCAGTCAGACCTGTCAGTCACATTCCACTGGCTTTGGTACATTTCACTGCCAGATGAGCCCTGTAAACTGGTAACTGACAGGATTAGGAAAAAACTGAAAAAAAAATACATTCCCCAATAAGAGAGAGACAAATCTTCGTGGAACAGATCTTCAAAACTGTGGCACTGATCAGTTTCACCACTTGAAGGACTGTTGGAAAATGTTCGAGAAATACACGCCAGGAAAACCTAAGCATATGAGCTTAATGAGCTGAAATGTTACTAGGCAATTTAAATTATGGCTTTGTTAGATCTCTGAAAGCTTCAAATAGCTGAAACATTTGTTATAATTGTATTATGTTCCCAAAAATCACAAACATAATTTATTTTCCTGGGCTGATGTGACTTCTGAATGAGAGTTGATCTGTGTTGATCCATTGAGGTCTGTCTGTCTGTCTGTCTTCAGGTGTGGCGGGAGTTTCCTGATAGGCTGGTGGGTTACCCAGGTCGGCTGCACCTTTGGGACCATGAGATGGGCAAGTGGAAATATGAGTCTGAGTGGACCAATGAGGTCTCCATGGTGCTGACTGGAGCTGCCTTTTATCATAAGGTACTGGAGCTGGACAGCACTAGCTTCACTCTGTGTACAGAATATATTAATTTATACACGCATACTCGTGTTCTTCTGCGCTTCCATCAGCAAAGCGGAACCATTTCTGAAATGACGTGCAGAGAAATCCTATTCAAAATATAATTTGTTGTTTACTTAATAACCAGCGCTGGACGGATCGACTCCATATGACATTGAACTCCATACTGAGTTCATCCCTGTTCTATTAATGAAGTTGAATCATTCACAATGTGTTTTTTATTTTACTTTATTTTCTGTCAAGGCAGGTTAAATGTGTGTTTATGTTGCTAAGATAGGCTTTTTTGTTTTACTAAAATGGTTTTGACAATGTGGCTACTGGTTAGGTTGCTTAAGTTCATTATATATTACAAAATAGGATGTTGTGTTTCAGCAGCTTTTCAGTATTTGAGAATTATATGCATTCCTGCTAAATCTAGTCTAACTCACATATATTCTATAACGTTTTGGTCCTGGTGTTGAATTTTCTGCCTTTTTTTCCTTCTTCTTACAAATATGCTAAATTGAATGTTGTGTATAACCATTCTCTTTTTTCTTCCCAGTACTTCAACTACCTGTACACATACAAGATGCCCGGTGATATCAAAAACTGGGTTGATGCCCATATGAACTGTGAAGACATTGCCATGAATTTCCTGGTGGCTAACATCACTGGCAAAGCTCCCATTAAGGTAAAGCAGTGCAGAACAAAATGTAGAGGTGACAGGGAAGACCAGCCATGAAAAGTTATGGCAAAAACAAATGCAGCACTTTTGTAAATGACGTGTGTATGTGCGTCTGCACAGAAGATTTTGTGCACTTTCTTTTGTGTTATAAGTAAAGTGTACAAATACTTACTGGAACCACCCTAAAAAGATGGTAAAATGTAGAGTGCAAATTATAAATCTCTAAACAAATGTTAGGATTCACTGTTATGTACAAAACCAAATAACTAGCATTTATCATTGAACTTTTTGCTGTTCCCATGGTTAGTGTAAATACTCGTTGATTTCCATAGCTGTTTGGGGCATTTAGGGAGTTGCAAGTATTCTATATAATTAATTTCAGTAAACAGAAGTTTTTCAATAACATTTTATGTGTAAATTTAGTGCACACGTTTGCGGTGCTTCACAACCACGAGAAACAATTTTAATTCCTTATAGTACATAAAATGGGCAGGGCATCGCTTTGGCAGTAGGAAAGCAAATATTTTGACAGCCTGCTTTTGATTTCCCACAGTGTGCCTTCTCAGATGTTTTTCCGGCCAATTGACTCGTGTGTAGTTTTATTCTGGAGTGCTCTTACCTGGTCTCCTGACGTGATCTTCTTCACAAAACCAAGTGGCACAGGCCGAAGCGCTCTCCTCCATTCCCGTCTAAACTACTAGAGTGATGTCCCTCTCAGAGGAATGTTTGCCTAAGCACATCGGGACACTCCTGGGAGTCACACCCCCCCTCAAAAACAGCCCCTTTCCCACTTCCCTGATCCTTTAATCTGGCGCGCCTCTTGCCATTAATGAGCCGGAGGGAGGAGTGGGAAGCTGTAATTCATCCCCTTTATAAGCGCACTGGAGTGGACTGTTTACACAGGGCATGCTGGCACTGACAAAACTCTCATTAAAGCAGAATTAAACAGCCTGTCATCGCCCCTTCTCCCCTCCCTTGACTCCCCCCTTCTAGGTCTGGCCCTCGCCCACAAGACTCCAATAAGTCCCTTTTGTTTTAATTGCAATTATATATAAAAAAAAATACAATAAATCACACAACCAAAACAGCCAACCTTCTTTCTTTGCGATTGCTTTAAAAACTGTACAATGATTTGTTTCTTTAGGTGTAATTATGTGTGGTGACATGGAAGTTAATTTCTGTATTTTTTTATTTTATTTTATTGGCACTATGTGACCTCAAAACAATTCCCTCTCCCTCAGGCAAAGCTGTTACTAGCCTTTATACGTTACACTAGCCTAAATAGCCTTTATTGAAGGACAGCGGTGTTCTGATCTGAGTTTTGCAGTTTTTGTATCTTTTGCCCTCAGACTTTCTGCCCAGCTCCTTCAAACTAGTGCAATTTGTACAAAAGCCATTGAAGATCTCCTGTTTTGCGTAGTCATCTGTGTGAGAGATGAATGGATGGATGTGTCCAATGGTAAATTACATAAAGGCTGTGTTATCCTGTATAAATACCAGTGGGCTTCTCCTCTCTTTCAGGTGACCCCTCGGAAAAAGTTCAAGTGCCCTGAGTGCACAGCTATCGACGGGCTGTCCCTGGACCAGACACACATGGTGGAGAGGTGAGAGGCTCCTGGTTAGCTGTGCTTTCATGTGCCAGACTCGAGAGCGTGTGAGTCCTGAATGGCAGCCCTTGCCTTGAACTCCCCAGCAGTGCTTTAATCCCACAGAGATCTGGCTGCACCAAGGCCTTGGCCAGCC
Source organism: Amia ocellicauda (assembly GCF_036373705.1). NCBI lineage: Eukaryota > Metazoa > Chordata > Actinopteri > Amiiformes > Amiidae > Amia > Amia ocellicauda. The sequence goes on along the minus strand of NC_089853.1, from coordinate 9,973,471 downwards.
TTGTGCGGCATCTGAAAGCCATTGTGCAGTTGCTAGCAATCAGCGGCCTGTGCCCATGAGTAAGTCGATGCCCGCTGCCTCCTCCTGGAGCCAGGTCGCTGTCTTGTCTGTTGGCGCTCGTCTGTCTGTCAATTGGAAAGCTTGCCCACTACAAGTTACTATAACTTTTAAGTGAAAAATATTACTTAAAATGTAAGTTTTTCAGTTTGTTAGATTAACTATGCAGCAGTCTAGTATCAGCTTTGCTTAGAATAGTTTGCATTAGTCTAACCAGCATCCGGAAAACCTTGAGACGTGGATCCAATGAAAGCACGACATCCTCGTACCTTTAGTGCCATCGTCCAACCGGCACACTGCATCTCAAAACACACTATGCGCTACAAGCTCTGCCCATTTTTGGCCGTGTGATGATTGCGTGCTCGCTCCATTCTCCTCTCCTAAGCCTCATCCTTACCTGTTTGATGCTCTTGCTGATCTCTGTCTTTACCTTGAAAGTGAACACTGAAGAATTCCTCTCCTGGTTGTGAAGCTCTGTTATCTTACACCGAAACGAGCAATGGTGGGGACCGATCGCACTTCCCTGCTGCAGCTGCTGCTCTCTCCCTTTCTATTTCCTGCTGTAAAAGCTGAGATGGATGGGAATGTCTGGAATTCGGCAGAATCTGACCTGACCTCCAGTAGCTATCAAATGTTCAGAGCTGCTCCACTTTAAGTGGGAAGAGACCATTCTTCTTTTTTTTATTAGAAATGATAAGGGCCATGTATTTTCGTGAAGAACCTACAGGCTTTTAAATCCTTTTTGCCAGGTTCTGCTCAACACAATCCCCCACTGCACTGAAAGTAGCTCTGACCTTGTGTTAATTACTCTTTATCTAGAATTACCTGTTAAAGAGAATAATTTGATCAAGTTCCTTCTTCGGCCCAATTCATTATTTTCTCAGTTCAGTATTTTTTCATGGTCTCTAAAGCATGTATTGAATCCTGTTGAAAATCATGTTGATTTTCTACATTTTAATGACTCTTAAAGACCATTAAATATTACATTTTAATTTTAAAAAGCTGAATTTTAACAATGTTGAACAATGACAAAACAGATCTAATATATTTGTGCACTTTGCTTTTAATTTGTTTTTAATGGCATTTGTGACAAGTGTTTTCTGTCGCACCATTGGTGTGCTGATTGTGTGAGCCTTGCATTGACCGCCGTGCTCTCTCCACAGGTCCGAGTGCATTAACAAGTTTGCCTCTGTGTTCGGAACGATGCCCCTGAAGGTGGTGGAGCATCGGGCCGATCCTGTCCTCTACAAGGACGACTTCCCGGAGAAACTCAAGAGCTTTCCCAACATAGGGAGCCTATGAGAGGCAGGGCGGAGTGGGGGACACCAAACCTCTTCTGTATCTTGGGGAGGACACCCCAGCCTTTTCAAATGCAAATACCACCGTTCCAACTCAAAGAGGCCCGGCTTCATATCAGCTTACCTGGGCAAGACAGATGGGCTGGCTTTCAAATTTCAAAGACTATAGGAGGGGGAGGGGGGGGGGAGGGGGTCAGAGAAGGGGCAACTTTAAGTTATTTTTGCTTGAAGGTTCCAAAGGAAATTCTCATATAAGCTTTTATGTTGAAGAACCAGATCCAATCCATGATTGACTCTCAAAGCCACGCTGGCATTGGTCTTCCTAATTAGGGGGACGTGCTTGATGTGAACAAAGAATGCACTGTACTGGACCAGGTGCCCATGTTTGATGATGGGGGGGGGGGGGGGGCTTTAAATGTGGATCTACCAATCCTCTAGAACTGGGCCCAATGGACCTCACAAGAGTTTTTCTCACCCGGCTGGTGCTGACAGATCGTTGTTTTGATTCTGGAACAGTGAAGGGCAAAGCAGGGTCAACGACTCAGTGAATTTGGAAGCAGTTCAACATGTGATCTCCTAAAACTCGATGGAAGGATCACGTTCCAAATTTATAATGACTGCACCCCGTTTTTGAAATGCGTACATTTCTTTTAGAAACTCGCAACAAGTCTGACACACACAGTTGTAGAGTACACGAGTTAATGTTTAGAGAGTTTCGTGACTTGAAGCCTTTTTACTATAATTTTACCTTTTTACTGTGTCATTACATAGTGTCATTTGGCAGTGCGTTCACTGGACTCCAAGTAAACCCTTTCCCCGTGTAAAAATTGAAGCACTTCCCATGTTCACTGGTGAGCACCCCTCTGCCTGTATCAATAGTGGCTAGTTCAGCAGTAGTGACATGTACTGTTGTTCATTTTTCTAAAGAACAGAGTCCTGTTCCTGGTGGTCTAGTGAACACAATCTTTCTAACTGTACTGTGAAGCATTTCAGTTGTTAACTGTTGAAAGTAAATAACAAGCATTAACCGTTTTGTTGTACGAGGTAGATGAAAATCTGACTCTTCACAACTGGACCACATACACTAAAGCCCTTGTCGTTGTTAAAATGTTTTATTAAACTCTCACACACACCAGCTTTTAGAGCTTATGTAAAAGGGTTAATTGCATTGTAGCCCAATAAAGTTGGAATCAAGAATCGGGGAAAAAAAAAAAAAAAAAAAAAAGAGAAGCTAAAAAAAATACATTTAAAATTGATCCTCACTTAACTGTAATCTGTTAGATACTTACAGCCTACATTGCTTCAAATGTCCTTTGCCTTTTTAACGTCTTTCAGGTTTGGTGTGAGAAGAGGTGTATCTCCATACTTTGGTCAGTTGTCTGCAGGAACACAAATGTTTCTGCTGATCTACTTTTTTGTGCGGAAAGTAACCATAGAGTTTGTTTCCATTGGATAACTAGGACCTGCTCACAGGTAAAAATAAAATCTTTACTGACCAGACTGCTGGCAAATATGCGGCATTGCTTTCTAAAGTTGTACGTAAAAGAAAAAAGACAGGTGTAAATGAAAAGCCTGGCGCTAGAATTTGGGAGCACCCACAGAAAGCAGCTTGCTATTGCAAACTTCTCATGAAGCTTAATGGCTTCCTTTAGCTTTATAGTTTACAAATAGGGGAAAGTCATACTTTCTGTCCTTAACATTCATGTGTTTTTTTTCTGTTTAGCATTTCAGTGCCTGCTTGTCTTCCATCATGTGTGTAAACTGTAAGGCACATTTTTTTGTTTTTCTTTCCAGCTGGAATTTTACATGTCTGTTTTTTTTGTTTTTTGTAATTAGTTTTTTTAATGTATATACATAAAAAAGATGTCAATATTGTGTCTCTAATTATGTCTCTAAAAACAAACTTATGGTATTGCAAATAATAAATAATTCTGTGTGAAACTTATTCTCTGCAGAAGTCACATGATGAAGGTCAGCAGGCAGAAGTGACTCACGCGCTTGACGGATACAAGCGAGGACTATATGAATGAGTGCTCAAGAAATCTAATAAAGCCCACCACCACATGGCTGTATATACCTTGGCTTATTATGTAATATACCACAATATACTCTGATCTTTCGAGTGCAATGGCAATATTTGTAAGCTATGGTCTCACTTACTCCCTCTGATAGTAAAATCTTTGTGAAAGGAATGAAGGAAGCTGAGGGCCAAGGCATACATCATTTCAGGCTTAGCCTACTGATGCCCAACATTTTCAGGTCAGGCTGACTCACCCTTGGAGTGTGGCGTCATTGTGTTGCACAATAAGGAGAAGCGCGCTCGACTGTGTATTCCCATTCATCTTATCTGTATTGGCTTAGAAAAGTAATCATCTGGTGGGGAAAGGCAAAGAGCAGCCTCCAGTTCCTGGACCTGTGTGATAAAAAAAAATAGATTTCTTTAAAAAAGAGTTTGAGTTGGGGGTGGGCAAAGCAAGACTTTCCTTTGCAGTCTTGAAAAACTGAACTTTTCCATTTTTCTACATCCTCTCATGTTGCTGATTTGAATATAGGAGGAGGCTCAGTGATGTCATCAAACAGTTTGTTCAATATCCTGATGTGGTGTTCTGTCTAAGAGATGGTTGATTGGTGGATAACAAATCTGAGGTTTCTACAGGTTGTGCTGATCTGGATTCTTTGCAGTGAAGTGTGTGAGTACAGCTTTCAAGTGTTTAGATTCTCTCACTCTCGATCCTTTGAATACTTTTTGCATATCAATAGTTTATAAGTCATTCAAGACTTTGCTTTCAAAGGCAAGATTATTGTGTGGTTTTTGCCTGGTTCCATCGCTGCAGCAGACATTTCTATTTTTGTGCAGAATTGTTATTCTAATTTGTTTTAATATTTCATCTACCAACCCCCCAATAACAAAATCTGCAATACAACATAATTAATGTGAACATCAGGGTGACAATGCAAGGAGAAATGTAACAGCCTAAAGGCTTGAACAATCAACCTGTCTAAACTAGGCCTCAACTGGACATTCCTCTCCACAGATGTTGTACAATCTTGTTTACAAGAAGGAGTGAAACACATAGCAGGCGTGTGTTCATGTCAGCATTGAGGTACTCCTGAAAAGGGCTAATTTCCTGTCGGCCAGGAATGTGTACAGCCAAAGCTAACTATACTCGCTTTTCCCCTTTCAAGACGTGTTTAGAAAAATTCCAGAAAATTGCCAACTTTACATCGTTGAAGGTGGCACAAGCTGGAGTCTTGCTACCATATGATTTTTTACATTTGAAGACCAGAGTAACTTTCATTTTTGAATAAGTACATGGAGTAACATGGGAGGTTGTGTATGAGCAGACAAGGAGGCCGTGCTTGTTCTTTGCAGTAGTGAAGTTACTAATTCTGCGCATTGTAACATCTTGACAATGCTGCTGAGCCACGGTGGCAATTCTACTCACACGACGACAGCATTTTTTAGTTTTTAGAGGGAACACAGGGTTAAAGTTGAGGAGGTGTCCACTTAATTTGGGTCCTCCCATATAAGCCAACTGCAATCATCATCCAGTCAGCCCTCCTCCTCCTCCAGCTTTTAACCACATCATCTCTGATCGGACCCTTTGTAAGCGGCAGGCAATTTTCAGCACCGCTGTTCAATGTCGGCTGTCACCTGTTGTTAATATGCGCTCTGTAATCCACCCTGTACAATGTCAGCAGTTCAAAAGGGCGCTGTTAGTATTTTTGTCGACTTCAATTAGCGTGAGATTCTTGGAGGCTCTCCGATCTCATTTCAGCCCTCACTTCTTCCAAAGCAAATACAACCAGAAGGGTTCCGTTTTGACCATTGGGAGAGGCACATTCACTGATTTTAAAATAAAACTTAAATGATATTTTATTTAATTTTTTATTGATGACGGTACATTTAAAAACACTTGCAAAAATTTAAAATAAAATGACAATACAAGAACAGAGGGAAATCTTTCTGTGCATCTCACTAAACACTTTTAAGATCAGATCTTTGCTATAGCTGTAGGGCAAAGTTAAAGCCACAGAATTGGGCAGTTTTATGAGAGATGTTTTTTTATCAACATGGTAAAGGGTAGTGAATTAGTGGTCTGAGAATCTCTTTCTGCATTTTCATAAACTGAACTAAAATAAAAATAGTTCCGACCACTCAGTGGGAACTGTTTTTAAGAAATGTAACTCCCACGCAAAATCAGTGGGAATTTTTTGCTTCCACTCGCCCACCGCGGATCGTTTTACATAAATATTGCATGTTTGCCGCCTTTTTTCTCTTCATATGTTATGAAGAACTATACAAAGGACCCAATGCAGGAGAGAAGTTCTATTTTAGGAGTCTGAAGACGTGAAATTAAAGAGGTTTAACTGAGCTGAGCGATTTGCTGAAGAGAAGTATCTGTGCAACAAAAACTTCCCTGCTTTACATGTCCCTGTTCATCTGTTCTAAACAGAAATGTTGCCAGAAGGAAGATTTTGTTTCACACAAATGTGCTTTACTTTGCATAGAACACAACCTTCAGAGTCCCCTTTATTCTGTAAAGATCTGGTCTTAATGTAAGTAAAATTGCAATTGCTAAAACCTTTTGTAAGTGCAATAACTTATTGCTAACACACACACACACACACACACACACACACACACACACACACACACACACACACATATAACATGAACAAGATTAAAAGTATCAATATAATTTTAAAAGCAGTACAATATTGCTTAAAGCTGTCAAAACCTTAAAAAAAAAAGTTTATTTTCAAAGCATTGTATATGGCAGCCAACAAACTGAACAAATGAAACAAAATAACCTTACATTTCTCATAAAGATACAATACTTTACAACAAGTTAGTTAAATTTTTCAAGGGTCTTTTTTTTTTTAACACTGGAAATCAATAAATTTACAAAAAAAAATCCACGCGCGCACACAAACAAGGAAATAAAACCCCAAAAAAACGAATTATACTATTATATTAATTTGGAAATTATATTGCCTTGCTTCAGTAGTATTAGAAATGGTAGAGGAAAGCAGGGGGGGTAAGGTGGGGATGGTAGACAAGGCACAGATGTGAATATTCCTATTGAAAGCTTTTTGGCTAAAGTGTAATCCCAAAACACAGCACCCCCCAAAGTCTGGGAGGGCTGCCTCATCCCCTGAGACCAAAGGGGGTAAAAGTAGGGGTTTTGGGGGGCAGTCAGCCCATTGTCTGCCTTAATTTAGATTGTTTTAGTTTTTTAATGGAAGTGTTCAGGGGTGAGAAATTATATATATACAAAACAGGGTTAGCAAGCAAATACTTCACTCCATTAGGTGACACCACAACTGAATGTGTCAATACTGAACTCCAAATCATCAGGAGTGCGGAGCAGGCCTCCTGTCTGGATTGGACAACATTCCTGTTGCAATCTGTGTAAGAGACTTGCAAGGCCAAGTCTTTAGCCCAAACTGCCTATTTTTCCTTTCAATGCCACACTTGATTTAGATGTGCTGTATCGATGAGATTAATGGAGAGAGTGATTTTAGGGAATTTTATTGCATCAGAAGAGGAATACAATTTTAAGCTCAGTTTAACTATATGCAAGAATCTATAAAATGTCTAAGTCAACCCAGTCTAAGTCAAACATAGTCTAATTACTGTATGCACCTAATCTCAAGTGTGTGAGAGAGAATGTATCCTCCTTTTAAAATGTAAAGTTTTAAATGTCTTCATTTTTAAAAACAACAGGATTTCTGATTATATAGACAAATTAAATAATATGAAATGCTGAAGGTTAAACTTGCAGGAATTTTATCTATGTCTTGCAGCTAACAGACACTCATTGCTGTGAAGATGAGCCGCTGTGCAGCAGAGCACTTGGTTACCGTACCTATTTTCTGCTCTTTCCGTTTGGTCACAGAATCCATTTGCACAGATGGCTCCGTGTTAATTAAAAATCCTATTTGAATCCGAGGTTATCCGTAATGCACTGCAGCGGATCCCAGCTTTCGATTGCGTTTTTGCACCCTGGGGTTGTGTGGAGCTGGCGGGCATGACGATTCTTTGAAAGAGGAGCTATGACAGCTGATGGTAAGCATGTGCAATGGTTGTTTGTTTTGTATTTAACTCATTGCAGCTGCATGGACTGTCCTTTTCCCAGGACACTGGATCGCAGTGGCTGTCTAACCCATATGGCCTTTCTTAGCAGAGAGCATAAGCACAAAGGCAATTTTCCCAAAACTACTGCGCAGATTTCAGATGCAAGGAGACAAGTATCTACATACAGTTTAGAGCCATTTCTTAAGGCTATGGCTCTGATGCAATATTTGTTCCTTTTATGGTGAATGGAACAAACAGCCCAAATAGCCTTGTCAACACTGGTCATAAACTGCATAATGTTTATTATTTTGTAACCAGGAATGAACATTACAACAGGTTTCTGGTTACACTACATCATGGTTCTGGTCAGCTTGCTTTGGGAACAGTTTGATCCTAAACTTTCCTTCAGGGAACTTCATTTTCAAAGGCAGCCAAGGACTTTTCCTCATCCTTATAGGGAAATTTTATTTTTCTGTATTTAAAAAATATTGATTATTTATTTTGCACTTTTGCAGCTGACAGTGAGTAGCACTTGTAGTTTCTGAATGTCCCTTTAAAGTTCCCATTTATGCTTTGCTTAAATTTCCCTGTAGCTAATGCTGAAGGAGCAGCAGATCTGTGTAGCTGGTGCTGTAGCATTTAGAGCTGCACCTTCATTGAGTGAAGAGAACAAGGAGCAGTCGGCAGGAAAGAATTATCATATGTTAGCGTTATTAATATGGAGAGAGAGGAAGCAATTTCAGCCCTGTGGGGAATTATGTGGATTACGTAAATTACATTGTTAAATACAGGAAAATCCTCTGTTGGGATATATGGGGAAAAAGGTCAATTGACCTAGAATCCTTTGAATTTCAAAAAATCTACTCAGTAAATGCATTTTCTCAAATGAAATCTGTTGCAGGTTTAAAAAACACTTTTTCATCTTACTTCATTCATTCGTTGTTTCTTTGCATTTGCAACACTGGCAAATGTTAATTTCCTCTAACTTATATATCAGAAATGGGTGGATCAAGGCCGATTTTAGACTGTGACCAAAGAACAATACTTTTATTGAAATATGCCAAACTTGCTGCATTTGTACATTATGGAAAGCAGAGAAAAGACCATTGGCTTCATGCCTTCATACTGTTTTCCCTCTCTGGAATAGGGACCCTTGATTATAAGTTCACAATGAACAAATGAACAATTCCTTTTCTTTTTTAAAGAGCTATTGTTCCTTTAGATTCCATTTGGGATTTCAGGGAGATCTCGAATAGAAAGCAAATAATGTGTTTTTTATTTGTAAATTTGGAATCACTTTCCAAGGAGCTGTGTATCAGATGCAGTTTCAAATTTAAACCGGATTTGAAAAAAAAAAAAAAAAAGATCCATTATCTTAATCTGACCCCCACCTCCAACCATCACCACCTCTAAAATTGTATAACCCAAGTCCAGCGCCAGCAGTATGGTACAGCCAGTGCAGGTTCGGGTCACCTTGTGTCCATGCCGAGTCCTGAAGTGGTCTGGCTGACGGGTAGGCCTTGTTCTGCACAATGCACTTTTTTCTGGACTGAAACCGAGCACAGACAACAGGGTGCCAAGGAAAGCCCTCGAGCAAGTGGGTGTTAGGGGGGGGAAACCAGATCCTTCATCTGGCACAGCAGAGGTTTTTCTTGAAATGGTTTTGTGAGGGCAGTTGCCAGGAATTAAATGAAGCTTGGCTCAAAATTCAGTCTGAACCTCCGACTCCTTTGCCACCCTTAATTTTCCCCTGGCTTGAGCTGCAGGTGTCCCTGACTCCTCTCTCTGCTTGGATCATGTACAGCTTTACATGGAGATTCGTCCCCCTCTGGGTTTTCTGCTGTGCTTTCACACCTTTACTTTTATTTTTAATATAATTTTAAGGGCATGAACTTGCCGTTCAAGAAGAAAAATTAATGCAAGTCTGGATTATAACATTTCTCTTTAGCCAGCAGGCCATGAAGTGATTTTCAGGTGTTGCGAAGGTTTCTCGTGGTAGCTTAACAGTAAAAAGCATATTCCTTAGCAGATTAACATGTGGTTTAACACAAGAGGCCAATATAAGAGCAATCCTTTCACCCCAAATAAGATGGTTCGATGTGATCGGTTATCTATCATATGTCTCAGTTTTAATGTAACTTTAACTTTAATGTAGCTTTAATGTTGTGCACCCCATGAAAAGGTATAGACTGATTGGTACAGTATGTTTTTATAAATTAATTCCCATGAAAATCACTCCATGTTTTTTCTTGTTATGGTTTTTCTCCTACAGACAAAGTTTACTTATTATTGAGATGGGAAAGTCTTCAGTGGAAACTGCCCAACTCCATCACTGTCCGTTTAGGCACAGGAGTTTGAAATATCGTGATTTGTAAACTTTAAAATCTTGATGTTGCAGAACAAAACCTGGAGTCGTCTTTCATACCCCAGCAGACTAATATGAGCACACATTTCTTTTAAAAGCAGAAATGAATTATTGCATGACCATTTTACAAGCACTGTTGGGGGTGCGGTGGGGTGGGGGGGTGACGAGGGGAGGAGCAGTTGGAAAAATTGTTTGCTTTTTCTCTGCGGTGAGGATGTTGAGAGACGCACTAGAAGTATGAAAAAACGGCCATTTCTTAGGGGTTGTCGATGATGGACTCTAGAAATGAAGCTAAACCAGGCTTTTGGGATTGGTTTCAAGGTTGCTACTCTGTGTTATTCCTGGCCGCTGGGCACTGCGGGAGAGGGGACGCAGTTTTCCTGTAACCTGAGGCTGGGGAAGGGGTTCCTTTGAGGCCCTGCTGAGCAGGGCTGGAAGAGTTACCTGTGGAAATGGCTGGGGAGGAAATAGCATGTCCACTTTAAATCAATGCCAATCTCTCACCTCACTCCTGAAACAGCAGAGGCCTGTCTGGCGCTCCCAGGCCCTGCCGCCCTCGAAGCAGCAGGCCTGCTGTGTTTCGCCAGTTCCTCGTGAATTTGGAAAGCGCTCCTAAAGCTGTCATAGAGCAGCAGAGAGTGTCTGCAGGGAAGTATGGAGAGCGCACGGACCGGCAGGCACTGTGAAAGCCGGCAACAACTTAAAGGATGCAAAGAGAAAATTCTCCTGCCGACCCCTGGAAAATAGTTTTGGAGTCGTTTACTAAGATAGGTCGAAGATAAACTAAAATCCTGGCAATACATTCTTGTTATTTTATAGATGTTTACAAGTATACAAAACCCTTAAAAAGGGGTAGAGCCTCCATTGTTTAGGTTATGTGTAGCCATTTAATTATGCTTTGATGTTTCAAAGTTGTGTTTTCCTTTGATTGGTTTTCTTGTGTTTGATTGCACTGCAGAGTGAAATCTGCTTTTTTGTGAAGTTAAAAAATGGTCAAGTATGTCAAAAGCAGGATGTTTGTGTTATTTTTCAGTTTAATTTCCAAAATGTTTTACTCTGAAAGGCTTTGCAATTAAAGCAAGGACTGATTTACACAGACTGCAAAGATAAAAGGGAATGTTAGAACTTTGCATTTTGGTTTACTGAGTGTAAGTTAAAGTTTGATTTAAAAGGGGGTAAATAGGTAAAAAATAAATAAATGGTGAAATAGTTTTATTCCTTGACATCACTTTTCTCCTCTGCAGGCAGATTTGGCCTGACTTAACATCAGTGTGTTGCATTACCTCACCCCAGCAACCCCAGAAGAAAAAAAGAGATTGAACCCCTTTGAGGGGAAAGGGATGTGGTTGAATAAAATAAAATAGGAGGGGGTATTTAAGTACTGTAAAACAAGAAATTGAAATGGTCAAAATAAATAAATTACCAGTTGCTACATGCTAGTTTTCAAAATGCTTTTTACATGGTTTAGAACAGTTTGTCTCCCAATGCAAACGTGGTGCTTCAGTAAGTCGGCTTGCCCCTCTCTGACACACTTGCACTTCGTATAACAAATTGTGTAAATGGAACTTGTTCTTGATGAACAACATTCAAATTTCTTTCTTCTGTTAATGCCAGGCAACCAAACATTGCTTTATTTTTTTTCCTCATTAATTTAATTTTGGCCTTTTTGGTGATCCCACTTTTTGATGTCGTTGCCGTTGTGGAGAACCTAAAACATTCCCCACTTCTCCTAGAGGTGGATCTTTTCTTGTTTTACAGTGACACAGTCTCCTCATCTTCAACACACACGACTTGTGTCTGACCTGTTTTATCAGTTAGCCCAGCATGTGTCTGTGAAATGTCTCTGCTGACTCACAACGCCTCTGTACTGCACGAGTCTGTGTACTCAATTTGCGACATTTGTTAATTTGTTTTTCAGTTTTATTTTTTTTATATTTTTTTTATATTTTTTATTTTTTTCTTCACTGTTTTCATTGATATAGCTTTTCTTTTTTCTCTGAAATTAAATTAGAAGACCACCCCCTTGGCGTAGGACATCATGATGCCCAGGAGATAGCGGCACTGTGTTCTTTAGCTTTCATGCGTAGCGCGGCAATGCTGGAGGACTTGCGATCTGGCTCGGCGTTGAGGTCATAGCCATTGATTCCTCCCCCGATTCCAGGGTTCCCAAACAAGCTGCCCATGTGCGTCTGTCCCATGTGCCCCCCTGGGCTTGGCACTCCCAGAAAATCTGAGACGCCTCCTGGAGTGTGAGGGTGAGGGGTCATGCAGGAGGTCACCGTGTCACAGGGCATCACACAGCCAGGTACGGGAGAGCCGGCGTTGCTGCCCCCAATCCACGATGTGTTCTGGATCTGCAATAGATAATAGCTGGCATGTTTTTCCAGTCGTCTTTCTGTGCTACACAGTAAGCTATTAGAGTTACATTGATGACACAGTGTGGCCTTTCTGATCATCGTGCCCCGTTAGAGCATTCCCAGTAATTGAGGGAATGCCCTAAATGTCCCAAGCAAATCTGATTCAGGTTTAAAGCTACAATTCCCCTCTCTTCTGCTGTGCAACCACGTATCTTTACAGTAAGGCTGAATTACAGGCTTGTGGCGGAAAATGGTTTCATGTAGGCCTCATGGTGGTAAAAGGATGTAGGATACTCAAATCACTGAGTCAGCCCGAGTTAAGCCCAGCATTAATTATACCTAATCATGCTTTGGTGATGCTGTTTCCACCAATTTGTTATAATTATCACCAGGGAGAGAAAAAAACACACACACCCATTTGTGACAAGTAAGTAACAGACACTAAGCACTCAATATCTGGAAGCAGATATTAACACTTCTCAACTGCATATAGGAGTTTTAAATCACCGTGCTCAAGCTATATGTGAAACTTTTTTTTCCCTCACATCCATTCCTAGGGGTAATTAGGCAGTTGGGCAGAAGCAGGCAATTTCTTCTCTTATCCTTGAAAGAAGAAAGGTGGTTACGCTAAGAAAACCGATCTGTTTATTCTGAGGTAAAAAAATATAATAAAAGCCCTCGACTCCTATTGCCTGCTTCCCCACAGCGCCTCAACTCCACTGAAGAAAAAAGAAAAAAGTACATCTGACCTCATAAACAAAACTAGGCCGCCTCCTTCCCTCCGACTCTCTCTTGGCACGATCCAGGGGTTTAATAACAAGTCTCCAAATGATTAAAAGTGAGCAGTCGTGATCAGGGAGAGTGTTTAAAATTGTTTTTGTGTCGGTGGGAGGGTTATGGTGGGTGGGGGGGGGCGGCGGTCTGATGGAGAGATGAAAGAGTGCACAGGGAGATGCCCCAGATGTGCAAGGATGACTGCATTCCACAGCTGCTGCTCAGTCCAGAGGAGCAGCCCGTGACCTCTGACCTCCCTGCAAATTAATAATAAACCTGGGATCCTCTGGCCTCCTACAACACATGGGAGGGTGTGTCGCGAACCCCACACCTCCCAATCCAGCCGTCTGTGAGACCAGAATGCATTGCTTAAATCTGGTTTGCCAAATGAAAAGGGCAAGGGAGGGGGCTGCCTCATTAAGCAGACTGTTAAACTGTCAGTGGATCATTGAGTGTGGAATTAGGATAGAAAAGACCTCACACTGAAGGTTAATAAGCTACATTTGTTTTCTTCCAGTCAGTCCTTTTGCGCATTTCCTCCAATGCCTTCTCTATGCTAAATGCTAAATGTTTTCAGAGACCTGCCCTGCTCTCTGCCCCTTCCCTGCATAAGCCTGAATGACACGAGGCTGCGATCGATCACGGTGGCGAAAGTGTGACTGTTTCCCCCAGTTTAATGGCAATGCGACCTACCTGTGCGTAGTTTTCAGCGCGGGTTAAGAGCGGGAGCTCGTAGGCCGTGGAGAAGTGTGTCCGGACCTGCTGCATCTGCCCGAACCGCTCCCTCTTCCTCCACTTCGCTCGGCGATTCTGAAACCACACCTGTCAGGAAGAAGTAAAGGGAAGTCAGTCCCAAATCTGCACAACACTCGGGACTCGGGGCTCAGTGCTGCGCTGTGGGTTGTCTAACTGCAGTCTAACGCCTGAAGGTTAAAGCCACTGTTTTTCTAATAACTTTTTTTTTCTTTTAACTGTGACAATCAAAATTCTGTTTGTGTTCTCTTCATTAAGAGTCTAGCCTCTTCATGGACTAATTTTACTCTGTGGCCGTAGACCTTCCACAGCCCACACCCTACCCTGATATGTTTAGCAGCTGAAATTTTGACACCTTTACTGAGGGGTGTTTTTATGTTCAGGTAGATCTATCGAGGGTGTCCGGCTGCAGATGGTGAGGTCTGTAAACCACAAGACAGTGAAAAGGCTTTACTCGCAGGTTTTGGTGGCTCTGTTTTCACTATCACACTTGGCTCACTTCATATTAAATGTGAAGCTGCTTTTACCATCAAGGGGTTTCAGCAGTGAATGGTTTTACTTCATTAATTTATTAGGTGTGTTTAAAAAATATATACATACAAATATATATAAATGTATAGTATCTCTGTCTTTTTTAATATAAAAATCACACCACAGTACTACACCAGCAAGATTAAAGTATTTTTAACAAAAAAAGAGGGATAATTCAAGTGCAAATATAGATGTCTCTTGCATATTTTTTTTTAAGGCAAGTCTTAAGAGACTCTATTAACGATGCTTTAGCCAGACGGAGCAGCAGATGAAATCCTGAGAGAGGGCCTCTCTTCTCTCTCAGCCTGCCCCTGGACAGACTCAAGACTTTAAGGCTGACCTATTGGGGAAACTCTGCAGTCCTCCATGAGAGAGGAGGAAGTGATTCTGGAGCAGGGTCATTTTTTTTTAGCTCGAGAGTGGAGGGGGTATGGGTGGCTGTTATGAAGTGCCTGGATAAAGAAAGAAAGTAAAACCTGACTGGCTTTGAAGTGATAGCTACAGAAAGCTGTCAGATTCTTTAAAGCTGATTCCTGTGCGTTGGCTGTATTCGCTTACTTTGCCCATATCAGTCCATCTCGTGCTGCAGGGGTGAGAGCGCGGAGGCCCCAGAGGCAGATTACAGCCTCAATTTAATTCAGCACGCCATTGAGATATGTAAAAGGACGCCAGGAGACGAGAAATTATCCCAGTCAAGACTTTAGCCTGTCAGTAACCAGCACTGGAGATTTGCAGTATAAAAGGCTTGAATTACTTTTCTTCAGAATATAACATGCATTGTTTTTGACGGGCAGGATTTACATTGATTCTGCACAAGTGAATTGGCTTGCTTTTGTCAAATTATAGCTAAACAACATTCTGGAGGAGACCAATTTTCTTCATTTAGGTATTTCATGCATTTATAGGATTATTAGAAATTGTTCTGGAGCTATATTTAATTTGTTGTTATTTCTGAAAAGAGGCACTTTGTATTGATTTATTTTATTTTTGGGCATGACAATTATTTTTTAATATGTGTTTTTACAACTTTAATAACCATAGCAGGATTGATATTCTCTTAATTGTTCTAAACTTTTAAATAATATAAACAGTTAATTTGTTTCTGGGCTTGTTCTGAGATCTAATATAGATAGTTGAGCTGTGTCTTATAGTTCTGGCATTACAGAAAAACCCATTAAGCACATTTTTTATTATTTGTTTAGCAGAATATATAGTTTTATAGTTCTACTGTTTTTTTTTGTTACAAGACTCAAACCCCCAATGACTTCTGTAAACATCTGCAGTTGACAGCCCCTCATTTTAAACCCAGACTGCTACATTCAGAGCACCAGTTTAGATCCATTACATCATCAAACCAACCTTGTGAACTAAAGCTGTTGAAAGTGACTTTTTTGTTTGTTTGTCTGTTTTG
The DNA here is from genome assembly GCF_036373705.1 of Amia ocellicauda. NCBI lineage: Eukaryota > Metazoa > Chordata > Actinopteri > Amiiformes > Amiidae > Amia > Amia ocellicauda. Next base: position 9,957,843 of record NC_089853.1, on the reverse strand, counting down.
TGATTTTATTGAAAGGAGCCAATCTTGTGTGTTTATACTGAATATGTGTCTGATCACATTGATGGCAGCTGCTGTTGCATTTGATTGTGTACCCCTCGAGCACACACACTTTAATTAGTTTTATTAATTTATGAGGTAAAATCATTGGCGACTGGAGGATTTACAGCCTAATGTGTACATTGGCAGTGTCTACATGAGGACATTGTTCTCGACATAAGCTCTTTTTTTTTTTTGCGCTGGTCTTCATGGAGAAAAAAAAATCCATCTTGAATTTGCCAAAAAGCTTCCAAATTGCTCTCCAGTTGATTGGGACCATGTTTTGTGGTCGGACAAAATTGAACATCTTGGACACACAAGACCAACAGTAGATTTGGTGCAAACAAAGGGATTTTGAGAAGAATGTAAAATCAATCCACTGTGAAACATAGAGGCCGATCTGTTTAGCTTCCCTGGTTAGAATTGAGGGATGAAGGGATTCCAAAATATACCTGAATATTTTCACCATTAAACCCAGCACCCTCTGTCAAAAAGTTTAAGCCTGGTCACGAATGGGCTTTCCAGCAAAATAACAATCTGGGTTCTGAATCACAAGCGTCAGACCTCAATCCAACAGAAAATGTGTTATGGAGTGAAAAAAAACGGTCTACCGGTGTAAGCCATGCAACTGGGAAGAGCTGGGGAGATTCACAATTGGTTATTTACAAATGTGTGTATATATAGCTTTATTTGACAGATATGCTATTGATGTCTACAATATTGATAGTCATATGATTCCTTTTTTTTTTTTTATAGAGCAATACTGGGTATACACCTGCATTTTCTTACCATCTGCATTTCATCAAGAACCTGAATACATTTGAAAGCTACTGTGCACATATATAGGTCTGTTATACATCCCAAGTTACTCTTGTCTGAATCCCATAGGTTCAATCAATATTATTTGTTCTCACAAGTCAAATATTTTGTTTTGCTTGTTTGTTTGTTGTTATACACAAGAAAACACATTATGGAAACTTTAATAGTCATTAAATCACTTGGTGATTCAGATTTTATAATATAGATAACTGTTCTTTATTACATTAATTGTTAAGTTTTTAATTCCTTCACTAAGGCAAAGGTCACCCCGTAACAAGGAAATATTTAGCTTTTTTCTTGTTTCCTTTGTTCATCAATCGATGTACATTTGGATTACGGATGAGATCTCTGTCAACCCATTTCCCCTTGGTGTATTTTTAATTTAAGAAACAGCATTACAAAAATCCAAGTGAAGTAACGAAGCCACACTGAATTCCACAGAAGAAGGAACAAAACAAAAGGAAGATGGCCTCTAATACAGACAATGTGGGGGGAAAGTCTTCAGAGGACTTTTTAAAAATAAAACGCTAACAGACTCTGAAAGCTCCATTTACAAAATGAGGCCAGAGTGTGCCCCCAGTTTTCTGAAAGGAATAAAGCCATTTTCACAAGATGAAAGTATGGAGTAATTAGCTCCGACATGTGCGTTTAAAACAGTTGTTCCAAGATGTTTATTGCCAGTATTATCATGTTCAAATTGTAGTAGAGAGCTCAGAAAACCTTGCCCAACTATCTAAACAGAGACTGAGTCTCATGGATTTAGGCAAGGCATTCCGCAACTCGGCAGCGCAGACGTCAAAAGCCCTGTCCCTGCAAATGTGTAATCTGATATCGGGTACGCAGCGGCTGAGTTTGAAGTCAGTGCTGAAAATACTGTCCTGCACATCACAAGTGATGTGTATGGCGAACTGAACTATAATTATTGTGTGGATTAGGGAAATACAGGTGTGATTGTTTGTTTGTTTGTGTTTTTAATGTAGTACTTAACACTTGATATTCACAAAAGTAATTGTTTCAAGGCAGAATCTTTTCTTTTAATAATAGGGAATTCATTGTTTTGCTCACGTGCACAAGATAATTGAAACCTGGCCATTTTGCATCCGTTAAACTGCATGTTAAGGCACTGTATAGTAAATGCCTGTGCCCTAGAAATACTATCCTTAGAAATAAGTCATGTGAGACTTTGACTCCTAGAAACAAATTCTATATAGGCCAGGGATTTCTGGCATGTGTTCTGTAAAACTGTTTGAAACTTCTTTGTAAGGAATCAATGTCTCCTATTGAAAGTCTGTCCTTAATATTAGCTGATCTGTATCGTATGGTAAGATCTATAAAGCAGTTAGTGAAATGATACAATGCTCTAAAGTTACTGTGTAGTCCTGACCACTCAGTACGGAGTGATGGGAAGCCCTCCGCTAGGTAGGTAGCCTGGCGCTGTAATGTAGAACAGAGTGTGGATTCAGATGTTGAAAGATGAAACCGGACTCCTTTCTTTTCTTTTCTTTTTTCTTCTCCTCCTTTTTAAATCTGAGGGGGGAAGTTGGGAAATTGGAAAGCGAGATGGGAGAATGTTCAAAACTGGAGCTTGTTTTCATTTCATGTTTAATTTCCTGATCCCTAAGCCCCTGGCTTTCCGACGCTGCCCCCTTGAAACCTCGAGGAGCTAGAGTGGCGGCCGCTCCACTCGGCCTCGTCTCCCTCCCAGCCTGTCTGACACAGAGCGGTTTAGTGTTTCTCCTCGGGAGCTCCCCAGCCAACCAGGCTTTGAACAGAAAAGGCCAAATATTTCAGAGTAGAGATCATTGTAGAATGTTATGAAGTCAGACGTGTTCTCTGCTTAAATATATATGTATTGCATGGAAAAAAGGGACAGTCATTTATTAATGTTTTTGATATAACATCAATCCTATTTAGAAATGAGCAGAATATTTAGCGACTGCTAAAGTTCTTTACTATCCATCGCTCATTTAGCACCATCAATTGATGGCTCGGCTTGTAGAGTATTGCTGGTGCAGAACTGATAAAACTGCAAAGCTGTAGTCAGAAGTGTGAATGGCTGCTCTATAGATTCATGGCTTTTGTAAACTAATAGACGTTGCCTTTAAAGATTAATGATTCTTCTCCAGTTTCAGAGAAATTCATATTTTTTCACGTCCAATAACCAGACTAGTTTTGATTACGTTCTAAATCCAAATTAAAGTGAAAGATCACCATCATTATTGTTACAGTTATATTTACCTCAACCATGGGATAAAGCAATTTGAAATTGCATAACATGCATGTGCAAACTAGAGACAGTGTGGGCCAGTCAGATTGAAACTCATTTGGCATTGTGGTTATATACAAAATAATCTGCTGCTGCAAGACAAAAGCATAACACAAATACTAAGTTGAATGTTGTTAAACGTTTACATTTTCTTCTTTGTATTTTTAGATTTTAGATGTGTTGCTGTGCGCATTTAACAAAATCACTCACTAGCAAACCTCTTTGGGGGAAGTCAATTAGAGATATGCATTAAAAATACACTGTGGATCCTTCTTTAATGGATGACACATGGGCTTTAGTTGTAGACTGCTTTGTTTGTTTTCTGCATGGATGTAGGTATTTAGGAGTGATTTCTAAAAAGACTGTTGCTCTGACCTATCTGTGTCCCAAAACATACTTGGAAATTAAATGTGGCATCTCAAAAGGGTTTTTTTTCCTATCCAAGTCATGTTAATGTGCAGTTTTGATTTTTTTCAGCGTATTGAAGAGCAGGAGTCTGACCAGTGACAGGACGTTGTGCAAAGCTCTTAACCTCTGACATCTTAGCAGTGTTTCCAAAGCATGAAATTCAAAGCAGAACCCTCATTCTCACTCCTCCTTCTGTAAATGACAGAAGAAGATGAAGGGGAACGAAAATGTTCTGGCTTTTTTTTCCTTTTTATTCTTGGCAGCTGGATATTTTTAACAGTTAGGAGAAGAAAAAAGTGAAATACATCGTAAAAGTGTGATAGTGTGTGTAGTGTGTGTGCAAGTCTTTGTATTTTCATTTGTTTATTTTCTTTAGTTAGTTTTCTCCATTGGTTGTGATCTGCAAAATTGTACTTGAAAAGATATTCTCTAAATACATCACTTTCACCATTTTGAGACCTCTTAATTCCGCTGTAGTTTGTTTTTTTTTTTTTAATTTTAGCTTTAGCCGTAATTGTTTAATTGAACTTGTTAAATCTCAATGAACAGAAAAGCAGCATGTACTGAACCAAATCTTACCCTAAAATAGCTATTTTGATCCAGAAGGGGAAATCAAGGATCTAGGTCTTAAATCTGTTAACTGAGCCTTTGGGAACACTTATATAGTAAAGCGAGCAGCTGAAACATACCTATGATCTTGAACGGAGAGTCTGAGCTACAAAATGTCCCCACAGAGATATAACCACTAACTCCACAGTTATTCTACATTTCATTGTAGTATTTCTTGCCATGGACTCAGCAGAGCAAAAGATTAAACCAAATATATCTTAGCCATATGCTCTCACAGCTTTGAGAAAATAAATCTCCACTATTACCAATAACTTTAAAGAATCTAGTGTTAAAACAGGGAGGGTGAGAGAAATCCCTTTCAAAGGTGTATGATGTTTGATAATATGCTGTAAAGCCCTATGTAACTCTGTCTGCCCAATGTTTAAACCATATTAAACCATATTTAAACCATGGCATTTTGCTTTTAAGGTGAGTCTGAAGGAGACAATCGTCCTAAAGCATTACATAGGTTGTATTTGCACAAAATAATATTTACATTTTTCCATGATCCTTTTTAGCTGATGTGTATTACTATTCAAGATTAACCATCCTTTACAGATATAGATATTGAAAAATGTGAAGGGGTGGAGGAAATGAATCATCATCGATCTGCCTTTACCATACATAGGCTGGTGACAGTGCAGTGCAGGTCTGGTCACCTGTCCTTGAAACGAGCGACGCACAAATTCTTCCCTTTGAGAGGCATTAATGAAAGACAAACACTGCAAATCCAGGGGCCTCAGAAATCACTCGGGCCTCTCAGGAGAGTTTACTGCCTTTTGGCCTGGGTTGGAATTCGGTAAGAGCGAGAGATGAACTTGAAATCGGGTTAATGGAAGGCGACTGTTTTTAGCTACAGCCTTAGTGGTCTCTCAGTCCTTGTCGCTCTTTTGACATTTTTGAATTCCCATATAGTTTTACGTGATGGGTGGTCATGCTTGGTTAGTGGCGTGGCTATTTCTGTCCTCTGTGTCATCCTAGTCATAAGTTCACCTTGTCTCTCTTTGGTGTGCTGGATAATCGATGAATAGACCAGTGTTTTTCTCATGGTATGACAGGCCGCATATATGAATTACACCACCCCCACGACATATTCCCCTTGAATATTGGAAAGGATATAGTTAATTTTAACTATTGTCGCTACTATTATTACTACGGTAATAGATCATTTGGAAAACACCCACGCACTGGGTGTGAATCTTGACAAAGGTACAGTCAAGCTCCTCAGCAGCAGCATACCTCAGACACTTTTCTTTGAATCCACACTGACCTTTGTGACTACAGTCACATGACACAGCCCTGCCACCCCCTTGCCCCTACCTGCACGCGGGCCTCTGTCAGGTCGGTGCGCAGGGCCAGCTGCTCGCGGGCATACACGTCTGGGTAGTGTGTCTTCTGGAACACCTTCTCCAGTTCTTCCAGTTGGTAGCTGGTGAAGGTGGTGCGGTTGCGCCTCTTCTTGCCTTTGTTGCTCTCGCCCTCGGCCTTGTCTAGGGGACTGGCGAGCTCGGAGCCTGGCCGCTCCTGGGGCCCCTTCACCCCTGCCTCCTTCACGCTGAGGTAGCTGCCGTCCATCCCTGCAGGGTCAGCGCTCGGGGGCAACTCGGAGTCTGTCAGTCCAGGGCTGTCTTTGGCTGGAGGAGAAGGGCAAGACAGAGAGAGAGAGAAGGGTGAGGTGTCTGTGAGTACCAATGACATTCTCTCCTGATCCTGGTTAGCCACAGTCCTCAAGGTTTCATTTCCATTATTGCAGAAGTCTGCACTGCTCTGCAGTGCACAGCTCAGAATAAGGATTCTGAATATTATTTAGGTGTTTAATTAATTGCAATATGTCTAAAATTCAGATTTCGATGTTTAAGAAAATAATGCATAATACGTTGTATTATGCATACATTCAGGTTGTTTATGGAGCATTATGTTGATGAATTTGGCTGTCCAGAGTCACTGCAGACAACACCTGCTACAGAGACTCATTAATGGCAGAAGCAGAGCCATTTTTATGCTTTATAATTACAGACTATCTCTTCCTCTCAACAAGTGAGAATGCTCTACTTCTCCGTTTTATGAAGACTATGTAAACCATTAAAGGACCCATGTGTTTAGGCTAAAATAAATTGGAATAGGAAGTCAACTGGCAGCTTGAAAGTGGATTTTAAAAACCACTTGTGTAAAATACAGCTGCTTGGGCTGGTGCTACTTTGAGAAGGCGATAGGGGTATTAAGGGAAGCAGATGTGCAATAAATGCTCTGTGTGGTTTTAAGTGGGGGGAAAAAGTATGACCTTGGCAATTAACTACACTGTAAACTAGTTACTATCTAAATATTGATATCTGCGTGAGTCCAGGCGGCTTCCAGACTCTTCTAAAGTTCCTGATTTATTGCCTACTCTTGTTCTCTGCTCCTGTTTTTATTATTAATAATAATAATAATAATAATAATAATAATAATAATATTGTTATTGTTGTCATTATTGTTGTTTTTAATCAAAATGTGGGAAGATGAATAAACCCATTTAGAGAAAGAGAAAACGTTCCCAGGCGTATGCTAGTGTGGGGAGCAAGACTTGGTAGTGTCCTTTCAGATGCATTTTAAGATGTACTTTTTTCCCTGGCATGTTGTTGTTGTTGTTGTTTTGATGGTTCTGTGTATTTTACTGTGAGCAATGTGCACGATTCGGTTCTGGTCTTTGCACTAAAATAGTTCCGCAGAAGCAGCTTGAGAGCACTGAGGAACTACAAGATCATGATACAAGAAAATATCAACAAAAACAAAGTGAATAAGAATAGAGCAATACAAATTTTAAAAAATGAATACTTTGAAAATATGTAGATAATATAACTTACTGACTGTAGACAATATATCATATAACATTAAACGGAAGAACTGGGGTCATTTCTGAATGAGATTTGGTACTACTAATAGCTCACTTATCTTTAGTCTTTTCATCTTCTAGTGATCATCAGGTTTTATTCAAAATGTTAAAGGAAGGATGAACCAAAAGTTAATTAATATATAGACTGTATTCATGAATTCTCACAAGTGGATTAAAAAACATCCACAACTGTGTCAAATGCAATCTTTTTTGATAAAACCCTGCTATATTCCTTACAAATAAATTGCTTATTCTAAGATACAGAAGGGAACCAGTCCTTCCATGGAATGGGCCCACTCAATCAGGTTTCATCACTCTTATCAGGATACAAACACAGAAAGTATAAATGTGTGGGAGTCAAGAACAGGGGGAGGGAAGAAAGAATGCTGGACAAAATTCGTAAAACAGAGGTTTAAAGAGGAGACTTGTGACCTGCTGTTTCCATTCATTTGCAATGTTTAGTGTTCTCACATTTTAAGTGGTATTGAACTAACTTAAGAATTCACATGTTATAAGTGCTTCTGGTCACATTCCAGACTTTTACAGACTCTAAAATCTGCACTTTAACTGTTTTCCCTGCTGTTGTTATGCATTTCATTACAGAACACATGTAACATGTTGTCGCAGTATACAGAGCGTGAACAGAGGTTTTGTAGGAAGTGCAGTGATCTGTACAGAGATGTACAGCCATGTCTTTGCTCATTGTACAGAGCTCGTTCATGGTCTTGTACAATTGTCATTTTGGGCTGTTAATTGCCTGTTATTAACAGTAATGACCATGGCTTCTGAGAAACTGGTAACAGACAGACAAGCTAAAGCTATGTATTGCAAAAAGCAAACAGTTTTTATTTCCAGCAGTGTCTCTCAAAACATACATTTAAAAACACAGCTTACAGTGAGACCTAAAATAAAAGCTTTCAAACATAGTTGGCACAGACCCTCTATATCACTTGCAACAGCAGTTCTCATCCAGCACTTGATTTTCAGATAAAATCCCTGTGATATATCTTTCACAAAGACATTAGCCACGATAATGGTCATCTGTTCTTTCTTCCATCAGCCTTCTGTGGGTTTTGAGTATTCCCCAGGCCGGCAGCTCTGAGGATGTGAATGTGAGCAATACGGCTTTCTCTCCCTCCACTGCCTCTCTGACTCTCAGGACCGTCCTGGTAACCAGAGCCAGCCCCTTTCCATAAATCAAGCTTTCATCAAAAATAACCGCCATTGGCCTTAATTACAGTTTGAGAGAAATTATAGGTTTTCATCATATTGTCAGCATAACCCTTGTCATTTCTCTTTTCTAACAGACAAGCATGTCTTCAGAGCACAGATATTGGCCTGGAATAGACCTCAAAGTCTACTGGAAGCAGCCAAATGAGCGCCATAAACCAGTAGCAGTGGTGATGGTCAGTAACAAGTAGCTCAGTTGTAAGATTTGAAGGAATGATACACAATGTTACCTGACCGTGTATAAATAGGACAATTAAATTAACAGTCATTTACATAATTAAGGTCAATCATTTATCCAGATATAGAGATTTCCATTTTGGTAAGTCACAGGCCAAGCGCACATGTGATTAATAGGTGGAACATTTCAAATACTGCCAAGGTCAACCGTTTAACAATTTATCTCTTTAAAACAAATATCTGTTTACATAATTTAATTATGAAACACATAACAAATAATAATCCAGTTTAAAAAAAAAATTACTTGCTTTGAAATTATAGGTTCTTATAAGTTCCAAAAAGGGCTGTTTGACCCTGTATATACCGTCACACTTTCTGAAGCTGATGAAGATAAATATCAGTCAGTCCCTTAGGCTATTTATGATCAAGGGTGTGAGGAAAGTTGGGTAGGAGATCTTAGCTTCTAGCATCCCGTCAGATCCACCTAAATGTGTCTGTCTCTTTCCCAATCTTGTCATAACATTCACCTCTGTCTGCCTCATGCTCGGAGGCTGGGAGTTATTTTAGACAGCTGAGCTAGAGGACTGGCTTGAGATTTGCACATTTTCTCATTTGAGACTCTGGCAAAGGGTTCTCAAATTAGAGTTGAAATGCAAATGCCTGCATGCCAGCTATGATGCTACTACTAGTGTCAGCACAAAATGCAAATAGGGTATAGTTTGTCACGGGGGAGCCATGTTTTGTGGTGTGCCCAGAAAACCAGGGGCTCGGTGGCACTGCTTAGGATTTGAGGAGGGTCCTCAGACAGTAGATACAAGAAAAACGTATGGCCATAAGCTGAGTGAAGTAGGTGGTTTCAGTTATTAACTAAAAAAGATTTTTCCAATAGAAGGAGAAGCATAATCTCTTGACTTCTAGTTCACTCGTTTTGTATTCTGTTATGAGTCCCGGATAATCCTTTTTAGTCTCTTATGACATCTGTGATTTTGTTCTCCTAAAATACTTTTTCAACAACAATACCAGAGATACTGCCATCTCACCCGCCACTTGGTAAAGGCTTGTGATCTGAGGTTTTTGCATTGAGTTGCCTTTTCTCTTTTCTCTGACACACAGTCAATATAGACATTTGTGTTTGTTTGCTTAACGCTTAGTTAGATGGTCAAATAACAGCCAATGCAGAAACAACAACATGGAATAAATCCAAATACATGTAATACGGAAATGCACCAAGGATGACATGAAATAACAGGAAGATACAGCTGGTATAAATTAGGTCCTTCAATGGAAGTGCAGCAAGTCTCTCCATGGGCATATTCGAAAATCTGCTTACAGCGTACAACTCTGGTTACATTCTTTCTTTCTTTCAGTAAAACTACTTGTAATTTCTAATGCAAAAATTGCACTTGGAAAGGGCAATTCCCAGAGCTACTAATTTTCCTTTACAAATGTCAAACCATTAAAAAAAAAAAAAAACTACAGGATTTTCATGTTGTAAGTTACAGAACTAGCGTGCCTCTGTGAAGTCATTTTTAAATAATGTTTTCTTGTATTATTTTGTACTGTCGTGGGCCAATGCTCAATGGAGAGCTGCTCTGTGATCTGCAAGCCATAGCCATCAGATACACAGGCAGTCGGAGGAAGTGACATCAGTGTCCGACAAAGGTGCACAAACTCATTAGCTTAGCAGGGAGTCTGTACCTGGTTTTCTGGATGATTTTTATTGCCCTGTTTTATTACTTGTACCATTCATGTTGTGCTCTAAGGCTATACACTTGATTATACTGGATTTGGATTTGCACTGCTCATTAAGCAGAGTAATTTCTACTATACTCAGACAACCAGAATCTTTTCAAATAGGCATTGAACCAGACCCTCCAGGGGAGTAACAACTTGGGCCTTCATGGGGATCATCAGCCTTCTATGATGATAATTCCCTCTGGTTCTGGACAACGTACAGTATTTAATACGCATGCAAGCTAGCTGTTGATTCGCCGTGCACAAAAAATGGGTTGGACTTATTCAAAATTTCTGTATATGGTAGGCACCATAAGATTAAAACAGAGGTGAAGAATCCATTTGGCACTTGGACCAATATAAGTCTCCATTCTGTTTTTAGGAACAGATTCACTTGTTTCTACAGCTTCCCAGTTTATGTATGTATTTATTTATTTATTTATCTATATCTAATTTGATCAAGATCTCCAGAATTCACAACCACTGCCTCCTTGCTCTGTAAATAAACTGTCTTATAAATAAATCAGACTGAGCACCCATTTACCTCCTTGTACTGCGGCCTACTCTCCATGTGCTCCCATGTTCAGACGGTTTGCTATTTGCCTCCTATTGACATACTCCATTCAGCCTTGATGGAAATCCAGCCAGGCTTTGTGGTATAATGGGTCCCACATTGCCTCCTGCCTGAGACTGACACATCCTGTTAAGTGTTGGGAAATGAATATATTTACTCAAACGTAAATATTTTGAAGTTATTCCTTCAGATGCCTTGTGCCTGTTGCGTCCACAAGGAAAGGCTGTCAGGCTGTTTGAAATCAGAGCCCCATGATCAAAGGGCCTTGTTTATATTCTGTGTCATTGATATTTTTTGGCAGTAGGAGGGTATTGTGACAATCTCCCACTTCTTGTCCGTATGAGAGAGATTGGTTGTAGGGGATATTTCTGTAGCTGAAGGTGAATTCCCAAGGTAGGGGCTGCTGCATGAGGTTTACCAAAAGGGGAAATAACATCCCAGAAAACAAGCAACTGTTGGGTTCGTTTTTGCTTGCAGCTTGGCAAGAAGTGGTGCCAACGTTGATTCATAGAGGGGTTTCAAGCCATGTGTGGTAGAGCTGGACACACAACTGTAGCTCTTAACACTTAATTTTGAGGGACATTTGGAAAACTAAACAACAAATGCATTCTTAATTTGCTAGTGGCAAATATAAACTGACCACATTACTTATAATTATAGGTTATTTTTTTACCTTTTTTATTTTAATTTCCTTGTATATCCTTGTTTTAACTTGTTGTTTTTTATTGATTGTGCAGCACTTTGCGCTTGATAAGTGCTATATAAATAAAGTTTTATATATATATATATATATATATATATATATATATATATATATATATATATATATCCTTCAAGCCCAGGGACCTGTGGGTTTAGCTTTTACCAGTGAAAGGTAGAAAGTGACCTAGAGATTAAAGAAATCCCTTGGGATGCATTCATTGCAATATGTAACTCTCCAAATTATAGCTTTGCCATGTATCATATCTGGTCAGTAATTGTATGATTGTAAATTAAGAGGGACTGTCATTTGTCATAGGTGCACTAATCTAAACCTGTCATGCAAGGTGTCAGGGGCGTCGCTAAACCCTATTTATGGGGGCTTCAGCCCCCTGTATTATCTCTCAGCCACCCTAAAAATAATACAACAAAAGAATCCAAGAATGTAGAAGTAACTTCGCAAAACACTGTCAGAACATACCACCCCCCAACCCCAGTCTGACAACGGAAAAAACACTGTCAGCACCCCCCCACCCCGATCCTGGAAGCCCTAGAAACGCCCATGCAAGGTGCAATCAACACTGACAGCAGAAGCTCCAAGCAAGCAATGAGTGCCTCCATCACACGGCTGATGGTGGCACTGAGCAAGGACAGGGTTTTAAGATTGAAGAAGGCCAGTGCTTTCTGACTTTTGGAAGTTTGTCAATTTTACCAAATACACAATTGTTTACACCTTTGTTGCATTGCTGTTCCCTCATTACAGGAAAAAGCAGGTATCCACTGAACACTGTGCCAATTGTTTTGCACAAATACAAACCTCCTTTTGTATATTGATTTTCACCAACCATACATAGCTTTTATTTGTGAATCCCCCCTTTTCTTCCTCTGTGAAGATTTCTTGGAAGTATGAGGCAAAACTTTCAAGCCTTTCCCTAAAGTCTCACGGCACCCGCGTGTTTTTCATTTGGCTGAGTGTGCTGTACTGCAGTGTTCTGAAACAGCACTGTTGCACATTTTTACATGGGAGCCAAGATTCCACTACTTCTCTTCCAATTACTGCACATGGGGGGGTAAAGGGAAACAAAACATTGTCTGGAGTTGATACTCCTTTTTACTCCTTTTTCTTTATTTTTGCACCATACTAAATCTAACTGATCTCCCAGTGATCTAATGGCATAGTTAAAACAACAACGATATGATCTGAACAATGATATAATGGCAGTATCTGAAAGGCTTTCACGTGAGTACAGTGCTCTGCTGTTGTGTTATTCCTCTAGACAGAGACGATGCATGTAATTCACAACCTGGTTAGAATGTGATCAGGTTCAACTGGAAAACTAATTGGCCATTTATCCTAAGCACATTTGCACTTGGCTGTGAGGTAAATGGTTTTCTGACTCCAGTACACTGACAGTACAGACACCTGATAGGCATTATTTGTAATTCTTTGATTATATAACCGTACAATTAAAAAAAATCCTAGGCAAGCTTAATGATGTGTTACAGGGGTGGAGTCTAACGCTGATATAACTAAACTGAATAGTATTTCAGAAACATTCTCTTCTACTGCACCAGTAGTCATTAATACATGAATTAATTATTTTGCTTCTTGCACAATACAGTGTAGAATATAAATTCTCCCACAACACCTCATCAGTCCTGTTTTGACAAGCATAAGGTTCTTCTTAGCCTCTAACTAAGTCCTAGGGTGTTCAAGTTAGCGAGGGTCAGCTTTTTACTGGGTGCAGCCATTTAGTCACTGTGGCGAACAGGAGAAAACATCAAAGTGTAATGTCTCTGGCTGTAAAGCAGTAGGGCACCCTCTCTGCTTTTTATGGGATGCAATGAGCAGGGTCAGCAACAGGCAAATACAATTTTTAAAACAACAAATTAGACACCAAGAGATTTTATCTGGCCTAAAATAAAATGAAATAAATGTTGTTTGATTTGGTTTTAAATTGTTGTCAGTAGAAATAACCTCTACTTTGTAGAAATGTTTTTCATTCTTCTCACTTTCACTCACCTGTTTTTAGCTCTCCAATATCAAAAACACAATCACAAGTTCTGTAAAGCATAATAAAATGAACAGAACAAAACAAAAATGATAGCTATCAGGGCAATAAAATGTTAAACCAAACAGAAAATAAACACAGTTTAATGCAGTAGATAATATATTTTCTCTGTCATTTGTAAGTCGCTTGCTTTATTCTAAAGTACAGAGGGGATTTATGCAGCAAAATAAACATTCTGCACTCAAAATGTAAACAGGTTTTTCATAAAATAAAACATTATTTATATTTTTTTGTGTGTGTGTGTTAGGTAATTCACATGGCCTGTAGAAGTATGGCAGAAGGTTATCTTTGAAATTACTTTGTTTTGATGATTATATTTTTTTAAACATATCATGCAGCTGGTTTTGTAAAGTCTACAAAGGTTGCTTATGTTACAAGGTATTGGTTTGTACCTATAAATGGTTTGATATTGCTTTTACAAAATGTGGTCCAAATTACACTTTGTGGCCATGTCTTTAGTGCCATGGGCCAAATCTCTGAACCATTCAGGCCTGACCGAAACCGAGACTCTCGCAGAGACATTGATACTTGGGCAGAGAGACGCGGGCCGTGGATTGATAGACAGCTTGATTGACAGCTGGAGATATGTATTTTGCTGTGACTTAAATGAAAGCGGAAGCCATAACAGAAATCCTTTTTATTGCTGATTTCTACCGTGACACCACAAGACAACAGTGGAGAAAGCAGCTCATTAAGAAGCTGACTCCCACAACCCTGCAGAAAGCCATTTACAAAACCAAAGCAAATCGCCTACCCAAAGGCAGATGTATTCCCGAAGCTGAACAAAGAATGAATGAAATGATTAATCCATTTTTTATATACCGGGCATTTTTGTGGTGAGCGCCATCTCGGTGCATGTTATAGAGTCGTATTGAAGGTGTAAATAACACTTTTACTCTAGGTCTTTGGGTACAGCTCTGTCTTTAACTTCTCAAACCTATCAAGTAAATCTGCATTCAGGCTCCTAAGACATTCTCTGTATTTTATTTGCCGAATAAAGAAAGCAATGGCCTTTTAGGTCCAGACTTAGTGTACAATTACTGTTAAATCAGAATTTGTGGAATTATTCAGAAGTCCTCGACATTATTGATTAAATTCTGTAAAGGAAAAAACCCATGACTGGCCTCCATATGGTAGTTAGTAAAGAGACATTAAGCATCACTTCAGGGCAACAACAAAAAGTAAGCCTTGGCCCTTGCCTATCCACTGTGAAGATTTACTCGGAAAGACTTGAAAAGAATGTAGATACAGGAGGAAACTATGAGAGCATTTCCTTAAAACTTCACCTCCTGATAAATCGCCTTTTTACTTGACACTTAGGTATTTCTTAAAGCTCTTGGAACACCACACGTTTTCCATGGATCTGAAGCTGTCCAGCATAACGCCAACTGAGCTCCAACAGATCTAGCCACTGATGCCTGCTGTCTCACTGTCCTGAATCCTGTGCTGCCCTCAGCATTCTTCCCTCGTTTTCTGCCATCTGCAGTTATTAATCCATTACCTTATTTATATGAAAACCCCACAACCAGCAGACCTAAAGCATCAGTCAAAGGATTTGATTCATCTCTCACTGACAACACTGCAAGCTCATTGACTTTGAGCTGACCCAAACCTGAACATTGCTCACTGAGTTGTATGCTGTGCTTTAGGCTCCTTTTCACACTCCACTAATGATATAGCCCAGATTAGGGAAAGCATATGGGTCTTAACTATAGAGGCCTACCTGAGCTCCCAGTAGAGGACTTCACATTGACCCACTCAAGAGCATTAATATCGATAAACAGCATTTCATTTCATGACAGCAATGTTTGTGTTATGCCTTCTAGATGAACAGAGCAATAATGTCACAATCATTGGGTTAATAAATTGTCTGCCTTTTTTAGGATTAGAATACATTTACAAACAGTTCTTAATTTACAAAAGTGAGAATGTGACTTCACTCCTGCAGGTGTTATTGAATCTATATGGATTGAAGGAGCATCTGCAAGGGTATGTCAGAGCATCTATTTTTTATATATATTCATATAAAGTATCATCCATCTGAGAAAGCATTGATGGTCTTCCTATACAGCATAAAATTGAATAATGGCAAAGTTAAGAATCATTGTGAGAAATAATGTCTCCTTTGGCAACTTGAGGATAGGAGGTGCAATGTATGCTCTGTCATCCAAGCTTCAGTTGGACAATCTTCTAAGGTAGCCCTCAGTTTGCCTGTCTAGCTGGTTTTTGCCTGTGGTGATCTGTTAGCAGCGTATGATTTTCATCCCCAAGGGCAGCGCAGTGAATGTTGATATATGACACGTGTAGTGGTTTGTGTTGCGCTTTCAGAGTTGTGTTAAGCTGGATGTCAATTGCTGTGTTATTCTGCAAGCAGGCTGCATAAAATGATCCTCGGTCCTTGTCACCTCCTTTTACATCAAATGTGTATTGAAATATCCCTTCGTTCCCAAGATGACATCGCTTTAACATGGCTGTGAACTGTTTTCATTTTGATAACATTAGACAACTAGAAAGTTGTTTCACAGGACGTTCTGTTGATGGCTTTGATAGTTTGTTTAGCACTGTAAGTGAATATATATATATATATATATATATATATATATATATATATATATATGATAACGATAAATCTCTGCATTTCTGTAAAGCACTGTAAGACTGAAAATAAATGGCTGCATAACTGTCTACAAAATCCAACAAGGCCAACAGAGACATTATTTGTCGTTCTTTGTTTGTTCTGTTATATTCTACTTGACCAACCCCCCCTGCCTCTCAGGCCCAATATGCAAAGCCCCTTCTCTAAATTGAGACCCAGGATGCAAGAAGATTTTTGTATATCCTTGTCTCTCTGGCAAAAGAGAAATTGGTAAAAACTGCCAGTAAAATGTATTTCTTAATGCTGGACCCAGAATGCTTCCAACATGTTCATGTATATGTCCCGAAGAACAATGGGACAAAAGTCATTCATTTAATGTAATCGCCATTTTATTAATAAACTTCCCATGTTTTTTTTGTTTTCTTCTTAAAGATATTCATTGGCCCTGCCAGAAGGCATGTATTTTACCAGTGTAATGGGTGTAGATGCACATGTTATCATACTATTACCTCAAAAGAGTATATTATAGTTGAGAGCTCTTTTAAATTACAATAGGTAGGCTAGTTAGGGACATCTAAGGAACCATGCCCAGAACTACACGTAATCTAAGACCCAATATTATAAATCAGGAAATACGATAGTCATTTAAACTGGATCATTAGACTGAATACTGTCTTGGTCATACTGAAACTACTGTGAGGAGAGTTGTAGTTGTTTAACATATGTATATGTGTTCTTCTGTGTTTGAGAGCTTGATGTTTGGCACAATTTTCTGGCAACTTTTTCCAAACCTCTTCTCTGTAGATTGGACATACATTGAACACAAGCTTTGATGTGATCAGTTTCAGCTCAGAGCACTGGAGACCTCATTCTGCATACATTTATATTTAAGATATTGTCTCAAACTGCTGCCCAAATGTCTTCCGTGGCCTAGAGATGAGCCAGTGGGATGTAAAAACTGAAGCTTTGTTGACCCCCTCTTTGCCAAAGTTATTAAAAGATTGTATATGATTCCGACCCACACAAAGACTAATCACCATAGCACCACTCACTCAGGACATCCATAACCACACACATGTTAACTGACCAGAGTACCAGGATGATGTATCCTCTGAAATAACAATTGTCCAGACTGTAGCGTTTGTCTTTCTTTGCTTTTTGTTTGAACTCCAACTTCTTAAACTGAGATCTAAACTGTTGTACAGAGCTTGTACCAGGTGCCCCCTAAACTATCCTGTAACACAGTGAGATGAAAACTATAGCAATCTGGAGCTCCTTAGAACTAGATAATTAAAAGAAGGCAGTGAGCATTATGGGGATAGAAGGAGAGATGTTTCCTGGCTAGCCTCCTTTATTTCAATTTTTCCACTCGATTCGTGGGCCTACGGAGACGGGAACACACAAAGGGGAATCATCTCCTTCTGAAAAGAGAGATGCCAGGAAGCTGTAACGAAGGCTTCTTCTGTTACCAGTCCTTTGGGGGGATTGGCAGGAACCATGAGAATAAAGCTCATAAAAAAAAAACATGAACTCAGGGAACATGAGAATTTTCTAAGACCTTGTTAAAAGAAAGAAGGAAAGAAAGGGAGAAAAGATAATGATTGATGTTGAGTTTTAGAACATTAATTGCTCTCGATTCATTTAGCTGCTGCATTTTTGTCCAATACTTGCAACACGCCCCTTGAAGCAGAAATGCCTGGCATGTCGGTGATTATGTACATATAGGCAAACGCAGTCTCGCACACGAGCACAGCGCACGCTCATATGTCTGTTGCACGTGATCATGCATACTGCTGTATTTACACAATGTGTTAGACATCAGTACATACATATACTGTGACATCATCTTTCCAGATCTCTTCACACATACTTACAATATGCTGTTTTGATATGAGACTAGAATATCTTTAAAACACAGCCAAGTATTTTAATGTTCTGAAACTCTGACTAGCTCGCTGGGGATGATATTTCTCTTCTTTTCTTTTTTATAAACTTATTTCTACCCAGAGCAGTTGTCCTGACTTCATTTTCAGTGCAAAAATACAAATTTGGGAACTTAGCAAACGTATCTGGTAATTATGAGATGTAAGTAACAGTAATCCTTAAAGGAAGATATGTGCATTTTTTACAATACATTTAATATATAATACTTAAAATTTCCTTTGGGCAGTTACAAAGAATACAGCTAAGATTATATGTTATTGTGTATTATTGTGAACAAATCAAAACTATCTACTCTATTGACACTTATGAGAAAGGTGTCTTGTCACTGGATAATATCTTTTCATTTCAGTATTTTTCTTATAAGCTGTGCTTCCACGTATAATGATAATTTGAATAAAACCGTTACTTGTCGGTGCCAGTGAAATCACAGCAAAGTAGTATTTCTCTTTTTAATGGTCAGAGTGTAAACCCTGGCCTGTCTCCCAAACTCGCTCACAGGCGGACGCAGGAGCATCAGGCTACCTGCTGGAGAAGAGCTCCAGTGTGGGCCGGCAGAAGAACAATCTCTGCAGGCTTCCTTGGGGCATACAGGCCAGTGTCTGAGCAAAGACTGCCTACAGTAGTGGATGGTGAAGTGATGACCCCCTGTCCTCAAGGGGAGGCAGGCAGTGAGTCACAGAACATGTGGCCTGGGCCAGGTTTCAGCTCTGCATCCCAGATGTGAAGCACAAGACCCTAACAACACTCTACTTGTGGGCTGTTAATTTGGTAGCTTTGTTTCATACAAGGATTTATAATTAGCTTCATATTCTAAATGTTTTTTGTATTTTTTTGTATTCAGGAAGATGATTAAACAGGGCCACGGGATTCTTAAATGGAACACAGCACTATTTCTTCTGCCTATGAGCTCTTGCTCTCTGCAGATGTGTACATGGAAAGTGCATGGACACGCTGTCCACAGAATTATGGATTCAGTATAGAAACTTAACTTAAATGTTTTTTTTTTTTAATAACACTTTGATGATCACATGTTTTGCAGTGTTTCCTATTGTACTTAATGGTATGCTTGTGGAGATGCATCGTGCTGTATGTGGCTTCTGTCTTGTTAAGGTCACCATTGAAAAGACCACGTCTGAATTCAAATAATTACTGTACATTTGTGAAGCATGCGTCATAAAGCTGACACAATGTAAACATCTGTACTACACAAACATTCGTAGTTTTGTGCTCCACAATTTCTACGGAGACGTACAGAAAATGCATACAGATCTATTCAATTATTCGAAACTCAGCCCAAACCAAATACAGTATTGCTGACTTTTAGTTTATTTATACAGGGCCTTTGTATAATGAGGTTACACAAACCAGTCACCTCTTGTCATTTCTGAGACTCCCCGTGGCTTAGGTTTGTCTTTAAATGTATGAAAAATAACTAGGAAAACTTTTAATGTACATCTGCCTCAGATTAATAGAAGAGCCCTCCTGCCAGGCTGTTGCATTCCTACAGTCTCTTTAACAGTTTATCAATCTGGGGAATTTTATTTCATTCATTATTTTGCTCAGGTACAATCAGGCAGCCAGTTTGCAATGATACAACTGACACGTTTTGCTTTGTTTTTGGTCTGCTATATACATATGTATTGGATCAGTATCCCAAATGCATTTATCCTGTAAAATCCTTTATGGTTATATAACGTCTAGAGCAACATATCCTCTCTGTAGTCCTTATTCAAGTTTCATGGTTATTATACAATTGTAGGGACTCACATTTTATAACTACTCACTTTAAATCCAATGTTTCATTCTCTTTTAGTGATAAGTCTCTTGTTTTGGATTTAGCCGTTACAAAACGCTTACACATCTTGCCTGTTTTTCTTTGTTTGTTTATTTACAGCTACAGCTCTTTGTTTAAACGAACAAAACCAAACCTTAGAATCATGTTATACTCCATGATTGCAGTCTACAAAGATTTTCAGCTGTCACTCTACCTAAGAGTACATATGTACTGTTTAAGAGGGCTTCTTTCTTGTTTTTTTGTGCTGCACAACTGCATCACTGGTTTAGTCATCAGTTTATTTAAAAAATGCAATACCAAATAAGTCATCACAAGAAGTGCGCCTGTCAAAAATAATGTCTACAATGTCAGCACTCCACGGCTGAATGTAAACAGATTTGAATTGGTCGGTTTGCTCTGCCCAGTATTACTGTAAAAAAATCAGGCTCTCACTCTTGTCTTTAGAATCAAGAGGTTTGCTTTTTGGAATTAGGAGAAAAAGCTTGATTGTAAAATTAAACAATTTACAACTAAATAACTGAACTGTGGTTGAGAACTAATGCAATCAATTATGTTATGATATAATTTTACAGATAGCATGAGAAATGCAGTATCAAGTGTTAAGTATATTAAAATAAAATATATACATTTAATTTTTTTCAGTAAACAGTCCTAATTGTTTAGAAGGAAAAGCATCCTCACTCAGTGGTCTTTACATTTACAATACCCAAAGTTAGTTGGCTGATACATCATTAATATAACAATTTTTAAGTGTAAATGTAGGGCAAAGTGAGATTCTGAACTGTTATATTCTTTTGATCTCATTTCTTGCATTCCTTCTAAAAGCCTAGAGTAAAACATACAAATGTGCTTTAAAAATAATCAGAAGGTGGACTTGTTCACCTTCACAAGATACTAAATGTATTTGCTTGTCTTTTGCTTGTTTGCTTTTTCTCTTTGCTTGTTTGTATAAATCAGTGGAGTTAAACATAATTCATGGGTCACTGGAAGATTCACTCAACACAAGAAGAAACAAACATGCATAAAATCTCCCACAAGCAAGCAGCTTTCAATGTTATCTTCAAAGAGCCCAGAGGTCTTACTGGGAAATAAAGAAAAGACCATATGACTCCAAGAATTTCAGCATACCTGCTGAAGGTTGATTGAAGTGATAACTCAAAATGACCTAGTGGAGAATTCCAACCAAGCATCAGAGGCAGGAAACTGTTAAATAAATCATGTGAACACCCCTAAGAAATAGGGAGCTGAAATATATTTTATTTGGGTATTGTGCACTTCATCAGCACTACCATTCACTGTAATGATTGTCAAATTACTGCTCAGACTCTAGAGTAGTTGCTTTCAGGATTATGATAATTGAAATGTTTTTATTTTACTCCTGACAAAGTGTTACATATTTAAATCTGCCCCCCCCCCCCACCACCATAACAAAAAACTTTACTCGATAAATACTTGAAATATATTAATTTGTACTTGTGTCTAAAGTACAATATCGCTACAGAATCATGATGTTCTAATGCATTAAATATTTTCCTGCCATGTCATTCTTGATTCCAGTGGATATATACAATAAATGTTTAGAAAATGGCAGAAGAGCAGAGCCCCCAGAAAATTACACCCTCATGAAAACAATAATACTCTTAAATAATCTGTGAGCAGTTTCTCTGAAATACAAATCCTTGGCATTCCCATAGCATATTTTATATTTGTAGAAAAGGGGCTAAACAAAATGTTAGCAATGTATGTATTTTATAGTTTTTTTATATAAATGGGGAAAATGTGTTTCCAATTTGAGTTGAATTCCTCTAGATTACTGTTCAAACTGTGAGCTAACCTTTCCAGTTCAATTAAACTGAAGCTTTGTTTACAGATCCTGTTGTAGGGAGGTTATTTTTAAGTCTGTCTTTTCAAATTTAAGAACTCTAATTAGCACCCCAGTGCATGGCCGATATCTTTCATGAACCTTGTAAAAGACAATACATAGTGGAGGGCTATAGAGAAGATGCTGGGACGTAACATTGTCTTCATAGATTAGCCTTTTGGTTATGAGTCATCCATGTACTATGTATGTATGTATGTGTTAACATAAATATAACCATTGAAGAGCTTCAATCATGTTTTAATCAACATGATCAATGGAGTCTGCACTTGAGTGGTGTCTTAATGACATGACTAGACTCTAGTCAGCTGAACTGTTCACAGGGAAAGAACTGGCATCATAAATTCTACTGTATAGGAATTGCCCAGTGCTTAAAATACATGTGTTCCTCGGTAAAGAGGCCATTTGCCCAAGTTTCTGCATTCTTCATAATGTTTGCTAATGTTAATTACACATTATAATAGAGTAATAATTGAAGGTTGTTCGACATGTTCAGTAATTTTTGGGATATGTCTTTTCCTGCTGAAACGGGCTTCTGTAGATGCAACGAGGAAGGACGCAGAGAACTGGATGAAGGTTCCAAGTATGTGATGCTATTCCAAGACAGTCCCTCACATTGACCATACCCTCTATTCTGTACTCACAGCAAACTTCTCCACCTCCCTTCCCCCTCATATCGAGCACTTGAACCGGGTGAACAGGGTTCTCTTTGAAAGCACTTCACTCCAGTGAATACAGAACAGTCATGTCTAACTCTCTCGGCCCATCCATATCGAAAAAAAAGTGTTCACCAATCCAAAGATACAACACGTGATGCAAGGCTTTAGATGTGCCCTTCATGCTGTTCCCTAAGGGCCAGGGATACTTTTACTGCATTACAGTTGGTCAGAGTAGTGTCCTACCTTGAAGGTTGGGGAGATATTTTAAAGAAAACACAATGCTTCTGTACAGTATTGTGCTAATGTCCTCTCTCTTACATTTTCCCTTTACTGTCATTGAGGAGCATTTCATTCTGGAAAAGTCTCACACTCTATATGAAAATGTGCCTCAGAAAACAGAACACTTAAAACAGGATAACAAATTAAGCAAAAAATTGCATGACTTCCAATTCCAGATACTCACAATTATTGCTTTAAACTGGGATGAGGTAACCCAAAGGTTTTCTTCTCCGGATTAAAAAAAAAAATGATGTATACCTGTATGGAAGCTTCCATATTTAATACATGTGAAAAGTAAGGAAATGATGCACGAATGCTATGACTTTTTTCTTCTCTATAAAGAAATGTTGTATGAAACATCTTTCAAATTACTGAAATGTTTGCTGTAACCAGTACTCTTTATTGTGCTAAACTATGTAACAAACCACTGCTTCCTTCCCGTAATGGTTAACACATAAGGCCATTGAAAGCAAGAGAATGGAGTTAAATGTTGTTAAACTAAGTCTGTACCATCATAAACGTAACTAAAACAACCACAGACGTGTTAATATTAATGTACTTAATTTACAGGTTGCTCATTATTATTATTATTATTATTATTATTATTATTATTATTATTATTATTATTGTTGTTGTTGTTGTTGTTGTTCTTCATTATTTTATTTTATTTTATTTATTTATTTATTTCGAAATTGTCAAGTCAAGCAACAAAAGTATCACTAATGAGAGCCATTTCAGTGCAGGTTTGGTGTTCAGGTGCTCCGGGTGTGGCGCTTAGAGGACGAGCGGAGGTATTTCAACCAAATCAAAACTCTTCATAATAAAAGCACATATTCGTGCTGAGGGGGAAATTAACAGCAGAGTCCATGAGAAGTTTCCAGCTGGGGTCAAACCAATCTCGTTTTCCGTGCTGGAGCCCCGCCAGGTCGCCTGTATCTGCTTGATTAGCAATCAAACTCTTGGGGATGTGACTCAGAAAAATAGGAAAACCTCGGCCAGGTCATGAAGAGGGGGCTTACTTTTGATGATTGCTGTGCTACGTATGGATCATTATATTTCTTAGTAGTTGCATGTAAAGCTTAAGATCTTAAAAATGGTAATACCGTATAGCTGGATTTAGTATTGTAGTTCATTTTTATATGTAATTGTTAGGCTATAATCTTAATATATACGAATTATAGGGTTCAACGCAAGTTTTCAAGCATCACCTCTATACATCAAACCATATGAATTGTCTCTCTTTGTATTCACTTTGTATTGCGCTTATATTGTGTAAGTCGCCCTGGATAAGGGCGTCTCTCGCATGAATCTCAATTCACAAGGGCCTGCTGAGCCCGCCAGTGTCGCAAACAGGCTGCTAATTACACTTCAGAGGTTTCATATAAATCCATGAGTTATCATTGAAAATACATTTGCTTACTTGTCAGGATCCCCGGACGACTCCGTGGGAATTTGTCGCAATCTGAAATGGCATTTTTTAACCCGTTCGTGACTGTGGCCTGCCCCTGCCCCCATGATAATACATGGCACTGTGCTGGAGGGCAGGTGGAGCAGTGGTCTTGACTAGAATATCTTTGGTCAAGTCAACTATATATATATATATATATATATAAGGCTGTGTAATTAAAATACTTGAGTCTGCGCCGCATTAAGTCAAATATGATTTATTATACCACACAAAAGATTGAAACCCTATCGCTCATAATAAGTGTTAAAAGAACAGCAGCAGCAACGTGTATTATCTGTTTTGAATGGCCTATTTAATGTAGAGGTATACAGGCTTTCAAACTAGAAAGGACACAGTTCTCAAAATTGTAGTAATTAATGAAAACTACATTTTGATTCTTAGAGTGGTACCAATACACACTTCTTGCGTAGTTTGAACGTAGTGGCATGTCATGTTCGATGCTTTTACAAGTGTGTTAAATGAGAATTGTGTGGCAATTGCTTTTTGTGTTCCAGTTTTGTTCAATTTAATTAATATTGAGTTAACTGCTTGGCACCTCCTGTAGTTTACTCTTCCTGCATTTTTTTCTCCCAGCACTGGCAAAATATTGCAGGGTTTAAGTGTAGAGATAAGAGCTATAATAACATGGAGAAAATATTATTTATCTCGTGTCCTTTGCAAAATGAGCTAAACACGTAGCCTAAACTTATTATATCTGTTGTGTATTGTTTGTTAAACGTCCCCAATTTTAAATTTGATGTATGCCTTAATTTATAGTTCTCTAAGGTAGGACTACTAATGAACAGAATACATTAGTTTGACCGGTTCCAATTCTATTGAGCAATACAAGGAGTGCATACAAAAGTAATTTAAGAAGTGCCTCTCTATAATGTTTTTTCAATTTACTGGTGTAACAGTATACATGTATTTTAAACTTGTATCATTATTAGTAGTAGTAGCACTATAGTAACAAATATATTCTTATATATAATGAGTAGTATACAAGTATTCTACGATATATGTTAGCCAACATTTCATGACAATAGTGATAACATTACGATTTCTTCGTACCGCAAGTAATTTTATAGGCTATGGCATACATGGAAAGCATCCTTTAAGCACACATGTCAGTGGCATGGGCGTAAAGTCTGACTTCAAATTTAAGCAATTTGCTACATGACTTTGTGTTGGACAACTCTTGTCATAAATCAAAAACGATGCGTCGTTTAGTGTCTTTACTGGAGAGCAGCAGTGTTGTCTTTGCATTTCCTGTTCATCAAATCCCTATAGCTGCTTTTTGCCTACTTTAAAGGAAGCGTGGTAACGGCATGGATACGGTTCAATTGCGTTTTCGTCAAAAGGTCGCACATTTCTTGAACTGAGCTGAATCTGTTTAATAACATCTGCATAACAGCCCGTATTTAAAAAAGTGTTAAAAAATTATGGGCGTGTTACGTCACCCGTTTCAATAAATTATGCAGTTGAGAGAGAGAGAAATAGTGATTGGTTTATTGCTTTATGCTTTAATTAAAGTTTAATGAAATCCTACACTGGCTCATTCAGGCTATTTGCGGTGATGCATTTAAAGTTGTTCCAAACCACTTTTCTCGTAGGCTTTCAGTACTGCAAATAGGCAACCCACTTATTTTTACCTCTTACCTAGTCTCGTTTCCTGTACCGCCTTCCCAGCTTTTCCCGGCCTTATTAACATGGTTATCATCACTCTGGGGGGTATCCCCACTTACACCAGGGTTGATTAATCAGAGCATGGCGAAATATATAAAACTAAAATATGAATTATGATTACTTTAAATATGATCAATAATGATAGAAAGGATAAATTAACAAGCTTCCAGGTACATGCCAATTTTAATGGTATGTCTGTGATACTGTATGGTCTGGACATTGCATTGATCATTCGTGTGCTATACAGTTTAACTGCACAATCGTCCTGCTTGGGTCATCATATCCTCTAAATGGTTTGCAACAGTCCGTTTGTTTTAAAGTGTAACTCCTCAGATATATTTGGTTTGTTAAATTGTAATAATTTGTTATAAAAGTGCATATTCATGTGCAATTGTGCGATTTTATATATACAGCATGGTTTTTGTTTTTTATTTTATTTTTTTGTAAACGTGACATTGACACCCTTTTATTCCTCAAAGAAGAACTTTTAAAGGTGATTTGGAGGCAAGGTTATTATATTTGGGCATCCCAGCGCTGTAACACATGGAAGATGTTATTTCAAAACCAGATGTTACAGGGCTCAAACTTTCTTTTTTAAATTCTCATCCACACGTGGATGGCAAATGGTATGAAATTATTTTGCAAAGTCTGTCAAGACAGGGGACATTAGGAATCTAAACTCGGTGGCGCCAGCGAAGACAAATAGTCATATACATCGAAATAAATCATCCTTATATATGTGAAGCATGTAGTAGCCTATATGTCTCACAACATTTCCCTTTCAGTATGTATTTGTTTACGTTTTCAAATCTGAATCATTTTGAAATAGACCTCTCTTTACGTTAGAGATTAACACACCTTAATTCAAATTTATTATGGATATTTTAATTGCGCATTTGGCCTTATAAACTAATAATTCCAAGCATTGGAGACCGTTTGTGGTAATGACAGTGCATTACCTACAACGACAGCACCGTTACATTGAATCCGTAGTTATGCTGAATATCAAGGAATAGCTTATAGTGCGTTATTTTCTTATTTTAAAATCGCATGCATTTTTTTTCTATAGGAAAGACGCAGTATGTGGCACGCAGTAATCGCTGACCTACATTTAGCCTTTTATTGGCCTTATGATGATGATATGACTGTGTTTTGTAAGATCGTATACAAATAACATATAGTATTCCTTTCATTTTTTACGGGTTGTATATTTTAATATAAAATTAGAACGCTTAAATATTTCACACACACACACACACACACACACACACACACACACACACACACACACATACACACCGTCCAAGATGCTAGGGTTTTATTGAAATTCAGTTCAGAAATGTGCTGCACACGTCCATTAATGTAGAAACCCGTACTGAGGAGGATGCTTCTGTAGTATGTGATTGCAGTTTATTTATTCAGTGAAGAATATTATGATCTGCATAAGAATCCAATCTATTATCAGATTAAGTCTCTGTGATTACCAGTGGGCTACTTTCTTCCTTTTAAAACTGTTCACCCCCTGCACAGGTTATCTCACGAGTATTGTAATTAACACATTGTTCAAGTCGCAAGGTTTCCATTTTAAAATACGGTCGATAAGAAACCATACATTTACTGCAAGAGTTGATAAACACTTTGAAACATTAGACTAGAAAGATTGGTCTAACAAACGAAACCGCAGCGGGATGCATTTGCAGGGACAGAGAAAATCCATAAAAAGCTAAAAGTTTCCAGTTTAATTTGTTTATGAAAATTCTTATCCTTTGCATTCAGACAATAATTTAAAATATCTGAAGCCGTTAGTGCAGAGCTGATGGTGTCTTCCTGGCTCTCTCAAGGACTATAGAAACTACGAATAAATAAATAGATGACCAAATAAATAGCATGTCAAAACTATACAACTATGAGGTTTCTGTCCCTTGCAGCAGCATGTTGGAGAGCAGGGTTGCTGTGTAGTTGTGTTTGTATCTGTCTCCGTTCTCAGTGGTTTGGGCTTGATGGTGCTGCAACCGATCTTTAGGCAAAGCTTTGAATTTTGTGGCAGTTATGTGAAATTTATAGCTGTAGAAATTGATTTTCCAGCGCCCAAGCAGGACTGAGCCCTTTTGTCAAATTTCTTTTAACACTCTTTACAAAGGGGACCCTTACTATAAGTGTTAATCGAAGAGTTATTGGTGTTGCTCAACTTCATTTGAAAGCGCAAAATGCAGTATTTCACGGCGTTTGGATCCTTTTGATTGCTTATGTTTATTGCGATGTATAATTTGTGTGAATTATTAACTCGTATATATAGATCTAAGAAGCCTATTATTTTACTTTTGTATTTGCATGCTCAAATATATTCCCATTAAAAAGCCTTTCAGAAATAAACATTAGTCAAATATAGCACTTTGTATGCAAATATACAATTCCATAATTATTCAAAATTATAGGTGTACATATACAGCTACAAAGATAAGTAAATATACACGATTATTCTCGATTTTGTCGATAAGTAGATTTCCTCGTGCGTAAATACAAATTGTGTGGTCTTTATACGTATTTCTGTAGGCCTACATCCCCCTTTATTAATGAAGGAACGGTTTGTTTAATGTAGACATTTTAACATGTATTTTATATTGTAACAACTACTCTTATATAACTTTAATACAATCTAAATACTGTCGCACTGTGGGTTTGACCGATAACGAAATGTCTGAGCTCTGCGCCGTCAACAAACATGAATTAGTTAGCAGATCCTTCTGCTTTAAAACAAACAAAATTTCCTGATTGCTTCTTGGCAACGTTTAATTAAATAATAACAATAATTATTATAATAATGACAATAATTCGGCAACAAGTTTTAAGTTGAGTCTTTGTATTGTTAGTCAATGCAAGTTATCCTTAAGCAAAAGGGGATTCGCACCTAAAAAAATAAATTTAAAATCATAACCGCGGCCTAAACAGTGATGAAATATTGTGATCACCTTGTTACAAACACAACTTGTTAATATATAATGTATGTATATATAACTTATATTGCTGTAATAGAGCAACAAGTTATTGGTTGTGTTTCTAAAGCATTAACAAATGTAAATGATTTTTAGAATTACACATTTAAATGTGAATTGGACAGGCAACATGTTAAAGCCTAACTGATTACATAATATCAATGTTTAAAGCTGTTATGAGTAGTAGTAGTAGTATCGTCCTGCACGCAGATTGTGCCAGTGATCTCTATGCGTCATCCTCCCGTCTGCTCTCTACTTCAGGCCAGTGATGGATGGTTTGTTAATTTAACCCCGGCCTCCTCGAACCAGGAGCCGCCTTCAGTCCTACGATTAACTGAGAAAAACTCATTTAGCATTGAACTGAGCTGAACGCTCATTAACCCTGGCAATGGCAAGAGGCAGAGGCGCCTTCAAATAAAGATATGTGAGGTGACGTTAACCAGACGCCCATTTGATCTATTATTATTATTATTAATAATAATAATAATAATAATAATAATAATAATAATAATAATAATAATAATAATTTTAAGTTTTTTTTTTTTCGTAGTTTTATTCTGAACGTATTGGTCCAGTTATTTGTAGTGTTCAGGAGACACACAGGGTAAAAGCCAATGCGCAGTGTTTATTACCGATATCTGCAAACGTGTTAATTCAATTGTCCCAAATTTCAACTCCAATATTAAGGATTGTAGTGTAGATTATCGCATTATACATAATTTAATTCAAATCGTTAAAGCGAAAATGTAATAGCCAGTAATGGTATGCCTCTTCTTGATTGTGTTATTAGTGTAGCTATGGTTAAAATTGTTAATAATAAGTTGTGCAGCACATTTATTTTGAGAAATCATTGAACTTTAAGTTGTTTATGAGATACGTTTAGTCTAAATAATAATAATAACGCTGATTTAGCATTGGGCCTAATGTTTACCAATATGTTGTGTATTATGTAGCCTATGTGTTTCCGTTTAAAATGTTATTTTCTGCGATTTTTAAGCAAATTCCATGTTAGCCGAGGGATAACGAGGATAATGAGCACCACTAAGACAATCAATAATTTTCTTATTTGTTGTTTTTCACCATGTAATATAGTTTAGATACTTATCTGCGTCTTAAAACAATGCTGGAAACGATGTATTTTCTCTACACCAGCTCCTGAACACTAAGCTCTTCCATCTCTGATTAATCATTTCATTGCGCTAAATGTTATTACACAGTACACAGGAGCATACGTATTCTTTTTATACATTTATGTTGTAAAGTGTGGCGCCAGACTTCGTATTGATTACTTGATAAATGCTTAATGAGTGTTTGCTCTTGTTATATACATCTGAGAAATGTAAAATGCAGAATAAATAAAAAATGCTCATCCTTCTAATAATTTGGCGCATGATCAATGACCCTTTTACCGACTTGAAAATCGGTAAAATCGTTGAAAATCGGTGGAAAAAATGCAGTTCTAGTACTCACCATAGCAGGAGATGAGCGATCCGTTGTGGCCACTTTCTTGGTGGAGTTTGCTTCCTTCTGGGGGAGTTTTGCAAGAGGACCTCTGCATGAAGAGGTGGTATTTGTTAAAGGTGCCTTCCCCAGAAGTGGCATCCAATGACTGGCATTCCTGTTGGAACGGGCTCCGCGACTTTTCCCCATAAGCCTGACCTTTGTTGGTCAGGAAAGTGGGGCTGTATTTGGTGTCACTCGCTTGGAATGTCCTGAAAGGGTTAGCCTGGTGATCCCTACCTTGCGGTGCACTTGGGTTATAATATGAATCCATGGATGTCATATCACAGTATGAAACGCAAGTCTCAGCGTTCATTCCTAAAAAAATGTAAAAGAAAAAGAGGTCCAAATGTTTTTTTTTCTTTTTCCTTTTTGGAGAGTGAAGCAAACAGATACTCTCTCTCTCTTTCACACACAGACGCACACGCATACACTCACACACACACACTGGCGCGGCAGCTGGGGTTGGTTATAAAATGATTCAGATGTTTTCCAGAAAGCTGACCAAAAGCTAAAAAGCCCCCTTAAGGTTTAGAAGAGTAACAAAAAATGTTTCTTCCTTTGGAAGATGCAACCCAGAACTCCTCGATATAGTCTATAAGTCAGGATCTCTACTCAGTTATTATGTAGATGGAATGAATGGGTGAGGTCAGACCTTTGCATAGAAAAAAAGAGAAAAAGTTTTTTTTTTTTGTAAATATGTGGGGGGACAAAACACATGACATTAATGCAATTAGGATATGAATATATAACTGATTGGATGTGAAGGGCAACACAGAGAGAGCAATTTAATGGTTGTGACACAGCTGATTTGCAATGGTCTCTCAAGTGGGGACTTTGTCCTGGCTACAGAATGCTGTAAGAGAACATCTTCATTTGTATGGTATCCTTATATTTATGTTCCTTAGAAATTTTCCAAATCGTAGGAGGCTATAACTTTGTGGAAAACCATTAAACTTAAAGCGATGTACAGTTTGTTGTTCAACTTGATTTAAATGTCCAGCAGTCTCGGGGAAGAGGCATACCAGCTTTATGAGAACATACATGCACCTCTGGGTTTCAGAGATGGGGGACTATATAGCCCCTGGGTGCAGCGAGAAATACATTTTGAATTCGTTAAATCTGCAATTTTGCAAATCCTCAGAGGACATTATTTGATTTTTTTTTTTCGATTTATAAGATTTGAAAGTTTCATATCGAAAGTCCCGTGCCAACAGGAGACTTTGATAATTAGGCGTTTATTTCCCCGAGAACTTGAAAGAAGTTTCCTACTCTGTTCATATTTCTAAAGGTGACATTTGTAAATCCACGCTAGTTGTTAAATCCTTGAATTCCAATAATCCCTGGTATCGTCTGTGGGTTAATAATTAAATACCCCAATAAAGAAATACATAATGCAATGGCAATCAAGCAACTATTATATAGTTTGCCACTTCGTCTGTCCGTCAGCACGGCAGTGTTATTAATGTATTTACAGGTGAAATGTTAGAATCTCTTGCAGTTTAACCCCTGCAGGTCGAGTGTATTTGGCTGCCCCTTGCGTGCCAGAAACACTTGTAATCGGGAAGCCAGACAGTGCTGTACAAAACCCAAGAGGAAATCCCAAAACAAAGGTGAACCTAATTCACACCACAAAATACATTGACGCACGTCAGTGACATGTGAGTACTGTTATTTATCTCGTTTTGCTTTTTTTTTTCGTGTCGTTTTATTGGTGCCTCCTCCCTTTTGTCGCTGCCCGCTGTTATTGAAGAAAATGTTTTATTAAAAACGACAATAATAAAAATATACTTGATCATGTTTTTTTATGATTGGTACCCATCAATACATACACAAAACTGATTGCAAGCGTTTAATTCCATCACATTCTTGTGCAAAAGTTTGGTAAAAAAACAACAACTGTATTGTCTGCTATTCATATATAAAAACGGCACAAATACGAAAATGTTAATTTAATTCTACAGAAACATAAATGCTAAAGCTTAAACATTTACTCAGTAGCCTCTTACATACATTCCCATTAGTCTGTAGGATGAACTTGACATTATTATTATTGTATAATAACCACGTTTTTAAGGTTAGTTATTGTTGCTTGTCTTAAATTATTGTATTTTAGTAATTTATTCTGTGTACATTTTTAATGTTCAGTAATGGTTTATACATTAAATTATAGTAACATTTTTTTACGTCTTTAACGGTTTGCGACAGCTTTAGTGAAGTAGCCTACAAAAAAATGATATATACTCTGAGTCTCTGAGAACCAAAGACCTAAGTGGTCATCAATATTCCCGTAAAGATGGGTGAACTAACAACACAGAAAATAAGCTGTATGTCAATTTAGCCTACCAATCGTCAACGTACGACTGTAAGCAAAATATATAATCATACAGCTCCATAAAACTACTTTAAAGAGACAAAATACAATGGATGTGACTATTGTTACTTTATTAGCAGATGTGGTAGGTTACTCATATCAATTGAATGTATCCGGTTTCTTTTCAGGTGGATTTCTCAACGCTTTAAAGATTGTCTACCCCCCACCCCCAGCCACCGTGTATTTTGTTATGATCATTTTGGCTTACATTATATTTATAAGTGGCTCTAATTGATATAGCTTCATCATGTTCGTAACTTTATGAAAGCCGATGTTTATATACATTTTTATATGAAAAGTGGGCACCATTTTATAGTCTCGAAGTAATTTACATTAATTATCCACAAACGCCCCCCAGGACAGTTAATTTATTATTATTATTATTATTATTATTATTATTATTATTATTATTATTATTATTATTATTATTAAGCCTATATAGCTCCTACTTGACTATAAGTTCTAAATAGTTTTCGACAATAGTGCAAATTCATGATTTCATTTTAGGCTCTTTTTTGCAACCTACGCATTTTCTTTTTAATGGGAAAGTTGGTAGGATACAATTTAGTTTAATTAATTGTTCTGATATTTAAAAATCAGACTAGATATGGTCATGCTGTAGCCCTTCCATCCATTTATCTCTACATAATTAACTATGAGTGCCTCAAGCAGGATCGATGGATATGTACCAGTGAGGGATAATTTATTTTACAGAATTAATAGAAACCGTTTTTTTGTTTTACTTTTACCATCGCATTTTGTGTTACGTCATTGTCCTAGCTGTTTCTAAATTACCAATATTCGATTAAAGTATCCATTATACCCATCATTGATTAATTGTTTTTATTTGGGTAAAGAAAAAACACACGCACATGCAGCATAACATCGACATATAGGGCTGTGTATGTAACCGCATTGGTGTTGATCCACAAACTGGATGAAATATAGATGTAATTTATACCTTTGAACAAGCGCATATATGTGGATATATATCTATAAAGCGTTAAATAGATTTGGGCTTTGCGAAGGAGAACGACACATAAGTAAATAGACACTAATAGCTTCAAAATAACACCTGTTTAATCTGCAGCTCTGCGCGCAGCAATGCCTGTGCTCTTGTCCTGGATTTTGAATTCAGTTTGTGCGTGGCACGGCTGGTGTGAACTGAGGAATTGTACCCCATAATTACTTCCCATTTTGAACAGATTACATGCACAGGCAGACAGTAGTCCGTTTTCTGAAGAGTTTTGAAAGATATCAGTTCCTTCACAGACCGCCAACTGTGACTATCTAATTGCCAGCATGATCTGATTGAAAATATGCCATCATTAATATTGTTTTATTATTGTGGTTGTCATGTTTTGTTGTTGTTGTTGTTGTTTAATTGCAAGCAGGTGTAGGGACCCTTTTGTAATGTCCCTAAATATAGCCACTCAATACAAGGGTAGAAACAAATCAAACATTTAAACAATTGATTTGGATGATATTGCGCAAATTATTCCTTTAAATCATTTTAGTCTTTAATACATAATTGAGTGATGTGCAACATACGTGGTATGTTAGTGAAATAAAACAGTAACTTAAAATGAAAAGCAAGAGGAATTGAATAATGAACAAGTGAATGATATAGGGAGTGCGTGGTAGCGATGGATTGGCGTGACAAGTTGTAGCCTATATGACTGTCTTTGAAGTTCAAGTCAGCTGTGTTCTTGTTTGAAATATCGGCGTGAAAATAGTAACGGGATATGAAATTTGTGTGTATATATATATAATATTGTTTGTTGCGCTATTCTTGCACAATCCTTTTTTGTGCGTCCGTGATATCAATCGATTTTGCTATATGTCTCTGTTACAATTATTTCACATGCGTTTAGTGTTCATTAACTCAATTACATTTCGTTTTGCTCTACTAAATTAGATTCCCTGCTGCATGAACAAAGAATACATTAATAATATAAGAGGTGTAGGCTATTGCACAGACTCTATCAGAATAAATCTGGCCGCATATATTAACATAGATAGATGCATATAGATAGAGAGAGACCTTTGCATTATTTCGAATATGTTCAATCGAATGCTTGCTCTATTATTGTACATGCTTATGGATTTAGATTGCAATTTAGTAGCAATGTTTACAAGGTCTATTTCGGTTTGCTTTTAAATTATGTCTGTTAACAGCAGCACTCAATGCTTGTTTCCACTGAAGGCAAAAACCGACTCCCCAGTCTGTCTTGTCTCACTATGAAGTGAATGAAAATCATTTGGCGAACGAAGTGGTCATAAATAAAAATGTAAAATCTCATCTCCTTGTAGCCACTTAGTGATGCGTCTTTGTTCTCATCCCGATGGTATCAATGTATTTGGATAGCTTAATGTAGGCCTACATTTATATTAGGGTGATTTGCCCTTCTGTGGAGTGCTTAGTTGTTGACCCCCCCCTCTCCCAACAGTTAAACCCAGCTTCTCATTAAAGGAGACCTGCAGAAGAAAAGGGGGGGTTTTTATTGGGATTAAATAGGGATTAAATATTCATGATCTGGTGGGGACAAAAAAGTTTAAATTGTGTTGGATAGTTATTGTAATACTTTCTATGCCTATTAATGGTAGTAGCAGTTGTAGTAGTGGTATATTATATGTAGCCTAGTAATTGTTGTTGAAATTCAACACAAAATGCTGTTTATAAGGAGTATTGCAATTCACGAAAAATGTTGTGTCATTTGTTTATTCTAAGGGTGTCGCGGTAGACCGGGAGTAGTGAATATCAGGGTTTGAAGATGGATACATATTACTCAACAGATACATTTATGAAGGTAATTTCATTTGAGATGATGCATAAATAGATCGACTATGCTTCTTCTTATTATTATTATTATTATTATTATTATTATTATTATTATTATTATTATTATTATGAGTGAAAATACTAAATAAAAGTATACTGCACGAAGAGGTTTTTGTTAGTTTCAAAGGATAGATTAAATAGATTAACACAGGTGGGGTGAGCTATCAGGTGTGTCAGACTCCAGTCCTGCGGGGCCGCAGTGTCTGCTGGGAGCTGCCAATTACTTCATTAATATCATTATTTACTCGGGTAGGCTTATCTAAAACTTTCAGATTTAATTTTTAATTCTGATACCTTACAATTTGTTGATGAGTCAAAACATTGAATTCACAGAACATTTCGGAGTCTGGAGAGAAGTGTTAAATTCATCCAGTTAACTGTTTAATTATATAATTTAAGGAGCCAATAGCTGGGCAGGAACAAAACCCAGCAGACACTGCAGTCCTCCAGGACTGGAGTCAGACACCCTGTTGTCGCCTTAAATGCCGTATAACTATAGCTAAGTTTTGATGAAAGATGCTGTATAATCGGATCTATGTGAAAGCTATAACTGTGTAACCTCCATTAATGTAGCCTATGGGATCCATATAATGGAAAGCTTTACTAGCAACTAAGAATAACTAATCCGTAACCAAACAGGCTGGCTAATAAGCAGGTCTACCATTTATATGGGGCTGGAATTCGATTGGTTTATTGCTTAATTATTATTATTATTATTATTATTATTATTATTATTATTATTATTATTGTACAACCTTAAAATATGCAAAATAACATTATTAATAACGACAACAAAAAAACAAACGCATGTTAAAGAAAGAAACAAACAAGTTTAAATCCAGCAAAACTTCAAAGGACGCGTGTTTGTATTCATTAGCATTGGACATTATATTGGGATGTTCTGGAGAGAGGCGATATCCTATAGATCATGTAAAGGGCTACACACAATGTCAGCATTATTAAAATAAAATTGTGTGGTATTTCAGCACACAAATATATTGTAGTAAAGGAACTGCAACATCCATTCGCTGATGTTTTTCAGAAATTATGCATTACATGGTATTTTTGTTAATCAATTCAGATTTGTTTTTTGTTTCACATGCAACTTAATATCCATAAAGTAATTAGAGTGCATGTCTGTTTACTTTGTATTTTTATTATGGCAATAAAAACAGGTAATACTTTTTATATGTTTAATTAAGCCAAAGCTTAAATACTTACCACTTACAATTTACCACGTTTGGTTGGTCATATTGATAAAATACTAATATAGGCCTATACATTAAAATATACAATTGACTCTTTATAATTGGATCAACTGCACTCCATTTGTATAAGCAGGCTAATGATGATGATAATAATACTAATGTATTAAGACATGGAAGATTTAGAATAGTATTTAAAAGTAGTTCACTAGTCTTGATTCTTAGTTTGTCTGACTTTAATTGCACGTAAGTTTTTTTCAACATGAAATTGAAGTGCTGAGGATTTCTTAAATATACTTCTGTAGTTAAACACATGACGGAAGAAATACAAAGTTTAAGAATGATCTACAACTGTTTAATTAGTAAATCATTTTGGAATAGCATACCATAAACTGCAATTTGGACTCCAGTCTATTACAATTTAACAGTTGCATTAAAGATCTCTCGGATTGGCATTACAATACATAGTCATAACAAACGAAGCCTAACAAGTTCAGTAAATGTATTCAATATTAAAATACACATGCAAAACATAAATACTGCCATATCGCACTAATCCATAGATAATTTGCAACGGCTTATGCTGCTTACCCAAGCTATTTCAAATTTAATTCCCCCTGTATGGTGTGGATGCGAATCATATTAACCAAATACATACGCTAATATCTATAGGCTATAATATCTATGTTCTCATACATGTGCTATAATAACTTGGCCACCGTGACCTCCACTGAAGACCAGCAAGGGGAAAAAAAGACTGCGCTTAACATGAGGAACAAATAGAAAAGTTAAATTAAATTAACAATATCCCAAGGCAACATATACTGAACACTCCCCAGGCGGAGAGAAATGGATCCGATGAGGGATATCTTTGTGTGGTATGTAAGGTAGGTAAAAGGACACAAAGCGTAAGGTTGTGTGTGTTGCACGTACAAGTGTATGTGTGTCTGTGCGTGGTTGAATATTTAATAAACCACAACATGAAAATAATAAGCACTTAATAACTGTTTAACATTTGTCTTTGTGCAGGCATAAATGTATCAGCTTTTCCAGCAACGGAGGTATGTTTTTCATCACCAGGTAAGCGTGACTCTATAAATAACACAATTTAAACTTTTTGTGTGTTAGTGGAAATAGTTCTGTCCATCGGTTAAAGGATACTGTCAGATTTTTTGCTAGATACAAGTATTAAACACAGTCCTCACTTTCTCACGTTCTTTTTGGAAAAAAAGTTCTGCTGTGTTCGGTTCCTTCAACATTTTTGTAGATTTAACGGTTTTTTATAAAGCAGTAAAACATTTTCTAAAAATATCTAAACAGTGATAAAAAAGGAAAACCAAATGATATATTACATTTTGACGTCGTTTTAATATTTTATATACAAAATGGAGTATTTGTGATACGGATGAAATTGATGATGCAAGTTGTAGAACATAAATCGCAAACATAATTATGCCAATGTCAAATTATTGTATGATTGCTTGGTGAAATGTCTTTGGTTAAAAGCCTGTATCTTACCAAAATTTGCCATTGTAATGGTCAAACAAATTTATATATATAAATGTGTTCAGGTGGCAAGTGTTTGAAACGGCTTATAATTTTGTTAGAAAGGCAATGTTAAACTTATATTTACTTTGAATTCAAATATACATTTTACACTTTCAATACATTCATTTCTCCCCTCATGTGTGTCATGATTCAAATCAGTCTTAAAATGTGAGTATAAGAATTTTTGAAAAGTGTTTTATATTATTAGATCTATATTCTTTATTTTAGAATATATTATTTGGTGTATATATATATTGGCATGTATTATTCTATATAATAAAGATAACATGAAAATTGTTGCCTAGATTCTGAAAATCGAATACCATGTTTATTCAAGACTTTTCAGCTCAGACCGATTTTGATGGGGAAACTTTGTCTTGCTATAAATAACCATGAAGCATGATAAATAGAGAGTAGAAACCGGAAGTCACTGGTAAGAAATTACAGAGTGGGAAATTTGTAAATGGGTTGAACACTTTTCAATGATTGAAGGATTAATTCAGAATAGTTTCTGCAAGAATATTTTATAGATAATTGTTGTACACACAGTATACACTAAATTGACATGTAAGTAAAACCATACAAGTGTCCTTACCACTGCCACTATTATTCAGGAACCCAATCCATAGCCTTGAGAGTTGTTGAAGAAATGAAGGTTAAGAAATAAAAAATAAAAAAGAGTGGTGTTGAAAGGGGCTCGCAATGTGATGGAGGCGGTTTCCTGATAGGATGTGGCCACAGCACTCAACAGGTATTTACAGACATAATGTCACTTGCATATTTGTAGATGCTCAGTCAAAAACAGGTCCTGTTACATTAACCTGGCCTTGTACATTATGCAAAATGAAGCAGTCTCTTTGGCACAGGGATGAATGTATATGTTACAAACAGAGCGTCTATAAGGAATGTGTGCTGCAGCATTGCAGATGCAAAGCAGTCGCAGTGTAAGCATACAGAAATTTAGGCAAGTTAAACACTTGCTTCACCGTTTGAAATGGAATGCAATTCATCACAAAAAAGGTGCCTATATGTTTATTTGCTGCTGTCTCTGTATGTCAACTGTAATTACACTCAATAGCCAGTTAGCATATCAGTTTTCTATATATATAGATACAAAAAATAAAACATTTTAGTTTAGCACATTTATTTTTTGCCAGAGCATTATTTGTTGATGTATGTTAACTTTAACATTGTGATTATGTAAAACTGGAAATGTTTTGACATCATTCTAATCATTCTGATGTAATCAGTATAGAATTTAAAATTGATCAGTTTTGTATCATTATGATGTTGCCAGGATACAAAATAAATCTACCTATTTGCATTTCCTCGTAAGTTTCATTTTTTAATCAATCTCCTAAAATATGCAATAAGAAATATTGATGTCTCACGCCATTTGTATATTGTAATATAAAATAAAACCATTGCTTACAAATGAGAGTATTAAACACACAAGAAAAAGAAGAGAAAATATATTAAGCTGAACATTTGTAAATCCATTCATACCTAGGGCTAGACCAAATTAAAACTTGGACCCACTCATGTAAATTATGCAGTGGTTTAAAGTGGCTTCTAACAATAAATTAAACCGCGATACGGTACAGATTTGTACTTTGCGATTCACAGGTAGGTCAAAGTTTTGATTTGGTCTAGCTCCTAGTATTCTTGCTCCAGTTAAGTCCCTATGTTACTCAATTATGCATTCAAACTTGGCTACCCGTTGCATATAAATGAAAACAACCTGGCTAATTCCTACACAAGTTGCCTGCGACTTTAATGCAGCAGACTGACCTGTTGTTGAACAGCAGTGTCTCTGCCTCATTCTCACTGTTACCTGAGAGTGATGCCTTTTCTATAATTCAAATCGGCATGCTTTTGAACTCCAGTTAAACACTGCATTGAGTATGAGTTCTGACATGGTGGTGTACGTTATTTTTATTTATTAATCATATGATTTTTTGTATATATAATAATTATATACAGCTAATATATATGACACATATGTTATGTAATCCAGTCTACATTGTTGATGGTAGTGTATTAACAATCAGCTAGACAAGTCCTGATATATACACATTTGTCAGCATAGTTACTATTGTGAGGTATGAAATAGCTGCACAAACCTCCCTTGGTATGCCTTCAGTACAGTGCCTGAAATGCTTTTGTGATTCCGTGACTGGGTTTGAATAGCATAACTCTCAGACAAGCTATATATTTAAAGAGGTTAACATAACATGACATTTGAGATGACCACATGATCTTCAATAAATAGCCAGGAAGCAGGCTTTCTGATTTTCTTTTTCTTTACACACAAAATGTTAAAATAAAGAAAAAAGAAAAAAAAGATTTGCCATATGTTCAATAGTGAATCACAGAGGATATTGAATAAGGGTTTAGCAGAAAAGATTAATAACATATCCAGGGTGTGAACAATCCCTTTTAGTATGAGACCAAAAATGCGGGCTCAGCTGGATTTGTAAACAGGAAGGAACTTGGAAATATAAGATGTGCTAAATAGCAGGTTACAGACCAGAGCAAATGTAGATGGAATATATATTCTGGATTTCCACTG
This sequence comes from Amia ocellicauda, assembly GCF_036373705.1. NCBI lineage: Eukaryota > Metazoa > Chordata > Actinopteri > Amiiformes > Amiidae > Amia > Amia ocellicauda. Next base: position 9,917,028 of record NC_089853.1, on the reverse strand, counting down.
ACATTTTCTGACTGTGGTCCACTTTGGCCACAAGTGTAATTCTAGCTCCTTCTACTTTCAACAAAAAAAGCGTCCTCAGTCTCACTTACAGTAATTGCTTCATTATAAGAACCATGCGCCTTCTCCCTGCAACTCAAAATAGATTTATCGCAATCTGAGGGAACACCAACAACTTCTTGCTTACAGCCTCCCCCCTCCCCAACTATTGAAAAGTTATTAACGTGTCACTTTGCTGGCAAGCCATTGAAAGCTTCCCTTAAACCACAGACCCACCTGTCTCTAATAACAGACCCAATTTATTGAGTGTAGCATTTTAATAGAAAACCACTGGGTCCTACCCACATTATTGTATGACCCAAACGAAACTGGGGGAATTTGGGGAAACTGCTGTGTAACATATTTGTAAGTGCTCGTTCTAGGAGTTATGTAAACTGTTCAGTTGTTGTTTGTTTATGTGGTGCTTTATTTGTTTTGTTTTTGTTCGTCCTGGAAGAGCTGAGTCTATTTCACAGTCACACTGAGAATTGCATAGACATCGTTTAGTTTCATTGCTTCATTCAAGTCTCTGTACTGTGTATATTTATTTAAAATTACAAATTCATCATAGAAATGTATGCTTCAAACTCTATTTGTTAAAACTATTTAGGTCAGCAGTACAGTTTGTACAGTTTGTGGGTTGTCTATCTATAAATCTAATTTAATTCAGTATACTGGTAAATGTGTATACCACCTTTCTATACAAATTACAGTAAATATTATATAAAAAGGATGCTTTAAATGTTTCAGTACAGGTACTAAATTAAAATAATGATACATGGATTTAATTTTAAGGGGTGATTAGCTGCTGCTTATTAAATTATATTAATAGAGAGCCAGTCAAAGTTTTACACATACCCTGTCTTAACTCCATTTAATCAGCTGGCATCAATACAGTTTATTGCAACAAAATTAATCCTGTATATTAGGCACTTTTAATTATCCTGATTTGTGGAGCAGTGGTGTCATAACTTATTAAATTAACTGATTTATTGTAAGAATCATGTTTTCTCATATTGCTTGTCAGATTGCATATGAGATTAAAAAACAATCTCAAATTATATACTAATCAAACATAACAAACATGAAATAGAAAACAAATATTTCAATTATAAATACACTAGACTTGTTCAGTGGTTGATGTATATGATATATATCCTGCTAATCATATTGACTGCAACACATTTGACTTGTAGTCTCAGTTTAGAAATCTTTTTCCTGCTTTTTTAGTAGCTGTTAAACCCACACAGCTTTATTTAGTGCCTATAAATTGGTGCTATCTTTAATCACAAGAAATATTGAGTGGATGCTTAAAAGATTGATGGAAATTCAGTAAGTGAAATTAGCAATACAGTTACAGTATAAAATGGAGGCACGGAAATTAAGAAGAATACGGCCAGAATCAAGAGAGATAGATAGCCAGATGTTTTCATAGAAATTCAAAACATAATTGTGTATGTTTGTAATACAGTGTAGGTTATTGCCATTGTCGTTTTCCCTTATGCTATCCTACATGGAATATATAGTGTAAAATTGTGTTAACAAACATTGTAAGGCATTTTCACTGGATCCTGAATAGACTGAACCAGTGAAAACATCGTTGCTGATCAATTTCACCATTTTCTTTTATCTTTAGTGCATTTGAGTGTGAAAATTACGAAATGTAAGATTTTATTTTCCTTATGTTCTTGTTATACAGTATGTTACAGTATCGCCAGACCTGTAATGGTAATGCAATATCATTTTAATATCAAAAGGAATTAAACTATTTTTAGTATTTTCTTATGATTTAAGATGTTTTGTCCTGTCATGTTACACTTTTCTGATATTAGTTTTTTTTAATATCATTTGTTATGTTCAAATATAGATGGTACCTCTTTTTTTTAAATGTAATAGTATCTGATGTTTTTGTATTAATATTATATTAGCAGATGTTATTTGATTGACTGCATCTGCCTCTGGTTGCCAAATGTCATGTTTCAAAACAATAGAAATCTTCATTCCCAATCATTAAAGAATGGATCGTATAAAAACGTTATTTATAAAATGAAAATGTCTGCTTCATAAAAACATTGACAAATTAAGTGATTTATTGAACCCTTTTAACTGCATACAAAAAGTCTCTGAGCATATGATAAACTGTGTGCTGTACATACACTGTCTTTAAAAGCATTGAAGTTGTGTTTCTTCTAGATCTGATTTTTCTACTTTCAAAAAATATATTAAAAAAGAGCCACTGGTAAACATTATGCAACACATTAGTTTGATGAGCAGATGTTAGAATGATGGTGATTTACTAGATGTGGTTATATCTAATGTTGTGCTTCACATAAGAGGGGAGGATATCAGCATGTGCTTAATTAGAAATAAAGAGCAGAGAGAAATTAATACTCGGATTATGTGAGCAGAATTTATTCTGACTTAATGTTTTATCACTAAATCTTAGATTTACAACCTGGATAGTTCCAAACTGCTGTTTGTTAATGGGTAGCCAAGAGAAATGTTCAAAGCAAGTTAAGTCATCAATTACTTCATTCCCTTTGGCAACTCGGGCACACACCACCGCAGGAGCTTACAAATTTACTTTTTTTTTACAACATTTAGTTCTGTAAAGGTGTTACTTATCCTTAATAGTGCCATTGAAAAATATATTGTGTACATTTAGATATCTAACTTAAAAAAATTATTCATAGTGCTCTGATGCAGAAAAGCTTCTACTGATTCAGCTCTATGGTGTTTAAAACACAACCATGATGGTAAAATGTTGATCTGACTCAAAACCAATGACTCCTATCATTGCATTTGTGATATTAACATGTTTTGCACAATATCAGAGTTGTGGAACTAATTTTTTATTAAATCCTTTTAATACCAATGACCTTTCTAATACTGATAATCCCTTTAATAGCTATTTTATATGTCCCCGATGTGGAATCAGGTTATATCTCACACAACTTTGTGCAACAAACACAGCCCTGTAAAGCCCCTTAGAAAGCTGTAGGGAAATTTGGCTTTGGATTATGGAGCCATTTATCAGTGGAATTTGCATCCTACAATAATTAGGAATTCTGAATCTTTGGTCATTTTTTACAAAAGATTAAAGTCATGCATTGCATGCTTGCTTAAGCTCTTAAGGTTTTAGATTTGAATTGCAGAGGGCCTTAGGGTTGTTTTCCAAATCTGCATTGTACTTTCGTATTGTTTGCACTGTATTTTACTCTACTGTCTCTTCCAATTCTTTTCTGGCTTGTGCACAGCTCCGGATCCCCAGGGTTTGTGAAAACCAGAGGAGGCTCAGTAAATGTTATGTCATGAACTCCAGGGAGGAATTGTGGGTGCCACAGTGGTGTCCACTATTGCCCACACCCAGCACCACTTGCTCAAATAGCTCAACTCGTCCAAACTGGCTTGGAATCAGGAAAGCTTTACCTAATTCTCACAAGTGTACAGCCAAGGCAATGTAAATAGCCCTGTACTAGTCTGAGTTGTTCACAGGAAAAAATAATGGAATACTCAAATAAACAAATATTAAAGCACTATGTAAGTCTCTTGTTTATTTTAAAGAAATCAAATGGCAAGAGCCCTATGGCATTTCTCCATAATGTAAAGTTGACTAACTTAAGCAAAAACAGTTTATACAAAGTGTATCCGAAGAACAACTGGGGGTGCTGGAGAAGAAAGGTTGCCAGTCAGCAGATCTCAAACTACAAGTCACTTGAGAAACATCCATATTCGTTCCAGATTTAATTTCAGTTTGTGCCTTTAACAAAAACTTGTTATTAATGTGCATTAAAACCCTTTGCAAGATTAAAATTTAACTTGACAAATCAAAAATGAATACTCAGAAAATACTTCTGATTTGGGTGGAGGAAGTCAAAGCAAAAAAAAAAAAAAAAGTCAAGCGAAGCCATCCAAGAGCATGAATGCTTTTCCTATTGCCTTCACATCCGCTATTTCTAGTTAGCACTGTCACTTCATGGGTTTCCATGCCCTTTCAGAAAATACAAAGCACATTTTGCAGTTGAGCAATATGCTTTGAAAATTACCCTCTGCATTTCTGCATGTATTCTATTTATTCGTTGACTGAGTGTTTGATGTTTTGGGTATGATTTATAAAATTGAAAACTAAGCATGAAAAAAGCACTTGGGGGTCTTCCTTATCTTAAAATATTGTTTCCTTTAGACTTTACAAAGAAACTTGAAATATACCCTTTCTTTTTGGCAGCTTTAACACAGCTGTGGGCCTTGGATCCTTTAGGATTGTTCCGTGGAAAATCCATTGGTACTTGGCACAGCTTTGGTCCATTTTTCCCCTACTTATAACCTTGTGTCATTTCAATGGGCTGGAAAATACTGTGAACTGCCCTGACACTGGATCTTTCCTTGACTATTTGTGCCTGCATCTGAACATCCATGTAATATTCAACAGATGCATGCATGTGGGATAACCTCAACTTATTGACTCAGTAAAGAGATTATTAAAAAAAAAAAAATTCTTCATGCAGCATTAGTACAACCTGTTCTTAACACTTTTTCATTGTGGTCAAGGCCGTTGGAGCTGCTATTGAGAAAATCAAATGGAAAAAGCTTTGAACACAACAAAGTGGGCTATCAAGCCTCTTTTCTTTCACTAAAATGGCAATTATAGGACCCTAGTGTTCTGGTATTTACAGTCTATTAATACTCAGATTGGGCAGGATGGCACAAAGAACTTACACCATTGCATGTGAGGAATTTAATGAAGACTTACACAACCAAGCCATCTGCTGTAAATCATAAATTAAGCAATTACAGGTCAGTACGGTGTTTACAGCTGGAAGAGATGTTTAAACATCACCAGTCTGAGATCATTTCGTAGGTCATCTTTTAAAAGCTAAAGTAGTTGTAGTAGTCATTTGAAATTGGAGAGAGCCTGCTTTTATATTCCATAATTATTGAAAGGAAATAACCACTTTAAGCCTGGTTACAATGTCATAGTGACTATATATTTTTGAAAATGTTGTACTTTTCCAAATTTGTAATGCATTACTCATTTGTCTAGAAGCAACTGTGCAATTTAAATTATACAGATCTAGACAATGTAGACAGCAAGAAATAGCATGTCTTTCCTTATACTTCAATGTATTTTTGAATTCAGTTTTACAACTGGATTAATTTGGTGAAGAAAAATATCACATTTTGCATTGGAGGAAGAAGCTTTTGACAACTCCCTCATAAATAGACATTATTTATTTATTGCCCATCTCCTGAGAGATCAAGGAAAAGTGTCATTCCAGTAAGCTGGTATTCTGGCAGGGTATAGATGCACTAAAGAAAGCTATTTGTTTAATGCCAAATTCCTCCAGATGTAAAGAACATCTATTTGTGTCCATGTGTATAAAAACAAGGATATGAATGAGACACCAGTCCGCTTGATAGTGGCAGTAAATTATTTGGTTATTGGGGGTTATGGCCCTTGGCAAAGCTGTTTGATTCTGCCCCTTGACTGCAATAACAAGCCATAGCAAAGAGGAAAGAACTGTCATCATTGTTCAGGAGACATACATTTTAACGGATATAGAATTGTCGCCACAATTTTCAGGCTAGAAAAACCGAGACGAGCTGTTAATTTTCAATTCCTTTATTTTAACATTAACCAGAGTTATTGCACGCATAATGAGACCTTTTGAACGCCACATAACACCACATCCTCCCGTCTTTGTTAACTCATTATTACTAATTAGTTCCACTTAGTTTGGCTGGTGGAGGCATCGGGGCAGGGTGCAAAACAACATGAGGCCTCTTGGAATTGATTACACTTTACTACTCATCTTTTCTGTCCTGTATTGCAAGCCTAGCTAAAGAGACCTTTAACTCTGCTGTCTGGTTTCTACCTATGGTTGTATACTGTCCATAAATTGATTTAATACAAAATTATTACAAAAAAGAATGTCAATGTTTTGGTTAAAAAAAGGAAACTCTTGCTTTTAACTTTTGTCCTTCTCTCAAACTCTGCATTATACTTACATTTTTTTTTTCCATGGTTCTGTTCATGTCATCATCCTGATGTTGAGTTTTCTTTGTAAATTAGTGTGTGAAAGGGAGGTATTTCTTCAGAATTAAGCAGATCATATGAACAATCCTGGAGATCTTTTGTATAAAGTTATATAATGTTCTCATACTATACCAGAACGGGCCTTGTAAAACCTTTAATTAATTTTTTTCTATCATTTTGTTAACACATTCAATCATAATAAAAATAGAATATATGTTCTAAGAGATTTATGCTCTGTCACAGTACAAAACACTGTAAAAGAGCTCTTAAGAAGATGCACAAATGGTGCATCAAGATTTTAGCCCTTGCACAATACTAACTACTGTAGTGAACCAAAGTGTGGGCCTTGAAAATGGTACATTTCCATAATGTTTTTACTATACAAATAAAGTGTGAAAATTAACTGATTTATATTTAAACTTGGTATAAGGATGGCCACAACCAAATGTAAAATAGCACCAACTGTACATTTACCCCTGTACATCAACTCTATAATTAAGTTTTTGTATTCTATTCTGTTTTAAGCATTGTTTATTTTTGTTTATATATACTATGAAAAGAATTGTATCTACATCTGCTTTTGATCAAACTGGGAAAGAAACCGTCCTTCTGTGACTTGCCTGACACTAATGGTATTTACTTGGCATTACTAAGCAGTGCAGTTTTAGTGGCAGTATATGGCAGAGAGGAATACTCTTCTGTCGTCTCCCTTGATGCCAGCAGACGCAGTGTTTCACAGTGTTTTTTCTGGCTGATCTTTGGGACGAGCACAATATTTTATGAGCAGCGTTTCAGCTCTGTTGCTGCTAATTTATGGTCGATTGACAAGGTACTTACATTTTGGAAGTTTGTACCACTGTGTAATTTCCCTTAGTTTCATAGTTTGTACATGCAATTTAAAATGTATTGCCTTGTACTGAAGCCAAACAGTTAATGCACCCAAGTGTTTTTTTACATTCATCGAAGTAATTCAGGTCAGTTTTGTGTTGTTAAAGCCTCTTCACGGTCAAATAAGGAATTACAAGCAGTGTATTGTGTTTTCACAGGTAGTGGACAGAATGCATGTTTGTATCGTAAACCTGTTTCGGAGATGGAGGTCTATGGTGTTAGAATTCCTATGAAATTTAAAGCATCCATAATCATACACTGAAAATATGATAAGTAAGTAATGATACAGGACACGATAAGGTACTTCTAAAAAAATATTACATACGTAAATGTACTACTAAAGACAAACATTATTTTGCACTGGCAGGTGAATATTGCCATTTATTACCTCAAAGCTAAAACATCTGGTTTATTTTCAGTGGCATATTAAGCAGGTGTCAGTCTTTTAATACATTTAGATAATAAATCTACTTCACAATGACTAATCTACCCAGATGCCATTTCTCAGATTTAATTCTTCCTTTCTGCACCTTCTGATCAATCATTTTAAATTAAAAATGAAAAAGATTAAAAAAACCTTTAGCAAACCTCTTCCTTCACTTGCAGGCATATAAAGTTTGTATTTTATTTTCCTTTATTAAAGCACGGGGGGCAAGCAGAGTGAACCGTGAGGGTCTTTCGGCCTTCCTGGTTGACCTCTGGAGATGAAGGAATCAGACGGAGGATGTAAGGGAGCCACCCGTTTCACAACTGTGTTCATCTCATGTTAAGAAAAAGGCTCAACTGAAGGACTCTGTGATGATGCACATCACTAGAATGGAAAGATTGTCTTGGGGGAAAGTGACATTTCACAAATATCCAGTTTTAATCTACAGTAGGATCCAAACTCAAACGGGAAATGATTATTTTTCAACAGAGATGCAAATATTTTTTTCCAAGATTTATTTTTTTGTATCCATTATCTTAACAATCAAATAAGCAATGTTGATCAACGTTTTTGTGGGTAGTAGTGTATTCAAATGTTTTCGGAATTACACTTCTCAAGAAAAGTACGATTGGCAATCCCAGGTAAATTATTAAACCAATGCGGTGCATCAACCAAATTAAAGAAATCGGGGGGGGGGGGGTTGTTTGAATCTGACTTGTCATTTAAAAGCATTAGTCTTCCACATATTTTTGAGTAACCTGGTGCAAATAAAACTCAAACAACATTTCTTAAAACCTTACAGTGCATTTAGTATTCAGGTGTTGAAAGAGAGACAAGGTCATTTTTACAGAGGGGTTAATACATTATATCTGACTTGGCACCAATCCAGTTGCTGTGTGCTCTTTCAATAGAGAGTACTTGTTTTGTTTTTTCCTGTGGTATTTATTCGATTAAACTTTTTTTTAAATGTAGTTGAGCCTGTCTATCAAATAAATGTCACTGACCTTTTTGTTATTGTTGTTCTGTGTAAAAATATCTGCCATCTACCTTGCAATGCCAGTACAAGACACAACAAACCATTCAGAATGAGGAAAATTGAAGTTGGACATAGACCCTCTGTACAAGAGCCAATGTCTCACAGAGAGCCTAGCTTAATTACTGGAATGTAGAGAATTCAAGGCCTAGCAGTTGAGCAACTTCAAGTTTAACAAACACACTTCAGTTTGTATGTAGGAAAATAAAGTTGGAAGGCAATTTAGCCATATCTCCCGCAATTTGTGTGTGATTTATTATTATTTTGGAATGACCTTTAGCTGCTTGTCCCATTGTTTTCCACTTAAAGTTGTGCTTTAGGATTATTCGATTTATTAAACATTCCTTATTCCTGTTATATAAGTGGATGTGCTTATTTAATTGTATATTTGTGGATGCATTTATTTATTTGTATATTTCAATAAAGAAACAATGTATCAGTCTAGTTATTGTGATATAAAGATGTGAAAAGCTGGCATGTACTAGAAATAAATAAAATTAAACTGCATTTAAACAGTACATCTTTATTGTGTTTTTTTCCTTTCCTTTCATAAATGTAATGTACTCAGTTTGTATGCTTTCTTTCCTAGGTTTTGTCATAGGGTATATTGCAATAAAATACTTTTCTTAACATTGTTTGTTTGTTTGTTTTTAGCATAGTTTTGGTGTGTGTTTGGGGTGGGGGTGTTGCAGGCATGCTGTGTGTAAACAAGACTACATATCGAATGTCTGTGGGTTAATGCAGAAAGCAGAATATGTTCCACAAGGGAAATGATGGCTCTGAGTAAACAGGCAAATATGTGACACACACAACAGTAGGCCGAAAGCTGTAACAGTGATTTGATTATATCTCACTGACTCTTTTTAGAGAGGTTTTGTTTGTTTTTGTTTTCTGCAGTTGTTCAACAACAATTGTTCATTAAGAGTCTCCCACCACAAACAATATACGTCAACTGTCTTCCAGGGGTTACCTATAGATGAGAGGCTTATTCTGTGTGTGGTCACCTGTTCTCCTTCTCTGCACTCAAGATTGCTTCCAGATTGTTAGTGGGCTGATGGCAACCTGAGGTAAGATGAACACAACAAACTTGACCAACATGGGACTCCCAACCCGATAGGAAGATTGCAAAATGCAAATTTATATTTTTAACATATAGTACTGTGGGGTTTTCTGGTTGGTGATGCTTCCCTAATTAAAACAAAAGTGGGGGGTAACACAACACCAAAATACACTCACCTAAAGGATTATTAGGAACACCTGTTCAATTTCTCATTAATGCAATTATCTAACCAACCAAACACATGGCAGTTGCTTCAATGCATTTAGGGGTGTGGTCCTGGTCAAGACAATCTCCTGAACTCCAAACTGAATGTCTGAATGGGAAAGAAAGGTGATTTAAGCAATTTTGAGCGTGGCATGGTTGTTGGTGCCAGACGGGCCGGTCTGAGTATTTCACAATCTGCTCAGTTACTGGGATTTTCACGCACAACCATTTCTAGGGTTTACAAAGAATGGTGTGAAAAGGGAAAAACATCCAGTATGCGGCAGTCCTGTGGGCGAAAATGCCTTGTTGATGCTAGAGGACAGAGGAGAATGGGCCGACTGATTCAAGCTGATAGAAGAGCAACTTTGACTGAAATAACCACTTGTTACAACCGAGGTATGCAGCAAAGCATTTGTGAAGCCACAACACGTACAACCTTGAGGCGGATGGGCTACAACAGCAGAAGACCCCACCGGGTACCACTCATCTCCACTACAAATAGGAAAAAGAGGCTACAATTTGCACAAGCTCACCAAAATTGACAGTTGAAGACTGGAAAAATGTTGCCTGGTCTGATGAGTCTCGATTTCTGTTGAGACATTCAGATGGTAGAGTCAGAATTTGGCGTAAACAGAATGAGAACATGGATCCATCATGCCTTGTTACCACTGTGCAGGCTGGTGGTGGTGGTGTAATGGTGTGGGGGATGTTTTCTTGGCACACTTTAGGCCCCTTAGTGCCAATTGGGCATCGTTTAAATGCCACGGCCTACCTGAGCATTGTTTCTGACCATGTCCATCCCTTTATGACCACCATGTACCCATCCTCTGATGGCTACTTCCAGCAGGATAATGCACCATGTCACAAAGGTCGAATCATTTCAAATTGGTTTCTTGAACATGACAATGAGTTCACTGTACTAAACTGGCCCCCACAGTCACCAGATCTCAACCCAATAGAGCATCTTTGGGATGTGGTGGAACGGGAGCTTCGTGCCCTGGATGTGCATCCCACAAATCTCCATCAACTGCAAGATGCTATCCTATCAATATGGGCCAACATTTCTAAAGAATGCTTTCAGCACCTTGTTGAATCAATGCCACGTAGAATTAAGGCAGTTCTGAAGGCGAAAGGGGGTCAAACACAGTATTAGTATGGTGTTCCTAATAATCCTTTAGGTGAGTGTATATGCAAATATGTGGAACAAATCAACCAAGATTGTGGATAGAAAAAAACATTATTTGAATATATAATGTAAAGCCTTTTTTCTATCTTTATTTCAGTTATGTAGGTTAAAGGTCACATGGTCAGCTTACCTCATGGAAGCCGCTCATGTTGGAGGACAGTCAAAAGACAATAGGTGAGTGGGCAACTACATTTAGCAGACAAAACTATATTAAGTGAAAGGTGGACTTTAAGGCTTTTTTGCAATATAACAAAGAAGTAAGGTTATATGGTGCAGAATTTTGGTGCATCAAATTGTAAAATTTGTAGCTTCAAAAGTACCAGAGTATTAATTTTAAAGAGTCACATCTAATTATGTTTGTTTGTAGTAGACTAGGTTTTTATGGGGCCATTTAATAGAATGCTTTGAAATTAGAGAGGCTATCCTATATTGTTCCTTAACTTAGCTGTAGAAAATACATGTAATGATTTACACTTTCTAATTTGCGGGTGAATCATGTGCAGGTCTCTTTTCTTAAGGGTATATTGAATAACCACCATCTTATTTTCCTAAATCAGTATTGTGCGCCCCTCATCCTGGCCGTGTTTGTCCTCTGCAGTACCTGCACAATGTAACATTGGATGTGATTGTGTGCATGCCAAGTTTTATCACTCATCTAAAGTATTTTCTTGGGAATTCCTGTGCTGGAGGCAGCACTGTATTTTGATCCCCACACATTGAATCTCTCAAGGTCCAGTGTTTGGAAAAATAAAACGTAAATTATAAACATACATAGAAAGTTAACCATGCATAATATTATTGGAAGAAACTGTCTATCACTATAAAATACTGGGATGTATTTAATTTTTTTCTTCTCATGAAATGGAAATAAGAAATAATGTAGTGATGGCCAACAGACTTAGATAGGTTACCCTATACTGTCCTAGCATGAATGTCTCATGATACTCTCATATAGTTGCAGCCGGGGCCTGTGATTTAGACTGTATGCAGTATGATTCATAATCTTGGCATCAGGTTTGTTTATTCTTTTATGAAACTGTTTATTGAACTGAAGGCAAAGTAGACCTACGCAAAGTCCAACACAGGTTTACCCAGGCTTGTGGGCTGTCCGACCTGCAGCGTTCGACAGGGAGGGAAACGACAAGAGCGAAAGCACAACTCTACATCTCTGTACAGTCTGAAGGTCTGGTGGAAATATGTAGGGCTCTTCAGTGAGGATGCGCTTTTGCCATGCCTATTTGGAGCTCAGCCCCAGATTTTTATGTGAAGCTGAAATTGGTTTCACATGAGCTGGGGGCAGACAGCGTCAGCAGATTTTCTGATCAAATTAAACAGAGAAGGGGGGGGTGGGGGGATAGGCAGCGGTTGTACTGATCTTTAATTTAATAAACAGGACCAAGGAGGGAGACAGAAAAAAATCATCAATTCCTTCTTTTTCTTTATTCTTTTTTTTAATGAAAATAGTTTAACCCTTCTTGTCTTCATTGGTGATATTATTCCTGCCTGCATGCAGAAATGACAAGAGCTGCATTTATGTTCTCTGTCGAGGCTGCACCAAACACCTGAACTATAAATGAAGATGTAACAGTGCACAAATGATGCATATGGGAAGCTAGACATGTTTGTAATTGTCTGAAGCCTCCTATGTGTCACAGAAAGAAAATCATGTAACTCACAGCTGGATACAAGAGTCTAGAAGTATGATTCCAAGTCTTGTCAACGAGTTAGTCTCTTGCATTATTGCTAGCAAGCACAATGCAATGCCCTAACAGCAGGGACAAGTACAAACCCAGTGTGAGCGAGGCTGTCATATGGTGAATAGCAGTGTATAGATCAGTTCCAAAGGTGTGTGGAGAGAACTTTATATTTTAAAGTAAAGGAAAACTGAGAAAGGCGGGAGGTGGGGTGCGAGAACCAGACCCTCTATATTTACAGACGAAAGCTGATTAGGATTTGTAAAAATCTCTCCCATATGTGAATGGTTTTAAAACCAGTCTTGATCTAAGATTCCTCCTTTAGTGATGTGATCAGTTGGGGCAAATTATTCAACTTCATCAAATTCAGAGCACGCTCTCCATGCATCAAACAGAAGGTGAAGATCACTTGCAACGCTGCTCAACGCATTGCAGTGTATTTATCATCCTGGACGGAGGGGGGTGGGATTGGCTTTGTTTTTTGATCGATGTAAATACCAGATCTGTGCTACTTATTACTCAATATGTTAAATGTATCCTATAGTGACAGCATAAAAAAAAAAAATCTGTATTAAATGGAAGTGTGAATTGTGAATTCTGCTGGTTCTAGCTTTGTGGAGCCTAGCAGAGGTTTAACTCAGAGAAGCTACCTGGCCTTATTTCAAATTATCTGTATCTACCTACTACTTATAATTACAAAATTTGGAGAAGTGAATCAAAGATCAGGCTTGAGATGATATATGTATGAAACGTTTCACATTAGAAAGGACCCCAGGGATTAACTAAAATTAAAACTACATCTGTGATGGAAAATTATTACCTATAATGACTGCTCCCAGTTAGCAGAGTGGATTGTCTTCTCTTCATTTTAAAAAGCTGTAGTGTGACCTGCAGGTATATGTACAGAGTAGTAGTGCTTATATATTACCAGGAGAGATTATTGGCATTGGAAATACACTCTCCAAACTGTGAAAAAATGTAAATAAATATAAGTTTAAAACAAAATATGATTATTGGAATGCAGAGAGATGGAATAACAAGTGCAATTAATCATAATGCAAATATTTAACAAACTGCCACTGGCATGTAAATAGCTAGTGTTTCACACATTTTGGCAAAAACATAGTAAAAATCCCTATAATTTTCTGCTCAACACAGTGATCCGCAAAGATGGGTCAAGGGGCGTGTGGGCGCTCCTCTGAGGTAGTTTACGTGGTCTGCAGAAAAAAAAATTAAACGTTTCACCCACATATATATATATATATGGTATGTAAAATACAGTTTTTATTTACAACACAAATGGAAAGCTTCCCTGCCCTATATTTTACAGACATATTATTAAAACCATATACCAATCTTTTTTTTTTGTACTGGCGCACACAAGAAAATCCCAAGTCTTTTAGCTTAAGCTAGTCTATTAGCAGACTATTGGCAGTTATTGAAATATGCACAACCTTCATTCTTATTATTTCTATTGGCAATTTTTTATTTCCCTGTTATTCTCAATTCTGGAATCAGACATTGTTATTCAACACCTCTAGTTATAGTGTGCATGTGCATGTGTTTGTGTGTTTTAAAACATTTTTTTTATTTTACTTTAATTAATACATAGCCTCTTGCTGGTCTGGATCTATCCCATTTTGCCATGAATCATTGGCATCCCCAAAATATATTGAGGGGTGGGGGAAGCTGTCAAGAACCGACAGAAGGATGCATAGATCTGTAGCCCAGTTGTCTAAGTAAGCGCCCAGAGGCATGGATCACTGTTAGGCAAGGATCACCCCTCTGGATCAGTCTCACCCAGTCCTGTGAAGCTCCCCCCACCAGGTGACACAACCTATATCCGAACTTCAATTCTCTGGGCTGTCGAACTTCATGCACAAGACACTCACAGGAGGAGCCAGTGGGAATTATCTTCAATTCAGGATCAGAGAATACAAAACCCAAAAAGTGTTTGTCTTGCACTTTTTCTTTTTCTTGTTTTGTTTCCTTTGCTAGGCCTCTTTTATGCAAACAGCATTGTAACCACAGGATATAAAATTTCTCTATTTAACAAAGTGGGTGAAAGAAATATGGTTTGTCACTTCAGTGTGATTGTTATATAGGAGTGCGCACATCTGTTGAACTGCAGTTCAATTTTATATGCAATTAGTTCTTTGTCAGTTTTCAGCAGGGGGTGGAATCAGTGTCTTAAAAAGCATTCACCACCAGAAAATCTTTGAAAACCTCTTACTTATATGACATATGAACTTTAAGTATTTTGGGAACAAACTATAACTATGAAATGTCCTTTAACACAGTCATACGTTCATACAGTGTGACCTTTTACTGTATGATGGTGTATATGGAAACAAGCTAAAATACCTAGCCAAATGTGCCAGTTTCACATTGCAGGGTGTATTATAGACAGAACTTGAAATTCAGTGTGCTTCCCAAGGCTAATGCTGTGCAAATGGGTTGCAGACAGCAATCTAGATAGCTAAGTATTCAGAATAAATTATACAAATGTCCTGCAATTTTGTTTTTTTTCTGCTCTTTCTGCTATTTTTTATAGTGCTGGGAAAAGCCAGATGTTTAAGACTTGGGTGGTTCAGTTCACTGGTTTCCTCTGGTTTCCCCCCCCACCAAAGCCTGGATTTTGGTTCTAGGTTCCAGTCTACGCACAAACGCAGTACACAAGCTTATTCGTTCAAGAGCTTCTTGTCAAGACGTGCAACATACATTAAGCTCCTTGTATAAGGAACTATGATTTCTTTGTGTTCGGCATGCAAGAAAGAACATAACAAACAGAAGCAAACCTTTTAATTTTTTTTTTTTGGGGGGGTAAAGATGCACTTTTAAGGACAACTAATTGGAAGCAAAATGCTGGCAATTTTTAAAGATTGCACTGGGCTTTCACTGAAATTGTCTCCCTTGTTTAAACTCAGTTCCCAATACTCAACATTAGTCATCTTAAGAACCTGAATTCCAGTTTGGCAAATTTGTCATGCATTGGTATATACTATATAATATAATACATAAGGAATAATTTTAATTTTGTTTTTATCTGATCTGCTGTTTTAAGTTTTAAAATTGAATACACCTTGGACTCATAGTGACTGATGCAGAATGTGAGTTTAATATTTGTGTTCAGTAGCATTCATTTATGTTTTTAGGTATGTTCAGCACAAACAGTTGTATAAAAACAAAAACCAGAACCATGGAAAATAACCTGAGAAAGGACCATTTTTTCTTGCTTTTCCTGAAAACCTGAACAAATAAAATAACAAACATTGAGAACTGTCATACACTATTTACATGGGATACTTTTCAACCTGAATTCTGCAATCCCAAACCTCCAAATCATGCTTATTTCCTTGGGAAAACAAAGCAATACACAATAATTGTTTGTATTGTAGTTAAACATAATTAAATCACAATGAAGATCGCTTCCAGTTTGTTTAATGTGTTTAAAAATAAAAATTTCCAAAGAAAAAATAGAAGGGCTAAATATTTAATGCAATTTGAATGCGTTGGGACACAAGACTAAACAGTTTAAAAAGCTCAATTAAATTAACTTTTAAGTCAAGAAAAATTGTTTTGGGAAAATGTAAATTTATGCAGCAACTTATTTGAGAATTAAGTGCTTTTTTCCACATTTATGGGCATGTGTTATATCATGTTGAACGTAGTTAAGATGTTCTCAGTGTAGAGTTTGAATTTACATTTATGCAACACAAGGGGGACAGAGCAAATTGTGTACTTTCATCTCTGACATTGCCTTATCCACTGTACCAAAAATACTCCATCTGATTCCCATATGGAAACGTTTGTAAAGAAAATTAGTTACAAATCAAAATTACTTGGAGAGACCTATTTATAGTCAGTATCTAAGTTTGGTTGGACCAGTTTTATCTTTATTGCTTGTAAAGTGCTCTTTATATTTCTAAATGTTATTATTTCCACAGTTAAGCCTTAATTAGCAAGGCTGCCTTTTTAAAAGAGCATCTTCAACACATTATTTAGCCATTCTCACAGCTCCACAAAAAGGCGAGGATCAATTGAACTGCACTTACATTTTCTGCTCTGGTATATTTTCTTTCTGTGAGTTACTTTCCTGGTGTTTGCGATAAAGGATACAGCCAAGGATTACAGTTCTCTTACATGTTTTATCTTATTAATTGTAGGCAAGATATTCTAGAAGCACAGCTGATAAAAAAGAAAGGGAAGTTATCACTTTTAAACCTTGAATAAATCAAGGCTTCTGACATTTCCTATTGAAATTAATTCTCCTAGTTTGTTGATTTGAATTAGTCTCTACTTATTTGGCCTCCATACCTGTGCTATGAAGGAGCAATGACTTTGCTTTGGTTTGTCTTTGACGCAGGCTGTAGTCGTCTGTCTGATTTCATTTTCAGAGCATATGTCTTGCTTTTAAAGTTTGCAGGCTAACCACTTCTTAATCAGCTATTTCGCGAGGCTTAAAGCTACAGTGTTAAAGCAGCCACCCACCCACCCCTCTCTAAGACCCGAACACATTGAAGGAGTCAAGAGAAATCTCTTTGGGGCTAAAATAAACTGTTGTGTCTTTTTCCGTTATCCTGTCTTAGCCAGCAGACTTTTCTTTTTGGTTTTTCCAAATGGTTGGGAAAACATCTTTGTGCCATGAGTGCTATTATGGAAATGCCTTTCAACAATACAAAACCACTAATAAGAAAACACAAGTGTACAAGAGCCAACCCACTCCCCTTTCTCAGCTTTGAAATCCCATCCAGAGCTTACACCAGTGTTTTTTGAACAGGGCGAAGTCCTGGCTGCTCTGAAACATAGACGAGGCTTGCGGACAGTGACCGTCCTCATCAGTTGGCATGGACGTGGGACGCTCTCTCACTCTCTCTATATCATCACCCTGGATTGAAGTTTCTGAGCAAAGAACCAAGAGCTGGAGCCAGAAGATTTCTTCTAATGAGCCGTTATGCTTTCAAGGCTGGTGTTAAATTGTTCCAGGCTCCCTGGGCTTTGGTTCATAACCATGGGAATCCCAATCATTGCATTAGGACTTGCCAGCCTAATGCAGGGCCTCATACCACACGCAGTCTGGGTCCCTATCAAAAGAAAGCAAGCAAATAGATTATATTCTTCAATTTCTTCTTCTCTCTGGGCAGTTAGAAATTCAGTGGCTGCCCAGCAATCATTTTAACCTTTTTGTTGTTGTTTTTTCTGTTTTTTTTCATCTGTTTCTCACCTGGGCCCCGTTCCTCGTACCTGGCTAACTGATTTAGCTAGATAACTTTCAGGATAACTTGACAGAAGTCTGTCATTTTCCGTTCCTCAAAGCAAACTTAAAGTTCAGCTGAGTAAGTTACCATAGGACAAAGCCTGAATTAAATTATCTTATTAACTGAATCTGGCTGATTAGCCTGAATTAGTTAAACCAGGTACGAGGAACAGGACCCTGTACATATTTATGACGCTTGAAATTATTACAGAACATTTGATTAGCAGGTGGTAAAATAAGTCACTAAACAATCCAAAGTGGATATAATGATAGTGCACAAAAGATTGCTTTAGATAGACATAAAGAAATAACACTTGGGAAAGTCTTGCACAAATTGCTTTTTTATGACCTAATAATTGGAATTCCATGATTTGGATTTGCTAGGACTAAAATGTTAATGATTTCTTGATATCTAAGCATACATGTTTGAAAATTGGGAAGATATTCAAGTGACATTTGTCATAAATGAGGTCTCAACTCTACATTTTCTGGCTCTGAGTTTGTACCATAATATACCACTAGGTTGGTTGAAAATATGTTGGCTACATAGTTGACTTCTGGTTTGCAATGTAAAAGTCTGGCTCTGAAACGTGTGTGAAATTCAGAGTTATACATTTTCTCAGAGTAAACTATGTTTTAACATTTTTGTATTTTATCTCCCTTAGATTGAATTTTGTTTTGTATGTGTGTCACCAGTTTATTGAACATCCTGTCCAGTAACTTGGCAATGAACATAACGTAAGACTTCACACTAAAACTGCATATTGTTTTTGGATTCTGTAAAGAGTAACTATTCTCTTTGTTTAACACAAACTGTCATTCTGTCCTTTTAGTAAAGCAATTACATAAAGCTTTGACGCAAACATGCTTGTTTGTAACAAGCACACATTATTAAGAAAATGCCATTGATCGATGCACAATAAACACGAGGAGGTATTATCTTTGGTGTTGCTTTATTTTTTCCAATACACTTTGTTTTTCTGTTTTCATTGTAACTAAAAACGACGTGTAGTGTGACCCGATCACATCTTCCCACAGCAGCTCCGTGGACAGGCTTGATGTGTATCAGAAACACAGGAACAAGAAAAACAATCAGGGGTGGTGGAACATGCAACTGAAACAGGAGTTCAGTATACACAAATAGAGTAGGTTTCCCCAACAGGGATGAAGCTGCATTCCCTGTAAATGAGCTTTCATAGGATGAAAGGTCTTTGTGATCTCATCGTCTGACCTCTGACACTGATAATGTTTTTCCAAGGAAAGGCTTGATCCGCAGCTTTTTATCTTGGACGTTTTCAAGGGGGATGGCTAGGGCCGCGAGGCAGGCTTGTGGAACCCCTTCATTGTTTTTCATTCTTGGGCTGCAGGTCTCTCGCAGTGAGGTGCACACTGTCATTGCAGTGAACTTTGACCCTTCCTGCTGCACATCTCAAGAGAAGCCTCCTTGAACCAAGTCCATCTGAGATCAAGGTGTTCTTCAGTTCTGTTCTCCAAGGTGTGTTTACACAAGGGTTTAGAGGGATGACACTTACCCTGTTTCACATATCAATCACAATGCTCCATTGTTTCAGTGCTTTTTGCTCTCTTATATCCCAGACTGGGATATAAGGTTATTTTCTATATCTATGTCATACTTGTCTATTACTTTTACAAGCAAGAGCATTGAGCTAGATATGTATGGTGATTTCCAAAGCCTCGCTAGAGAAGTAGTGAAGTATTTAATTACAGCGTTACGCCTGAATCATTGTGTTTATGTTGGTGTTCTTGTGTGGTATTGTTTGTGGAAATATTGTTGAAGACTTTAACCTCATATACAATTCTTTCACCATTATCAAAAATTAAACTATCAAGTTGTACATCCTGCCGGATAAGATTTACAAAGAAATCATTATTTATTCATCTTCTTATCATTCTAATCACCTGGTGCCCATTCTGAGTATACTTTGAAGTAGATGGTTCTCTTCATTACTGAGGTTTTCCTCATGTTGGCAGAGATTTTCTCCTTCCCTGGATTTTATCATGAACTGTGTGCACTTTCACCCCATCTGAGTGACAGCATGCGTTAATGGCCCTGCAGAATATGAAGCAAGAGGGATGGCCAGCTTGCTTGGCAAGGTAGAGTATCTATAGATAGGAGCAGGGGGCCACTTGCAATCCCCCGAAAGAAAATCTACACTGATTAGTAGCAAAGAGGTGCAGAGTGGGCCTGTCAGCAGGAAGCGGTTAGCAAACATAGCTCTGATTATCTCTCCGCCTTGAAGACCTTGTTGAAATGACAATGAACATGGCTCCGGGGCCGCTCAGAACACCAGGAAGCTGGCTGCACGATAGGAGAGTTAAAGCACCCATTTGATGCAGCAAGGCACAGTTCTCATCTCCATACTGGCCGTCTGGTTTCATTTGCCAGCCCAGAACTGATGTAATCAAGTTGAGATTCGTGCCATTGGGGCAAGAGTGAACTGCGGCTGATGTACTCATCGATGTGCAGCGTGCTTGATGGCGTCTGCACCTGTGTATAGGAAACGTGACTCCCACAGTCGTTCTTCAACTGCTCTAAGAGTCTCCACAACTTACCTCCTATGCCGGGGTCATGACTTTGCCTGCGGTCTGTGACAGAGACTCGGGTTTCGTTTTCCATTTTGCTTTTCCTCTTCCCTTTGCTTTCAGACAGTTCACAATAACGCCGGTATAGTGACAGGAAGCCCCCTCCCACACTCTCCATCCTCCCCTCCTCAAATTCCATGACCATTCCACCAAATTCCCTTCTTATCGTGGGGGTCAGGCCCAGGCTCTCCCTCCATCTCCGCCCCCAGGCACACTATGCTAATTCAATTAATTATTTTTTGAAGGACATCAAACAGGAAAAGATTGACTGGTAAGGACTAAATCATCTAGGCCTTCTTTCTTCCACGCACTCTTAACAAAAAGCCTTTAGTGCTGTGTCATGCAAGAAAGGAATTCTGTTTTTGGGGTTGAACTGTTTAAGTTAGTGCCCTCGATTTTGATATCTCTATCGTAGCTTCACAGATGGTCCTTTATTTATCACCTGGGCCTAATTACTAGCAATCAATCAAGTATCTTGCAGTAATAACAGTGATTTGAATGAGCAGTTTATATATTAGGCATTTTCCTGTCATTTCATCCTATGCTGCTTATATATTGGAGTACAAGAATGGAGCAGCATGCTGAGTTGTAATGCTAAGTATTCAACATCAAGCATCTGATGACAACTTGATGTTTGATGATACATATATTTTAATTTGCACTAATCATTATGGTGTACCGGGAGCATTCATTGTGTTTCTAACTATCCAGAATTTAAAAAAATCCTTCTGAAGATTTCACAAAGATCTGTAGGTCATTTCTGAGACGATGTACTGTTATGTTGCCACCTCATTGATATAATTTCTGCTGTCATTATAAACATTATATGACAGGGGAAGAAATTAGATAACATTTAGTGTTTGTGCATAACTGTCCTGAAAACCTTGAAAGTTTATTGCTGTTAAAATTAGGTCAACGACTCCTTGTCAAAAGGTCTCCAAAGCAACATACAGTAATAATAAGCCATTTTCCAAATATTCCATCAGTTTTTGTGTGTCTCACATTTTTTTTCCTTGCATACAGACTAAAACTCAGCAATTTCTCACCAAAAAGATTTTATATGAGTGTGAAGCCTCTAAGTTTTTGATTGCGTTCTTTTTGTCCCAGAAGACACATTTAAACAGCATTTTTTATGCAGCCTCATTCACTTGTTCTTTGTGTAATGTGGCTGCGCACACTGTTAATCGCAACACAGAGAGCAATTAAGTGTTATATAATAGTCTAGTGTCGCAGGCTCAAGGGTGGAAAAACCATCTTAAATTAAATGAGGTCTGTCTTTAATTTAAGCAATCTGTATCAAAAAACTCTTTAAAATGTAAGCCAAGAGCTCTATCTTTCCGATCGCCGAATAAAGACGTTTGATTTAATGCATTTTTTTATTTTTCTAATGCACATGCCTGCCTCTCATCCTCTATTGAAACTAAATGGGGTTTCTTTATTGTTGTGGGGGTGGGGGGGAACAACTTAAAAATAACAATTGAAAGGATGATTTTCATCGACTAGACAGAACATTGGAGAAAAGCTTACTTAACACCAGAATTTAACATCCCAGGATATGGCTGTAGCTGAATAAGGTGTACCCGTCTGGCTTTGCAATCTGTTGGGGCCTTCTTACTTGTCAGAATGAGATGGACACATCTCTGGGACCAATCCATCATGAGTTGTGTGCTAAGACTTTTAAGCTCTCTGATTTTGTTTTGTAATTGTGAGTCAAATACTCACTCGGAGAATCCTCAAAGAGTTTGTGATCCTGGGGGGACATGCTCTTGCACAAGGCATACTGTGGTTCCTCAAAGACTGTTCTTAGTCCTCGGCAGAGCAACGGGACTTCCACCGCTCCTTGCTTTCTGATTGTTGTCAGAATATCACCAGCTACAGGGAAAAAAGCATCCCATGCTGTTTATTTGGAAAAGAAAACAGATGAAAAGCTTTCATTGGGGTTCTCATTTTACAAGGCTTTCCACATAAAAAGTGGGCAACTCATGGTTCAGTGTTTGAAGAGCAGCGAGGTCTTCTGGTAGAATGACTCAAAAGAGCTATTTTATTTAATTGTATCTTCTGAAGTCCAGTAAGTTTCTCCTTGTATTTTAATACTGTAGTGTGAAACACAGGACAATAGCACATGGCAGAGCCACAATGGATGGGCCTGCGAGAGTGGATGGTGTGGTCTGCACATTGTGTGGAAGCAAAACAGCGAGTTGTAAAGTTTATGATTTTTTTTTGTTATTGTTTTTCTTTTCTTTTTTCTTTTTTCCAAACCCCAGTCTTAAACACTTCGAGATGCCAAGAGCTCTCACAAGTCAGTTTATTTTTCGTTCTCATGTTTGTAATATGAAACAAATGGTTCTCTTTGTATATCCCTTGCACTCTGTGCCACTTGCTCTCATGCCAGACCCCTTCAGAAAAGACATGCCAGGACTGAGTCACTGGGTTACCAGAAGAAGCCATGATTTACTACCCACAGCCGCATAAAACATGCGATTACATCACTGTCTCGATTCAGGGCCGTCCTTTTAAACGCCATGCGCCTCAGTTTGTGGCCTACCAGCCCCGTGTGTCCTTAGAGATTATAGTGGGGAGCCTCAGAAAGCACAAAAACACATTCAACCCCCTGTCCCCTCAATCCCCCCAAAATAATTACCTCAGTATTTTAGTTTTGTTATTGAAAATGCCTCGGTAAGCAGAAAACATTGAACTCAAGTAAGGACTACATTAAAAAATGTCTTGTCAAAAGACTACTTAGCAGATCTGGTCTCAGTTGAAATAATTTTCAAAAAAATCATTAATCTTAAATAGACTCATTGCCTCGCTGTTTAAAAACAACAGCTACAAAGTTTGGTATCCTGAGGTCGATCGCCTTGATAGTTAACACTTGTGAGAATGGCCATTAATACTTTGACCTTCAGCTTTGACTGCAGAGATGGGTTTGTGTCCTGGTTATCCTGTCAGTCAGAGCTGGAGTCTGTGCCCACAATAACCCACACGGCACACACTGCCCAGGGTCAGACTGGAAACATGAGGTCTGGGCCATCACAAACTCGCTTTTCAAATGTTTGTGATTCGTATTCAGATAGAGATCATACCAGGCCTGGAATTGGCTTCTTAAAAGCCTGGTGAAAGCCTGTACCCATCTAAGAGAGCAACAAGTGAACCCTGGGTAGAAGCAGCCCTTGCTTGGCTCAAAAGAAACAAAAAAGTACATTACTTACTTTACAAAAGTACAGTGGCTTTATCATAATGTACATGTTCTTGTGCTGTGTAGTGTTATTAGTTGTGATTTAAATAATAAAAGTACATATGAATGTAAATATCTTAACATATTTCATTAAATGTATGGTGAAGAAGAATGATACAACTTGTCATACGGTTCCCCAATTGCTTAGCTTTCAGAAATAAATGTGGGCAGGTATCCTGGTTTCCTTCTACAAATATTACAGTGCAAGCTCTTACTATACTGTGTAGAGCTCCAAGTACACCTCTGAAAGCAGATACTCTCTGAGGAGCAAGTCCATTGATATAGAGTTTGTGTGTAATTTAATTTATAGTATTGTGGATAGTAGGCTGAGTGTGTGTTTGGGGGTGGGGGGGGATGCGGTCAACCACAAGAATCCCCCAGCAGAGCTCACCTTGGGATCAGGAAGAGGTCAATCCTTGCTTTTTACCCACTCTATCTTCTTTTTAAGGTTTTATTATTTATCCAAACTACTGACAACAGCAAAATTAGCATACTTTCTGTACCCTCTTTCCCACCTCTAAAGTTGTAATTAGCATTATTATCCCTTTTCTCACAGGGATAATCATCTGATGATGCTTTAATAGATGTTTGATAAACAGACATTTGTGTTCTAGCTGCATATTCTGTAGACATAAGTCACTACACTGCACTTGTGTTGAACAAAATACAGATATTGTGTGCTTGGACTTAAGAAACAACTAATATGCAGAAACACTACTAGTACATGGAAATAGCTTTTTCTGTATGAAGTGACCTGCAACTGAACGGAATGTGACCAGCATCAACTGGGTACAAACCAAAGATTGCTGTCCTTTGATATCAAATAAACATATGTAATGCAACATTTCATGAATGTATGTAATGCAGTTAAGCATCCATTATAAATATATACTTATCTATTCATAATTAAAATATTTTGAACTTGAGTGCCCAGTCACAGGTCCCAGGCTTTTCGACGACATCTCAACTTCTCTTCTTGAGTAAAAAATTTGTCCTGCCTAAACCGAAAGCTCGCTGTGTGAGAGTTTTTTATCTCACTTGAAAATAAATCACACGTGGAGAAATGGGATTCATGTGCCAGTGGGTTCCCTCCGACTCTGTTGATGTTGGGTCACAAGACTCCAGGGGTGGGGGACACCTCCACAAAAAGGGGGTTACTTTGACGAAATAGTAATAGAATAACCCCCTACTTTGGTGTGAACTGATACATCCTCCATTGTGGTGTCAGAGGCCCGCTTCAGAAAGCTGTAGTGTTGGGGGGGGGGGGTGTTTGTTGGGACTCCGTCTTTCTGCGGATCATCTTTCACTCTATAACTGTCTCTGCCACATCTCCACAGGGGTCCCGTCTGTGGTCCCGTCCTGCTAGCATTATCTCGCAGCCAGCTGGGGCAGGGGCCGGCTGTCGGGCAGGTGCACAGCACTCGTATTGCTCCAGTAGATCCACATCACCTATCAAAACAAGCAAGGCCAGCCCATGAGAGCCGATGACAGCAGGCCAGAGGAGCGCGTTGTCTGCCTCTGCTGTGTGGAAAACTGGGGCGGCCAGTAAGAGTGGAATTCCTGCTTTATACTCAAAGCTGAGGAAACTTGTGTGTGTGTGTGTGTATGGGGGGAGGTCAACCACAAGAATTCCCCCTCAGCAGAGCTCACCTTGAGATCAGGAAGGTCAATCCTTGCTTTTTACCCACTCTAGCTTCTTTTGAAGGTTTTGTTATTTATCCAAACTACTGACAGCAGCAAAATTAGGAGTTCCCCATTTTGGAATTAATTTCAATTACTGTACAGGCAAACAGCACAGCTAAAAATGTTGCATGCTACAAGTTCACAGGAGCCCAGCCAGCCGCAGGGGCCATGCCCCCCCGATGCTCTGCTCAGCAAATTGGGGGAGCATCCCTTGGAGAATCCTGATCACTGTCAGTTAAATAAATAACCTGGATCTAAACCATTGATCTCTGAACTGCAGGGCCCAAACAGCTCTTTGAGTGGGGGGCTGAGTGGGTCAGACTTCAGTTTCAGACTGTACACATCTACTCTCTTGAATTTTGAAAACAGAACAGTGTTCACGTTCCAACTGCACGATTTCATCACCAATGTGGTGTCCCACTGGGAAGATCATTTTTGTTTTGTTTTTGAAAAAAAGATAAAATGTACAACTCATTGTGATCTCAATCTGACAAAACCAAATCCTAATATTTAAAAACAAGTTTTCATACCTTATAATAATGATGTAATTTGACCATTGTAACTTATTGCCTCACAAAAATATCCTGAGAGGGCAGTAACACTCCTATAAATTAAACTTTAAAAGTCTATATTTGCAGGTCATTTGATGACATGGTAATGGTGAAGCTGGCTGATGTCTTATCTCCTGTGGCTTTTATTAGGATTTAATGCCCAGGTCCTGACAACAGTAGTGCTGGTGAGAGGCTGACTTGCAGCTCTAGGATGCGTCAAAAGTATAAATTGAAATGAATTAGAGTTTCAGACTGACGATAGCTTAGGCAGCTGTGACAGATGTATCAGTAACCTTAACACAATTATTTTGCTGTCAATGTTGGAGTTTGCAAGGGGGGGCTGTGTTAGTTTGGTGTGTTTCCATTGACTACAGTCTGAGTTCCATCTGGATATTGACACAGAACTCACCCTGTAATTAATTTAAACTGGCAGAAGAGAACAGAGGCAGAACAAGGTCCTTGAATGAGAATGTCTTCTTTGAAGTGTCAACATATTGTTTAACCCTTCAAAACCACATTTTGTCCCCTTAAATCTAGGAATACATATGTGAAGTCTTCCTCAACCGTCTGTAACAGAAATTGAAATTGTTTCCTTTGTAAGATGGAAAGACCTTATCCTTGACTTTGAGAGGACTGTGTATGAGCAGGAATACATAAAAAAGCTATGTTTGTATTGAAAGGGTCATAACTAAGCTCAAGATTCAGCCACACTCTTGCATGTGTCGGCCTTGTACTTTTTTCATAGTATAGCATGTATAGCCAAGGCAAAGTACTTGGCTTCCCTTTATCTCTTTCCTCTGAGTGTTTTAATGCCGCAATGCATCAAACAATAAATTGGAATAAACTTGGTCTGTGATATGAGCTGTAGCTTTAGACTACTTCTATACAAAAAATATGTATTTATTGTTATGCTAGAGCAGCACAGCAACATTATGAAACTGCAGCACTAGCACCAACATTTTGTAATACCTCTATCCAAGCACACCTCTGAATCTACATGCCAGGGCACTTGATTTGTCTGGCATGTTTTGGAGCAGAAAAGTGTTCCACACCTCCCGTACAATCTGTGACACTTTTAATTAAGAGTGAATTACTGTATAAGGAGTAAACCTTTCCATAGATGGGAACCATGAAGTATGCAGAGGCTTAAGACAAAAGGCATACTTTTCAGGACTGTACGCTGGTTATTCTCCTACTGAGCTATGCCATTTCCCTGGAATACCTGGAAAATGCAACTGTAGAATTGGCAAAAGGAAGAGAGATATGGGTGCGGCTCTACTCTTGATGAGAGTGACTGACTGGGTGAGAAGGCCCTTTAGATTTATGGTACAGTTGGGTAACGTTTCAGAAGGCTGGTGGTCAGCCTCTGGATTGTGGTTACTCAAGGATGAGGAGTTAATACCGCGTGATTTACATCCACGAAATACGACACGTATTGAGTTATATTAAAATCTGGGGAATTAGCTGACTTGGGCTGGGCTCTTATCACAGATCTGGTCTCTGAGTGTTGAGGCAAACTCTATACAACAGAGGAGGGCAAAGGTGAGACAGTTTAATGTTGTGTGTGTTATTTGGGGAACAAGCCAAAATACCTCTTTTCAAATTGAAATGCCAATGTAGCAGTTGACCTTCTCCTTTTGACGTTTGTTTATTTGTGGGGCCTGTCGCTGTGTTTTGGTTGTGCTGGTACCCGTGTTACCTTGCCAGCCCAGTCAGGTATTGTGACAACACTGACCTCTGTGGCTAAGGTCACAGGGAGGAATCAGAGACACGCACTCATTTCTAATGACTTGGAATGTTCTGTGAGAGACAAGAAAGTCCTTCTTTCAAAAAGTCTTAATCAGAGTCATGTTTTTTATTCAATTTGTGAGTACACTTGCTTGGAAGAAGATGCCTTGTTTTCACAGCTCATTCATTCAAAGGCCAAGGAAGGAAGGGGCAAAAGAAAAGGGCTTTGTCTCCTATGCTTGTCCCCCCCTTCAACCCCCACACCCTGTCTCCTCCCCTATTGCCTGCACAGCTGTGAGATGGTGTGCCCATTCTCTGTAGCCTGCCTCCCCCCTCTGCTCACTGGCAAATTGAATTAGCTGTAGAAGCTCGGCAAAGAACATCTCTAACTTCTGCTAAAATTAATAACATTTCTGTCCTGTTTCCTAAAAACGACAAAATAAAATAAAAAAGAAAGCTGGACGAGTTAGCTCACACGGTGTCAGATTTTAACCAGAATTACAGCAATGTTCAATTATATTATCCTATGTAAGTGACTGCAAACACTTAACACTATAAGTTTTATATTTAGGCTGCGAAGAAAGGGTGGGTTGAATTTCTGTGTTTGCCCCGGAATTTCATGACCACAAACTCTTCATTTTATTTCTCGGTTATCCATTCCCTTTTTCTTAAAATATTGATGTTAGTGTTTCACAAAATTAGTTCTGTCATTAAATTTAAAAGTGGCTCTGGAGCCACGTTGTTGATAAAGTTGTTGAAAAGCTATGAGAAAAAAGGAAAATTGGAAAACAGTTCTTCCTAAATTCAACCATATTGTAGTGTTATACTGTATATAATGTAGCAAAAACACTTTGAATTATACATACTAGAATCAAAACCACTTTTCCCTTTATTGGCTTCTAATTTCCCTGTCAGGTTTGCCTATCAATAGTGACTATAGTACCAGTAGTGATTAGGAACACATTTCAACCATTTATTGGTTGATAGCATACAGAGTTCAACATCGAATTTCACAACGTGTTTTAAAAATGTGCTTAGAAGACACGCAATGCTGCTAAAATATTTAAACTAGAGCTGTTGTTTCAATTAGTCGATTTTCCTCCTGGTTTCATTTTCTTTTTCCACAGATGCCTGTATCTTAATACAAATAGCATTTGTGTAGGATAACTTTTGGATGTGGTATTGTATAGTGTATATATATATATATATATATAGTAGATAATTGATTTTGGCATTTTTTTGTAGCACCACAAAAAACAGCATGTGGAGTTTCCTATTTATACAATTTGTATAATTTTTCAATCCATGGATACAAAGTGCTATAAACCAATTGTTGTGTTATCCAAAAAAATAAATATAAGTGGCTTAAAATTAAACTGATTTGTAATCAGTTTGTTAAATATATATGAGATCAGTACAAATAATAATAATAATAATAATAATAATAATAATAATAATAATAATAATAATAATAATAATCCACTACACTAAAACCTTATTGACTAGAATATACAGCTTTAAACAAGTGTATAAAAATACCATCCTTAATTAAGCAGAAGACTCCTGCAAAAATGATGTTGAAACCCCAGAACAAAGTGTGAGTTGTTTTCAGTGCTGGTGAGGTACAAGTGACTTCAATTACTGTTTGCATTTTCTGTGTTCTTCCACAGAGGTCAGAAGTACATGTGTAAGTAAGTTTTATCTTCAAAGTAATAAACAGAGTCATGGCTCTTTTTTCCTTTCATGGGACTTCATAACAGATTATCTAAGTGCATTTCAATGGAACCTCGCCTCAGGTTCTCTGTTTATGTTGTCAGAACAAAGCATATACACGACTTTGAAATCCAGTTGAAAGCTGGAGAGACACAAAATTCTTGTGGACTACAGTTTTAATGCAACCAAAAATAAGTATTGATTTAAAAGATGTAAAACAAGCTCAAGTGGATTCTGTAGGTTGCCGTATGTGGAGTTTACTGAATCACTGGGGCTTTTTATGTCTTATTTTTATTACTGGAGTACATCATTACAGACCACATTAATGGTAATTGTACATTCACAAATTCACCATGAATAGTGTGTTAACCTACTGAAATTATTTGCACTTTGAATGTAAAATTAAAAATAGAGTACTTAAATAAAATACAATACAAATTTGAGGTACTAACGTAAATAAACTAAACCTCAATTTTCACCTTATCCATTTACATGAACGCCTGGTATTTGTAAATGGTAATTTCACACAACTGCATTATTTTTATTATGCGTTCCTTCATGCCTTAATGTTAGCATGCATAATTAGAAAGCTTTCTTATGCATTTGTACGCTCTGCCCTGCTTTGGTATCTGGGTCCTTGTAACAGTTTAATACCTAGATCCTAATTCTTCCTATGAAGCTTTTTATATAATTATATAACAATTATATAATTATATAATACCTTCATTATTAATCTAAACTCTGCAGTTGTCTGAAATGATTTGAATTCGTATTATTATCCAGAGTTTTTTGTAAACTGATTAATCACAGTTATTTAAATATTTTAATCTTCTTACAAGATGATTTTATTACATTTCACATGTATGTTGGCCTTTCTGACATCAGTGTTTAGGACATGAGCTCAGGCTTTCATAGTTATCTTTCAAGTTGAAAGATATATATACAGTACTGTGCAAAAGTTTTAATCAGGTGTAAAGAAAGAATGCTTTCAAAAATAGACATGTTAATAGATTATATTTATCAATTAACTAAATGCAAAGTGAGTGAACAGGAGAAAAATCTACATCAAATCAATATTTGCTGTGACCACCCTTTGCCTTCAAAACAGCATCAGTTCTTCTAGGTACACTTGCACACAGTTTTTGAAGGAACTTGGCAGGTAGGTTGGCCCAAACATCTCAGAGAACTAACCACAGTTCTTCTGTGGATTTAGGCAGCCTCAGTTGCTTCTCTCTCTCCATGTAATCCCAGACAGACTCACTGATGTTGAGATCAGGGCTCTGTGGGGGCCATACCATCACTTCCAGGACTCCTTGTTCTTTTTAACGATGAAGATAGTTCTTAACAACTGTCGCTGTGTGTTTGGGGTCGTTGTTAAGTTGCAGAATAAATCTGGGGCCAATCAGATGCCTCCCTGATGGTATTGCATGATGGATAAGTATCTGCCTGTACTTCTCAGCATTGAGGAGATCATTAATTCTGACCAAATCCCCAACTCCATTTGCAGAAATGCAGCCCCAAACTTGCAAGGAACCTCCACCATGCTTCACTGTTGCCTGCAGACACTCATTCGTGTACCGCTCTCCAGCCTTTTGGTGAATAAACTGCCTTCTGCTACAGCCAAATATTTCAATTTTTGACTCATCAGTTTAGAGCACTTGCTGCCATTTTTCTGCACCCCAGTTTCTGTGTTTTCATGCATAGTTGAATCACTTGGCCTTGTTGCCACGTCAGAGGTATGGCTCTTTGGCCGCAAGTCTTCCATGAAGGCCACGTCTGAACAGACTTCTCCGAACTGTAGATGGCTGTACCAGGGTCCCACTGTTTTCTGACAATTCTGAGCTGATGGCACTGCTGGACATCTTCCGATTGTGAAGGGAAGTAAGCATGATGTGTCTTTCATCTGCTGCAGTAAGTGTCCTTGGCTGATCACTGCGTCTACGGTCCTCAACGTTGCCCTTTTCTTTGTGCTTCTTCAAAAGAGCTTGGACAGCACATCTGGAAACCCCTGTCTGCCTTAAAATGTCTGCCTGGGAGAGACCTTGCTGATGCAGAATAAGTACCTTGTGTCTTGTTGCTGTGCTCAGTCTTGCCATGGTGTATGACTTTTGACAGTAAACTGTCTTCAGCAACCTCAACTTGTTAGCTGAGTTTGGTTGTTCCTCACCCAGTTTTATTCCTCCTACACAGCTGTTTCTGTTTCAGTTAATTATTGTGTTTCAACCTACATATTGAATTGATGATCATTAGCACCTGTTTGGTATAATTGTTTAATCACCTGACTATATACCTACACAATCCCTGACTTTGTGCGAGTGTACCTAGAAGAATTGATGTTGTTTTGAAGGCAAAGGGTGGTCACACCAAATATGGATTTGATGTAGATTTGATGTTCACTCACTTTGCATTTAGTTAATTGATAAAATAATCTATTAACATGTCTATTTTTGAAAGCATTCTTACTTTCCGGTTACACCTGCTTACTTTTACACCTGCCTAAACGTGTGCACAGTACTATGTATATATATATATTTAGTTAATGATGACACAGGGCTTTCATAGCTCTATAGTGAACTGTGTAATGTCCGGTGGGCATAGACTCATCATTCTTATCTCTGTGAATTGCAATATTTCTTTCAGATATTTTTTTTTTCAAAATTCTGTAAAATTTCAGTAACAGAGTTAGTCTGTCATAGGAACCCATTTTTTAAAGACATCTGCTTAAACAGTCACAAACAACTAATATCCTGTTTAATGAGAATCCCGGACTCTTCTTGGGACCCAGCTGTGTTCGGGCTCAGTTTGACCTGATTTCCTCGATTTGCGTCTGTGCAGGGAGACACAGAGTCCAGCCCTGCTTGTGCTAGAATATTCAAACCAATCTGCGTTATGAAACATGACAAGTAAAATGTCAAACAATTAATTGAATGAACGTGGACCTCGCAGCTAAAAGGATATTGGGCAACAAAAATCAATTATCCTTACCGAATCATAATTTCCGCCTGGTTGAAAGGGAGAGGGGTGGACCGTCATGCTGGTGGAAGGAGAAAAAGGGAATCCGAGGGAGGAAAATGTGCCTAGAGCAACGATCTCTGCTGGCCATCTTGGCTAACAATGGGGCTCAATGTACCAGCCATACCAAGAACTCTGGCCTTCCCAATCTGTATCAAATGTGTGCTAAAATTTAACCAATTCAGCATGGCACATTATTAATATACATGGCTTGGGATCAAGGAAGCTTTCCCCAAATTTATTTTCATTTGGTCCACAGATTTCATTTTCTGTGCTCAGATTTTTTTATAGATTTTTGTAAGAACTTAATTATGTTTTTTCCATTATTTTATCATTTTCCCTATGCCGGTTAGTTTTTACAATTACCTCAAACAGATCAATCAAACTAAAGTGCTGAGCTAACACAAACAAAAAACAAAACACAATCAATCCTTGAACAAATAATATGGTTTGGAATAATTTGACTTTCTGTATGACAGCTGTAAGTAGGATAACAAGATTTAAGGGAAAGATTCAAAGATGACCATAGTTCTCTCAGTTATTTTATTTTTGTTGTTTGTGGAGGGAATTGGCCTTCTTAGCCTATGGATAATTATATTCTTGGGTTAGGCCTGTTAATATGTGGTAATCATTTATATTTGTGGTGTATTGCATTCTGTAAACTGCTGTCTGAATCTGCAAGGTTGCACACACATTCTGCAAACAAGTTTTTCTCGGGTTCTGCACATTTTGGTAAAGGCTGGGTTTTGTAACACACTTCAAAGGCATAAACTAAATCAACTGCAACCAGCAAATTGAATTTTATCTTGAGGGTTTATATATCTAGAAACACAATAACACATCACGTCACAAAGCTGGGTGAGTAGTCATGGTTAAACAAGTGTTAAAATAATGTCATACCCTTCTCACTAATCCTATATAACACCCATAGTCCTGACCTCAAGCCCATGGAGTACCCTATTTAATGCATTTATATAAATTAAATGTAAGTGTAAGTACTTTTTCAAGGCAGCGAGCTCTGATATTTAGTTGATGTAGAAGCCGTCTACATAATCACTGGCATTTACAAGTCTTATCTATATTTGTATACTAATAAACAGTACATCATAAAAATAAATATTAGAACTGGCCCCTGTTTTGCACAGTTCCAGAATGTATTAATTCATAAGCACATTATTCTAGTTTGTTATGCTCTCTGAACCCAAATCTGGACTTTGTACTATTCACTACAACCCAGTCCAAGGCTGTGAGCAGTGTACAGAGCACAGGGGCATCCTAGCCATTATCTAATATACAGTTCAGGCATATCGTAGTTTATCACGGTGTATTCACTGAGACATAAATAAAAACAACATGTGGTGTAAAGTTAAGTCCCTCCATTCAGTTCTGCTTTGTGCCAGCTGTAGTAATAAGCCAAACTTCCTGCTTAGGAGTAAGTAACAGGGATTGGAAATAAAACTTTATAGCCTATCAAATCTACAAACAAAGTCTGGCTATAATTCTAACATTCCTTGCAGCACCATGTAAGTCTTAATACACACACATATATATATATATATATATATATATATATATATATATATATATATATATATACTCTCCTGTACTTTTTTTCCATAAAAGCACTTTCCACTGACAAAAATAAAACATTTGAAAAAAAATTAAAATACAGTAATATTAACAATAAGGGTGAGATACCAAAGACGGACAGAATCTAACACTGATGTTATTGTTTTTCGTAGTGGGGAATGACAGATATAAGGAGACGTGTCCTCAAAGATTGGGGGTTGAAAGAAATGTTCTTTATGAAGGCTACTGCATAATTTCTTAACATAGCTTGGATCCCTGGGAGAAAATAGATTTTAAGCAACATACTTCCAATTCAGCCAATTTTAGACCACAAAGGCATATATTTTTTTCCCCACTGGAGCAGTTTTGATACACAAATGTCTTCCTTCAAATAGCAGTTGCAGCCCAGTCATCGTAGTAATTGAAGATTGGCATTAATATGCTCTTGTAATTACTATCCCATTCTTTCACCATTACCCAGACTGTAAACTCTCTGTTTGGCTTTCCTGAGGAAAAACACTATAAATCAATTAATTAAAGAAGCCCCTGTTTTTCTGTGGGGAATGTACATATGTAGATGTTTGTGCAGATGTGTTTGTGTCTGCGGCCATTGCAAAGAAGATGTAAAGAGGTGTCTATGATTCAGGTCTAGAAAACAACTCATAGAAATAAAGTGTGCAGAGTTGAAGTTAATGACAATTTCCTCTAGGGGGTTAGTGGAAACTTCCCATTAAAAAACAGAAAACCTGTAGTCAAAACATCTTTAGCCTGCTAGTGCTATTGGCAGAAATTTTCATATTTGTTTGATTTGTTATTCAAATATCCTTCTGGGTTAAATGGATCATGTATTGTGTTTTGTGCATTGGTGATACTGGATTGTTTTCACCTCTTTGAGATACTGCTAGGTTCAGTTATTTCAAGGACGGGATGGATACAACTTTACATCAGACTAGCCTGAGACAAACTGCACTGGACTTGGGTCGGTGTGTATGTGTTTTTTTTTTTTTTAGCTATACACTGCTAACCACAAGCTGAAATTAATGCAATGTACAGAATGCTCTCTTGTAACCTTTAATGTATTCTTACTAGCCCTATATTTTATTGAAGTTGTTACTAGACCTTAAAAAAGCAGGCAAGCTTTTGTGGTAAGACTGGCCTTTATTGCTTCTCTGTTACATCCCTTCAATTGTGCCTTTAAAAGATGTAAGCACCAGAAACATTCTGTTCATACCTGACCTGGCCAGCACCTGAGGTCTCCCATGATGCTCTGTGGCAGAATCTGTGATGAGTTTGCATTGAAAGATGAGGGGGACAGCTAGTGAGAAGAGGAGCTGATTCAAACTGCAAATGGCACAAAAGGTGAAAGTTTTCCTCTATATTATCAGATTAACCCTGATGTGCCCCTGTCTCTTTATGTCAGTCCAAATGTGCAGTGGAAGGTTTAGCCTTTTGAATTAGATTGAGCAGAAATTCCACACAACCCCAATTCCACCCCCAACCCTTTCTTTAATTCCTCACCATTCAGATTATTATTTTATTTTATTTTTTCGCGGTAATACTGACTGAAATTGGGTCACATATGAAAATGTAAAAAACCGAGTCATGTTTCGGTTTGTTGTGTCATTAGTTTTTTGGTACAAACCGGAGAGGAAACCTTGTAGTGACTAATCCATGAAATGTAAGTCCAAGGCTTTTATCACCATTGGTGATACAGGCCATTTTTATGAAACTGATAATTTATAGAGACATGAAAGTGGGATACATTGTAATCTGATAATTATTCTGAAATAACTCTTTGGGCCTCTGGGCATAAAAAGGCCGGTCCACATGTGAAACGGCGAACATGTGAGTTGAAAACAAATATTTTATAAGAAATGGACAAGATTGCATGTTCTCTAAATTGGAACAGACACTGGCAACATTTTCATACTGGAACCTTTGGCCACATGCCGATTAGGACTTGTGACTGGCGCTTAAAGGTAGTGACTGTGACTCAGGTCAGAAACAAAGAACTCTCTGAAGATGACTCTTTACTTTACGCCTTCGATTCATGGGCTCTGGCCTTCAATCGCTTATTGAATTACCACTAATCAGTCAATTCAAATCACATGCAGAGTTAGTAAATAACCTTTCTGAGCCTTGGCCTGGTATAACGACCACACTGGTATTTTGTTAACGTCTTGTGGGATGAATTCTGGCATGGGAATATATAGAGACGTTGTCCCATATATAGCATTTACTCAAGTGATCAATATGGGTTTACAAAAAGAAAGAGGACACTGTGGTATCTCTGGCCTTGTTTATAACAAGTGTGCATTTCTCCTAATACACAAAACTCTACACAGATGTCCTAGAAATTCCTGAACTGCTGTTCAGATATTGATTTTGAACGTTAACGGTAAACCTGTAAACACAAAGGTACCGCAGGACTGAGAAGAATGTATCAGAACCCAAAAGATGAATATGCTGCCGCCTAAACTAGCTTTTGCAACATACAAATATATACAGTATATGAGGATTTTAGAAAGATCATTATTTTTCACATATGTTATGATTAGACACTAAAACCAGTGTCTATAAATAAAGGTTTGTGTCTGGAATAGCACAAATAAAGTAGTATTAGATGCTCAAATCATATTCATGCTTCTTGCTTTCATAACTCTATTACAGAGATTATTCTGTTCTTTCATTAACTTTACTTTTTCCATTCAAGTCAATTTTGACTTGTTTGGGTGTGCATTTTACTTACCAAACTGCTTCCCTGTGTCTTTGTGTATGTACAACAGCTCCACATTTCTAAGTCTTGTAGTTTGAAATCTGTATGTTACACAGCTGCAATGTTTCACCCCCGGATATAAGGATAGTTTTCATTCTTCTGGATAAATCACTTGAATATTTTTGAATGTTTTTCTCGATTGCCATTCATCGTGTGTATATCTCTCTTGCAGAAGGCAGTGTAACGCCACATACTCTGTGTTGCATCCTCTCACTAGCTAGCAATGGGTATTATTAATATAAAAACTTGAAGCCTGCAGATCATGTATTAATGAATAGCCTTAATTTAATAATGTACAACAATCTGACTGCTCTGTCCTTCTCAGTATCCATGACAATCTGTGGAAGATTATGACAAATGTATTAGCTAATGACATCCTCAAAAGTCACTCTATAGACACCGATCAGCCATAACATTA
This sequence comes from Amia ocellicauda, assembly GCF_036373705.1. NCBI lineage: Eukaryota > Metazoa > Chordata > Actinopteri > Amiiformes > Amiidae > Amia > Amia ocellicauda. Next base: position 9,879,920 of record NC_089853.1, on the reverse strand, counting down.
CGACCACTGACAGGTGAAGTGAATAACACTGATAATCTCGTTATCATGGCACCTGTCAGTGGGTGGGATATATTAGGCAGCAAGTGAACATTTTGTCCTCAAAGTTGATGTGTTAGAAGCAGGAAAAATAGGCAAGGCAGCGTAAGGATCTGAGCGATTTTGGCAAGGGCCAAATTGTAATGGCTAGACGACTGGGTCAGAGCATCTCCAAAACTGCAGCTCTTGTGGGGTGGTCCCGGTCTGCAGTGGTCAGTACCTATCAAAAGTGGTCCAAGGAAGGAAAAGCGGTGAACCGGCGACAGGGTCATGGGCGGCCAAGGCTCATTGATGCACGTGGGGAGCGAAGGCCCGTGTGGTCCGATCCAACAGATGAGCTACTGTAGCTCAAATTGCTGAAAAATGTAATGCTGGTTCTGATAGAAAGGTGTCAGAACACACAGTGCATCGCAGTTTGTTGCGTATGGGGCTGCGTAGCCGCAGACCAGTCAGGGTGCCCATGCTGACCCCTGTCCACTGCCAAAAGTGCCTACAATGGGCACGTGAGCATCAGAACTGGACCACGAAGCAATGGAAGAAGTTGGCCTGGTCTGATGAATCATGAAGGTGTTGACTTGGCCTCCAAATTCCCCAGATCTCAATCCAATCAAGCATCTGTGGGATTTGCTGGACAAACAAGTCCGATCCATGGAGGCCCCACCTCGCAACTTACAGGACTTAAAGGATCTGCTGCTAACGTCTTGGTGCCCGATACCACAGCACACCTTCAGAGGTCTAGTGGAGTCCATGCCTCGAAGGGTCAGGGCTGTTTTGGGACCTACACAATATTAGGCAGGTGGTCATAATGTTATGGCTGATCGGTGTATGTCAAGAGACCTTTCTTTCTCAGTTTGCTAAGCTCATCAGCTCTGATGTATCGAAGCTTAATACATTAAAGCAGCTTTCACCTTGCTCATTTATTGCATTTTGCACCCCGAGAGAAAACAATTATCACGTGCCACCAAATGATCTGTTTACTATCCAAGGCTGAAGGCAAGTGGACTAATTTGCAGAGCTCTTTCAAGTTGATCTGTCACTTGTTTACAAAGTAGGGCCCTGAGGCTCTAATTAATCGTCTGGGCTTGTCCACTTGACCCGCCCCCTCCACTTAGTCACAACTACCTACCTAGCCAGAGTGAAGGGCACAGGCATACGCTGGCGTGAGGAAAAGCCAGAAGGAAAAAAAAGGAAATGGGGTCTGGCATGTTGACTCAGAAAGATCCCCTGGGACCTCTCAATGGACAACCATTAGAGTTTAATTGCTCAGCTGTCTTGGAAGCAGTAGTATTTCTCCTAGGGTAAACAGTCCAGCTCCTCAGGATGATCAGGTAGTAGACTCATGGACTATTAGGGGGCTACACTTACACTATTCTGCTCGGCCCTTGTAAGGTGCCTCCCCCCCAAAAAAAACTTCATACAAGTTTTCTTCTGAGTTACATAGTTTTTATTTTTGTTTGCGTGCATGGATCGAAGTGTGTTCTTGGTGTAGTTCTGTTTCTCTGTAATGCTTCTTAAATTTGGCAGATGAAAAAAATAGATAAATAAATAATGTAACGGAAAATAAATATCATAGAAATGTACATTGTTACAAAAAAATAATCATCTTTGTCCTCCAAACGGGCCAGCTCATTTGAAATTGAATGTGTGTCTGAGCTGTTTCAGAAGCATTTGCATAATGCACTTTGATGGGTAGATATTTGCCTCTTGCTCTTTCTCTCTCTCTCTTTTGTTTCTCAAGATTACAAAGAACTAATTTCAGCGCCATCCAGCCTACCAGGGAGAGACTATCAAAGAGAAGGACTGGGCTTTTGATGTTAGGACACTTCGATTGTGTTACAGATTGGTTCCAGGTGAGGAGGCTTTGGGAAGTTCTGCGAGAAGAAAATTACTCTCTGCAGAACGATTCCAAGAGGGAAAGAGGCTTCACGCTTGGGATGGCATGCCGGAATTCAAAAACTACACACATTTCTCAGGACTTGAGGAGACCAAACGATAAGCCTCAAAAATCTCATTGCGGTTGATCACAGTACGTTAGAAAGTTAAACAAAGTGTAGTACAGAATTACGCAGGCATGGTAAAACTTTGGAGACTATGGTAAAGTACAAAGACTTCAAAGGGACAACATACTGGTGGAAGTTATAAAAGAAACAGCGCTCCCCCCTCCCCAAAGAGAGAGAGGCTTTCCAACTTTTGGTGGGGAAAGATAAAAGTTTTCAACTCTTGTCTCTGGTGTTTTTATCAAGCCAGGATTTGAGGCCTGTTTTTTCTGTCATTGCCTTTCCGGAGAGGGCACCTCACTTATAAGAACGGTATTAATCACTGTCTTGCAACACTTTAGTTTCAATGTTAACACTAACCATACACTCTGTTTTTATTAGCCTTGGGTAGAGAACTGTATTTTTAATAATTGCTGGTTCAAGGGTTAATTGTTCTTCTCTTGTAGTAATTGAAATCTGGGGGGCTGAACTGTTTTCTTGGCAAGATCGTTATACATATATAATGATGCTGATCTGCTGCATGTCGTGATAAAAGACAGCTATGGTGCTGTGAGGAAACTTAGTGGGTTGTGGATTGGACGCAGATAAAAGAGGCTGTAATAAAATCTCACAGATTTGTGGGAGTCATTTCTCCAATCTGTAAGCATATAAGAGAAGTTAAAGATGTGACAGAGAAGGGGAATGTATTTTATATAAAAAAAAGATTATTTAATGAAGGAAATAGATCTGGTGTGTGCACTTTTGTCAATCCTTGACCATGGAGAGATTTTGAAACACTGGAACCTTGTATTAAACATTTTATGAAAGTAATGGTTTGTTTGGGTATGTTTTGGTATTGCTACCTTTGGTGCATTATCCTGCCTGTGACCTTCTTTTTGTTTTAATTATACATCCTTTCTGCCCACTCTGTGGTCCACTGTCTGGGGGCAGCTGTGGCATTTTCAATACAATTATTTTCTTTGATGCTTATTTATAAACAGAACTACTTTAATCCTCTATCAGCATCTGGAAAAAACCTACAGTCGAACCATGGTTTACCAGTGTACCTTATAGTAATACAAGTATAAACCGCATAATTTTAGAAGGACTTTTGGCCAAATTAACTAATTAATATGCTTGTATTCTATGTCTCTTTACAGTATTATTATAGAACCAGTTAATATACAAAACAAACCCCTTCCATTGTGATTCTGTGCCGGTGTCGAACTGAGCCAGAGGCAATTCCCTCCGTGGCATCACCAGGCCCAACCAAGATCACACCAGCATCATTTTCTGGAGATACATCCCAGTCCTGCCTGCTCTCAGAGCCAAGTCTGCCTCCACACTTAAGCGCATCACAAAACGTTTTCTGGTGGAAACACTAAGCAGATCACGGAACATTTTACATGTATGTAGAAATGGATCCCTCTCCCCCGGCAGTCATTACAGCCGCAGCCCATCGCGTTGTGTCAGGGTGATCGGATGCAGGCTTTGCAGGGAAGTCTAATTAAGAGGAGACTGCGCCCAGCCAAACAAGCTTATGCCAAGCATTGCCATTCTCCATCACTCACCTGGGCTTCCAAATTGTCCCAGACACCGCAACATCTGCATATGTTTTGTAATATATGGAGAGTTTTTCCTTTAAAAAAAAACACACACAAAAAAAAACTTTAATTGTGCCTTCTCTCGGATCTGAAGGAAAGCATCTGAAGGAGAATCAAAAAATATATAATTAGAAGGATTATTCTGAGTTCTGAGGTACCGACAGTGGAATGCAGTTCAGAACTCTTTTATACAAAGAAAATCTCATAACAAATTGTTGTTAAGCTGAACATAGTGTTGAATACTACTACTAACAGGTACTTATAGCATCTGTCCATAGCATCTGTTAAGAATATGGGAAATATATTTTACTAGTAGATAAGACTTTAAATATATTGCTCCATACAATGGTGATCTGCTAGCTGCACAGTTTATGGTCCTTATCCCTGAAGATCAACATGGCTAAGAGGATCTCAAGACAGCCAAAACCCTCATCTGCATATACCACAGATTAGGTTTTGGAAATCCGATCCTAGGTCCTCAACTGGACTTTCCAATTCCCATTTTGAAAATATTGTTTGTTGCTGGTTTACATCCTATTGACTGTGTTTGTTTTCCATACATGAAGCATCCTCATGTATCCATAGTAAAAGAATAAAGTTAGAGAAGGAATAGTCCCAGTAAAAAGTAGGAGCACTTTACAACCACAAATTAAAGTCCTTACTCTGGATTTGGATGCTGTGTGTTGGAGCCAATAGCAGAGTCAGAAAGTAATGACTGGTTATTGTTGTGGGAAGTTAAATATTGTCAGGGTTCACCAGTGATCCACTGATTACGTTTGCATAGGGAGGAACAATTGCTTCCACCTTCAGTGAGGCCCCGATCCCCACAGAAAAAGAGCATCCGGCAGGTTTAAGTGCTAACAACAATCACAGGCTTTTCCTTGGAGGACAAACAAATCAAATAGATGTTATTCCAGTACAATTTGGAAAGATCCTAAAGCATTTGTTCTGTTATGAAAAGAAAATAGAAACGATGTTCCCATGACGGATTTGGTCAACCAAAATGAGATGAGCAGCCTGAAAATTCACACTTTTCCCTCCGGTGAAATCGGCCTGACTCACTGGCTGACTAACCCTTTCCATACAACCTGATATTGCCTGGAGCCAGCATTTGCTCACTTCCTGTGGCAGCTTTATTTTTTAAAATCCATTTTTTTCAGGCTTGCGGTAGACGAAAACTGTTAGCCACTTCTACATTTTTAAGATTTTCTTATGTACCTGGGTGTTAATTTAGAATTGGCAATAAGCATTGAGCTTTCCTTATTGAGGTGCCCAATAGATGTTTTGATGTGTTCTCATTTAATTGCTGAATCTCATTGTACTGATGATGACCATTTATGATGACTTAAACTATTTCTGCCCAGTAATAAAAAATAAAAAAAGATGGATTTCTTTATAAAAAAATATTTAAATTATTTCCATTTTACCACAGTGGTTTGGGCTGTGCCAGCTCATGACCAAAAACCTTACCAAAGATGGCTGGTGTTGCTTTCTTAAGGCTGAATCACTGGGCCTGTGTTTTAAACTATGCGAAAGAAAATCACACAGCATAAGATTGACTGGAATGTACCATTTTAAACAACATGTTTTTGGTCACATGTGGAGTTATGTGAAGAAACGTGGGCCCATGCCATGCAAATCTGTCATCCTCCTTGAGAAAGTTTAAGAGTTTGGTACTTAGTCTCTGCAACATGAGCAAAGATGCAGAACACAGTGAATCCTTTTATGTCTCACTTTGGAGTATGAGGGATACCCTGCACTGTTTATGAAACCTTATTTTGAAGTTTAAAGGGCCGGCCTCGTGAACGTGTGCACGGTCAGCTCCGGCCTAAAAGAACAAGAAAGGTCGACTTTGGCCTGGCAGCCCACCAAGGCAATTGGAATTGACACGCATCCCTTTTAACAGGAGGTTGGAACTAATTGTACATTCAAAATACTTTGTTCAGGAGGGAAACGCTGTCTTCAGTCTGCCCCAGAGCTGTCAGAAATGTCAGATGGCTGAACTTTGAATGAAAGCAATAAAAGGAAAGGAAATATACTGTTTACGTGTCTTAGAATCCCATTTCTCCATTTTCAAGGGAAACAAAGCCTGCTGGCATTTCAACTTGCCTCGACTTTAGGCCGTGCTGTTTGTTACTATATATATTGGGGTTTTAAGTTTCTCAAGGACCCCTATTGTCCGCCATTTTGATCTTGTCCTTGCTGTTGTCTTTAGTGGGATAAGACCCCATGTAGACTTTCTCATGAAGTTGATAGTGTGTGCATTTGGTTTTCTTGTTTATTTGTTTTTAAGGGTTTGAGAGTTTGTTTGTTTTATCATTTTATTTATTTTGTTGTCTTCGTATTGCCAAACCCTCACTAACCTTTTGAGAAATATAAAAGCATACCCACCCATAGATTTCCAAAGACAGTGTACTATCAGACGTAAAGATCTTGCACTCTTATTCACCTCAGCACACTTGTAGGAATCATTATGCATTGATACAAGGCCACCAGTAGGTTGTTGCACACAAGAGCTGTGTGGAGAACTCACTCATAGCTAATTCACTTACTGTCTGTGCAAATCTTACTGGTACGCTGTACAACACTGATCTTGTCCATGAAAATTGAATATTTATTTGCAATTTTTCACTGCTTCATTTCTGTAGATAAACATTGCAGTCATTTCAAAGTATCTGTTGATTTGCTAATGCTGAGTGGAGAAGTCTTATTATCCAGACTGTGACAGACTGTCACAGGCGTGTACTTTCTATGAAGACTGATGTTAAGTGGTAGTTGTGGAGTCACATCCTAATTGCTTCTGTTCTTCGCTGCACAAATCCACGGGCTGCACAAAGCAAGCATGCAGAGGGCAAAATGGGGAGAGGGGTGATGATTTATTTTCAAAAAATGATAATTTGTCCTTCAGTAATGAAAAACATTCCCCACATTATCCTGCAAGGGTATAGAGCCATTCTTCACACAGGTTTGGCTCAATTCCCCCATATTTTTCAACCTTGACCCCAGACAATTTTATTGCCAGTGCGAGCTCCCCACACTGTCATGGATAAGCAGCCGAAAACCAATTTCATTAATGTTTTGACGTTTGCATAAAAAAACTTTCTTTTGACACAACTATGTAAAATAATAATATTGTGGTCACTCAATTACAGAGCATATCATTTGTAAATATAGCTTATATACTTATTTTGTGGTATCATAATATATATGTGTGTATGTATGTGTATATATATATATATATATATATATATATATATATATATATATATATACACACACACATACATACACATAATAGAAATGCTATGCAAACTATATACAGACGATCTATGCAACTACTAGTTTTCCACTTTAGAAAAATGCTGTGGTAATGACATCACAATAATGGAAAACATAGTTTCTTTTATCATTTTTTTATTGTAATAATTTGCAAGGAAATGAATACTAGTGTGTAATATGTACCATGAATGACCCCAGCATCCAACAAATGCAGATACAAATAACATTTGTATGTGCTTATTGAATCCGAAAAGCCTGAGAACTTCTTTCTTCTTTATTGTTTTTTTTCTCTGTGATGGCAATTTGTGACATCAGTGTCTGTTTGGCTCTTCAGGTGTGACCTGTCATTTTGGCTCTCTTTGTCTCAGGATTATTTCTGGTGTCCAGAGGGTCAAAAAGTTAAAACACAGGATTCATTATTTCTATAAAATTCTATCAAAGATGTGATAATGAGGTATATTTCCAAGTTTTCAGGACAAATATTAGTTTGCTTTGTTAAAAATGCAAATGACAAATACAACACAGATCTGTTAGCAATTAGTAAATTAAGAAAATGTGTGTCTGTCTGCATAGTCAGCAGATTATCGCAGTACTGCATTCAGGAGGTAAAAGGAGATCCTCTTTATGCTGATGGTTGAACCATCTCTAGGATGGTTTTGCAGGGTAAACACAAGACCTATGGCTGCCAGGCCCTCTCTCCAGGATGCAGGGCTTGTGCAACAGTGTTTGACTGGAGGAGTGTGAGCCAAAGATGTACAGAAAGCCTTCATTCTTGTCTGATGTACGCCAGGGCCTTTTTTCCCCCTACAATGAATGCATGGTCACAGCAGCTCCTCTGGAAATTAGCTTTAACTACATAATGATGATAGGCTTCTGATGTTGAACAGCAGCTTTGGCTATGATGTTGCAGCAGACAAGGCTGGAGATCGCATTGCGGCCCAGCGCCCCTGCCAACAGGCCAGAACCAAGCTTGACCAAAGTTCTTCATCCAGCGGGGGCTACCACCATGTGCTAGGGTTGTAGTACTGCTGGTACTGTTGGTACTGTGGTACTGCTAGGGCTTTATAAGGCAAGCTTTGCCCTTAAACTTACATGTGCCACACATGGCCAGGAGCTGCCAGACTACACCATTGCTGATTTGAAGGTGGGTGTCAGGGTCCCCTAAATGTACTTCTATAACAAATTTCTCAGGTTCATGAAATTAGTTTAATGGGCACAGTAAGAAAATATTTTCAGATCAGATCAAACAAAATAAATAGTTCACCTGGTGAAATAACTAAATAAATCATGAAAGATATCATGTAAACTTAATATCCCAATTGTAACCATGTTACACATGGATAATATTAATTGAGGTTTATCAAACTTTCTTTCTGTTGATCTCGTGGTTTGTATGTATAGTATTCGCATTGGTTATTAAACTTTGGGGAATATAAAGTACTTTACAATCTATTTTAAGACTTTGTATCTTTCTGACTTTATTTACCAATGGCTAGGGAAACTGGTAACATCAGGGTAATATGAGTTTTCAGGTTACATGATTGTGTGCACAACAACGCACATTAAAGTCCAGCAATAAATAGTTAATCGGACTGTATCTTTCCACACTGCAGCTCACTATTTCTTGGATTACTCCGTCGTAATGGTCTTATACAGCTGAGTTCTTCCTCATCGTTATTGTGTACACCAGAGAGATCCAAGTTCTCAAATTCACAGATTTGTTTTTCCTTCGGCTGGAGATCATGGCTCTGTTCTTGTCAGCCCCTGATTCATGCTTTCCTAAAGTGTATGACAATTAAATGCTGAGTGCATGCTGCAGGCTGATGGCTTCTTTATTTGATTGAATCTTCCAACTTAATATGAAGGCTGACCTCAGATTGTGTGCAGAACCCCTTGCTTGGTATCTGACATTCGTATCACTGCCGCTATCTGGAAAATCTAACATGCTTGACACAGACTGAGCAAGATTAGGGTGGGGAGGGCATTCCCTTACATCTATTAAAAGAAAGAAGGAACAGAAACGGTATTTATAATAACAAAAAAAAGTACCTTTGATTTAATTAAGATTGGCTATGTTATTGAAGTCTCCTTCCAAGGTAATTATGACAGACGCCAGAGTATGCGGCCAGGCATCAAACCCAGACTACACAATGACCGAGACGTCACCAGCATTTACGGTATCAGTGATGCAAAAGCACCACAGCACATCTTTTAATTACTTTTTTTAACCCTTGTTATGTTCTGAGTTATTGTATAGTTTTTCTTTGATACTAAGCCACAGACCAGGCACGTTGATTTTGAAATCAGAAACACAATGGTAACGGTCAGATTCTAGCCATTAGTTAAAGACTGATCTGTCCGTATTTCTAAATGATGGAAAAATAATGCTCCAGCAAGGCAGTAACGCATTTTCAAAAAGCCCCTCCACCCCCATATAATAGTTGTTAATAGGATAGCACAATAGTTGTTCAAGGACCTTAGTTTGGCTCCATAAAACATCAGTTGCAGAACGGCATACTTTAAATCTAGGGATAAAAGATATGATTTACGCATGGGTTGAGAGGGGTATGTCAGCCGACCACAGATGTGTCCCTAGAGGTTACAATGGTGAAACAGATGCACAACTAGGGTAGCTATTTATTTATGTTTTTATTTGTTTTATCAGAATTTTGTTTTGTTGTATATGTTTTCAAGAAAAAGCAGTGAAATGGATCCTGCTTACCTGTTTTAAAGAGACCATCCCCCCTTAGCATTTATATCAGTTTTGTGTGTGGGAAAAAGACAAACAAACAAAAAAGCAACAGACTGAGACTCTAATGTAACAGTCTGGGATGATTATTTATGCATGTTTTAGTGTTTAGGTTGTTTCTCTTTAATGCGAAGATAGATATTTAACCTAATTACTGCATTGGTTCGATTAAACTGTGTTGGGATTGGCTTGAACAAAGCCTTGGACTAAAACTGAGCCTTGGTGCCAGATTCTCTTGCTGCTGCACTAAGAGTTTCTGAGGTCTAGAAACCACTGCTGTTGAGAGAGTAATGATGAAGGGCTCTGGATTAAACGCAACGGAGGAGTGTTGCTTCTGCATTCTTGGGCCGTGGGGCTGACTTAATTGATGAGAGTATGGCAAGGCAAATCATTGGACATATTTTCCACTCTGACAGGAGTGATTCAGAGAGGACTGTTGAGGTTTGGTTCAGGATTTTCATCTTCTTTGGTTCCTACTGTTTCATCAAAGATATCCTCACCATGCCATTCCCACAGGTTTAAACTTCATCTCTCAGTGGTCTTGAAAATGGTCTTTCTTTTTATTTCTTGGATGATTTATATGTTGCATATGTGTTTTATCTAAGTCTGCTCCATTTGAATCTGTCATCACACTCTCTGTCTCCCTTTCTCTCCCTCTCCCTCTCCCTCTCTCTCTCTGTCTATCTCCCTCCCTTTTCCACTCTCCTTCCCATGCTGTCCCTTTTCTCTAGTTTAATATACGTTTAGAATATTTCCACTAAAATACAATTACACAAAGTGTTGCGCGAGGTGTTGGAAACTAAAACATGAATTTCTAATATAATAGCCACTCCCTGTCATGTTCCACTGCAAAGGCAAAAAGCATCTCAGTAGTTTTCAGTGTAGTAGGTAATGTTTTCAAGAAATCCTCACAGATTCAGCCATCTTTGATCTTTTGGTTCCATGTGGAAATCTGCTTTGTAATGTCTCTTACAGCTTATGTCTACTAAAAAATATATTTACAGCCTATATATCAGTAGACTGCATATCAACAAGGTCCTAGGTATTAATATATTTGTATTGTGAAAAATAGATCTATAATTAAATAGGTTGTTTTTTCAATATCCTGAATGAAATAAATTACAATAAATAAGACTTAGACTTCAGATTAGATTTTATTCTATGTTGTATGTCTAAATCTAGCTGAAATAAAATTCACCCATTCCAGAATAAAATATCTTACATGAACGTTAACTAGCTGTCCTATGAAAACTAAAAGCTCTGCTGAAGATCAAAGCAGGGGGATTCCATTCATACCTGAACATTTCACAGAAACATGGCTTGTAAATCTTGTCCCACATTTCTTTGAATTCAAAAATCTTCCACTCACCCGCTCCCTTATTTCCTGATAAGTCTGTGATCCTGTACCCATTAAACTGCCCTCTTCCCCTTTCATCCCAGTTCAGGTAGAACAAAAGCAAAGCAGGTGTACACCAGGTTAGAAGGAAAGCCAGTGTGCTCCGAGACAAGGTTTTCAGGTCATGCACATCCGTAGCAATTCCCAAACACTAGAGGGTGGCTTCCAGAAAAGACGGGCCACCCAGTCACCTTTACTGGGAGATTGGGTGTGAATGGACATGGAGGTGTCAGAAATCATAGCTGACTGTGGAATGGAGAGGAGAACTGGCCCAGGGATGATGCTCAGGGACTCTCCAGGAAATGTTTTAGAAGACACTTCTGGCAGCTGAGAACAAGGGAACAGAAAGCTTTTTTAACATGACAAGCATAACTCTCAATGGCCTCTTCATTGACGGGCTGTTCCAAATCTCTGTCTTTTCCTCTCATCCTCAGCCACACGCTTAAATAAAGCACTATTATTTCTTACCGCGGCAACAAAGCAAAACGTATGATCCGTGTAGGGGTAGAAATATTCATAGAAATATAATAGATGAACTGACCAAAGCTGAGTAAAGCCAAGTACACCACAAAAGGAGCTATTCACATTTTAGAAACAAAGGGAGAGACAGTCAAATGTTCTGCAAATGTGGTTGCAATCTGTGTTGAACTTCGCTGTGTTGTAGCGAATCAGCTACTTAAATGTTTGGTGTACTGGGGTCAAGGAATAATGAGAGATTTTGAAGCCAGCTTGAAACTTGCATGGTTTCGTGCGAAATGCGGAAAAATGTAAATCCTAATTACATTTTTCTTTTTCTTTCTTTTAGTGGGTATTTTCCCTGTCCTCTACCTAATTCAGGTTTTTACTTCTATTTCTGCAGACAGGCATCAAACCTCCAAGCTTTTGTGCTCCGTGCTAAGGCCAGTTTCCACAGTCTAAGTCAGATACCTTATTAAAACACTTGAAAACAGTCGAAGGTTAGGTAAGCTGGTCAAACGACCAAATGAGTGTTTTAAAACCTTTGTTTTTATCTGCTGTGAAGTGGGCCTTTTGGGAGAACCCCTACACATTGCGTTCAGGTCAGCTGCAGCCTGAACAAAAGCTGTTCTGTACATATGGTGATAATTTAGGAGGAAGAATGAGTTATGGCCAGAGACATGTGTAAAAGCCATTGATGTGATCAAAACAGATTTATTTTTAATGGTGAAGTTGCATCACTGATTAAGTTAACCTCTTCTACCCACCTGAACACTGTGCCTCCCACTCCCTCCTAAGTACAAGGTACTGGTTCCTTCAGTATAGGATATTTAAGAGAATTAAAAATATAATAAAAAACAGACTATGAAAGAATCTTGAAGTTGGATGTTTTTACAACTCTTGCATAACTTTCTGTGGGCTTTTCCTTGGGAAGAAAAACATTAAATAATAGTAGTTAATAATAGTTAAAACATTCTATGCTAACCTAGTGTTTCTCACAGTTTCTCTTAGTGTTTCTTGTGCCACACACTGCCTTACAAGTAATCATATTGTATCCACCTCCCTCCCCAACACACACACACCCTGAGCAATGACACTTTTACTATGACACAACAAAAGTAATAAGATGAACATTTATTTCAACCAGTCTGTTGGAATGTGTATTGAGTTGTGATTGGTGACGGTATTGAAGATAATTCCTGACGTAATCAAAGACAAAATTCAAAGGTTTGCTTCCAATAAGGATATTTCCTAAAAAAAAGTCAAAATAGCAGTAGCATCTATCCAAAATTGCATTTCCCCAGTATTTCCATTTACAAAGTAACAACACCAAACTGTTCATTAGTGGTCCATTTCAGTCTTGTCATTTTGCCAGAATAACTTATCACAGTCTTCTCCCCACATCCTTTTATTATATACCTGTCATAATAAAGTCACACACCCACTGCCAACAGCCATCAAATGACTATGTTTTATAAAATATGTTTTTGCTAATACACTACTGTCACATGATTGATAGATAATTTACTTTTCTATTGATGGTTTTTCTTTTAAGAACATAAGAATGTTTACAAACAAGAGGAGGCCATTTAACCCGTCCTGCTCGTTTGGTGTCCATTAATAACTAAGTGATCCAAGGATCCTATCCAGTCTATTTTCAAATGTTCCCAAGTTTTCAGCTTCAATCACATCACTGGGGAGTTTGTTTCATATTGTAACAACTCTCTGTGTGAAGAAGTGTTTCCTTTTGCAGGTCAATAGCACAGCAGTCATTCTTACCAATTGCAATACACTTTTTAGAAGCATAGTTATTGTTAACGATAGACTCAATTCTATGTGAATTAGCTAATGAGTGGATGATGTGATTGATTCCTTTTCACTTTTTTGAAAAGCCTTTAATTGGCATGCACATGAAGTGCTTGAGTTCGATAAAATGGTTGAGATGTACCATATAATATACTAAATGTTTTTACATACGCATGTGTATTAAGTATTTAAGAATTGGCTGCAAAGCATAGGAGACTTACTCCGTCTCCAAGCAGGTGCCATACTCTGTTTAATGTGTCTTATTTTGTTGGATCTGGGGCCTATAGGATTTCCTGAAATAATTCGATTTACTTGCCATGACCAGGAATGTATTTTAGTTTTCCAAAATGAAATGCTTTGCGATGCTCGTATTCAGTTTTTGTACAAGCTCACGTTTCCCAGCGCTAGATAAGATCGGCTGGTGTTGATTCTTTATCTTATCTGGCGCAGGTCGCTGCTGACCTCCCGGAGCTGTAGAAATAGTGCCTGAGGTCTGGGGTTCAAGTGGCTATAATTTAAAACCAGATTTAGTCACGCAAAACAAGAATGGGAACCCAGGGTCAAAGGTCTCACTTCCTTTCCCATTAGCATTATTTATCTATTTTTCCTTCTCCAGATCCAACTTTCTGCTTGTATCAAACTGCCCTTTTAATGGATTACACAAGAGCTGCCATGTCTAGTTCTGAAGGCCTCTTTTTACATTGTCCTCTTTCTCCAAACAAAACTAACTTTGTTTCGATATTCTTCATTCTGCACGTGTAAGAGACCACCTTAACTGTGACAGGCTGAGGTACGGTGACAGGCTGAGTGAGCGAGTGAGAAACCTGACTTTCACTGTGACTGTAGGGAGATGGATGGCTGCCAGAGTAGCGTGCTATGTTTTGTGGACGGAGATGTCTGCTTAGTGTTTTCTGCTGCCCTGGGAGGCTTCTTCAAAGAGAAAGGACATCATCCAGTAGTGGTGCGAGGAAATAAGAAAGACTGGGTGCCTGATGAGTCTTCTGTACAGTCGGAACCAGTCTTTCTTTTATTTTTTCTATGAATGGACAGCCTTTAAAAACAGTTGCTGTCTGACTGGAAAGTTGTGATGGTACAAAGCAGGGGAGATCAGGGGCAACAGTGCTCAGGGAGAGACTGGCTTTGGTCAGTTCCGTTCTGAGCTGCAGAGACCAAAACCTAATTCCAGCTTCATAAGATCAGGAAACAGCTTTGCTAACAGTCCACTGGAAGGTTTCTTGAAGCCCTATAGCCAGTTTCCATTATTGCTGCTAAGTACATTTCATGAAGGCATCTTAAACCCCTGGATACTTGACTGTAATGTGGTATTCAAATATCTTCAGTTGAACACATCAGTGGGCCTCCCAGTGCTAAAGACTTCAGTCAGTTGCCTCTTTGTTTCTGCTCTGGTTAAGCCAGGCTAAGAAGGAGAAAAGTTTTTTTAATTCCTTTTTTTGTTTGTTAGTTTTTTCTTTTTACCACCACAACATCTTCAAACTATTTGAATACCTCCCCCAGCGCTTAGCGACAGAGAAAGTGTGTTGATTCTGCATGTGCTCCACAGCGTGTCAACAAGCTGTTGGCTCATTTATTTATTTATTTATTCGTATTTTTGAGATTACAGCTCTGGAGAGGAAGGGCACACCATGTGTTTCACAGTGGCAATCTCACATGCTCTCACTAGGACCCGCAGTCTAATTGAGTTTTCAGTTTTCATTTACCATCTCGGTTTTATTGCTTATGGGGATGATTGGATCCGTGGCTCAGGAGACTAAAGGTGTGGGACCCTCGGGCTTTTATCTGCCATGGTCCATCTGCCTGTGGGGTGATACTTCTGCCAAGGCAATCTATCAATCTTTAATTATCTGGACCAAATTTATAAAACATGAATGTCATGTTAAATTTGCCACCTGTTTTTTAAAAGATAAAAACCAAACACCCAATGGGCAAAAGGTTGAATTAAATCTCCTTTTGTCAACTTATTATTAGTGACGCTTCATTGTGAACATAGTCCAATATCAAGTCCAATTTTTCTTCACTTGTCTCTGTGAGATTAATGACCACTGACTTTGATTCCATCCTGCTTTTGTGTGCTGGACAATTTTTCACCATCATGTAAACCCTGTTCAGCTGCATCTGCAGAGTGCTTGGACCTGTAAAACACAATGAGAAGCTTGATCATGGCCAGCAGGGCTTTGTCTGATGGAACATCTGCCCATTCCCATGACAGCCCAGTACATTCCATTGACTTGATTTCATCATGTTACACCTATTGGATAAATTAACTACATGGTTAACAAAGCCAAGGGTACCTGTAATTCAGTAGCCTGCTTTGATCAAATATATTATCCCAGCTCAGTCTCTCTGATTTTAAATGATACATCTTTGTGTTTGCTGCCTGCTCACTATGTTTGGCATGATTCACTTCTAACAGTTCATCTGAAAAGGAGTGATTCATGCTTTTGCGTTTGAGGCCCCTGAATCACTATTTCACCATTCATAGTGAAGACTAATGGGAATCCTCTTCCAATGACTGGCCAGTGCATCCAGTTCCTTCAGAAATCAGCATTGTATCTTTATCATATGAGATCACATGAGGAACTCCAAAGCATTGACATGTGTTGTTATTTCCTCAAGGTGTCTTTTACACTTTATTAATTTGTATGCTACATATTTTTTAAAAACTCTTTTTGTGGCGTGAAAGTGTATATTTCTTGATTGGAAACCAAATATGTAATAAATCATTACTTTAAATAAAACATGGAAAGGAAAAACATGCAGGGCAGGCTTCGGTGCCGGGCTGTGTTCTCAGCAGATTGAAGTGGTTGTCAGGAGGATGTGCAGGATTTCACAGGGCGTATGGAGCCAGTGAACCAAAGCACAGAGAGCAACAGACACCTTCGATGGGGCAGCTGGTGAGCAGACATGCAGAGACCCCTTTCTCTCTGAAACCACTCCTTCCCACTGTCAAAGGAACTCCACGGAGGGCCTCTTTGGCCCTTAAAAAAACTCTCACTTCCCTCCTGGGGAAAATAATATTTTTTTCCTTTGATTTCAGTCTTGGCACCAAATGCATCTTTGCTCTTGCAGCTAGCAGACCCCATATGGGCATCGAGTTTAAGATTCCCATAAACACTAACCATTAAAGAGAGAGCCAGTCTGTTTGGACTTTGACCGCAAAGCTCTGACTCTCAGACTTAAGCAGCATGCACATATATGTATGTATGTCTTGATAGATTGCTGTGGTAATTATCCCCACAGATTAGCCAGCCCACTGCGTGGTTGCGCTAGATGTCAGCTGTAGCTGTTGGATAAGCTCATGCTTAAAATAACTGAGGGTACCTCAATAGCCAGAGTAAATAAAATACTTCAGTCTCTGATATGTCTGTGCGATACCTTGTCATTGTTTGGAGCTCAATGGACTGCCATTGGAATTAAACCAAATCACAAGGTCTTTTCTAAACTGGGAAATGATCTAGGACAACATTGTTTAGGTCTTGTAGTTCTGCTATGGCTAGGAAATAATTGATTTTGAGGTAGGAATCTCTCGAGCCATAAAATACATCAATTCTGGCTTTGTGGGTTTGCATTTTGAATAACAAAAAACAGACTGGTATTCAGACAGTGTAGCTTTGTAAACAAGAAGGGGCAAACCCTCAACCAAATATTGCTATCCTTAAATATATCAACTTTCTTAAAAAAAAATATATATATATATATTTGTGCAGACCTATACTTTCTTTGTGTTTAGTGATGGTCAAAATGTGGTAATTTAATCCCCCATAAGGAAAAGTGAGGAAAAACATGGTTTGTCATTAAAAACAAGTAAAATACCCCACCCCCATTTCCTTGAATGCAAAATGCTGTCATAGCTCCTGTTTTTGTCCATGTACACAGACAGCTGAAAAACGGACAAAAATAAACCACAAATATTTCCCTGTTGCTGAGCTGGAGTTTTGTTTTTGTTGGTTTGTTTTAGTTTCCCCAGTTACAACATCTGGCTATCCTAGTTTTTCTGTTGTGTTTTTTTCCCCTCCCATTTTTCTTACCTCTTGTGTGTTTCTGAAGTTCTTCATAGAGGGAGAAGGGAGGTAAGAGGGAGCATGGCTTCCAAATTCCTGCCTGAGTTTCTGCTCCAGGAGCTGTGTTCAGCTGAAGTGTTTGTGGGGCCCTGTGGTTTTTCAACCAATAAATCCAAAGCACATATTTAATACCGTCAGAATGTGCAGGGAAGTGGGAGTGCTGAAGGATGTATGGCCATTACTCAATTGGCCACATCTGAGAGCTACCAGAGCTACATGAAAGGTGGGTGCCCCCCTTTTTGAGGCCAGTCTGCTTCCAAAGTATCTCTGGTATAAGGGACGTGTTGAAGGAAACCATGTTTTAGGGACCTGGGTTATCAGGTGACAAAGATATAGCAGAGAGACTCAGTCAGTGCTGGTCAACTGCATCCGCCTGCTCTTGTGATTTGTAGCTGATTGATTACAAGACTTTAAGTAGTTAAAACTCTTGTCTCCACCTTTCCATATCTTTGATCCCCCTAAGGGAAGGGGGGAAGAGCAAGGTTTTGCATGTTGAGTTTCAGGTGTAGGAAAAAACAAAATGTATTTGCCTCACAGATGTTTCTAGTTCAAAGTGAAGTGATAGATTATCTCCTGTGCAATACCTGCATGGAGTGCCTGGTCTTAGCTGAGGTACATTTTTAAGGCAGACATGCTTCAAGTTTTCCATCAGCAGGAGGGAGACTGTAGATGTCTCTCACTTTCCTTTTCTCATAAAACAGAATGGTGTACTGAAAGAACGGACTGAAAGAAATTATAAATAGTCTCCGCATGGATGACTTTATGAAAATAATCACATCCAATTGAGAAGAGGGGACTTTGAAATAAGTTATAAGATCAGTTGAAAAACTCCTGCTTACTTACTAGGGGTTAAATGATTGGAGGCAATGGACTGTACTGATGTTGTTTTACCATGGATGTTATCAATAAATTATAATTCGTATATAAAAGTTTACACACCATTTAGGACACATTTATGAAGCTAAGAATCATATGGTTCTATATTCCTCTGCACTTTTTAATGTCATCCCTGTATTTGTAGTGTAGCATAGGGTCTGGTGGCTAAAGCACCCTGTTTCAAAGCAACACCAAGCGGGTAACCCATGCCATGTATTTTGAATGCATCCTTGTTACAGAAGACTGGGTCCTCTTCATGTTTTATCAAGACTTTCTGACTCCAAGCAGGAGGAATTCAAACGCTTTGTTCGCAACTCAAAACTGCCTGCAAACCCAATATGGAACTGATTCATTACAATTCATCGGCCTACACATTCAGCCGGAAAGCAACTCAGGGATAGTAGACTGCCAAGTCTGGAGAAGCTCCTGGACAATTTTGGATTCCAGGCACACGAACACTCAACTACTGTACTGTTTGGAGAGTCCACTTAGCCAGCACATGTGTATTAATAAATATAGTCTCTACATCATCAGCCAGCCCATTTTCACTTAACTTATTTTATAATGTGCACTGTGTTATCCCAGTTGGTGTTTTCTGTACGCCAGTGTAAGCTTTTGTTTTAGATTAGGAAGATATTTCTCATGTTTGTTGAGTTTCAGGGAATCTTTTAGTGCTTCTCTTGTACTGATTCCTTGAAGTGGTGGATAATAATATTAGAATTAACATTTCCTTTTATTTGTTTTGTGGCATCTTCTGATAATGTTGATTATTTGTGTTTCATGAGTACTACTGGCTGGATTTGTGCCTCTCTGCAATGTCTAAATATATTCTTGTATGGGACAATTACACAGGCCTTTCCCGAGAGGCCTTTTGCTTTTTCAGTAAAATAAAAGGAAGAAAATGAGAGACAAACAAATAGATTCTATAATTACTAATGACTTAAAGAGAGTGAATTCTCCTAGTTTTCTGTGACTTCAAAATTTCACGGACTGTATGTTTACATTCAGTCTTTTTCTTTATTTAAAAAAAAATGTTTCTTGACTTTTCTGTTTTAGATGCTTTATTATACGAGGTGTTCGAAGAGTTCTGAATGCTTGCCATCAGTTGTTTATTTCCCTCCAGCTAATAACTGCCTTTTTTCAGTCCTAAGTATTGTTCTGAATTTCCTCACTCATAGCAAACAATGATCAGATTGCATATTTGAAGCGAAATCTTTCCTCAAGTGCATGTGGCAACTTGTTTAATTCCTCCATGATGTGAAATCAAAGTTCTACAGCATGTTGCTTCACATATCAGGCAACGTTTTCGACAGGACTGTACAACAATTACTTGTATTTTGTTTCTTTCCTTGTTACCTTTCTTCATTCACCCGCTGATCGAGTTGGGCAGCCCATTGATTTTTCCTCCATTCAAAATAAGTTAGCGCCATCTGCTGGTTTCTACTGAGATTTCTCCAAAGCACCTTCAGCTCTCAGCAGACAGGCTCAGGGTTTTCAGTACTGTAATGTTACAGTCTTCCTGCAGTACAGCAGCATACACAGTCCTCCTGATATGAAATTCATATTATATCACACCCGATGAAAACATTGAAACGTTGGTTGGTTAATTTATAAGGCCTCTTTTTGCAGCAAGATTCTGCACTCACAAAATGTGTTTAATTGACAGAAATTACACGGCAATCCTTTGTAATGTCAATCACCTAACCAAAACAAAACTTTCCTTATTTTGTAGCCTGTTTAGAGTTATTTTCATGTTTTCGGATCTAAACTCTTTCCATTCCTGCCAACACAGCCTAGAGTGGAGTTTGTAGGGGTGCCAAGCCTTTGAAGATGGGGTCGTGTTGGTGACCTTACTCCAGTGCATTGTGGCCTTTTAGGGATCTGACATTTTCCATGAGCATTATGCTGCACTGCAGAGATATTTGGCACATCAACAGAAACACAAAATGTTACTGCGGGCACATTGGGGCACAATACAGCCCTCAAGGTGCTCAGTTGAGGGAAAGCTTCTATAATTTTAACCTCTTAAATTCACTTGAAACCGTTTGGAGATACAGTGCAGATTCAGATTTCAGTCGAGAGCAGACCCCACTCCACAGTTTATATCCCCCCCCATCTTCCTTTCATTAAACCTACCAGCATGCAAAGACAAACCCTGTTAGCTCAGGCAAGATGGAAAGTCAGCAGTGGTCTGGTGGCTGTCAAGGAATTTTCAATTTTGTGTCTTTGAGCTTCACCAGTTGTGAGACCGGCCTATGCCAACACTGGATATCTCGACATACCTATCTCTGCATCTTTCTAGCTGTCTCCTGATCTCTTCGTCGCCGCTGAACATTTTTTCCCTCTTGCCTCACATGCGAATAATTAAACATGTCTTACGAACAGATTTTGGACACCATGTTGATGAAGCCCATAATTCTTTCTCCCTGCCAGCGCACACCCGGAACAGAATCAGCAGGGGCCGACTGAGTGTAGATCCATTTGTTCTCAGGCTGTCCTCCTATTGGCCAACCTCGGCCAGTCTCGTAAAAAGAGACATGATATTGGAGCTGCTGCACTAACATAAGTTCATCTTTTCTTTGCCTTTTTTTTCTTTCTTTTTCCCCCCTCCTTTCTTTCTTCAATTTCTTTCCAGCGTACCAAGAAAGGCGCGTTTCTCCTTCTAATGTGGTCAGACTCCTTTTGGGATCCAAACGCTAACCACTTGTTAGTTTCTGTTAGCGCTGTTTCTCTCGCTGCCGATTACGACAGATTTAAACATTTTATGGACCTCACACGCAAACTAGAGCATCACAGCCATGGATACAATTATCTGTCTTAGTTAGGTTCCAGTAAAGACGACTGAACTCAAAGAAGATTCTAAGAACAGGGCTTAGTGGAAACATTGCTTAGAGGATATCAGTGAAGAGAACAGGTTTTTAAGAGCTGGCAAGCTGTCGAGAAGATGTAGTTTAATGACAGCTTTCCCATGACAAACACAAAGCTAAGGAATAGTTGTGACGAGCAATGTGACCACTGTAAATAACCCAGTGTGCCAAAATTCAACACTTCTGCAAAACTTTTGAAATTAGCATACAGAAAGAGAATATAGCAGAATTTTATAAGAAGCATATATTTAATTTAAAAAAGGCATGTAGACTTTCAACTTCCCAATACAGTTTGTAGAATGAATTCTGTCTTTATCACTCTGGAAGAGCTTTGAGTTGAAACCTGATTTTAGCTCATTCCTTCCTTGCTGTTCTCCCCCTTAGAAAGCCTGGAATGGACACTGAGTCTGGGGAAAGTGGAAAGCAACAGTGAGATCATGACATTAAGATTTTATTTAATCCACTCCCTGCTTATTTATGAAACTCCAGGGATAAACTTGAAGTTACCAGACCTGTTAAGAACATTATAGATCAAGTTATACCTGTAACACACTCACACAGATATGTACAGTATATATACAGGTGTTCATGGACAGATTATTAATGCTTTGACTCCCTTTTTTATTTATTTAATCTTTCACTTGTCATTTGGATAATAACCTCACTCCTATGCAAGCAAACTGTAATCCAAACCATTCTAGAAGAAATATGTCTCCAAGCATCCTTTGGTGACCATACACATGAAAGCTATGTTGTATTACATTACATTAGAGCATATTATATGTCTTGAATTTAAGCAAACAAACCTTCAAAACAGGGAAACTGAATAGGGTACATCCTACTACTGAAGGGCAGCAGTGTGAGTTGCAGCTCATTTTGAGCAATGGTAACACCGCCAACCAAGAGCTTCTCAGAAAGAAATGGAAGACACAAAGACACAAGAAGGTGTGACTCGGTGTCTGAAGCAATAATGATAGACAGCTCATGACGTGTGTGTTGTAGGATGGGTTTGGGTCGGGAATGAATCGAGACCGTTGTTATGGGGGCTCTGCTGCTGTGATGATGTCAGAGTCCAGGCTGTCTATCAGGCAGGGTCCCAGCCGGCTCGGGCGCTGGACTCGCTGGCTCCCTCACGTTACTTTCTGTCACATTTATTGGAAAACTGAGGATGAGTCCTGCTCACATGCAGGGAGAGAAAGAGGCCAACTGGAAGGCACTCATACAAACCACCCACGGTTTCTGGCACCAGTGCAGGGAGAGCTGTTTAAAAACATGTGGGCTGCATTATTGGACTTGCAAAACGATATGTAGTAACAAAAAATATGTATATATTATATGTATGTTCTTCTGCCTAAAGTACTGTAATGTGCATCATAATAAAACAATAATATAAATTGAATAGCTGGGAAATTGCTCTTGTACGCTAAAGCAGGTATTTGTATTCTGTAGGTGTTTTCTGTGGTCTAATGTCCCACCACTTCATCCCTAGTTTCGTTCTACTTCTTTCCCCAATTATAGCACCAGTTCTCTGCCACCATTCTATCTAGCATGCTGTTGTCTCACCCTGTTATCATAATCCTACTGGTGCCAGACTGGGGTGGTGGAGAGGGGTGGGAGGTGGTAGTGATGGTGGGGGGTGCCTAGGGGTGTTAGTAATACAGTTCAAAAGCAGTGATGATGAATTAAAATACTACAGAGCAGGGATCTGTTAATAAAACAGGCCACATTAAAGAGGGCTGTACATTTTCTGGACAGACATATACACAGTATATATTGGTGTGTGTGTGTGTGTGCATGTGCACTGATGCGTTGTGTGTTGGTGGGTGGCTATGTTTTTATGTTTTAATTGTTTTCATTAAAGCCCTTGAAGAATTCAAGTAGATGAGTTATTGCCCCGTGCATTGCAATACAAATGAAATCCATGCAATAGAAGCCCAACACTTCTTATGTAATCACTCCTATGCCCCTATCAGAGGAGTGTTGTCCTCTCATCGGTGGGTATTCTGGCCTCCACATCCCTGGTGGGGTTGGCTTCCATCAAGGTTGTCCTGTTTGAAGGAAGTCACTGGCCCCTGCTTCATCACTACATTAAAGCTCTTTGATTGTTTTATTTTTATTTTATTCTTAGTTTTTTTCTGTTTTTGTCTGGTTTATCGATTGTTTTTTGAGAAGCCAATGAGCATTATAACTGCATTTTGTCTTCCCATCTTTCAGCACCTGCTTAAAACACATTATACACATTATACCTAAAGTCCATTCCAGTCTTCTCTTATGCCACTGTTATGTGTTGTTGATTTTTGCCCTTGTAACATGGTGTATACAATATTGCACGTAAGTGTATTAACCACATGTGAAATCTATATGCTGGCCTCTTGTTTCTGTAAGTCACACTAGTTTCAAACCTTAATTAAAAATTTCAGCAATTAACTGGAATCATTGGGATAATGTTTAATCTGAAGAAGAAAAAGGAAATCCAAATTAAACCTCTCGTTCTGGTTGTGATGCTCTTCTACACAGTGTACTTCAGATACATTATAGCAGTTACTGGAAAGCTGAAGGTAAAGTCTGGGACTGTTCTTCCTCCAATTTACAAAACATTTATTGTGCCTGGATTTTAGAAATGTCCCTGATTAAACTAAATCTCTAATTGGCAGATACAAGTATATGGGTAGTTCATAATCCAGTTCTGGCATGGTGTATGCAATTCTGGGGACTTTACTGCTTGGGAAGGTTCTGTTAAATTTTACAGATTGAATATATAGCACTCAGTGCACATGCCAGACAGCTGGAGCTCAATATATATTGTATACGTTTATACCAATATTACCAATAACGTGACTTGTTTTATGCAGTCTTCATGCACCCTCTGGTGGTACACTTAAGGTCTACAGGATGACCTTGTCATTTCCAGCTAAGATGTCTTCAAACTGAGGCCAAGCTATCAGGGCTTACGGTATTTACACTGATTTGGGTGTAATATAAGCATTTTACTTTAAAAAATATATCAATTAACAATTGATAATAAATACTCTGGAAATAATACATTTTAAAATATAAATAATTTAATGAATATAAAAAGGTTAAGAGGCCGATATGAAATAGTTTCAGATTCCTAGTGAGTCTGTACTTTAAGCCTCTGTCACATGATTACACCTCGCAGATTATATCCTACCAGATGTGGTAGCACTAGTGTTTACACACAATAGCAATAGCAATTACATTGCAGCAGTCAGTCAGTCATTTATTGATACGCAACTATCGTCCAAGAACTGAGATTAAAACAGCACATGTTCATAGTCTAGTTGTTTCGATATATACAGAATTTTAAACTGTGCCAGAACAAACTGAAAAGAATTGAGTGCTTACTTTTTGGATTATATTTTATTTTTTTAGAAGAATATGCCTTTAACATTCCAAGTGCCGGCCCATCTCCCCCATCTGTCCTTCAAAACTAACACATTCAGAACAGGAACAGTGGCCACAGTCTGGAAAATCCCGACAACAGAGCCTGTTGTGACCAAAAGGCCACCAAATGGAAGCCTGTTTGCGCTCGGCCCCCAGTTCACCAGAGTCACTGTTCTCCCTCCGCAGACACAAAGTCAAAAGGAAAAAGATTCACTTCAAGTTTCCTTCTTCAGAGAATGAGATCCACTATTACAAAGAAAAGGAAACCATCTGTTTCTTTATCCAGACAGGAATAGTTATAGAAAAAAGTGTTCCTTATGTCAAGTCAATTTTAAAAAGCCCCACAAAGGATCTGATCCAATCGGCTAAAAGCAAAATACTAACATGAATCAATTAACAATGAAAAATATTAATCCATTACCAAAAAATAAAAAAATCCCAAATCTTTCTTCATTTCCAGGCAATTATGTTTTTTACACAACAGGTTCACATTCTAATTTTATATCTCACCCTGATACTTAAATAATAAAAAAAGTATTTTCTTCATTTATATCCATAAAAATATGCTTATTTCCTGCAGAAAGAATCTTAAAAACGTCCTCCAGAAATGTGAGCTATCTGCCAGAGAAAATACATTTCATCCTTTCCAGCCGATTTTTTTTCCTTCTTCTTCCCCAAAAGGAATTGCTCTGAGAAGAGGAGAGAGAGAAGGGATGGTACTCCTACACCATGTTGTGGAGTTTAGTCCACTCGAAGATGTCCTGCTCACACACAATGTCTGAGTTGATAAGGAGGTAGCGGTCGCCCACACAGAAGTGTTTCTGACAGGCAGCACACTTGAAGCACTCCAGGTGGTAGACTTTGTCCCGCACTCGCATGGTCATCTCGAAGGCCCGGATCCTCTTGTCACAGGATGCACACAGACCATCCTGACCAAACAGCCTGGAACACACAGAAAAAACAAAAACTCTATTAACCCTTTCTCAGTCTGTTTAACAAGGGAAACTCAAGACACCGTTGGTGGTAGGATGTCATCATTTTGACTAGAAAAAATCTGCAGTCAAAATGATTGCACTATTTTGTTTCTTGCCCAGTCAAGCATGGTTATCTATTTGGTATGAGTGGAAGGGTTAAGCTTTCAAAAACATACCACTATTTGTGAAGTATAACCAAAGAAATAAGCATTCTTCTTACAAAGTTGTGAAATTTAGATAGATCTTACAAACGGGAAAGACAATCAAATCAAATAGGAAAACCGGACCTACCTGAGATAGTCTCTCCGGCACAGTTTCCGGCCAAGTTTGTAGTAAAGCCTGCGGCCCACCTCCCCCAGCCGGCACCCACACAGGTCGCAGCTCAGGCAGTCCTCGTGCCAGTACTGCTCAATGGCCTTCAGGAAGAACCGGTCACCAATGCTCTGCTGACAACCTCCGCAAGTCAGCAGGGACGGGGGCATCTGCAGAACCTCGTCCACCGGCTCTCTGGAAACACAGGAACCAATGGGGTTATTATGATAATTTATATTATTATTGTTTAATCGTTTAGCTGACATGTAAAGCTTCACTTTTATCATTTAACGCCTTGTTCTTTTACTGTGACAGGGAAATTCCTATTCCTAACCCCCGCCACCAAAAAAAAGCTCTAAGCCAGTTCTGTGGTCAGATGACATTCACTGATGGTTTGCAATACTAACTGTCACCTCAAGGGGGAACAGTCTCCTAAGAAATCGCATTTGAAAGTCAGTGTTTCTCCTTCCAAGGAAGGAGGAGGAATATTACAAACAATTGCCTGTAGGGGTCTCAAAAACACATTGCGATTAAACCTGTTCTACTGTGGATTTAGGTTCACTATACATATATATCATAAGTGTGTTTGTGTGTGTATATACAGCTCTGTAAAAAAATAAGGGACCACTGCAAAATTATCAGTTTCTCTGGTGTTACTATTTATAGGTGTGTGTTTGGGTAAAATGAAAATGTTTGTTTTATTCTATAAACTACTGACATTTCTCCCAAATTCCAAATAAAAATATGAATGGAATGGAATGGCTGCCATACATGTAGAGATGCTGATTTAAGAAAAACTTGCAGTGGTCTCAATTTTTTCCAGAGCTGTAAATATATATATGTGTGTGTGTGTGTTTTAATTCCTCTTTTGTTTGGTCTTCAATAAAACAATATTAGGAGTAGTTGTGTTATTCTTGTGCCCAACTTTCAGAATATTTTGTATCTTACCTTTATTTAGCCAGGTTAGTCAGTGTGGGAGAGTTACAATTGTATTTTAAGGAACTAGATCTTTAGAGAGTGAAAACAAAACCACATAATAAGCAAATCTGTCTCAAATGTTATGTTTGCATAACATGTTTGACATAGTGACCTTTTGTCTAATAATTCAAAGTAAGTGCAAAATGTAGTTATTGCTGCTTTAAATAACACATTAACAAAAAACTGTTTTCCTCTGTGAATAAGTCTTCTAATCTGTGATCAAGAATGCTTCAGTTATATACCTATATACTGTATACACAAACGCCCCGATGTAATAGGAAGATTAATAAATCTCCATTAGAAAACACCCTGAAACAAACATGTACATAACTACCTGGAAAACCTTAGCTTGGATAACTCTAATATGAAATCTAGCATTCGGTGTTATTAGGCCTACATATTGATGCAACACATTGAAACACTGCTGTTTCACAATGCCGTACCTTATTGTTTACATGTTGAAATGCATCTGCAGAGACAAATTGTTTTCTGATGTTTGATATATTTTGAATTTTTCCTCCCTACACCAAATGTAAAGCAGTTTCTTCTGAGAAACACCACCACCAGATATTCATTATGTTCGGCTATGTCACCCCAAGTGAAACTAATTTGAATTCCTGTTTCCAAAATCGAAACAGTTTTACATCTACAATGTTACTAATATCCAGGATTTTTTTTTTTTCTTCTAAACTTAGTCAGAACACCAAATGTGTATCAATCTATTGACCTGTCTTACAAGTACAAAACTGATCTTAATGCATATTGACCTATTCACTAAAACATCTGCCTTGTGATAAAGTATTTCTGTGGGGTTTGGCAGGTCGTAGTTCAGATACTTGCATATGAAAGCTGTAAAATTAAGCTTTAAAGATCCATTCCTGGTCTTGCTATATTACACTGTGTCTCAGTGGTCGACCCTATACAACCTTCACAAGCAACAGAGCAACTGAAGTTCCCCGGAGTACCTACCTGCCAAGCATCAATATCGTTTAAGTTGCAAACGTGTCATTTTTCAGTAACATCTTCATGCCCCAAAGTGAATGAAATGCAACCCTGAGACGATTTCACTTACTCTGTCGCCTCCAAACTCTTCCTCTCAATAGCAGATGACATTCCAGTAAGATGTGGCCGCAGGCGAGGACGATGGCATCAAACAGACAGGCTCTCTCCCTGTGTGAGGACGCAGCGGCTCTTGGGTCTAAATATGCCTTGATATCAGCACTTCCGATCCTTGTTGCATATTTTTGTCTTTGTAATGTTTTAAGCAAAACACATCTCCTGCTGCACCTGTCTGTCTTGTCATTCCAGCACCGCGCTGCACTGCCCGCTAGCTACACTCATTAGCACACGGCTATATTGTATTGGCTGTGTATCATTTAATACATGCGCTTTCTAACATCAATGGCCGGTAGGCAGCCTATTAGTATTATTTCCTGGAGATGTGAGCACCTCCTTTGCTATACTTACAGCTGTTATTTTCCTTGCTGCGTAAGAATGTGATGCTATGTGTAACTAGTCCCGGCAGCGCTGATAATGAGGACAAATGCGTCGTGTTAATTCGCCTGTGTGCCGTCCTTCGCCTGCTCTGTGGCTGCGCTCAGTCCGCGGGCTTGGCGTTTGTGTACCGCAGCCCTGAACGGAGGGTATTTTTAAATACTCGGCTCGGCCCCCTCGGTTTCTGGTTTCGTTTCCTCTTTCCTGCTCACGACTCCTCTACAATTGAAGGAAATGGGTTTTAAAGAGACAACGGCCGCTTATTTGTGTGTGTGTGTGTTGGGTCGGGGGGTGGGGTATGGGATGGGGGTCGTGACAAAAACAAATGCTACGGGGTATTTGATTATCAAGCCAGGCGACGGTCGTGAGGGCTCTCCGCTCACATGGCGAGGACAGCCGCGTCCACGTCCCATACCTGACGCACAAGTACATTGTGCCCAATACTTGGCACAGAGTCGCTATGAGAGTTGGCTGTGTATGCTCATATTTGCATGTGTGTACAGTAAATGTACACCGACTGTTTTAAAATGGTGTGGTCATCATTGCCATAAAACTGAAGGATGGTGTGGAAAGACTGCTTTGAATGAAAACTTTGTATATCTCGTTTTCTCATTTACTTTCTGCTAGTTTAGGTGTAGCCTCTGGGTGTGTTGAGGGTTATTATCATGTCGCAAACCAGACCTCTAGCACAATTTGCATGTCTTCATGATGGTATTGCAATGGAGAAGAATGCCATAATGTGGCCCTTTTACAATATTGAAGTAAGAGTGGCTGAAGAAGGTAATGATGTCTCTGACCGCAAGCTGAAATGGCGGGTTTCACACGGGCGTGTGATGGCTCACAGGCTGAAACCCAAAGTGTGACAAAAAGGGAGGTATGTGAAATAACCAAATTGAGCTGCCATGGGGGGACGCACTGTGGGGAGTCAGATGGCAGGGAGCTCACAGACAGGGTTGTGGGGGCTGAGATAGGCTGGCACACACAGTTTGCTGCTTTCTGCCCTTGAGGAGCTTCAGATCCAGCTGTTTCACCTGTGGTGTTTCTGAAAAGTGTCTTTCAGTCCTTCATTTTGACCATGTTGAGACTTAGCTTGTTGTTTTCAATGGTGTTTCGCTTGTGGAGGCTGTAAGGCAACAGAACAGTGTATTTTTTTTTTTTGGTAGTCTTTTTGTTTTTAGAGGCTCAGTTCAATTCCCTCACTGTATTCCCACCATCATCCAAGCAATTTCCCCTCAGTTACCCTGAGGTCCTCTCTTTTAGCTAAACACTGAATCTGTTTTTGAGTGCTTTGATTGGTTTTATTGACTTGATAAAATGTCTTTCCCTTGGTTTTAATTTGTAAACTATTGCCTTAAGGGAGATAATTAGATGTATCTAGTTGGAGTACAGATATGTTTATCCCTTCTCTCTTTCTCTCCCACAAGTGCAGAGCCTGGAGGCCTGTGACATTTACTACCTTTTCCTGGAGTTTTGGTCCCCATCGAGTGAAACTCCTCTGAGGGTAATTCATCAGTGGGATTGGGGCATCACTGGGCCACAGTGCAAGATCAACTTAAACAAATAGGACCATGTGATGATAAAGGCAGAACTGTAATAT
The DNA here is from genome assembly GCF_036373705.1 of Amia ocellicauda. Lineage (NCBI taxonomy): Eukaryota > Metazoa > Chordata > Actinopteri > Amiiformes > Amiidae > Amia > Amia ocellicauda. Next base: position 9,850,036 of record NC_089853.1, on the reverse strand, counting down.
ATTTCAAAGGCTAATCCAATGTAACATTTTACCAGTGAGCACGCTTTTGCACTTGTTTTTCTTGAACCCCACCCAGCCGCTTCTGTTAAAAGCGTTTCTCTTATCACCTGCCAGAGCTGCTGTGCTTGCTCCCTGATTCTGGGGAGGGCAGGGGCCTGCTGTGACACTGGGCTCCGAGATAACACCCAAACCCCTGTGAAGAAGATATGCCGGGCAGGGATCAGGAGCTTAGCTTACACTGGATTCTGCAGATACAGTATTTGGAGCCTGTTGCAAAGTTGTTCCCTAGATCTCCTGCAAGAGTGATAAAACAGCACTGTTCACTCTAATTAATTTGTCACAACCTGGGATTGTTATGATCCAGAATGAGAGGGATGGGGGTTTCTTGTAAATTAATTTCTCCTTCCACGGTGGGCATTGGAACACCTCTTAACTGGCACTGTTTAGTGCAGATGTCACATAAAGAGCTCTAATTTGCTCTCGTTTGGTGAATCAAATGCAGATTTGTGCTGGTAGGGCTATTCTAAGCAGCTGACACTTCAATATCTGTCCTGAAGGGTGTTTGGACAATGAAACGTCACTCTATCCTCTCAGACACAGAGACTTTGCAGATGTTTGTGGGCCGAGCAGATTGTTGAGCTTGAATCATCAAGGCGAAACCACAGGAATATCAAAGGAAGGACAAGATAAATGTGTCCACAGCAGAGCCCATCTCTATAGTCATGGAAACAGAACTACCTGACTCGAAGTAAATGATTCAACACTTGTTTTCCTTCCTTCCCCTTTTTTTCGTCACTATCTGTGAGTTAGTGTGCTGATTTAATTTCAGATTTCTTCTAGCCAATGTGGGCAGCATTACAATGTATTGTTTCAGTATTTTAGGGAAATTGAATGTTGATTTATTTAAATTATTCCAGACCAACCTACTTGCTTTTAAAAATATATTGTAATGGGGAAAATAAAATAAATGAATAAATAATAATAGAAAACTTCTGAACTTTATTCACTGCAGGGAAATGCACAGCCCACTTATCTGATTTTGTTCCTCCAGTAGTTGCATTGCTGTGTAGTAGCTGATTTGTAATGTAAACGCTTTTGTGTTAATTTGACAAGAGGAACAGTTGACATCTCCGGACACATTTTTGTTTACGTAGTGACAACCTCCTCCGAACTAATAATAAGCACTTGCTAGGAAAATATCTGATGTTGTTTCATAATTGCAGTTGAAAAGATAGAGGGGACAGAAATAATCATTAAAGCGATAGCCCTAATCTTAAAAGTCTTAAAATGCCTATATTCAATTTGATATATTAAATACGCATTTCAAGGTTCTGTGAGCCCTGAATAACATCACCTAAGTTTATCAATTTTTAAAAAGTCATATAAGAATACATCACTCTGCTCTGTAGTGTAAGCTGATTTGGGAGGGAGAATGCTGGGTAGGGTTTATGATTTATGAAAGAGAAACGTGAAAAGGCTGAGTGCTGACAAACAAAATTGAGCATGTAACCAATTCTACCTTCTACACTTTTCAAACTAATGTGTTTGACAAAGGGATTTTTAACTTTAATAGTTTTTCCGAGTCCCTCACCCTGACCAAAAAAACACAAAAAAAAACAGAACATGCAGTATAGAAAAGTTGCAGACAAGGTCAAAGTCAGTCCACCTTGCCAATGTCTTAGGATAAATCTAAGAGTTGATGATAAATATTAACATATTTCTGGAAGATTGTCCCTGACTGAAGATACAAAGTAATCATTGCTTCTATCCACCATTTCCCGAGGACTGGACAGGATGAGCTCCTAGGATGAACAGGAAGTGAGAGCACATCGTGTTGGCAGAGGGCACCGCTGTTTGCTGTCCTGACTTCCTGTCTGAATCGCATTGCCTTCCTGCTGCGCTCTGATAGGTCAGCAGTGTGCATATGGCCCAACCTGATAGGATGGGGTGACCACTGGTGAGGGTAAGCCACAGAAACCTTGAGGCACTCCATCATGAGCTGTCTGGGGGTTCATGCTCAGAACAGCATTCAAGTCCTGGATTTCCCTATTCCACTTTACCAAAGCAGCATGCATGTAACTCGGCACTATTTACAAACAACTCAAAAAGAAATGGAAAGTTTTTAGATATCCGGCTGAGGGCTTAGAGGGTCCGGTTCAGTCCTGTGCTGCCATGTCAGCTCTTTTCCTCTCTCATTTAGAGACATTGCACGTGTGGAACATGCTAACAATCAGTCCATCATTACCCATGTGCATTTGCCAGTAATTAAACGAAAGGCAGAATGTTTAAATGAAAAATGTCAGCTCATTTGACATGTAGGAGGGAAAAGGCAAACCCGAGGATATCTCCTTTCTCATGAATCTGCAAAATATTATCTCGGATTGCTTCGGCAGATTAGAAGCTACTTCTCAGTACTCTGTGTGTCTGGGAACAGATGAACATTTAAACTTATAATGTAACAGTGAGCAGTGGTTATGCTAAGGGAGGCAGATATTCCGGAGATACATTTTTCTTAATTATTATTATTTTAAACATATACAGCTCTGGGAAAAATTAAGAGACCACTGCAAAATTATCAGTTTCTCTGATTTTACTATTTATAGGTAAGTGTTTGGATAAAATGAAATTTTTGTTTTATTCTGTAAACTACTGACAACATTTCTCCCAAATTCCAAATAAAAATATTAATGGAATGGAATGGCTGCCATACATGTAGAGATGCTGATTTATGAACAAATTGCAGTGGTTTTCCAGAACTGTATAGCCTGAATATGCATTGAAAAGGCATTGACCACATCAAACCAGAGGAGCTTTTCCAGATCTGCAGGTACACACAGACCCAGAGACACAAATGGAAATTGGGTTTAAAGGCATTCAAAACAGAAAACAGGAAACACTTCTTCATACAGAGAGTTGTTACAATCTGAACAAACTCCCCAGCGATGTGGTTGAAGCCGACAATTTGGGAACATTCAAAAATAGACTGGATAGGATCCTTGGACACAAAATGATGGGTCGAATGGCCTCCTCTCATTTGTAAATTTTCCTATGTTCTTACATTCTTATGTTAAGAGGCTACAGATTTTTGTTAGAAAGCCACCTTGTACAAATTCATTTATGTATATAGAGACTTACAGTGGCTGCCCAGTCTGATACTAAATAGGTAACATGGGAAGTTAACCCACAAATATTATCACTTTTTTATGTATCTTACTCAAACACTCTGTTCTGTAGCTACGCTTGAAAATTATCTAATAATTCTGTGTTATTTTTCATTTGCATTTCTACAAAACCAATAATTTGTATAGTGAAAAGGAAAGCAAGCCTTGTTCATGAAGTGTGAGATTTTAATGCTGCTTTAAAATACATAGTGGCTATAGGAAGTATTCACCCCCTTGGATTTGTTTCACATTTTGTTATGTTACAACCTGAAATTGTGATGCATTTAAATTATTTTTTTCCCCTTTGATTTACACAACATACTCCACACTTTCAGTGTGTGGAAAAATGGGGGGCTGATAAAACAAATCAATTAAAATTGAAAACCTGAAAAGTCTTCATTAGATTAGTATTCATGCGCTTTGCTATTACACTCCTCAATAAGCTCAGGTGCAACTGATTGCCTTCAGAATTCACACAGTAAGTTACATGGAGTCCATGTGTGCAATAAAAGTGGTTCAAATGATTTCATATTACATACACCTGTCTCTATAGGTTCCCACAGTTGGGTAGTGCATTCAACATAAAAATACTACCATGAAGACCAAGGAGCTTTTAAAACAACTTTGGGATAAAGTTGTGGAAATGCACAGATTGGGGGATGGGTAAAACATCATATCATTAAGAAGTGGAAGGTATATGGCACCACCCAGAATCTTAGAGCTTAGAGCAGGCCATCCTTCCAAACTGAGCAGCCAGGTAAGAAGAGCATTGATCAGAGTAGCCACCAAGGTGCCATAAACAACTCTGAAAGACCTACCTGGCCTATATGGAAGACTGGCAAGAAGGAAGCCATTTCTGAAAAAAGCCCATGTAAAATCCTGTTTAGAATCTGGAAAAAGATTCTGTGGTGCAATTAACTATTTGGCGTAAATGCAAACCATTATGTCTGGAACAAACCCAACACAGCATGTCAGTCACAAACCATCCTGTGAAGCATGGTGATGGCAGCATCAGACTTGTTGGGGTAGAGAGCAAAATGGATGGAGCTAAATACAGGCAAATTCTTGAGAAAAATATGCTTCTGGGACCAAGCTTTGCCTTTCAGCAGGACAATGACCCCAAGTACACAGCCAATGCGACAATGGAGTTTAAAAACAAGAAAGTAAATGTCCTACAATGTCCTAGCTATACTTCCTATAGCCACTGTATGCTATATTTTGCAAAGATGGTTGCACATGTAGACTCACAAAACCAGCGGGGTTCCACTTAATAAACAATTATTAGTAGTAGTAGTAGTAATAGTAGTAGAAGAAATTCAAACATGAGCAACACCTTTATGTCCACATGGGTAAGGAAAATTGGGGGTTAGTTGTGTGAAAAGTTGTGGTAAAGTCCCTGCAGCTGTTATCTCCCCCCGCACCTGCTGGAGTCAACCCAGCCGTTCTGTCTCTGGTGATGCTGGTCTTCCTGTCTTGCTCTGTGATTAATGACTCATCTTGCCTGTGTTTCCCTCTGCTGACAGCAATGGGTTGGAGTCTGGGAGCGGACTGCTCTCGAGACCAGGATGTTTGTCTGGGCTCAGGGTCCTCCCCCACACCCTACAGAGGCATGCTCATAAATACGGTACCACTTAATTAGCACTAATGACTAACGAGCATATTTCCACTGTACTCTGCCAGGTTGCCAGCCTGACCAAGCTTTAGTTTCTTAGTCTAAATAGTGACTTACATTTCCTTTATTATTGTTTTTTAACTGTGTTGTACCTCTTACTGTGAGAAGATTTTCTAATTTCTACTTAAATTGGTACTTCAGAGTAAACAGTCTCCCTGTGTACCAAAAAAAGACACAGTGTGCAGAAAAGCTGTCCAGAAAGAAAAGCCTGTTAGACAAATGTGAAGACTGATGGGAGTGTCCAGTCCATGTAGCTCAAATTATAAATTGTCCTTTAAGTATATTTATTTATTTAAGTGTATTAAAGCACTGATAATAAATGTTAAGCAAGTGTGTCCTATACAGTTTTGCAGCCTAAAAGCAATTTAATGAGAAAGAAAATATTTGGAATTTGGAAAATCAAGAGCAAAAGCTCTGACACTTTCAGCTGTGGTATAGCCCTAGCTTCACTTCCTGTTTTGACTATGTGACATTTTTGGGAGAGCCGGTGTTGGAGGTAAAAGGTCTTTGCACAATGGCAACAGACTGAAAACAATGGGCAGCAGTTAAAGCTCAATCCATTTCAGATGCACATTTTTCAAATAAGTATTCTTCCTGTGCAATGTATGTGGGTCAAAGTGCTTTCGCTTTGGAGGCCTCCCCTTTAAACAAGCCGGTTTCATTAGCAGTAACTTCAGTGAAGGAGAACCCTTAGCAATGTTTACTGTACTATACCATTAACAAACAATAAAGTGCGGGAAAGCAAAGTGGTTAAGTACAGAGAAGTGTAGTTGACCATGATACTAACCATTGAAAAACATGGCAAAACAAAGTATGTGAAAATGAGCAGACCGTGGGATCACTGGCAAACTGGAGTACACATTTACTGTGGTAAACTTTCCTAAGGGTAACTTACAGAGAGAATAATGTCTCAGAAAGAATGCACTCATCCATTTTGTTGAGCTTTTCACAATATTTAGTTTATTATTTAATTTGTTACATCAGTTATTTCTCCATTTAGTCGTTTTTTTTTATTTGTTTGTTTCAATCTGAAACCGTAATTGCAATTATTTGAAAGATGTGTTTTGTGCACGGTTACATGTACAATGTGGAGGAGATCTGGCCAGTGGAAGCCCTCTCCTTAGTGTAGATCCCCTGCTGGAGGAGAGTCATTTCTCAGAACCTGATTACCCACAATCCCGTTTCCTGTCAGGACAGAGCTTGGGTATGTTGTTGACTCTCTGATAGAACAGACTCCAGGACAGCAATAGCTGTAGTGCTTCCTGTCTAATCTATTATAATTACTGGCTCCTTTTTCAAAGCACTCTAACTGGGCTCTCTGGTCATACAGCCTAATTACATTCCTCAAGTGTAGATAAATCCAGTTTTCAGCAGAAATCTGTGAGAATAAAAATGGGTTGAATGTGTACTAGCTGCAGCAGCATTGTATATCTGCCACAAGCATTTGATTACAAAAGTTTATTCAGAATTGTATAAATACTTATTTACTGGATCAGTGGGTCATGTCTTTGTCATGGATGGGGCATGACTCTTACATTGCTGGGACACAAATAACAGGTTACAATTCTATATGTATTTGCGGCACACAGACCATGATGAGGAATGTATCAGTCTGGGCTGCCCTGCTCTGCTCAGAAACTGGAATGTACTTGTGTATTGATTCTATACTGCATATGTGAGCAGCACATCATGATTCAAGATATATGTAGTAATCTACATGCTGTGTCATTACCAATGGTTGGTAACATTTGTAGACAGGTATGGTTTGGTTTGGTTTGTTGTAGAAAGGAATGATGTAGTGCTGAGCTTACTTTCCTCTGAACTGAAGGCTGTGGTGACTCTTGTCTTAAGATATTACATAGCCTTACCTCTAGTAAACTGCTTGCAAAGTGTCCATAATGGCAACATTTAACCATACCTGATTCTTCCACTGACCTCTGAGGTATAGCTGGTCATAGATTATCTGATACATTAACAGTGTAGGTTTGATGGTGAATCATGACCACAGACCTCTCCTTTGAGCTCTATTGCCGTCAAAGAATATCAGCATTTAATAAATGCATTGTAACTGCACAGTTAAATTCTAATGTATTACACTAAATCATGAATACACTCTTCTGCAGTGAAATAAGTAATAAGTACAGACATACATTAAATATCTTGATATGTACTATAAACAGAGAGAGTTAATTTTTCTTTATGGTTGACAGTGGTAGATATTTCTTGATGTGGGGTGGCTGGGGGGACTTTTCTCTCCATGAAAGATATTTCCAAGGAGCCACATCTCTGCCAAAACCACCTTGATAAGAACCCACAAGAACATGCTCTCCATGCAAACATGAGTTTAAAAGCTCTCTTCGGTGCTTGAGAAGGTTTAAGAATCAGAAAGCCAAAAGCAGAACTGAGAGAAGGGCTCCTATTTAAAGATGACAGAAGTCCTGGTGTCTGTTTGAAACAAACCAGGTTGCGGAAATGAGTCACTCATTGACAGGGGAGGCTGTATTCCCCAGAAGCCTTCCCTAATCAGTATTATCCTTCTATAAAAACAGAATTTCAATAAGCGAGTGCAATCAAAGAGCACTGTAGCCATGTTAACTGCTTCCTGAATTTGCCTAACAAACTTCTGCATAGGAGATCCTGAATACTATGCACAGAGTGTCAGATTCTGAAGTCAACCACTCTGAAGGGGCACAAAATAAGTCAGAGCTGGGAGAGAAGAGTCAAAAATGTGTGCCAAAAAGCCAGTGAAATGATACAGAAATACAATCTGTCTCCATGTCTGTATCAGTAGAAGCAGGAAAGTTGAGTGTGGGGTCCTTGTTTTTGCTTTTGAACTTTGTCACCCCAGGTACACAAAACATCTCCCTCTGGTGTTATTTATTCCTTGCGCCAATACTACTACTTTTGACAGCTATCTGTATGTATTAGCATACATTTGGGAGTTTTTGTTAATTCTACAGAGTTTATTCAGGGAATCTGTTTCAAGAGTGTAGTTGAAGTTCACTTTCTTGTAAAAAAATTATAATAATTTAATTTAAATTGAATGCCTACAAGTTAGCAAGCTTGGAAATTCGAGGCTGATCGATACTAAAAGGGCTGTATATATGTCACTGTGCGTGAAAACATGTCTGGGTTCATGAAATGATTGTATACTACACACGCAAGTACTCGATACCCAAACCTTAATCTCTACTGCCCCCTGGCGGAATTGGGTGTGCAAAGTCGATCTTAAATCCGTGCGTTAAGATCACACCACCCTTCGGCCACATAGAGATAGAGGAGAATACATCCATTACCATTTTAAAAATGTATTTGAATATCAGTATTGCATGTTGAAATGTTATAATCCTATAAACAAATGCTAAAATGCATCTTTGACATCATCGCTTTCAGTTATTTATGTTAGAATTGCACGTTTTCCAGTAAAGCTTTATTTGGAAACAACAAATAAAAACAAGAACGAACACCATCCATATAGAAATATAAATTCCACATTGTGTTAAATCGATACTTTAATTTGAACAGTGCATATCTCCGCAGATTGCATTACACTATTTATTATTATGTATTATTCCTCCTGATTTACTTGTACTAGAAGACAATACATTTCCTCACTGGAGAATCCAATCTTTTTACTAGTAGTAGGGTTGTAGTAGTAGTAGTAGTAGTAGTAAGATATCGAATAATGTAATGTATGGGACTTTTAACTTCTCTAATAGGTGGCACGCTGTTTAGTCTTTGGTTGTAAATAACAGTCACAACATAACGATGCCAGGACAAATGCAATAATATCTTATGTGTGTTTGGCCATCTGCTGCTTGCAGCTCTATTCATATATGTTATGCAGTTAAACGTTGTTGCCTTAAACGTATAGAGTATACAGACAGACGTTATTTTTGGAAGGCTACTAAAATCAAACAACTACATGATCTGATTGTTGCCATACAAAAAAGTGTCGTAATTTCATGTGATCGTCCTGCACAGGCTGCACTGCCGGTCTGATTTGGCGTGACGTCATCAGCAGCAGCTTGCTTCTTGTTCCCCTCGCAGGCACCGTCTCAAGCATCACTGGGTCCTTCTTTCTTCAGGCAGTGTTTCTGACGCTCACAACTGAATAAGGTAAGTTTTACAAAATGTGCACGAAAAAGCGTCCCGAAATCCGTTTAAATGCATACCTTTTAATGTAGCTAAGACCGACTCGTACTTTGGCAGGAGCAAGACTGTCCAAATATCTTTTTTCACATAGACGTTAGAGAGAGGCAACCCAAAGCACTATATTATGTTATGTAACGATTGCTGAATTTAGTTTCATTACTGCAATATGTCGGGCGACGAATTGCCCAATTTAAACCCCCCTATCAATGCTTTAATGTATAAGTTATAGGCCGATTATTAAAAATGAACAAATGAAAATAGTATATTGATCATTTAATTGTCATTGCTGTATTTATGTTAACGCAGTGTCATCACCAAATTGGTAATACAGGAATAACGCATGCTATATCACGCTATATGCTAAAACATGTATGTTAAAATGGAAATTTAATCGGAAACAGAATTCTTCCAGATAGACCTTCGCTCTGCCTGTCCCACAGTCAAAACGAAAGAAATTCATCGTCTCATTGTTTGTCGCTGTAAATGTCCAGCGGAGTCCGAAATAACTAAGATCGTGACTTACATATATTTTTCTTTCTTGTTTTTGTTGAATGTCTGCAATGCGAGGCCTTTCTCTGTGCGTTGTAGCTCAGGCACATCCACAGACACCTTTAACGGGGGCCCTTCCTCCATATAAAGTGTTACCGCTCCGGTTGGTCTCCCTCAGTTGTCGGTGCGGCCGGCGGGGCGGATCCCAGATAATTTTAATTAAGAAACTAAGCAACATCAATACGAATTAAAGCAATTTTAACCATCAGAAGTAAACATTTTCCCCCTCGTGGATATACAGAGTTAACAAGGTAAGAGTTCCCGATTAAATTTAGATGGACGATTCGTTTCGGGAACGCGATTGTTCAAAATACAATGCGTAACCAAGAACCGCAGTGGAATCGGAATTTGCAGCCACCCCGTCCAACCCAAAAACACAACGTCGGTTGCTTCGACAGCTCACCCCAAAACCGAGGCCGTGGACTCGGGCCGATCTGGCTGGGTTTCCGTCCCCAGTGTAACGGTTAAACTGAGCAGAAGAATGAACGAGAAGAAAGGAGGGGGTGGGGAGGGCTGGAAGGGTCTGCTAGTTGAGTTCACTAGCTAAAGAAACGGATCCTGAGAAGTTTTGTGACTTGAACAGTACATTATATCTGACTGGTCACCATCTTCTCTTGGCCGAGTTCAATTGTGTGGAAGAAATCCACGTCTAGTAAGTTAGATCTGTATGCAGTTGGAAATCTGAGATTTTACGAACTTTTTTTTAAGGAGGTGGTCATTCTCTGTGGGTAACGTTTTCCCCCAAACGGTGTATTGATTTATATACACAAACGCACACATGTATGTATGCGTGTTGGTGCTCATCGTGCGTGATGATCGTGATGGTGATGCTGTGGGGATTTGTCGCGGTGATGCTTGCTGGCACATCATGTTTAAGCGGCATTGTTGTGAGCGTCCATTATGAGTTGTCTGATGGACGTTTTCGCAGTCTGCCCTGAGCTGCAGCAGACGCTGTTGTTCTTCAGCAGGCCTTTGTTTTGCTCCTTACCGACCACTGCTGGTGACATCAGGGCTGCTGTGGGTGGGCTGCAGTCCCTGAGACTGTCAGTGTCCGGGCTCACTCCATTGCCTACCGGGTTTGCTTTATTTGCCTTAAACAGTAACTGGATTGAATGAGTAAAGAGATGCCCAGGACGGTCCTCTTAGAGGTCACTGTGAGGCCACCCTCACTCCTGTAATAAGCAAGTCACATCTGTAGCCCGTCAGGATACATCTGATGTAAGAACTCACAATGCAAGTTGAATATTCCATAAATACTCAACACTGCAATCTTTTGGTAATTGTCAGTCTTTGTTAGGTGTTGGAAGTGATCAACTGTACATTTGAGTCATTACTGTGATTTAACATGCTTTTTTTTAATGCCACTGTCCCTGTAGCCATCATTTTAATCTGCCTGTGAATTTCTTTCATTTTCCCCACCCTGACCTGCTCAGATGCCCTCAGCGACGATTGGCAACAGGACAGTGCAGTCCTCCAGTCCAGAGGTGGGATCCGCTCCGGGATCGTTGGGCCAGTTCACCATGTCGGGGCAATTTCAGTCTGGAGCCCAGACGGAGGCCATGAAGCAAGTGCTTGTTGTCATTGACAAGAAAGTCCGTAACCTGGAAAAGAAAAAGGTAAACATCTTGGTGGGATTGCACCAGCCAACAAATTAGTTGGAAGCCCTCAAAGTGATGTATGTTTGTACTTGGTAGCCACTTGGAGCAACAGGTACATCTAGTACAACTATACATCTACTTATTTAAGCTCTTCGCTGTGGTTGTCGCTCATAAGCTAAATAAAAGTATACATCTCGCATGCAAACAAACTGGTTTATGAAGCCAGCTGAACCCTAGAAACTGTGGAAATCCAGTGATTTTTTCACATTACTTGTAGGGGAATGTATACAAACAAGAAAGTTAAGGTTTTGCTGAGCTGTTTGCGTCCGATTGGTAAGGAAATGTCATGAGCCTTCCTTCAGATTTGCTTACATAACTTCCTGTCAGTCACCACCTTTGTTCTTAATTCGGTCATAAAATGGAGCTTTGTGTGGAGCGATTAGCTGGGTATTCTTGTGATGGAAACATTGTATTTTTTTCCCTTGATTTTCTCAATTGTAGAGGCATGTTTTTAGAACGCACACTTAAGGGTCCCTGCAGATGTCATTGTGCAAACCTACACATTTTGCTTTATCTGGGGCAGGACTTAAGATCTGGAAGTGCATTGCTACTGCAAAACGAAAAGACCAGACTGGGACAAGTTCAACAAAACCTTAGTGGATTAGGATTTTTAAAAACGTATCCCTGTCTGAGGAAAGGGACACTTCTAAATGTCTCACTTGAAATGTAATGCATTTGTGTGATTATCCTTAATTTCGTGAGGATGGCAACACTTGTTCTCCAAAGTGAAGTGTGTTAGGTGTTTGGCTTGGTTAGATATATGGACTTGATTGTAGTGTGGGCTATTTTTTTAAATGGCCTTTATTTTCCATTTCATTTGATTGTGAAAGGGCCTACATGTTTGTCTTTGCTGTGTGTAGCGGGTGGTAAACGTCTAGAAGGGGTCGCAGATTTTTCAGTAGGGAAGTTTTACATTGTATCCTGGTAAACGACATTGAATTCCAATCATTACTGCATTTTGTCAACTAACGTTCGTGAAGACGACACTTCTTATATCGGTTGAGCTACCTGGAAGTCTGTGCAAACAAAGCTCAGCGAAGACAGATTGAGATTAAATATGAACTGAAAGTGAAACGTTTCTTGGTGCGTGGTCGCTGTTTTTTGTCTTTATTGACGGATAACGCCGTGAATAGGTTGTAATAGCTTTGGTTTGTGTTCGAGGCCTAAGAATCCTCCTGTTCCTTTTGTTTCCGAGTTATTTGCACGGGTTTGCTTGAATAGCGTTCGGTAAAATTAACCCTGTATATCTAGATATTTCTGTTCAGACCGGTGACACGTATTAAGCGAATATATGTAGGTTTTAACAGTGTTATGTAAGGATAGAAGTTTTGTCGCTAAACGTTATTCGGAAGTCGAAGCAGGTTGTGTGCCTTTTCGGAGCCTGTGCACATGGGCTGAAACTAACAACATGGCGGCCGGTCGTGAGCAATGCTCGAGAAAGGGACTGCATAGCGATTCTGTACAAAATACAAAACGGCAAGGAAACCGAGGGGGAGGGGTGTCGATTCCGTTTCAACAATTTAAACGCTTTTATCGACTACTTGGCATCGATTTCATGTGAAATCTTAACAGAAGACTCATTTTACAGTATGTAAGCGGATTCCTGAAGTCCGAGGCTTCTCATTCCGATAAGTTTATTTCCATAATTTAACCTCTCCGATCGGCAGCTGACATGCATATTTGTATCGTTCAGGCCCCCAAAGTTTGAAATATAAAAACAAGCTACATATCCTAGAGGTAAATCGGGCTAATGGCGTTTGATCGAAATAATAGATTAGCCGTCACACTAAAACCGAGTAATAAAAACCATCAGCTGGTTCATTACGGTAAATATTAACCTTAATTAGTCGCATTGAATGTGAGATTTCCCTATCGGCACACCATGTGCTCCAGTCTTTAATTGACAACGGTCAATCTTTAATACATCGGCTAATTGTATGCAGTTTAAAATGATTTGTATCTAAGGAATGTATGTATATATTTGAGACCGTTGAAGAGGGATCCATCTTGCATGGCATGAATTCACGGACATTAGCATAAACCATACTATAGAGGTACTGACCACTTGGCAGTTTTTTGTTTGTTATAAATTTAGGGCTATATACTGTTGCTAATTAATGCAGTATACTAAAATAACTATAGACGTGCCACCTGCATCTATGCTGAGTTTTAATTTTATTTTCACAACTCTGGAGTCTGGTGCCATGGGGGGGGACATTGAATTTTAACTTTATATTCTTTCTAGAAAGTTTTTACTACTGTTTAGCATGACATACTCACGAGTATTGTTGAAAACCTGAACTGTGTAGTGGGGAGGATAGGTGTGTGTACAATGCACTAAACTCTTGTTACAATTAATATGATTTAAAAATGTCCATTGTTTGACCAAGGCAAATGGAAGCCAGAAAGGAACTAGTCATACGTGGGAATCAGCATGTAGTATTCAGTGTTCTCCCTGATCTTGGAGTGAAACTATAACCTGGTCTTTATCCGTTGAATTCTTGTTTCCCTTTTGTCTGTTTGGCCTTCCAAACCAGGTTATTTAGATTTCCTTTTGTGAGTCACCCCCCACACCTTTTTAATCAATTACTTGGTCATGACAGTTACTAGATATTTGGTAATATTAGACAGTATTCATTTGGTTGTCTTGCTGTTCATTTTATCTATCCAAATAGCAAGTATATGTTAGTCAGGGAATGTTCTCATTGTTCGTTTCAATAATGGATTAATACTCCTAGTTCATAGCTAGCAATTTGATGCATTTCTTGTTTTTAGAAGATGCAGAAACTCCATGCATCTACAATAAGGTAACTTAATATTAAAACTCTAAATAGAAACCTGACAAAACACAATGTAGTTGTGTAAAATAATAAATCTTGTTGCACACTTATAGAGATGTACAAATATTAAATGCATGCTTTAAGATATATTTAGTATTACAAAATCGCTAAACTTCTCTGGAAGGTAATAAAAACAACTTGTAGAAATGTCCGTTAAAACTGCTCATGAACAAACTGTAACATAGCCAAACGTGTTCTGAAACCACAGACATGGGTCGCAGAACAGAAACATCTGAAATGTGGAAATGGAGTGCCAATGGCCCCATTGGTGTCTGGGGGCAAGGCCCCTGAGGGACCTCTTGCTATGTCATTGGTGTGTCTTTCACTACAATGATACAAAATAAACCACGAATAATGACGAATCACCCTACAACTACCAAAAGTATTGGAATAAAATAAATCCCATCCACAAATGCAACTATAATTTCAAGAGCCAGTTTAAAATGTATTGGAAATTACAAAGCCCAATAAGAGGACTGGGTATTTGATAGTAGTAGTATAGTTTTAATACAAGAAACCACCATCAACCAAAATCCTAAATATATAAAGAAAGTGGCATTCAGCACTTAAAATACTAAACTGCAGTGATAGTTTTAAGTTAATGTATAGAAACAATCAAATGCATCGGTAACCTTACGCCTACCTCTAAAAACAGCTTTGTGTATTACTTGATTGTCAGTGAATATTTGCATTTGATATGTACATAGTTTAAGCAAATTAAAATGTAACAAATGTTCTCTTGGATCTAGACCTACATCTTGCTTCCATGCATACATTTTAACTTTTAATCTAAGCCTAGACCTAAACATACACAGATTACAGTTTGATGTTAATGTATGTAACAAGACAGATGCACCTTTGAGTATAACTGATTGATTAATTGTATGAATGAGACCTACCTCAGTTCACCACAATTGTGCTCTACCAGGGCAGTTGACTTTTTTTTTTTTAGTCACCCATTTTAAAGAGTTGCCTTGGCTCCACCGTTTGGTAAATTTTAGCTTCATCCAAACCAGGACTAGTGGACTTTTGCAATAGCTTTTTTTTGTGTTTTTTTGTGAAGATTCATAAGCATCAATGATTGACAATTGTTTTGACACCAGAAGAGATCTAAGCCTATATCAAATTGCTTGATTGGGCCATATTACAGTGTGACCGTGTGTTAAATCAGCATTTATGAAACACTGCACTTGAAATGCTGGCGTGCTGTCCAGAGCCATTTGCTGGCACCTGGATGCAGTTCTCCTCGGTCTTGCTCCATTTCTCTCCCCGGTCAGCTATTTTCACTACATTACCATAGGAACATGTAAACACTTGGTTTTGATTTAAGAAGTAAAAGTGTAAAAGGCACATGAAGCTAATTGGATGAATGCAAGTCATGAATACTAGAACTCAAATACCAAAACAAGTAATATTAAAATAAATTATCCCACCTTTAATTCAGTCTTAAAGAATCTCGAAGCATGTTCGTTAAAAATACATTGTTAATCTTGGCTCTGATTTGTTTCACATTTTTAAAACCACGTACTGCAGTTATGACAGCCAAATTCAATTCTGTATTTAAAACATTTGTTGTTGTGAAGTGCTTGGTTTATCCTTCCTATTTATATTTTTCCTTTAAAAATAGTGCTTTGCCTCCTAGCACTGCACAGATATATCTAGACACCATGTGATTAAGTTCTATTTCCCTAATTTTGAAAATGGAAAGCCTCCTCCCTCCAATGCTTGTGACTTTTAGCTCTCAGACTGCTTGTTTCTGGTGTTGATTGTTGATTCCAATCTATAGTTAGAGATGGTTCATCAATCTTGTGGAGTAATTTTGGAATTGGAAATTATTTTGGTTGAATTATTTTGAATGCAAAATGTTTTAAGATTAATTATTCTGTAATTTGACCATTCTTGGCAAAATACTGACCTGTTCACATTATAAATGGGGTATTTGGTTAAATTAGTTAATAAATTACTCCTATTCAAACTCATGGTCCAGCCTGGAAAGAATGAGATTTGATTAATGTAGGTTTCTGTTCATAATTGCACTTGCTTCTTCATACTTGTAATAATCTGTTGGCTCCATTAAATTAAATCTCAATTGGATATTAGTTTAAATACTTGCAGTCAACCTCCCTTCAGCATCCAATAAATGTTTTTTGTGGTGGCTTTAAATGTTTAGTTCAACAGAGATTCAGTTCTTCAAATTGAATATTTAATCCAATTTATCCTCTAATTGCTTAAATTATCACTCTCCAGCGCAGGCTTACACATAACTTGCCATTCTCGCACACCTGTCCTTACCCAATGTGGTGATGGATTGGTTTATAGAATTTAAGTTTTCTTTTTTTGTCCTTACTACTACTTCCCTGAAGGGTTATCTCTCCTAGGTTTGTAAGCTTTTAATGAGATAATCCTCTTCTGGCTCAGACACCCCCTGTTGATTTAGAAAGAACCCAAAGTATGGCTTAGAGTGCCTTGATATACCATCAGTCTGAATTGTGCTTAACTCTATATGCCAAATCCTTTGTCTAGTGCCTTTCTTCTAAATGCACTACTTTCACCATTTTTCTGGGAGAGCGTGATCTTGGAAATGGGAATAATTTATTTTTTTGATACCATCCCTTTCATCTGAAGGAGATTTTTCTATCCTTTTATTAAAATATGGGAAATGCAGGGTGTTTTCAGGTAAATGTTTGGAATAGTACACCTGTGCTCTAACCATTCCAGCGAGGAAACTGGGCAATGGTGTATATTTATAAACTCACTTGGTTACGCCTGTGGAACAATTAAAATGTAAACCTGCTGCAATCCAGTGTCCTTTATGTGTAACAATGCTATAATCTTCTTGCAGGGTAAGCTTGATGACTACCAGGCAAAAGTGAACAAGGGAGAACGCCTCAACCAAGACCAGCTGGTAAGTTGTTTATTTTCTGGACACCTAAATGGTAATGTGTACAGTAGATTTATGACTCTGTACTGTCTTTTGAGCCTTCTCTGGACACATTGAGGTTCAAAAGCTCAGAGAAACTTCAAATTGGTTTGATTTAAATCCAGTTTATCCTTAATATTGTCAGATTATGCTTTCATGTTTTGTTTATATATTTCCACACCCATGAGTGACCCACTGACCTGTTCAGATCCTTATGTGAAATATTAAGTTTCATATTCACTTGATATGTTTGTGAAGTAACCTTACTCCCATCTCTAAAAACGGCTTTGTATATTACTTGCTTGTTGATCTCTTCTACCATTTTCTCCATTTCCATGTTTTTCCCTTAAGTGTGGTATTGAATGGTTTGTTTTCATGAGTTCACTAACATTTTGTTTTTTCTCTTCCCTCCTCTTTTGGTGTCTAGGAGGCTGTTTCCAAGTTCCAGGAAGTGGTAAATAACCTGGAGTTTGCTCGGGAACTGCAGAAGGGCTTCCTGGCATTGGGCCAAGATGTGAGTAAAAGGTGTTGAGTTCACTAGAGCTTGATTTTTTTTATTTTTATTTTTTATTTTTTTGAAAAGTTTTGGGCAGTTGTCTTTATTCAATTTCCCATCACTTTCAATGGAATTGAACCACTGGTCTATAATGTCTGTTCCTGAGATCTGTAAAATGCATCTGTGAATCCTGTATTTGAATATTTTAATGGAGTGTTCTTAGAAATTAGACCCGTGTCTACTGTGTACCTCTGCTGCGGAGCCTGCAGGGCTTTTCAGTCCTTGGGGAAGAGGGGAAACGGTCACCTTTTCTGTCCAGAGATGCTGGTTCCTCCAGTGTCTGCTAGCCCTGCATGCTGTAATGCCGTCTCCCTCTGCCCCTGCAGATCCAGAAGGCTGTGAAGAAGGCAGCCCGGCGAGAGCAGCTCCAGCGGGAAGAGGCTGAGCAGAAGCGTCTCAAATCGGTGCTGGAGCTGCAGTTCCTGCTGGACAAACTGGGCGAGGAAAGTGTCCGCAGTGAGCTGAAGCAGGGCGTGAGCGGCTCCCCGCTGCTCACGGATGAAGATCTCGCCGCCCTCGACGACTTTTACAAGCTGGTGGGGCCAGAGCGCGACCAAAACGTCAGGTAATGGAGAGGCTGTGGACCAGTGGGGTTACACGTCAGCCCTCATATAAGCAGTGGTTTGTCACACAGGGTTATTAAAAAAACAAATGCATTTCAAAGTGGTTTGAGATGCCAAGTGTAACTTGTAAATTGGGTGGAAAAATAGTTGTAATTGACGGAGCCGTTTTTGTTGTTGTGGTTGTTTATTCTCCCAACCACTTAACCCAGTATGCCATGCTTTTGGAGAGATGGATTCAGTCTTTGATTCTTCCTTTGCCAGGTTTTCTGAGCAGTATGAACAGGCAACCCTTCACTTCTGGGACTTGCTGGAGGGGAAGGAAAAGGCTGTGGCTGGCACATCATGTAAGTCTGATTTTTGTATTCACTCTACCTTCTGCTTACAGGCTCCTGGATTTGAGCCAAATTCAGGTTCAGAATTTGCAGTTTTTAAACAAATAGGCTCTTTTTTTTTCTCTCTCCATTAAAATATCACAATGACTGTCAGAAGGCTTTCTTATCCATTTGGAGCATTTTAGATTTCGGAAAGCTATTAATTATTCAAGGTCCTCTGTCTCGTTGGGAAAAGGCCCAATTTCTGGAAAGGAGTGCTCTAAAGTTCAACAGGGACACATTGTACCTGAAAATGCAGACATGCTGTGGCGTCTTCAGAAATGGAACTTGCTTCTCTGTTTGGACTGGGATCTAATCTCTTGCACTGGTTGTCCATTGGGGAAAAAAAAAAAAAAACCTATCGAACAGTGTCCATTTTTCTCAACCCTGTTGGTGGGAGTGGAGTGACTTTTTGAAGCTCTGGGACTGGAGGCACAAAAAGTGCTGCATTCTGTGCTTGTGCTGAATGCAGGCTGGCTCTCCTGACTCAGCAGCTGGGCAGACGGCCAGTTTCCCGATTTCAGCAGCCTATAGCGCCGGTGCTAGGAAAACTGCCTGTTGAGCACTCTGTGGAATTCTGTAGGCGACAGCAGCTCTGCAGCCATGCCTGTCGGCCTTGCACATTCCAGTTCGTGGTGAACACCTTTGTGTTATCCAGTAACTTAGCAGGTGATGTAGTCTATTTTTAAAAGAATCAAGCAGCCTAGAGAGAGGATTACAACACACTGGCACTGTAGTGCAGGTCTGTCTCTGTACCCTTTGTCCAGCAGTAGCTGTCACGTTGGAGAAAATTGTTTTGGGTTTTGAGCCAACTTTGAGTACCAAGGAGGGAGGGGGATGTTGTTTTCGAGCTAAGTATTTGCTTTTGCGTGAGTTGTGATCGCAGCAATGCCTCTCTGCAGACAAAGCCCTGAAGGAGACGCTGGACAAGATTCTCCAGAGTGGCTATTTTGACAGAGCCCACCCTCACCAGAACGGAGTGTGCGAGGAAGAGGAGCAGCAGCCGATTACAGTGGAAAACTCCGAGGCAGAGGAGCAGCCAGCAGAGCCAGGTAACTCGCTGCACATGGGGGAGATGAGCAGCAGCTAGCTGTTGAAGTTCACTTGATGCATAGCACTGAAACCTCTAGGAACCGGATAAATGCTCTCATTATTAACCATCTGCTGGTTGGTTTAGATTTTATTCCCCAAAAGAGGTTGTGTGCAGTTGATTTACATTTTAGTTTTTCTTCCGTTTCAGAAAGTGAAGCTACTGAGGAGTTCACCGAGCCCACTGAGGTGGAACCCACGGAAGTAAGAGCTTTTCCAAGCCCCCCCCCCCCGTTTTCCGCTTGACTGCAGTGTAATGTGCACCGATCAGATTAAAGACACTGCAAACTCCTTCATTTTAGGGCATTTTCATGTGGATGCAGCTCCAATTTGTCTACTACTCTTGTGTGAGGCATAGCAGCTTGTGTTTGTGAGTGCATGTGGAAGTAATATATAGCCAAACAACTTTGCATTGCTTCTGCACGTGTAATGTAAATAGCTGGGCGAATTGATCTCTAATAGTCCATCTCTTCAGTTCGTCAACAGGCAGTTCATTTCAGAGGCCCCTTACAGCAGCAGCGACAAAGAACAAGGAGACGAGTGGAGCACAGAATCAGAGGTAAGGTGTTGACTTTCAGTTTCTGACATTGCACATTTCTGTGTTGAATGTATGCATTGTATGGTGACAGGAGTGGTCATTGCTGGGCCTCCGGGATCTTGCTTAAATGGTCTCATTTGAATTTTAGAATGCAATATTTAAAGCTTTGGTTGCATTTATCACTAGCTTTAAAATTGTATAGCGGTTAGGCTTTGGGTGTTGGGTAATATTCCTTTCAATTGGAGAGTAATTTAAAGGACCCCCTACTGGCTTATGAGCAGAGTATTTGGACAGCCTTCACAGTTTGCCTTCAATGTGCGACCCACTCGCATCGTAGCCATCATCGTTTGAGTTGTAATGAATGTGTGTTTGCAGGTTGTAGGCACTATCCAGCAACAGCAGCCTGTTCAGTCATCCCCTCCAGCACCTCCATCAGAGCCCCACACACTAAACCCCGCTGTGCCCACCCCCCCAGCTGACCCCGTTGTCAGGAAGCAGCGGGTACAGGACCTAATGGCACAGATGCAAGGACCCTACAACTTCATGCAGGTAAGATGTGCTGCTGTTCGAACAGGATTTCTTCTAGAACTCCTTGAAGAGATGTAACAGGTTCTGACTGTGACCCGTTTGTGTTAAAGTAATACTATGAGAGTGAAAATGCAGCCTTAACCCTTTAAACTTGCATTGCACCTCGTTTATTAAATCTAAATCCAAAAAATATAATGAAATACGTAATTTACTTAGAATCCAACTGGGGATCAGACTGTGCAGAGGATATAATCATATTCGTGAGATAACATGTACTTGTTTAGCTGAAAATGTTGCTAATGGAACTGCTCCAGACTTTTTTCTTTCTTTTTCGTGAGAATCTTATTTTTCTAACGGTTATAAAATCTGCAGATTCTCTCATGCCCTTGATGTTTACAAGGTTCTAGCTATCTCAGGATGGCCAGCCTCGGTAAATCGCACAAAGCCTCATTGATCAAACAAGTCAAGTCCAGTCCATTTATGATGTTCTGACTCCAAGATTCAAATGTATGTTCATAGATGCCACGTTCTGTGTAACATGGATATGAGTAGAAAGATGAGGAAAGCAAATGTAAACCTTTGTCTACATGTACTATAGGAATCCCCTCCAAAAAAGAAATAATGTAGATGTTTCTGACCTTGTGGTTAGGATTATACTGATCCCTTTGGTTACTGTTCCTAGGATTCCATGCTTGAGTTTGATGGGCAGGCGATAGACCCTGCGATCGTGTCTGCACAGCCTATGAAGCCCTCACAGAGCCTGGACATGCCACAGATGGTTTGCCCCCCAGGTGGGTGTGGTCTGGGGACCATGTATGCGGTTTGACATAACATTTCTTGGAAAATGTTCAGAGTTGTGACAGCTGACCTGGCTCTGACCTCATCCCATATTGCAGGAGTCCTACCCTTCTGTTAAGGAGGACTGAGCAGTTGTTTTTAGATCTTGCCGAGTCTTCTATATCTTGTATAATGCGTGTATATATAAAATGTAGCAGTGGTTAATTAAATCTAATCTCTGCAAATAAGGCTATCAAGTATAATTTGTTACCTAATGTGATTTTTTTTTTTTTTTAATGATTTCTAGTTTCTAAAATACAAATGTTTTTTCTTGAAATGGCACTTGTAAAAAAAATGTTGTTCCTTCCTATTCTTATGACCCTTTTTGTGCAGTTCACGCTGAATCCAGACTGACACAGCCCAACACAGTACCTGTACAACCAGAAGCCACACAAGTAAGTTTTTGTTCATTCTAGTATTGATTTATTAACCTTGTCATGATCCAAAGTATTGGAAATACTCGTGAATGTAGATCCGCTCCATATTCATAGCTCTTGCACATGTAGTACCTGCTAATTTCAGTCCATTCTCCCTTTCAGGTCCCCATGGTCTCCCCCACACCTGAAGCTTTCCCCACGACGCCACCCCTGTATCAGCCTTCACACACAGACCCCCGGCCTCAGACAGAAGCTATCGACCCCATCCAGGTTGGTTTCAGAAATGCAAACTGCTAATCTAAGCTTTGGCATTTTTAAATAAAAAGCTGTACTCCTCAGTACAATGTTAGGGCATGGGCCCGAGTTGCTCACTTGGTTTGAGCACAATATGCTGACCACTCGAGTCTGTAGTCCATGTTCACTCCATGTCTTTGGGTTGATACTCGCTCCCGTTTCATGTCCTTAGCCGCAGAATGTATGTCTATGGTGCTGTAGACAAGATGCCAACTGTTGGTTTCAATTTACGTGGTCCTCCTTTTAAGACTCTTAAGTGGTAGTGTAGAGTGCCTGTGTGAACTGCAGATTGTCAATGAATTCTCGTGGACTCCGCAGGCCTCCATGTCTTTATCGTCAGAGCAGCCCCCTGCCGCCTCCACCCTGCCCACCGTGTCGCAGCCCCAGGTGTTCCAGGCCGTGCCCAGCAAGCCCCTCCACAGCAGTGGCATAAACGTCAACGCTGCCCCATTCCAGTCCATGCAGACGGTGAGGAGAATCGTACAGCTCCAGGAAACATTGAACTCAGCCTTTTCAGTTGTTTATCCAGATTGGGTTCCATTTGTTAAACCAAAAAAATGTGCTTTCCACTCTACTTGAATCTTTTAGAAAAAACATTTCTAGTTTTTCCAAAGTTTTTCTGTGCACTGATTTGTAAGGTGCAGAATTTGAATGATTTAATAAGTAGATCTCGAGAGAACGCTTTCAAATTTGTCTGGAATCTGATGTTGTGCTTAACGAGAGACCACCAGCTCAGTTTCTGAACAGTGGGAGGAAGATTCACTCAGAATCAGAATCAGATGCATTTGGAAAAGCTGAGAATGTAGGGAGGTCGACAGGTTAACTTAAAACTCTGCCAGTCTCTGCATGGCTTGGTTAGATTTTGGTTTCTCCCATTTGTGTTTTATAACTGTTTATTCCTGGCATAAGATGTATCTGCTGTAGGCCTTAATCTATAGTGTTGATGGATGAATCACTAGCTGAGATCCTGTGAAGTTGCCTACAGCTTTACATGTGTAACTATTCAGGGGGGTGTGTATGTGTGTCCCTCCTCGTTTTGATTTCTTATTTTAGAAGTTTTGGAATTGTATTAAGAACTGTGCCACAGGCTTTTTAAAGGTTATCACATTTTCTGAATCCTGATAATTTCAAAATAATAACTGTGTAGGTCATCATACAGCTCTGCTTCTCCCAGCGATGATGGAAGAGCAGCTATGGCTTTCTGGTGCACTTGAGACACGTCCCTGTGCACCTGCAGTAATTAACAATATTTTATTTACCTTGATCTGCTTTACAAACTTTCTGCCAGGTGTCAACTTGTGGATACCTTTTCTAATGCTTCCTCTTAGCAGGTCAAGGCAAGTACAACTGTATTGCTCATTATTGAAGGTGCATGGGGACTACTCCATCACCTGGTTTAATTTCTAAGCTTAATGGTCTCTGAAGGAACCTCCCAGCTGTTGTCCAACTTGTGGCTCACAATCCCACTTGGCTGTTTCCCAGGTGTTCAATTTGAATGCCCCTGTCCCTCCTGCCAATGAGACAGACTCTCTGAAACAGCCAAACCAGTACCAGAGCAGCTACAGCCAGGGCTTCAGCAGTCAGACACCGCACCAGGTGGAGCAGCCAGAGCTTCAGCAGGAGCAGCTGCAGTCTGGTCAGTACAGGGGCATCTGAAGAGAGCTCTCGGAGGCAAATTGGGTTTAATCAAATGTCAAGTATTCTGGGCAGGTTACCGTTTTTACCAGTGGCCTAAGAAGCTCGTCTGCATCAGCAGCTGAGCTCCAAAGACTGTTGGGTTTGGAACAGTGTATTTTTAAGTTGGAAAGAAGTGAGCTATTAAAATGCCACAGTCTTTTTATTAGGAAGTTTAATTCAACATCTAAAATTTAGATTTTCACCCTCAAATGTAAACTCCAATATATAATCTTCCCTCCCCCTCATCAGTGGGGTATATTGACTGTTAATGTCTACTGTTAGCACCACTACATACTGATAGTTAATTGAAAATCAGTACACTGCTTGGTTAGAATGACTGTATAATGTAAGGGTTAAGCTATTGATGTGTTTGGGGGGGTGGGGGAGTTATTGGTCTAGTATACTACTATTCAAGTGCGGTAGATGAGTTGATCCTCTTGTTAATTGGATACCCATTTTGTCCTGCAGTGGTTGGTGCCTTCCACACCCAAGACCAAACCATCCCCACAACAGGGGGACATCAGCAGCTGTCCCAGCAGCCTCCACAGCAGGGCAGCAGTTTTGGCCGACCGGGCACATCCTTCTACAACAGCAGGGCTATGTCTCGTGGCGGGCCCAGGAACTCGCGCGGCATGCTCAACGGCTATCGGGGACCCTCCAACGGCTTCAGAGGTGCTTGCTAAACCAATGATGGGGAAACCTTATCTGAAGTAGTGTGATGACTTTGGGCCTTATATCCCGACCTGTTTCACCCACCAATGCAAAATGAGATGTCAATCAATTAATTCACGTGCTTTGATATTTACAGATCAGTCCACACATCTAGTATGTTTGAATTGGAAATATTAAGCACCCATACTTAGTCGATTTGTGGTGAGGCTGTTGCATAATTTACAATTAATTTGTCTTTGGAATGGTGTGATGGATCAACCAAAATGAAAATAGTCTACAGCAGGACAGCATTTTAACATCCGAACGGTATGATTTAAATGTATTAACTGTTACTGGTCTCTTGCAGGTGGATATGACAGTTACCGCCCTCCTTTCTCCAACACTCCAAACAGCGGCTATGGACAATCCCAGTTCAGCACCCCTCGGGACTATTCCAACAGCAGCTATCAGAGGGTAATGAGAGCATTGCAGGCTATGGAGGGGGAAATCCATTACTTCCATTCTGACATTAAAATGTTAAATTGGCTTCTGTAGCTGGTGTTGGATGGTTAATCTGAATATTCGTCCCTTTGGTTTAGGAAGGTGACCTGTGTGGCTTTGGAGAGGGGGTGGGGGGTTTGTGCTGGCATGTTTTGCAGATTAGAACAATCTTATCAAAGGAATTGACGTGATCCAATCAGCTGAATAAGTGCCTGAAACCTGATTTTTAGTTTTAGAAATGGGGAATGGTACCAACCTGATCCAAACCCTTTTGAAGAATGCAAGTGACAGCCTTTTCTCTTGTCTTATGTCCTCAGGATGGGTACCAACAGAACTACAAGCGCGGCGCTGGACAGGGGCCTCGAGGTTGTTCTCGAGGTAATGCTCAAGTGATGCGTTCCTAAAGGCTTTCGGACTGGAAACATAGGCCATACTAAATACTAAAACATTGAGAATGCTTTTGCCCCAGCCCCTTTTACATTGTTTTGTCTCATCAGTGGTATCAACTTTTTTTTTTTCTTTTTTTCCTGGCTATTTGATCAGAGTAAATAAGCCTGCTTTGATTATATATTTAAATAAAATTCTTAATGTTTTAATGAATCAAAACACATGCCAAGCTGAAATCATCTTTGCGTCAGGATTTTAAGCAAGCCTGTGTTTGACAACTATTCCTGTAAACTTGAAAGATTTTCATTAATTTATTTTTTTGTAAAAAATGAAACTCAAAAAAAAAAAAACCTTCTGCCACTGCTGGTCCAAATTCTGGGAGTTTTTTTTTTTTTTTTTCTTCCCCCTCTTTTTGGTTGACAATTCGTTTAGGGTTTTACAAGCTGTATTTTTTCCATAACATTTTAAAGTCGCGCTCCCACAAATTCCTCAGTTTGTAAATTGATGTTGCTTGAGAGAAAGTTTCAATAAAGATGTGTTGCATTACCTGCTGTCTGCTGCTCAGTTTCTTTTCATTGTCCCTGTTCCTCACTTTTTGGGGGCTCTGTTTGCCAAGACCTGCAGAAAAGTCATGCACCTAAAACATGTTGACCAAGCAGTCCCCTTGCTTGGGGCGGAGCGTGAGAGGACCTGAGCATTCCTCTTGAATACAGCTGTTTCAGGGGCAGGACTTTACTGAAAATCAAGGCGTCTGCTTTCCCGTTTCTCTGTTCAGTTGCTCTGGCCTGCATTACAGCAAGCTGCATTCACAACGACTTGGGGAAGATTCCTCTTTTGCCTGAGGATCAGATAGATTCGGCTTCTTTTAAATGTAAGCTAGGTGTAGACGTTTGTCTAGTTAATTTTTTCCCCAATTTTATTTTCCAAAATTCTTTTATGACTCCCTTAGGCAACAGATTTCTATCTCCATCAATCGAGTCCCTCCAGTACACGTCATAAAGCTTTGCCTGCTTTTGTCCCTGGGAATAACATTTTATCAAATGATCCAATGCTTCCTTAAGTTCACTTCCCCTTGAATTCAAACTGCTAAATGTTTCACTACAAGTTGCTACTTGGCTTTTTTTTTTTTTTTGGCACACTTGTGGCTGTATTTTCACTGGGCAAATCTAGGACTCGAATTTAGAATGCGTTTTGTGTTTTTTTTTAAACCCCAATAAATTAACTCTTCCCACCAGCAGGTTTATAATGCTCTATAGCCTGGTGGGAGTCCTTATCCACACTTGACTCCACTCCTATATTGGTTTAGTTTGCACCAGGTGGAACTGTAACTCCTAGAAGCATTCTGCATATTGACAAGTGTAACTAAGCTGCAAAATAAGTTCTTTACTTATGACATTTTTGTATTGGCCAAATGAACTCTGACAGTTGTACTTAAACATTTAACTTTCCCTTGTCAAAGTGCCAGTTGTGTTCACTTAATATTGTACCCATCTCTGGAAATGCCCCCTTCTCTCCAGCTGCAGTTTTCTTTTTCAATGTGAATCAGCCCAGTAGGACAGTAAGGTTTTCTCTTTGATAAAATAAATCCTGCTCCCCCCCAGCTCTTGTCTCTTGAGTGTGCATTTGAGGTACTGATGCTTTGCGCCGTATTGTTTCTGCCATTTTGTTGACATTGCGTCAGATGTGTGTTCTTGTCAGGTACACCACATCAGTTTCTGTAAATTGGGCATGTGTGTTCTTCCTTTCCGGTTGAAGGTTAAATTCTAGTTTCCAGAGTATTGTGATGACAGACTTTTTATTTTTAACTCCCCTCTTTTCCCTGGTGAGTCTAATGGTTCATGAAGTACACAATATTCATACTGGCCCTGAAGGGTTTATAATTGAAATTATAAAAACTACTGTGCTCATGCAACAGTTCATTACATATGAAGCTCTATGAAGTAGTTTCTGTAAATATTTCATGGTCTGATAACTAATCGTGCCACAGGTCTCCGTACAGCTTCTAGGATCTTGGCAAAGAAATCCATTTGCACCCAGCAACCCCTTTTCATAGCCATAGGGCCTTTTAGCTGAGGGCCAAACTGACTACCATTTCCTCCCCTCAGTTTTCCTGCTAAGATATAAATCCTGATTTTGTGGTAGCTTGCTAACACCTGTTCATTGAATCTCTCTTGGACTCTACTGTTATTTTTACATTAGACCCCAGTTAAATTGAAATTTTTTAAAGGAACAATGGTTTTGGCAGGTGATTTTACCAACATCTGGAATGTAAATGTACATTCAGAAAATGGTAGAGAATTTAGCTAGTGGGATATGACCATACAATCATCCATATCCTACCAAAGTACTGTCACTGATTTGGAATATTCTTTCTTTTATTGCCTATGGATTGTTTGTCATCAAGCACAAACCTATGGAAACTGTTCCCTAGAGAGGGATTTTAAAGGAGTAGTTCATCCCTTTCATCACTTCCTTTGCCAAAATGATGCATTTGT
Organism: Amia ocellicauda; assembly: GCF_036373705.1. Lineage (NCBI taxonomy): Eukaryota > Metazoa > Chordata > Actinopteri > Amiiformes > Amiidae > Amia > Amia ocellicauda. The sequence goes on along the minus strand of NC_089853.1, from coordinate 9,822,217 downwards.
GGAGGATAAATCTCTTTTCAGGCTGTGCCCACATTTTGATGTATAGTCTGGCAAAAGCATTTTGAATAACGAATGTTAAAGATTCGTGTAGGAGTTACTATCTTTAAAATATTTCCTGTGGCTTCATATTAATCTTAAGTTGACATGTGAATCCTACTTTCTCAAGTCTTTATATATATATATATATATATATATATATATATATATATATATATATATATAAATTTTTTTTTTGTAGTTTTTACAACGTTTATATAATGGAGAGAAGAGTTTGTTTTTTCACCCCAATAAAGCACATCTGTCATTTCTTTGACATGTAGAATTGTATGTATGGTGAGCTATAGAAATGGTATGTATTTGCTGAGTTGCATAAGAAGTATCAGTAGAAATGTAATTGTAATCTTTTACCCATACAATTTGAAACCTGCTCCACAGATACCAAACCAGTGCTTGCTCTAAAGAATCTCTCATTTGAAATGATGGCAGTGTTTTTTCATGTGTGTGTAAATGTTGGAATGAATGGTGTGTAGATGGCTCTAGATTGATGCATTTCTCTGTTTGGATTGCAGGTCGTGGAGGACCATTCAGACCTGGCCGAGGGATTCCCCACATGACTGCCCAACAGGCTAACTAACCTGGACTTCACTGTCAATATCCAACATCATATAAACTGTCCCCCCACATTAACCCCCTGTATTTCAACCCTCCTGAACTTTTGGCCACTACCACAGACCTAACTTTATCTCCAGGAGTTGTCCATATAAAAAAAAACGTTTCCAGACACTGAGCTATCCTGGGAAATGAGAACATCAGAGCAGGAAAGAGGGATGCTAGAGTCTGTAAAGCCAACATCCTCACAAGATCTCTTTCAAATCCAAAGCTGTCTGTCTGTTATTTGCTGTTGTAGCCTTAAACAAAACACAAAAACAAAACAGAAAAAAAATTGACCAGGAAAAAAAAAAATGTGCCTTTGTTGAATTGTAGACGGTTGGGGTTTATCCATCGATTTGACAATGGTTATGAGGGACTATGGGTTACTGTAGACCCCTTTCATCCTGCCCCCTTGTGAAAACTGGAAGACTGTTTGTCTTGGTCAACCTTGCTGTCTCATCCAATGCCAGCTTCTGAATCCATGTCATGCAAGCACTGCTGATAAAATCGTTTACAGAAAACAATTTGGGACTTTCATTTCCCCCCCCTTTATTCTGAACTTTCTGGTATGTAAAGAATTTGTATAAGGAGTAGAGCAGAGTATACCTAAGCATGGGACAAGCATATAAAGGACAACTATGATGCATGGTTCATAAACAGTGTAAGAAAATGCATGTTAAAATGCAAGACTACAAAAAAAAAAAAACAATCTGCAGGTCAGCCACAAGTTTTTTGTTCGTTATGGACTTTTTGCAAGCTGTGGCAAGACTGCACATGATCTATATATACTGGAAAGCTATACACCTTGAGTTGGGGGTGGGGGTACCAAACAAATAAAAAACAGGCCTCCGTATACCACTATAACTGCACAACCTTCTTAATCGGAGTGTTTTCCCAAATAAATCCACTGATCTCCTGCTACAGTCCACCCATTATTATTAATGTTTTTTTGTCCATGAAGGCTGCTATATATGAGGTTGGTAGGAATGGCTGAAGGATGGAATTAATTTGTGTATTTATAGTTTGCATTGTGCCCCTGTTGCAGTGGGGTGAACCCAATTCAGTCTTGGCTGTGATCTTGTTCATTTATCCCTGTGCCATGCTGTTAGTGTCTTGAGAGAAGCCAAAGCCTTGCCTAGTATTGGGATTGTTCTTCTGGATGTCCTGCGATAAGCCAAGTTACAGGTTGTTGGCCATTTGACACTGGAATTACAATACAATTGTTCCACTTCTGCCTTTTCTATACTAACACTTCAGTATGGGAAGGACAAGTCATTCATTGAGGATGCTGTTCTTCTTTTATACTTTCCAGTGCCGAACAGGCTTCCTGCTCTGTATCTCCATTTTACAGCACACGGAGCAGAGCTGTAGGTGTCATCAAAGGTACTCCATGGAGGTGGGAAACGCTCTCAACGTGGACAATACTACTTGAGCTCCGCTCGCTTCCAGGGCGTGTCTCTTGTAGCCCTTAAGTTTGTGAACTCTCCGAAAGGGTCTTCCTCTCAGGGGACCCAGTAGTGCAGATGGTTTCTCTGACTTCCCCTCTATTGCTCCCCTTTGAGCTCTGGTTTTGAAAAACTCTGAAGTCGGGCCCACACAGAGACTGGCAGTGTAGTGTGGGTAAAACACTTGGGTGGAAGCGTTACCTCTACATCTTTCAGCTTCAGTTTTTAGTTTTGTATGGTTTTTTTTCAGTCATTTGATGGTATTTTGACACTCCTGTAAGCATGGGCCTGTGTTGCGCACTGGCATTAATCAGACAAGTTATGAAGCCATCGTTACACAATAAATATACCTAAGTACAAAATAAGATGGACAGCAACACTTTGCCTACCTGGCATCCTCCTCTGTGTACTGTATGTATTTAGGAAGTGACATATACCTCCTGTGTTTCATATCTCCCATTTAGTTTACTGTATAAAAAGCAACTCGATGGCCTCTGTACAATAAGGTGTTTCTGCTGCTCACCTGCATCTGCTTGCCTTCAGAAATAGCTGTTTGTACAGAGAACTCTAGGTAGGTAATGTAATCATGAAGGAATATATTCTCTTCCCCATTGAGCTCCTGTAAAAAATAATCAATTATTGATGATAAAAAAGTCACTCCTAAAGGCTTGCTATCACTAGCAAACAGTTATTTAAGCGCTGTAAACAGTGTCGCTGAATGAATTTGAACATACTAAGCCGTCAATAAATAAAACTATGAGCATATGCCCACAGGGGTCTATCGTATTGTTTACATTATGGATTGCTAATGCAGTGCACACATCCACAACAAAGCATTGGCTGTTCATCTATGAAATACACATCCATACATAGCCACTATCATTTACATATCATTTATACTAATCTGTGTTTTGGTTGTTTTTTCCCTTGTTAGTCGTTTAACCCAGACGTGTAATCATTTTTGATTTGGGAATATAAGAGTTTAATTTTAAGTTAGCTTTCATGCTTATGTTATCATTGAAAATGTATTTAGTATTTCTATTTTTGTATGTGAGAGAGTGTGTTTTCCTAAGTGTTCCACTGTAGGCCCCTGTAGCTGACAATGGCCCTTGTAATTAAATTTGATAATGGCAAGTGTATGGAAGATTCAGGGTTCATGTCTTTAGGTGTTATTCCCTGTATGTGTGGTGTACTAAAAAAGACTGAAAGACTTAGGAATACAGACTGGATCACTGAAAACGTCACCTACAGCACTTGTTAAATACAGGGAATGCTGTGCGATGCGATTGTACTGGCTGTAGACGTGTTCTCAGTGAGTTTCCTCTCAAGCGTGGAGCTCTGCTTGAATTTGTAGTCTCCTGTGAGGAAATATTAAACAGGATTAAGTACATTGTAATAAATATTTGAACTGATGTCAACAGAGGACCCATTTGTATCCAATCAAATGTATCAAAACTAGTGACCGAAACCATCCTTGCAGGTGTTTAATCAATATATCTAATGTGATTGTTGTGAATGTAATATAATAATAGTAATTATAATAATTTCTGTTAAGCTTTGTCCATGTATGTGAGTGATTTATTTGGGTCAAATACATTCCACTGTGGGAAACTGTTACAAATTCAAGCAGGTATTTTTTAAATGTAGAAAACGAATAGGGCTCAAGTATCAAAAACATTCATGTCAAAGTCTCCGAATCCTTTTCTATTGTGGAAATAGAATCAAAAATTATACCAGATTTTGTCTTAACCTTCCTTTCCAGCCCATTTTCCGGATTCAAATCCATCACCCAATTTTCTTTCATCACCCCGGATACTCTAACTTCGAGATCTAGACATAACAAATGATGCTTTTGATTATGATGTTAAAACGGTGTACAAAGAAGGAAACATTTTGTTACAATACTCAACACTTTCTAAGCATTGCAGTCTAAATAATTGTAATTATGGTTTCAGGCATGGTGATAACAAAGAACATTGCATAGCTCTGGTCATAAAAAGGTGGAAACTATCAGTGTACTATTTATTATATTTTAAATGGCTGCCTTGCATAATTTGCTGATTCCATTTGTTACGCCATAAAGGTATGCTCAAAGTGAATTAGAGAGCTGGATTGAGGGCACTGGTGACCCCTTCAAGTTTTTCTTTACACTGCAAAAGTGTGACCCTTTAAAAAAATCAAAAATGTGGTCTACAGTATGTTTGCTTTTTTCTATTGATAACTGATAAATGCAGCCTAATTCTGATCTACCTAGTATACTGTTGGCATTCTGATGTAGACACAGTACAGCTGTAGTCATGTGATGTAAACAAAAATTAAAAGGTGTTTTTGTAATCTCTGGACTTTGATGATATTTCTATCATATGAAAATTCGTTTAATCACAGTTTAGTTTAAATATATATATATATATATATATATATATATATATATATATATATATATATATATATATATATTATTATTATTATTAGTAGTAGTAGTAGTAGTAGTATTTTAAATTATACTGTTGAGACATACAGCACTGACAGAACAAGTAAGGTTATTTATCAAATACTACTAATAATATTTAAAATTTGTAACCATTCGTTTTATGTACAGATACAACCAATACATTTAGTATTTAAGATCTTATTAATGCAACATACCAAATCATTATGAAAATAAACCAAGAAAATTTGAAACTTTGCTAGAATTGCAAGTATGTTTAGATAATTGATCTATTGCAGATTAAACATAGGACCAGATTTTCCACACTAGTATTGTCCAGTACATCATTATTATGTAAACCATGGAGAGCTGGAAACTTTTCACTTGTTTCCCTCACAACTCACACACAAAACTGTACAAGATAGTTTAACATTCTGTGATCAATAAAATAAAATACATTTTACAGATGTTTGTATTGGAAATGTGAGTTAAACACACATTTTGTGCATGACCAAATAGTATTGGAGACTACACAACTCCTTCACTATATCCACAGCGAATAAATTACGATTTCTTCAAGGGTACTTGCAATTCAAAACGCCTACAAGATTTTTATCATAATAATAATAAATTATTTTTAGTATGACACGAGTTGTAGCAATGAGTTTCTTACAGTAATTTTAGTTCATATTATCATTTACTCTTATTGAACTAATGATACAAACTACCTGCAGCGCACACTGCGTGTATAAGGTATCAGACGAAAATGTCCTGTTTCAAAATATGTGTTTTACTCTACAAAGTAATACAATTCAATTTATTTTTTCATTATAAACCTGATAACTTGTCGTTAAGTTTATTTTCCATTGTATGAGTCGAGATTTTGTACAATAATATATTAGCGAACAACGTGTTTCCAATATACGTAGCAGGCAATCGCCAAGACAGCTGTATTATGGGTCCTTTCTTACTTAGGGGGCCTTTCTGTAAATGTGTCTACACGTGAGAAGTTTGGAAGTAGAAGGAATACGGACTGTATTGCTCAAAACATTTCTACCGAATACTTTTATTCTGTGTTGATGCTTTTAACTATAATTAGAGGTATGATTACTTCCGATTCCTAAATGATTATCTTAATGTTGCATGTCTGAACTGTACACGATTATTTTTTTTACAGCGTTTTATATTTGATGTCAACATGTGTAATTCCCAGTATCTATATGACTTGCTTTATTCATTTATTTAAAAAATGTAAATTAACATTTTGAACTATTTTGTGTTCAGTCGTTTATATATATATAGGAAATATAGCTATAATACAATCTATAATCTCGCTTCCCTGTCTATGGTACACGGAAAGGGAAGCATACTGACCAAGATTCAATAGATTACAAATTAAAATATATTTTCATGCTTTCATATCTCTGATGGAGACACACCGGCGGTGAGTAATGTTGAGGTACCAGGTGAAGCCACACATTTACAGTAGTAATAACTGAATGCCACCCTGCCATGTCTTATTGTTGTTTAAATAGCTTACCTGCTATTTTAAAGCATCAACAAGAATTATAGATTTCACCTGTCAAGGCCTCCACGGCGTACTGTTACAATTACTGTTGTTGATGTTACATTTGCTGTCCCCATCACAGCCTGTAAGGACCAGGGCAATGTTTCGCAAGAAAGTGGACAATCGCATTCGTGTGCAGATTGAGAATGGAGTGGCACTGAAGCAACGTACTCTGTTTGTCGTGGTGGGAGACCATGGCAGAGACCAGGTATGATCTGACATCTTTTGCACCTTCTCTTTCTATTGCTTTTTGGCATGTTGAATATTCTGGTCTCTTCCTCTTGCATTCATACACATCTCTTGTTATTTTCTTCAATTATAAATGGGGGGAATCTTGCACTTTTGCCTTCATGGCTCCCTTAAATGTTTTCTTCCTGCTGTCTGTAGGTGGTCATTCTGCATCACATGCTGTCCAAGGCTAGTGTGAAGGCCAGGCCGTCTGTCCTCTGGTGCTATAAGAAGGAGCTGGGCTTTAGCAGGTGGGTTATCTCAAGAGACCCTCTTTACATTGGATTATAACGTTTTCTAAAACGTATACAACTTCCAGAAGTTTATACGGCACGTACTCTGAAAAGGTTTCCATCATTGTTTGGGCTGCTTTCCATTTTGGATGTTATCTAAAGATTATTTGTAATAGGATAATTAGTGGCTTGTGGACCTCATCAGGCATTTTGCATGTATTCATTTTAGTTCTGTTAGGCAGCTCAGTACAGGTATATGTAGTGATTTGTTTAACCCTAATTGTGTATCCTTACTCAGTCACCGCAAGAAGAGAATGCGACAGCTGCAGAAGAAGATCAAAACTGGCACCCTGGACCTAAAGCAGGACGACCCCTTCGAGTTGTTCATTGCTGCCACAAACATCCGCTACTGCTACTACAACGAAACCCACAAGATCCTGGGAAACACGTATGGCATGTGCATATTGCAGGTCAATGGAATGCTTTTATCCCACTGATGTCCATTTTCATTAACAAACTCCTATCTTGACATGCGTCCCCTCTCTTTAGCTTTGTTCTTGAATACTGTGTGTCCTTTTCTTTCGATTCCACTTTTTGGTACAGATTCTTTAACTTTTCTGTGCATTTTACCATTTACTTTTTCAGTAGCTAACTTCTATTAACTGTTTTGGTTTTAACAGGATTTTGAGGCCTTGACACCAAATCTTCTGGCTAGAACGGTTGAGACAGTGGAAGGAGGGGGGATTGTGGTCATTTTGCTGAGAACTATGAACTCCCTCAAGCAGTTGTACACCATGACAATGGTACGTGCTTTCTATTTTCAGACTTGAACCACAGTACAAGAGGAATATGATGTCTTCATTCAGTTCAGTGTCTCTTTGAGACAGACCGATTTGATTGTGGAATATTTCATAAACAATCTGTCTCAAGTGATTATCATTTCGATGCCAAATGGTGTGTCTTAATTTCATAGATCTTAATGAATCTTTTCTGTGACTGTTTAGGATGTATCTATTTTTAAAAAAAAATTTAGTTTGAATATGATTAGGTTTTGAAAGTATACCAAAATGAAAATGTAGATTTCTCTCTCTGCCTGCTAAAGCATATCCTTTTAGCATATGGAGTGTTAGTGAATAACCATCAGTCCCACATCTATTTCCTAGGATGTCCACTCTCGCTACAGAACAGAAGCACACCAAGATGTTGTCGGAAGGTTTAATGAAAGGTATGTCTAGTTATTATAATATTAACAATGCATTAGTGAAATGGAGCTTTGATGGCAAAGGGAATGGGAAGTAAATGGATTGAGCTGAAATAATACAGTACAATTTTATGTACATGGTAAATGTAATGGTTTCCTAGTAGTCCTGGACCAGTTTATTTAAAGCAATGTATAATGTTTTTTTTATTTATTGTGTAAGTACTCCTCCGGATCTGGAAAGCTGAGTTACACATGCTTTATTAATCATTTTAGCACAACTTTATTCATCATGTAACAAGCCTGGCACAATATCCTACTGAAAATATAACTTTTTGGATCTCCCATTTATGCTGTTTCTTGTCTTCCATGTTATGTAGGTTCATCCTGTCTCTGTCCTCCTGCAAGACCTGCGTTGTGATCGATGACCAGCTCAACGTCCTGCCCATTTCCAGCCACATCGCCAACATCAAACCAGTCCCTCCCAAGACCCAGGTAGGATAGAGGGCTAAAGGCTTCCCCCATTATATAGTGTAGATTGTGTACTGTTAGAACTGCCCCAGATCATTATAACTCTAATGTATGATTTCTTTGGTTAAAAATAATAATAAAACAATCTAATTTTCATTTATGTATTTTAGGAGGACAGCCTGACTCCGAGGGAACTAGAGCTGAAAGAGCTGAAGGAGTCTCTGCAGGACACTCAGCCAGTGGGGGTACTGGTGGACAGCTGCAAAACTATGGACCAGGTCAGTAGAGCTGACTGACTCACTTTGGCAGTCTTCACATTTCCTTTGTGTTTCAATTAGCACACAGTGTGGCCAGGGGGGATTATGGGAAAGCACACATCCATGACTCAGGTTTCTGACTTGGTTATACCTTTCCCTGTTCTGTTGGATCCATTTACCTCAAGATATATAAAAAATATAGACAATTTTGTGTTGCATCTATCAGGCAATTCAACATTCAATTGCCTTAGCTTATTGAATTGCTTTTAAGACTAAATGTACTACTAATTTGGAGGAGAATATCACTGTTTAATGTAAGGAACTGCAGCCTTATGGCAAACAGCCAGTATGAAGTGTATTCCACTCAGCTGCAGTTGGCTGAAGTTTGAGATGACCACTAGCTTGTGAAATAAGTCTGACTGTGTTCATGTCTGTGTCTCCAGGCCAAAGCTGTGCTGAAGTTTATTGAAGCCATTTCAGAGAAGACTCTGCGGAGCACCGTGGCCCTGACGGCAGCCAGGGGCCGGGGAAAGTCTGCGGCATTGGGCCTGGCTGTTGCTGGGGCTGTTGCTTTTGGGTAAGAGCCCTCCTTTCTTCCCGTCACTGTTCCTTTGGTTCTGATCGACCCTTTGTGGGGAACTGGAATTTGCTGTGTAAACTGCCCAGTCTTGGCCCTGTACCAATGTAATAATGTTATGCCTCCCTCCAATAGGTACTCCAACATATTTGTGACATCCCCCAGCCCAGACAACCTGCACACACTCTTTGAGTTCATCTTCAAGGGCTTCGATGCGCTTCAGTACCAGGTGGGATTGTTTTTTGCTTTGATTTATTGGTTTAATTTATGCTTTGCTCTAAATACTAAAATCCATATTATGAAATGCATTGTCAGTGGTTTTCTTTATTATGATTACAGATAAATACAAGAGTTTAGCATATCGAAAAAACTCACAGTAAATGATTTTTGTATTGGAGCCCATCTTGTACAGGCATCTCCTATAATGCTTTGCGGTTTTGGTTGTCAGGAACACTTGGACTACGAAATCATCCAGTCCTTGAATCCAGAGTTTAACAAGGCAGTCGTCAGAGTTAATATCTTTAAAGAGCACCGACAGACAATTCAGGTAAGCTGTCTAATTTGTGTATTAATTGATTCAAAATTATTGAATTTTTTCCCCCCTTTTATTTTTTCCATGGCTGTTGTATTAGGACTGTAATGGGGTACTTCAGGTTTGCAATGGGTATTTTTCAGTGTTATCTCACCGTTTTCCCCAATTCCAACCTTCACAAAACAAGTCTATTTTATTTTATGTTTTTATATATACACCAGGGACAGTGCTGAAACATTCCCTAATTTGTATTCAGCGAGCTCATTCTGCTTCATTTATTTCAGTATATTCCCCTAATGTTCACATTAGCCCAGATAAACAACTTCATGTTATCTTGGCGTGGTTTTCCAGCAGCGATGACAGAACCCATGGATATGTCCTGTTGTGCCCTGCAGACGAAAGTAAAAGAAAGATACTTGTTTGGTCCCTGTCTAGTTCCTACACTACCCTTGTTGAATCTATGTTGAAAGCACAGGGGGGGGATTTGTATATTTTTTGCTTTAGCCATGTATGCTTTCATGTATTACCAACACAGTTTTTACAGAAACAAAATATTTGTATCTGTGTTCATCGTTGTACATGTTAGACAATTCCAGTACATTGTTTGTCCAAAAAGAAGGCATTGATGTTCAAAGTGCAGCATTTCAGTGTTTAGTTTGTATGATTTTTTGTTATTTTTGTAGATGAACATTTTCAAATGTCAATTCAAAAGCCATTGCATGACTGGCCACTCATTATAAACATAAAAAAATATATAGCATATGTTCACTGAGAAACCTGGGCTGGTCCTGATGTACAGAGTTGTAGGAGTTTGTATCTATTTTATTTTTTACCTTTTCTTTTCCTTACTAATTATTTATTCTATAACTATATATGTAATACATTAAATTTTTTATGTATAATAAAAAATCACAATCAAAGAACAATCACGAGATTTAAAATGTGAAGAACTTAATTATGAATTAGGCATGCAGTTGATAGGAGTGGTCTATGGGTTAGGTTGTTTGCCGAACTTATTTTAAGTTCTGCAAACAACAAAATATGGTTTGGTCCAGGCTAGGTTTAAGGGTAGTCTCCAGGAAACTTATGCATTCTATAAGACCAGGCATGCTTTTCTACTGGCTTAACTGAATCGGGTGTAGATCTTCATGGGTCTTGCTTGAAATGTTGGTGTTGGCTAGGGTTGGGATTCAGGCTGCTGTGTGGCCTTAAAATGGCACAAGTAACCTACTGATGTTTCACAAAGGGCTCTGGTTAAACTGCCAGGCAGTATCACAGATTAGGATAACAGTCAATAATGTTATTGAGGGTTTATTGCTGATTAATTGCCATATGTGTATTGACTGAAGATTTGGATGTGTAAGGATTATTTCACGGTGTGCAGTGGTTTGGAAGCACTGCTCTAGAAAATACATATTTATCTGATATTGCTCAAACACATGCTTACAGAGAGCAAATTAAGGAAAACATGTGAGTTTAAGAGTATTGATGAAAAGGGTATACGTGTTCTCCCCTCAGTACATCCACCCAGCAGACGCGGTGAAGCTGGGCCAGGCAGAGCTGTTGGTGATTGACGAGGCTGCGGCCATCCCCCTGCCTCTGGTGAAGAAGCTGCTGGGACCCTACCTTGTCTTCATGGCCTCCACCATCAACGGGTCAGTACCTGCGGCCCAGGAACACTGCTCACTGGGACAGACCGGCTCCTTTTATAGAGACACTCGCATTCAGATCTGTCAAACTGGGAGCAGCTGCTGTAGTAAATGACCATGTTTAAGGAGCTCTGGGTTAGCTGCCACTTGAAGAGATCATGTTTCAGTGTTCAAAGTTAGCGATTACCTAAATCAGATCCCTTGAAGGAGGAGGATGTACAGTTTTAGTACCTGAGAGGTACAAAATGTATCCGAAGATCACAGAGAAGCAGTTGTTTTCTGAAAGGAAGAGACAGAGTGTAAGAATTTCATAGGTCCTTGTTCTTGGGGTGTTAAATAGCCAGCCTTATTCCTGTATGTTACCAAGTCGGTTTTTCTCCTATTCCTTCCTTTGCACCCCCCAACCCCTCCCCCCACCCACAGCTACGAGGGCACCGGACGCTCCCTGTCTCTCAAACTGATCCAGCAGCTGAGGCAGCAGAGTGCCGAGAGCCAGCAGAGCCTGACAGCGGAGAACAGAAACACCTCCACCGCCCGGCTGGCCTCCGGTACGGCGGCCTCAGTCCAGCTCCACACACACCTGACCCTCATGCAGCCCCCAGCCCTCAGCCCAGCCTCACCACACTGACAATCACTCAGTCCCACTGCCTGCACTACTCTTTCATACACCCCCCCCCCAGACCAGCTCCACACCCCTGAGCCTCACATAGCCCCCATCCCAACACTACACCATTGATATTTTAGACTTTTTAGACTTTGTGCAGAAGCCACGTTGTTTTTAATGCTATTTGATCCTGGCCACACTCGCGTGGTGGCAGGCTGAGCAGCTGGTTATGATCGGTGCTCTGTGTTGACAGCACGCTCCCTCCACGAGGTGTCCCTGCATGAGTCCATCCGCTACGCCCCTGGAGACCCTGTGGAGAAGTGGCTGAACGACGTGCTGTGCCTGGACTGTCTCGGCGTGCCCCGCGTCATCTCGGGCTGCCCAGTGCCCCAGAGCTGTGACCTGTATCCTTCACTGCTACTCCCTCCCTGCTCCCTCCCCTCCCACAGAGATAATATAATATAGCTTGTTTTATTCTTATCCTAGGGCTCCTACACAATCCCAGAAATTAAATGGCTGGAGTTCCAGTTCTGTAGTTTGGGGGGCAGAAGATCCAAATAAAAAGCCATAGCAGAATTTATAGTGTTTTGTATGCTACGGGTTACTATCTATGGGTGCAAACAGTATGTATATTAATACATACTGTCATGTTCTTCAGGCAGTATGTGTAGTAAGTATTTTTTGCCTATTGTATTGCATAAGCAGATTAATTGTGTATATAAATTATTTTTTTGTGCTTTTTCTCAAGCCGTTTGTTTGCCTTTAACGCCCTCTTGTGTAGATATTATGTGAACAGGGACACGCTCTTCTGTTACCATAAAGCCTCCGAGGCTTTCTTACAACGACTGATGGCTTTGTATGTGGCTTCCCATTACAAGGTGAGTCCTGGAAATTGGAAGTTAGTTGTGCTGTAGTCTTCTGGGTCCAAATGTTGCGGGGACCACTCACTTTGTACCTGACACAATTGATAACACTTGTGAAAATCTAACTTTAGCGTTATACTTTTAGGACACAGTAATGCCTGTATGTTTTAACTACTGGAAGCCAAAGTTGTTAACTAGTTTTAATGTGGGAGATTGGGCTGTGTGTGTTCTGAGTAACTCTATGATTGTTAAAAATAAGAATAATTTGATTAAAAAGTGATTAGACCTTTCCCAATGAATGGCAAGGTTACTTCCTGTATACATTTAGTTTCAAGGCAGTGAGTGACTGCACTAAATTATCAGAGATGATGAGGCTACAAGGACTCCAGTTCTAGCGCTTTAGAAACTGGATTCGGACGTGGGTCTGTGTAAATTGGATGGTATTTTCTCTCTTGCTTCCAGAACTCTCCCAATGACCTCCAGATGCTGTCGGACGCTCCGGCTCATCACCTCTTCTGTCTGCTCCCTCCCGTCCCACCTACCCAGAATTCTCTCCCTGAAGTATTGGCTGTAATACAGGTATTACAACTTCCCACAACCTGCGACTTTTATTCACTTACAGTCAGGAGTTGGATTTAGTTTCTAGGCCTGATACGAAACACAGAGTGCTTCTATCTCGGACACACACTCTATGAAGCTAGTAATGAAATTTGATGGTGTATAATGTATTCTGCGATGTGTGTGCTGTGCTTTTACTGAATAAAAATGTCTGTATAATTGGCTATCAGTAAAAAAAGATTGCCTTTTTGTAGGTGAAGTTCTGGGTTGCTATATGAACTGGCCTTCCCTTACCCAGAGTCTTTATTTGTTCCAGTTGTCCTCCAATGCACTCTGCACATTTCTGCTGTAATCCCCAGAGTCTGTTTCAAACCTCTTGGCTCCCTCGCCGTCTGCTGTTATGCCCATAATTTATAAAAACAAACAACAAATCCTGGTAAAAATCACTCTGGGATGGGTTCCACGAGTAGTACCATGATACTGTTACATCTGTTTTCACTTCAGCTATAGTAGTGTGTTCACTCATGTTTTATTCCGGCCAGGTGTGTTTGGAGGGAGAGATCTCCCGTCAGTCCATTTTGAACAGCCTGTCTCGAGGAAAGAAAGCATCTGGAGACCTCATCCCCTGGACTATATCTGAACAGGTACCTTCTGACACTTGACCTGAGATTTACACCCATGCAGTTCCAGAATCTTGACCATATGTGAAGTTTTCTTGTTTTTCTTGTTGTAGAGGTTATATGTTGTCTGCAATTTTGCCATGCTGGCATTCAAGACGTAATAACACCATACTCATGTGAATTAAATTTGATGTGTTTATTTTAAATGTGAATAATCTGAAATGAGGAATGGACGATCATTTCTGAATTTTTTAAAGCAAGAGTAGTAGGTCGCCCGTGTCACCTGATGCTTTGAGAATGTCGTTAAGATGACAGAAGCTGACAGAAATGGGGTTTTGTCTCCTCAGTTCCAAGACCCAGAGTTTGGCAGTCTGTCTGGAGGGAGGGTCATTCGCATTGCCGTCCACCCAGATTACCAAGGGGTAAGCCTGTTACGATCAATACCACTGCTTCATCCTCTGAGCAGTCAATGGAATGTGCTAACCAGCAAGAACAGATCTGTTTAATCAGAGACGGTTGAAATGTCTGTGACCTCGCTGCCTCATCCTGCAATGGAAAATCACAGTAACTGTTTTCCTGTTACCCGCCGTCTCATATACACATCTGTTCGGTACAATGCTTCACTTTTTAACCCAGTCGTGCTTGAGCTTTCCTCATATAAACACAGAACGAGAGTTCTTCTGTCCTTCCTTGTATGAAGTTTGCCACCCATGAAGGGGATGAACTTGGCAACAGAGTCCAGACTGAAGAGACCCATCTCTGTCCCTCTGAACGCGCTCTTACCTTGTGTTACAGATGGGCTATGGATCCCGTGCTGTGAAGCTGCTGCAGCTCTACTACGAAGGCCAGTTCCCCTGCCTGGAGGAAGGTGGACAGAACACAGCCAGTGAGATCACCCCAGTCAGCAGTGAGGTAAACTGCAGGTCCATACACAGTGTTGTAGCGTGGGATATCCTGCTGGATCCCGGGTTTTATTACTGTTGGGACATCCCATTATTCAACTGTATACATTCTGCATGCAAACAATTTTTTAGGGGTTTGCATTTTGAGGTTAGCTGTCACTTTAAAGCTCTGCGAAACATTGCTTGTGTTGTTCTATTTCGTGTTTCTGATAACTGTGTGTGAAAGACTTCTAAAGCATTTTGTTGGTGTCCCTCTGGACAGGCTGTCAGTCTCTTGGAGGAAGTAGTGTCCCCCAGGAAGAACCTTCCCCCTCTGCTCCTAAAGCTGAGCGAGCGGCCTGCAGAGAAACTGGACTACCTGGGCGTCTCCTACGGCCTCACCCCTCAGCTTCTGAAGTGAGTGCCTGGGCATCAGGGGGCTCTCCTGGCTCAGTAACACCATGGGATTCTCTTGTCTTACTACAGTGGTTACGGTAGTAGGGTTGCATTTGGAAATTGTATATTTTAGTTTTAATTAAATGGGTAATTTTTTTTAACATTCATTATTGGTAAAACACTGCATTAAACCGTGTTTTAAAATAAATACAGCAAATTGATTCCCATGTCTTGTTTTTCAGATTCTGGAAACAAGCTGGCTTTGTTCCAGTTTACTTAAGGCAAACTCCGGTAATTATTTTATTTGTGTATTGTGTGCTTTTCTGCAGTGCATTAGCCTTCTCTGTGATTCTAATCTAAACTTTATATTTAAAGCAAAAGCTATGTGCATGAATTCTTTACTATTTTACTGAATTGACAGAAAACAAATATTGTTCTAATTGTAAATCAGGTATAGCGTGGAAGTCTCTTTTAGAAAGTGTCTTGCAGAGTTTGTTTTGGCAGTAAAAAAAGCCTATAGAATATGATCAGGATTATGTTGGTGCTATTCATTAAGCCCCTGAGTTGTTTTGCTTTTGGCTCCATAGAATGACCTCACAGGGGAGCACTCGTGTGTCATGCTGAAGGAGCTGAATGGCGAGGAGGCCTCAGAACAGGGCCAGTGGCTGTCGGCCTTCTGGAAAGGTCTGTGTCCTCACTGTGTGTTTGAAAATCTATATGACCTTAGCGTTGACTGTTTTCAAAATATTTTCTTTATAAGTGAGCGGTTGGGTGCATGACTTTAGAGGATGGGCAAACTGTATTATTTTTGATCTAGATCTAGATACAGTAGGTTCTGTGCTCGACTAAAAATTGAGGAGCTTCTGTATTTTTTTTTGTCAGATTTTCGCCGGCGCTTCCTGTCGCTGCTCTCCTATCAGTTCAGCAGCTTCCCCCCGACCCTGGCGCTCAACATCCTGCAGAACAGACACGTGCAACAGGACCCTCCCCCTGGTGAGACCCATAGCCCCTGCTGGAGAATACAGACACGGGGTGCTGCTGTCCACACACGTTAACCTTGAGGGTTTACTGTCCATAGACATTGCAGATGTAAAAATAATTAAATTGCCAGTCATTTGGCTATAATGTGTATTTCATGTAAGCTAAGATGTAATGAATCCAGTTCCACTGCAGTAGAAGCATTTATCAGCCTACAGGGATGGTCTATAATTTCCCACTGTTATTGACCTGTACCCAACCTAAGTTTAACCCAGTGCTTGTCCTTACTGTGTCTCAGTGATGATGCGCTCTGAGCTGGCTTCACAATATAGCCCGTATGACCTAAAGCGTCTGGACATGTACTCCAGGAACATGGTGGACTACCATCTCATCATGGACATGATCCCGAACATCTCCAGAATGTTCTTCCTCAAGCAGCTGGGGGACATCTCTCTCTCTGCAGCACAGTCTGTAAGTAAACCTGTATAATGAATATAATTAGTGTCTATTAGGGCAGTAGTGTGTAGTGGTTAGGACTCCGGACTCTGGAGCTGAGGGTTGTGAGTTTGAGCCCAGGTGGGGGCAGTGCTGTTGTATTCATGAGCAAGGTACTTTACCTAGATTGCTCCAGTAAATGCCCAGCTGTATAAATGGGTAAAATGTGAAAAATAATGTGATATATTACTATATAAGTCACCCTGGATAAGGGTGTCTGCTAAGAACTTTCGTAATAATAATCTATTCTTTCCCAAAAATAAAATCCTTTCCTTATTTGTTTGTGTGTTTTGGTTATGTCAGCCATAACTCCTCTAACTCAGCTGGCATCACTAGACACAACGATCTGAGAAGGGGAGCATGTGACATCTCTTTCGGTAGCACAGTCTGCTCATACAGGAGTAAGCATCTTACCACTTGTATCCAACGGTGCCTCTCTCTCTGGCCTCCAGGCTCTCCTTTTGGGAATTGGGCTGCAGCACAAGACAGTCGATCAGCTGGAGAAGGAGATCGGCCTCCCCAGCAGCCAGCTGATGGGCCTCTTCAACCGCCTCATCCGCAAAATAGTACAGGTATGAGTGCTCCTCCTGTCCCAACTGCAAGTCTTTCAGCAATAATACTCAGAACTGCACTTGCTGCTTTAAAATGATAGACTTCTTCTTTGTCTCTCCTTTTCACCAATCAAGGTAATAGACAAAATTAAATTTAGAAGCTCTCTGGCTGTACAAAACTTGACAAAAGGACTACATATACAGTATTTTGATCTGCTGTTCTGTCTGTGCTCTATCTTGGGGTCAGTTCTTCAACAGCATTGAGGAGAAGGCAGTGGAAGAGCAGATGGTCGCTTCAAAGGAAATTACAATGGAACCCACAATCAAAACCCTCAATGAGGATCTGGTATGGGTCAAACATTTATTGGATTAATGCTTTTAATTACCTGTTGGGTTGATGACAAAATAAGCATGTTTTAGGCTAAACTTAAACCATACATCCAGTCAACATCCACAATTTAAGAATGGTGCAACATTGTAGTCCGGATCGGTGATGTTGACTATAGTGGAATTTTCACCTCTCCAAACAGGAAGAAGCCGCAAAGGAATTCCAGGAGAAACACAAGAAGGAGATGGAGAGGATAAAGGATATGGACCTCACACAGTAAGTTAGACCATTCCAGTTGACTGACTATACATTGTCAGTATTTGTGATTTGCCTGTATTTGGAGACATTTCTGACCTTGAATCAAATATTTGTTGTAAAACATGATCTTCATAAGTGTTTTATTTAGTGTTTCTATCAAGTCAGCACAAGAAACAACTGCCTCATCTTTCAAGTCATATAATCTCAGTTATATCGCTGCATAATGTGCTGAACGATGGAACTGTAACTTAAGTCACCCAAACTGCCAATGTAAGGAAATCCCCCACAACTGTCGTCTGCAGGTACATGATCCGGGGGGACGATGAAGAGTGGAATGAAGTGTTGAAAAAGGCTGGCCAGAGCGCTGCTGTCGTCAGTATAAAGAGGTGAGAGACTAAAAGCAGCAGTGAAGAAGAATTATGGATATTTTTTAATCCTAGAGATACCATAGACTCATTTTATACGAGCAATCCAGTTTTCACCCATTTGGACCTTGTGACTGGAGAAAAACGGTGCATGTCTCATGACTTACACTAATCTAATTAGAAATAATGGGAAGGGCATTTACAATGCACAAAGAACTTGCATGCAATTAGGGAAGAATTAATCCTGCCACAAGTATGTAAATTATACATGTACAATGATTACTTGTGGGGTAAAAGACTACAATTCAAACCAACAAAAACAAAACTATATAATGTATATACTTTTAAAAGTAACAAAGCTGTAACCAAACTAACCCAGATTAGAAAGCTATATTTTCATTGTGTTGAAATACAAGATGCATATATGAGTAGGAAAAGCAGAATTGGCACACCCTCATACACTTGAATCTCATACACATTAACTTCATCTTGAAATTGAGGAACCATGTGGTTATGTAATATTGGTAAGCAGCTTTGCTCGTGAAACTTGTACCCGAAGCCCCTTTGCTTTTTGGTCAGACTGAGATAACATGCTATGGACTCACACGTTGTCTGTCCCCTGTCGGATACAGTGACAAGAAGAGAAAGCTGGAACGGCCGGAGAAAGGAGAGCTTCGGCAGAAAAAGAAACTGAAGAAGAAGAACACTGGGAAGAAGGACAGGTTCAGCAAATGAGACTTGAAGCTTCTGCAGTTTGGACTTCTGAAAGAATTTCTCACATCATTCACCTGCATGAAGCTCCTTCAGTGACACCGGAGCACACGATCCTGATGGCCATCTGCAGAGAACACCAGGCTCTGTGCTGGCTGACGTTTTCGCTTTTGATTTGCTTGGAAAAGTCTGAGAAGCTTCAGGTGGAACTTGTATTAATAATAATCAGAGGCTTTCATTACATCGTGAAATTTAAGGAGAAAGACCAGATCTGCTGCAGATGTTTTTTTATTATTGTTAGCGTTAAATCTTTAAGTATCTCCATCATTTCATGCGATGTAAAATGACCATGCAGGCAGGCCAAATAAAATAATTCAATTTATAATTTTTGCAGAAATTGGCTTACTTTAATAATGTCTTTGTTTGATTTGTTGCATCATTGTGTTTTCCTACAAACCATTATAAGGCTCTAGTCTTGAAAGTCAGTAACCTCAAATTTGTAGTCTACAAATATGCCAGGGGTCCCTGAGGCAGCCAGCCAGTGGGCCACATCCATGCAGCAAAATGTTAATTTCAAGCAGCTGACATTTTCTTTGAATGTTTTAGATTCTCTGCAGATTACAAAGTGAAATTACAACAACAAAACACATTTAAGAAAAAAATTAAACCAAAGGGCATAATTTATATTTACATTGGTTAACAACTCCTCAAAACCACATCCACACTTCATTAGAAAAACATTCAAGCCTTGTGAGAAAAACAATAATGAATGAGTTTACACTTTCAATCACTCAATGAGTGATTCAACTCAACTCAATGAGCACATTTATATATCTAAACAGTGCAAAGTAGACATCGAAAACAGACTCCAATTTGGGGTGAAAAGATCATTTTTGCTTTATTGTGCCCGGAAATTATTATGCAGAAGCAATGTGTGTTTTGTGCTCACAGATAGTAGCAGTCTGCAAATGTGCGTTCTTGCAAAACATGGCAGCTTTAACAAAACTTCTCTCCTAAGTCAAACGTCCAAATATCTGCCATAGAGCTGGTCAAACTAATTCCATTTATAACCGTGCATTAGGGCAAGTCTTATCGAGAGGAGCTGTGATGTCTGATTCCTTTGCATAGGCACTACTGGTTTTTGAACAACTAAGCAAGATTAGGATCAACTTTGGCTCTTCACAAAATTAACTCCCTTGTTGCTGACGGGTCTCCATCTCTGCTCTCAGAGCGCCTCGGTTAACCGGCTGGCTGCTGTAAACCAGCGATCGTGTCCGCCGTGTATAATTCACCAGTCTGAGCTCTGTGCAAATCTGGAGTGAAACCATGAATAGTTATGAGCCGTGCTGATTTCATTTGGTGGCATTGGCTCTTTAAGGCCCTTTTGGAGGATCTGTTAGCGGCACACAGACTTGCAACTGCATAATTAAGTGCATTGGCTTAGTGAGGTTTGTTCTGCAGGACATGATCCGTGTTTTTCTAGCTACCCTAAAGGCGAGCGACTTTCTTGATTTTGTAAATGATTCTGCAGCGAAGCCAAAATTGTTTTTTCTATGCTACAATAAACACAATGCTCAAAATCATCTGGAGAAACATCTATTTTTTGGATGGGCGAATACATAATGCTGGCCCTGTCAGGTATGGAGGATATTCTTGTCTGGCCTGTTGGTTCGTGTCATTCTTTGAATCTGGCTGGCAGTTAAAATATTTGGTGACCCCTGCAATATGCAGATAACTTGGTATATGTTTCAACACTTTGCTTTAAACTTAAACACATGCTGAATCAAGATATGCAACATGTTATATTGTGGTTGTTTATATACCCCATAAGCTTAAAAAAAAAAAAAAAAAAAAAATCCAAGAAACTAACATGCTAGTATACGAATACTACGTTTTTGAAGCTCCAGATCAAATATGATAATTTAAAACTAACTACAATCTATTTTTATAAAGGAGCCCATGGTTAAGTCAATACTTTTGGAAAGGTTTGGAAATGCAGTAGCATATATTGATGCCTTAGTAGCCATGACATCACAATTAATATTGAACTAGGTTGTTGCAATGTAATCACTGCTGAAATTCAAATTGCTGAAATTCAAATTTCTGAAGTCCCAGAACTCTTGGCGTTAAAGGCGGAGACAAGTCAATTGGGAAAATATGGCAGTGGCGGGTGCATATAAATGTAATGTAATGCTAGCTAGACAGTTTTAGAAATAGTTAAATTATGTATCAAGGAAATAATACATAGATAGATAATATAAAACGATTATATAATCATGATTTAAATATATGATTAGAAAGTTCAGCCCAAAAACATTTCAGCAGCTATCAATTAATTAGTATTAGTAGTATCCTATAAAACTAGGAGGTGATATTAAGGAACAATGTATTTCAACATTATTATTATTATTATTGTAGTGACCTAACCTTTTAATGGTCGATGATGAAATAAAAACCAAAGAAGCAGAAGTCTTCCAAAACAAAAAGGGTGTTTATTGATCTTTTTGCAGCCCCCGAGGAACAGATGAACTCGCCCAAGCGGCCTCTGGTTCCGGGGTGGACGAACAGGAAGGGGGGCAGAACCATTGGGGGCAGAGTCAGGCTGCCTGCTGTGGGCAAATGGAGCAGGGGCAGAGGAGGGAAGTTCTGGGGACAAGGCCACTGGGGAGAGGTCAAGGGCAACAGAGGGTGGAGAAGGGGCAGCAGAGGAGGAACAAGAGGCAAAGGGGTGGATGAGGGGGAACGGGTGTGGGCCGAGGGTGATGCAGATGGAGGGTCCAGGAAGCTGGACTGGCCTGGCCGCGATAGGGAGCAAGGCGGTCCCAGTGCAAAACCTCCGCCTTGCCTCGTGGGGGGAGGCGAACCCGGTACACCACCTCCGCCAAACATTCCAGCACCACCCGCCCGCCCACTTGCTGTCCAGCTTCGGGTGCAGCGGGGTGGTTCTGGTCTTCTGGATGCCTGGGAACACCCAGGACTCTAAGTTTCTTCCCTGGTCCAAATGGAGCTGCGTGGGGACTCTGAATATGCTAAAGAACCCCTCCACCAGGGCATCAGCCACCGTCTAGGCCTCCTGGTCCGGAAGGGTATAAGCCTCAGGCCATTTAGTGAAGTAATTGAGGGCCACCAGCACATATCTGTTTCCCCGGGTGGAGCATGGAAATGGGCCCAGCACATCCACCACCACCCAATCCATTGGTGCCCCGACCACATGCTGCTGGAGAGGGGCGCGTGACTGCTCCTTGGGGCCCTTGGAGGTGGTGCAGGCAATAATCTCTGACATCTCACCGGCACTGTCCCCAGTAAAAGGCCTGTCGTAGGTGGGCGAAGTGTCTTGGTCATGCCGAAGTGGCCGACCCCTCAGGTGTCATGGTAGGCTGCAAGCACCTCCTACCAGAAGGCCTCTGGGACCGCAACCTGCCAACGTTCCTCCCCATTGGCTGGCTCCACCCACCGGCGTCGCAGCATAGCGCTGCGTGGTCTGTCCTAATGGTGAAGGGCAACTCACACAGATAGTGGCGGAAGTAACGGGTTGTCTCCACCACAACGAGCAGCTCCCAGTGTGTGACGCTGTAGTTGTCACAACAGCCTACACTTCTCTGGGTGCAGCTTGAGGCCTGCCTGGTGCAGTCATTCCAGCACTTTCCACAGTGCAGAGAGGGCATCGTCAAAGCTTCGCCCCTGGACCAGGAGATCGTCGAGTTAGACCAGGCACCTCTGACAACACCTTCATCATCAGGCACTCAAACGTGGCGGGGGCGTTTGCAGAGACCAAACGGCATGGCGCAGAACTGCCACAGCCCCTGACCGGTGGAGAAAGCAGTCTTGGCCCACGCTTCCGGAGTCAGGGCCACTTGCCAATAACTGCTCCGCAAGTCGAGAGAGGAGAACCAGGTGGAGCCAGCAATTAAATCCAGTGACTCGTCAATCCGGGGCAGGGGATAGGAATCTTTGACCGTCAACTCATTAAGCTGCCGATAATCCACACAGAACCTCCAGGTCCTGTCTTTCTTTGGAACCAGGACCACGGGGGAGGTCCAGGGACTGTCCGAGGGCTCGATGATGCCGGCGGATGCTGCACAACGTGAGTTCTGCTAGTATGGGCAGGGGATGCGGTGAAACTGGGCCCACAGCTGCTCACCTTATCCCTCTTGCAGGCCTTCCTGATTTGCGGCCCATACCTACTTGGTGACCATGGTAGCAGTAGTTTCATCAGCGGGGAGGGTCTCGGAGAGGACATCAAGGGGGCGGCGTCCCTTTTACACCAGCCCCAGCCCATTTCCCGACAGGGGACGTGGCAGCGCAGGTTGGATGGTACAGCAGTCGCGATGGATATGCCCTATTTGCCCGCATTGCCAACAAATGCGGGTGTCAGATTTCTTTGGCACCGGTGGTGTGTCCCCTAGTCCCCTGGTGCGGGTTGCCAGGTTGCGGGGGTCTGGATGCGACGGGCATTGAAGCGGTGCAGCAACATAACAGCCCGGGGCTGTGGTGACTGTTCCCCCAGGATAACTTCTACTAGCTTGGCCTGGTTCAGCGCAGCGTCGAATATTAGGGGGGCGGCAAGGCGGACCTGGTGGCAGACTGCATCGGGAGTGAGGCTGTGGAGGAAGACGTCTACAGCTAGGCCCTCTTGTACTGCTGGGGGGAACTCGTTGTATCCCCGGTGGGTTAGGTGACGAATATCAGCAGCGTATTGGCCTAAAGGCTCTCCGTGGCGGCATAAGCGGGCAGACAGTCGCTGACGCAGGAGAAGGACAGGCACTGCACCCCCAAAGGGGTAGGTTAGAGCTTGACTGACCGCTTCATAGTCTAGGTGTTCATCATCACCAATGTCCAACAATATCTGCAATGCCCCCCCTTCTAATGCAGCCGAGAGCTGTGCGGCTTTTTGTTCAGCAGTCCAGGAATTGGCCCGAGCCACCATCTCAAACTTGGCTACGTAGGCCTCTCAGGAGACCTTTCCATCATAACGCCCCGCCTTCAGCTCTTTCCAGCCGGCTATCAGCACAGGGCAGCCCAAGGATGAGGTCTGCAGTGTAGGCCACGGTTCCGGGGCCTGGGCGGCACCTTGTACAGTCTGGGCCTGGACAGTCTCATGCCCTATTTCCCCGCCGCTATGTCAAGGCTTATCTACCCCCCACAGCTAACACATGCACGTATTGTTGTACAGTTTCAATACTTCAGTACAGGCTCTCTTTCTATTAGCAGCTGTATCAGTGCAGGTTCGGTGGGACTCAGTCTCTTGATCAGCTGTAAAAGCTGTGTATCGGCAGTCCACATGTCTTCTCCTGACTCGGTTTTTAGACTATTTTTCTGTAGGCTTACAGAGTGCCGCGTCTTCCACGTGGGCCGCATGGTCCTGCAGTCCAAGATGGCCGCTCTTCCCGCGGCAACGTGGTCGGCCTGGTCCCGTCCCGCGCCTCCTGGCCGATCTCCTCTCTCCACCATTGCACTGCATCTCATTGCACCTCTCTCTTCCTCCCCACCTCTCGCTGTATTTCTTCTAATATTCTCCTCGCACTCTCTCCTTCTTCTTACTACTGAATTAACTTTCTAATCCAGGGGTGGCTAACCCTGGTCCGGGAGAGCCGCAATCCTGCAGGATTTCCAAGTCTCTCTTAATTACCAATCAGTGGATATCTTGAACACAGTGACTTTTTGGCCAATTAAGCAGTTAACGATCTGGATAAAACAAAAACCTGCAGACCCTGCGGCTCTCCAGGACCAGGATTAGCCACCACTGTTCTAATCCATACTGTCTCCATGGAAGCAAATTAAGAAATTTGTCCACAAAAATGTATTATTTTTTAACTTAAAAAAATGCTGAATCTGATTAACGTGTGTCATGTGTCCGATCTTTACCTATTCTAGCGTAGTCTGCTTGTCTGCTACATGCATGTCAGTAGCTAGCTAGTGTAGCCTAGCTAAATTGATTGTTTAGAAAGTCTGGTGCCCAAAACTGCAAAGAGACTGACAAGATGTATCTGAAGTATTTACAAGTTGCCAAAGACAGACACAGGACAGTACAGGTGAGAGGCAGCCATCTTGTTGTGTTCCTAGTTTCAGACAGTCTTAGCATTCCTCATTTTGTTTTAACTTTGCCTTAATTGAAGTTAATCTTGTCTGTAGTTTGCCTTAATTTAAGTCAATTCAGTACAGCTGCTGAGTTGATGAAAGTAAATGGGTTGAAGGAAAAGTGATTTAGTCAAGGATTAGCAGGAATTCTGTTCCAGGTGGAACCAGGTGGAGACAGTTAGGTGTGAATTGGTGGCAGGTACACAAAAGCTACTTAAAGCAGCTGTTGAGACAGAGCTGCGCTGTTTCTTGGTGACAAAAAGTTAAGCAGTTGACTAGGGAACAGGAACCAAGAGACTGAAAAACTGTAACATTTAGAAGCATGTGGCCACTACAGTGTCAGGTTTGCAGAATTATTGCCTTTCTGCATGAACTCATCCAGGAAGATTTCATCTGTGAACGTTGTCGGGATGTTGAAGTCCAAAGATCAAAGTCTGTGATCTTGAGGCTCAGCTTTTGATCTGCGCTGTATTAGTGATATGGAAGAATTGGTCAACCAGCTCATGAGAGAGATGGTGTGCATGCCAAAACCTAGGAGGATTAAGCCCTTAGAGCAGGAAAGTGTAGAGAACTGCTGGGTTATAGCAGCACTTTGGTGTCGAATGACCTCCTCCCGTTTGTAAATTTTCTTATGTTCTTATGTAAAAGCCATTTACGTGCATCCATGGATGAGGCCAGACTGCTGAACCTCAATTTACTGAGTGATTGTCATAGACAAAGAGAAAGTGGTTGGCAGGTTTACCAAAATAAAGGAAAGGAAGATTAAGCTGCATGGACCCTCACCTACCACTGTCTCGACCACACTGCACCAAGCTACCTTCAGACACTCGTCTCTCCATACATCCCCTCCAGACCACTGCGCTCCTCCAGTGCCAGAAGACTAACTCTACCTCCTCTCCACTCTCCTTCCTCCAGAGCCGCTCCTTCTCATCCCTGGCCCCTAAATGGTGGAACGACCTGCCCACCGAAGTCAAAACCGCAGAGTCCTTGACCTCATTCCGGCATTTACTCAAGACGCATCTTTTCCAACAGTCCTTGTAATATTAGTCCTTTTATCCCTGCTAGATAGCACTTCACAGTTTTATTATGCTCCTTGCTCTTTTGATTGTTTTCCTACTTGCTCCCTTTCCCGTAGCCCTTGACTGTGACCCTACATCTTGACAGCACTTAGCTTTCACTGTCCAGGACGTAGGACCTCACTTACTGTACTTGTGTAAATTGTAAATTGGAATTTGTAGAATGTATTTGGAATTACTATGTTTTAGTTAAATTGAATTTGTAATGATTGATGCCTTGTAATTAACTGTATTTTTGCACTTTGTTTTGCACTTACAGTGGGGGAAAAAAGTATTTGATCCCCTGCTGATTTTGTATGTTTGCCCACTGACAAATAAATGATCAGTCTATCATTTTAATGGTAGGTGTATTTTAGCAGTGAGAGACAGAATTAATACAAAAAAATCCAGAACAACACATTTCAAAAAAGTTATAAATTGATTTGCATGTTAATGAGGGAAATAAGTATTTGACCCCTTCGACTTAGTACTTGGTGGCAATACCCTTGTTGGCAATCACAGAGGTCAGACGTTTCTTGTAGTTGGCCACCAGGTTTGCACACATCTCAGGAGGGATTTTGTCCCACTCCTCTTTCAGATCCTCTCCAAGTCATTAAGGTTTCGAGGCTGACGTTTGGCAACTCGAACCTTCAGCTCCCTCCACAGATTTTCTATGGGATTAAGGTCTGGAGACTGGCTAGGCCACTCCAGGACCTTAATGTGCTTCTTCTTGAGCCACTCCTTTGTTGCCTTGGCTGTGTGTTTTGGGTCATTGTCATGCTGGAATACCCATCCACGACCCATTTTCAATGCCCTGGCTGAGGGAAGGAGGTTCTCACCCAAGATTTGACGGTACATGGCCCCGTCCATCGTCCCTTTGATGCGGTGCAGTTGTCCTGTCCCCTTAGCAGAAAAACACCCCTAAAGCATAATGTTTCCACCTCCATTTTTGACGGTGGGGATTGTGTTCTTGGGGTCATTCCTCCTCCTCTAAACACAGCGAGTTGATTGATGCCAAAGAGCTCGATTTTGGTCTCATCTGACCACAACACTTTCACCCAGTTCTCCTCTGAATCATTCAGATGTTCATTGGCAAACTTCAGACGGGCCTGTACATGTGCGTTCTTGAGCAGGGGGGCCTTGCGGGCGCTGCAGGATTTCAGTCCTTCACGGCGTAGTGTGTTACCAATTGTTTTCTTGGTGACTATGGTCCCAGCTGCCTTGAGATCATTAACAAGATCCTCCCGTGTAGTTCTGGGCTGATTCCTCACCGTTCTCATGATCATTGAAACTCCACGAGGTGAGATCTTGCATGGAGCCCCAGACCGAGGGAGACTAACAGTTATTTTGTGTTTCTTCCATTTGCGAATAATCGCACCAACTGTTGTCACCTTCTCACCAAGCTGCTTGGCGATGGTCTTGTAGCCCATTCCAGCCTTGTGTAGGTCTACAATCTTGTCCCTGACATCCTTGGACAGCTCTTTGGTCTTGGCCATGGTGGAGAGTTTGGAATCTGATTGATTGATTGATTGATCGATTGCTTCTGTGGACAGGTGTCTTTTATACAGGTAACGAGCTGAGATTAGAAGCTCTCCCTTTAAGAGAGTGCTCCTAATCTCAGCTCGTTACCTGTATAAAAGACACCTGGGAGCCAGAAATCTTGCTGATTGATAGAGGATCAAATACTTATTTCCCTCATTAACATGCAAATCAATTTATAACTTTTTTGAAATGCGTTTTTCTGGATTTTTTTGCTGTTATTCTGTCTCTCACTGTTTAAATACACCTACCATTAAAATTATAGACTGATCATTTCTTTATCAGTGGGCAAACGTACAAAATCAGCAGGGGATCAAATACTTTTTTCCCTCAATGTATGTTGTAAGTCGCCCTGGATAAGGGTGTCTGCCAAGAAATAAAAATAATGATAATAATAATAATAATTTATGATTTGTATTTAGTTCACCTGTTGTTCGTATTTGTTCTGTTGCATTATGGATTATTAATTGGATTATATTTTAGCGATCTGAGACTGGGGGGGCGGTCATGTGTGTTTGCATGTCTGTGTATGGGTGTATGTCTGTGTGTTGGGGGATGGGGCGGTGAAGAACCTTTCGAAAAAGTGGAGTCTGTGGGGTCTTAAAGTTTATCAAAATGGTTACAGCTTTTATAGCTAAAATGACATATGGTACTGCAACCTGTCCAATCACAAGCTTGCAAAAGTGCAAGTCTGCAAAAGAGTGTGGGCTGTATATCCGTGTGGGCTGTCCTCCCATCGTGGAAGCAGATGTCTCCTGTTATTGCATTCAAAATGTCCAATCTCACAGTTTTAATAATGGAACAATGGAACCATGAATCACTGCAATGTGATCTCTTCGGCCTTGAGTAAAACACAGGAAGACCAGAAGCAGATGCTGAGAGAAGAACTTCTACAGAATCATCCCTCATAAAACAGCCTTGCTAGCATTTGTTTGCTTGACCCTTAATTTGCTGACTCTTTAACATGCTAATTAAATACTAATACTAATATAAATAATTACACTGGTTTCTTCAGGCGGTTTATGGTGTACGTGCGTAGGTGGGGTGCATGCTTGGTGGTTCATGTGTGTGGTGTGTGTGCATGCTTGTTACGTTAGCAGGCTTAGTTCTGGGGTGAAGGGTTAAATAAAAGTTCCTGTTTGCTTGAACTCTGCGTCCCCTCCATTTACTGCTGTTTTACGATGAAGAACCCCAAGTCATTACAATATATACAAGAGGATAATTGAAGATTACTGCTGGCTAAGAGCATGGGCTACTCTTTTTGGTGAGTAAGACATGATTTAATTCTGTATACACTACCGTAAAGTTTTAGAACACCTAAATATTTCCAGTTTTTATTGAGATTTACACAGTTTAATGTCGCAATGTACTCTGAAATTAAAGCATAGAACAAATAAACAATTGGAGATAAAGAAATCATGGAATCCTTTCATTTAACAAAATGTATGTAATGGAACAAGTAATGGGTTAACAACTTACTGCTGTTCTGCAGCAATGGAAGTAAATTAAGTCTTGAAAGTTGATGCTAACAATTCCTACAGGTGTCCCAACTTTTGCTGATTACTTACAAACCCTCTGTCTGTATAAAAGCAGTGTTGAAACAGACTGTTACTACACCATCTTAAGCATTATTTGGACAGTATTTTACTGCAGGAAGTAGTATATTGCTATCATAATGGCGAGACAAAGGCAATTAACAAAGAAAAAGACAGACAGATCATTATAACCCTTAAAAGTGTAGGTCTTTCCTTTCGAGAAATTGCCAAGAAAGTGAGTACAGCTTCCTTCACCATCAAAAGACACTTGGAAACTGGAGGAAACCCTGACAGGAAGAGGTCTGGCAGACCCAAAGCCACAACAGAATCAGAAGTTTCTGAGAGTCAAAGTCTCAGTTTCAACTGTGAAGAGAAGACTTCAAACTGCAGGTTTGACAGGTTGAGTGGCAGTAAGAAAGCCATTGCTAAGATGGCAAAATAAGAAAAAGAGGCTTGCCTGGGCCATGAAGCACTGCCAGCGGACTACTGAAGACTGGAAGAAGGTCTTATGGACCGATTAATCAAAATTTGAAATCTTCAGTTCATCACACAGGGTTTTTGTACTTATCGAGTAGGCAAAAGGATGGTTCCTCAGTGTGTGACACCAACTGTCAAACACGGAGGAGGAAGCGTGATGGTCTGCGGCTCTTTTGCTGGATCCAGAGTCGGCGACTTGCACAGAGTGAGTGGCATCCTGAACCAAAACAGCTACCACAGCATTTTTCAGCGCCATGCATACCCTCTGGTATTTGCCTAGTTGGTCAGGGGTTCATCCTACAGCAAGATAATGACCCAAAACATACCTCCAGGCTATGTCAGAACTACCTCAGAAGAAAATAACAAAACATTAGGATTCAAATCATGGAATGGCCAGCACAGGGGGATCTACTGCGTGGGGGGTCCACCCCGGCGCAGTACAAGAGGCATCCGAGGATGCAATCCAGCACGGCGGTGACTGAAGCAGCAGGGTGCCAATGTGCATACCCCAGAAGTCACATGTGGTTCACGTGTGTGTAGCGGGGGTAGTTCCAGGATGAAGGCTTAGCCCCACGTGGGAACATGTGATTGGAGGAGCCAGTCATGAGGCCAGAGGGCTTAAATAGGGGTTCCAGGTTGCCGGGAGTCAGTTCCAGTTCGAGTAAAGCGGCTTTCACACCAGACATAGGGCGGCAGATCCCATTGGTTTCAAAAGAGACGGGATTGGGCTGCGGTAGAGGTGCGGGGTTAAGAAGTGGCAGAGTAGCGAGGTACGCAAGAGACAAACTATTTTCAACTTCGCCGCACTGTGCAGTGACGTAGACAGCCATCAGCCAATCACAGAACAGAATGAGGCTCAGTGGAGATACCAAAATAGTTAAATGGAGGAGAAACGTATCAGTGATTATTTTCAGATCTCATATTTATACAACAATAACCCGTTCAATTTGCAACTTTAAGAAGCCAATATTGTCTGAAAAGTGATGTGAGGTTAAAAAGGATTGCTTTTCAGGATCGCAGATAATGAAACTTTAGCTTGATATAATGTAAGCAATATATTAAAATAATAACGAAAACGTATTCTTACGGTTGTGGGCGGCAAAGAACCAATACTACCATGTGGTACCAAACAGAGTGGATTTTATTTAAGGGAAACTAACAATCAGGACAACTCGTTATGATTGTGGTGATGCAGGAATTTAAAAATAGCTATGTAGTTTGTGTAAAATAAAGGTTAGGCTCTTATCCTTTCCTGATGTAATTTAATACGTATTGCTTAATCATCATAATTGCAACCCTTGTACATACTGATACTGTGACATGCGCTATTGGAAGTAACAGGTATTTGCATTCAAGCGGTCACGTCTGGTCGTGTTCGTGTAGCGAGGATCTGCGCTGCTCCGCCAATGGGATCGGTGGGATTGTGCAGATCTGCGCAGAACTGCGCTACAAGACCATTGCCTTACCCGTGGGAGTTACACTGAGGACGAAAAACCTGTCAGTCAGGCAGATGTTGTGGAATAAACACAACCCAATTACAACAACACAATCAGATAAGGGGGAGGTATGCTGTTTCGTGATAGAAACTGAAATAAAAAAATAAATACATATGTGAATTCTGTGGTCGGTAGGGTATCTGGTGGCAACTTTAGTGAAGACTAAGCTGATATCTGCGCGGTGTGTGTAGCCAGGACGGGACCTGGATATCTGCAGGAAAACGCAGCTCGGAGGGTAATGTAGTTTAGAGGCCGCAAGTTAATGTGGATGTGTTAGTTTCGTTTTGTTTTACCGTCTCACTACACACACTTATTCTGCGTGTAATGACAGTTGCACCAAATGCGCAAACACATTTCAAGAAACGATTCGCTTAATTGCTTTTTCACCCCGACACAGAGCGTGAAAACGTTTAGCTGTAAGCATTGCTTTCAGGGGACCAAGCAAATATAGACTGTAGAACATTATATGCAAATAGATGTCATTTTGGGAAACAATTTTAGAAAATGTAGTCATGATTCTGAGAGCATCCTATATATCTACCAAATAGTGACGTTTTATGCAATGCAACGTTTTATAAGCTACATACCTAGCCTATATCATGATTTAAACAACAAAAAGGTGTACCTACAACTGTTTTGGAGTTTGGAGTTTGTCCTAATTAAATTGAACACATTTACTTTGAGTGAGAAAGCGAAGAGTAATACAGTTGTATAATTCTGGTAGGAATAATTTGTTAATGGTATGCTTCATTAGAAATTGGAAAATTGAGTTTTAATTAGAGGCAGGTAATCTAATGTAATACATCAATGTATAGTTTAAGAGCTCTCCTTCCCACACTGCAATGCAGTGTCACAGTTCAAGATAAATATTCTGATTACTAAGGAGGAGCTA
Source organism: Amia ocellicauda (assembly GCF_036373705.1). NCBI lineage: Eukaryota > Metazoa > Chordata > Actinopteri > Amiiformes > Amiidae > Amia > Amia ocellicauda. The sequence continues at coordinate 9,790,301 of NC_089853.1, read as the reverse complement.
TCTGTATGAACTGAAATTCTTGGTTTAAGTACAATTGATTTTATCAAATATGGCACACTAGTCCTTCAAATATATATTTTTGCGTTTATCAACAAATTAAAACAAACTTGTATTTATTTAAAATTTCTCACATGATTTTTCAGATATTCAGTGGCATACCTGTTCATGCGTGAAAGATACACTGGTGTGCCATAGCCTAACACTAAACGACATGATTAACATGTTTTATTGTGTGATATTTTAAAAATCTATCAGGTTTATATCTATAAACAAAGTATTAGTATTCCAGAATTGTTACACATTAACCACTGCAATTTAGCAGACACAGCAAGTATTTCAATCTTATAATTAATATTAATAATACAATGGCAATAATAATAATACCTGCTGTAGCATTTTATATTTTTCCCTTTTTCTAATAGGTGAATTCAGTACTGGATATCTCCAAAAAAATCTTTCTTCTGCCTGAAGACATTAAAAAACAGTTCATTAGGTCCAGTCAACCACACTTTCCCAATCATGGCTGGGTTTCAGTGGGGACTGAAAGGTATGGTGACATTAAGATAAACCAACATACCAATCCTACTAAAGACCTGAAGAATGCCACCCACTCCAACAGTGCTGGACATCAGAGTGGTTTACATAGTTAATTTACAAACAGCATTCATTTTTTTCTCAGGTCTATTTTTAAGTGCCTAACATTGTTCGGTTTAAATTTTCAGGTTAAATCCTGATCGCCCAGGAGACCTCAAAGAGGCGTTTAATATTTCAGCTGTACATCCTGACATAGTAACAATCTTTTTATTTTCACTTAATATATTGTAGTATTTCGAGGGTAGCGGCCACGACGGACTCAAACCCCAGGCTCCCATGCCACAGTGCAGCGATCTTAAGGCCCAGGACTCTTAGCGAGGCTCGAGATCACTACACTACCCTCTGGCATGCTACACTATATTACATTTCTCAGCAGAAGCCCCAGCGACTTGTTATAATTGTTACAATTCATAATTATTTTTTAAATACAATTACCCATTTATACAGCTTTTATTTTTTTGTATTTAATTCATTAAACTGGAGCGATCTACAGTAGGCACAGTAGCTTGCTCAAGGGCACATCAGCCGGGGGGCCCTACCCACGACCCTCCACGAGTCCAAAGCCCTAAGCAATACACCACACTGCTGCACACTTACTGGCCATTGTATCAGTTAAAAGAAACACAGTTTTTATAATGTATGACTGTTTCCCTACAATTCAACAGGTGTGGCCTTCTGAAGATGTGCTGGCTGGTTTCCAGGAGATTATTGAGTCATTCTTTAAACGTTGTGACAAACTGTCCCTGAGGATTCTCAGAGTCATGGCCTGGGATTGGATGGTGACTTCTTTGTGAGCAAACACAACCAGATGAGCGGTATGTACTCCCACACCACAGGGTTAGGTCGTGCAGATCTTCATGTCTTTAATAAAATATACATCTCTGGACAAGATTAAGAGACATCTCCAAGTTCAGAAATCAATGTTAAGTGGTCTCTTAATTTTTTCCAGAGCTGTATATCTTTGGTTACCTTGCCCCCAGGTTCCTTTTGATCACACTCTTCTATGTGAGTTGAAATCTTGAAAAATAATAGTGTTCTGAAAAAGGTGATGAATAATGGAATCTGAGGCTTTAATTATTTAAATGTGACTTGTTGCTTGATGATAGTTACTTGATAAGATCTAGGTTATAGTAAGTAGACCTGAGCACTCTCTATGCATAAAACAATGTTGTTTCACACAGGTGATAAAAACCCCACCGGCCTCAGGACCCTGTACTACCCCCCTGTGGACAGGTCCTCAGTGAAAGAGGGACAGATCCGATGTGGAGAGCATTCAGACTATGGATCCATTACGCTGCTATTTCAAAGTAGTGAGGGTGGATTACAGGTATCTGTCATGCAAGAGCTTTCTTTGTTCCCAGATTTCCATATCTGAGTGCATAATTTCCAACCTTTGTTTTCCGCCCAGTCTATTTTGCATGACTTAATACACACGCAGAAAATAGGCAAAAATTAAAATATATCTGGTACATTATCAAGACAGACAGGTGCTTTATTGAAACATTTTCAATTTTTCAAAGTAAAAACTTGTGCTCCTTGCAAAAGTTTGGTTTATCCAAACTAATACTGGATTTGAATCAACCATCTTTTAAACAGAAGCAGAAAAAAATAATAACATTCTCTTATAATAAGGTAATAGAGCAATACTACTGAGGGAAACTTTGACTAGTCCATTAAACGTACATCAGATGGTAATGAAATGGTAGCAGAAATTCCACTCTGCTTTATGATAATGACAGCACTGTTCTCCTTTTCTTCTTCAAAGGTAAAGTGCTGAGCGGGAGTGTACATATCGGCACCTCCGATTCCTGGCACCGTTCTGATTAACATTGCTGACCTAATGCAGAGATGGACTTGCGATCGTTTTGTTTCTGCGGTAAGATGCAATAGATCTGTAATGATTGCCAGAGCAATAGAGAGCTGTGCAATTTGAGTTGATGGGTCCAGATATGAAACATATTTATGTTAAATTATTTAGATGACTGGATTGTGTTGACTTCAGGTATGCTATTCTTCTTTTTTTTTGTGTGGGGGGGTTCTCTCCTGTTGAAAACAAATTTGCGTGTCATAATATTCTAAGGGGGCTGAATGAGATTGTTTTGTGTATATTTTTGGTTCTGATTTACAAAACTAGCTACACTCTTATAACAAAAGTAGTTCAAAATGGCACAGTGACAGATGAATAAAGTCAGTTTTTTGCCCTTAATGAATTGAACAAATCTCAGGTTCAATTAGTTCAAATCACATTCAATATCTAATCCTCAGCTGAGGCCACTCCCTTTCTAACATTCAGACTTTAACCAATGCATTTTTTGAAAGAGAGAGAGCTTTATGCATCCAATAAATATTGACATTCTCCTTGATGCACTGTAATCAGAGTTAGTCTGGTTTGTATTAATCTTAAACATAAAAAGATTAGACTGAATATTTTGCCTTGGTGTTTTGTTTTTTAAATAGAAGCACAGGGTATTACTCCCAGCTGATGATGATAAGACTACAAGACAGTCTATGGCCTTCTTTGTGCACCCTGATGATGATGCAATAATTTCTTGCTTTGATGGCTCAAACAAATACCCTCCAATCAACTCTCTGGATTACCTTAATGAACGTTTTTATGCTTCTTATGGAGAGAAGTAAAATAAACTTGTGTGTTAGGCTGCCTCAGCTTTGGGACTTCCGGCTACATATCGTACCAAACAACAACATGGTACAACAGCAACGAGATTATACGTTTCTGTGAAAATAAAATGTTGTCTTATGATTGACTGATATAAATTTTCATTAATCTATAAATCTTCCTTTTCTGTTTTTATTTGCTTTTACTTAACCTTAAAGAGAATCAAGTATTGTACAATAATTTTGACATAGAATCTTTGATGGTCTCTTTGTATTAAAAATATTAATTTTAATATATATTAATATTAATGGAACAGCCAATACATACAGCACTGCATATGGAGATAATATATAGTGCCCTGCCTGTCACCCCCAGTTTATACATTTATACAATAGGTTCCAAATGTAGTCGTACCTTTGATGAAGTAAAACTAAAAGTTGATTTAGCAAATAAATTTAGGTTTATTTTATCATGCAAATTAATCAAGAGATAAAGAATTGTATGACTGTCAATGTGCTAGCTTATCTGTAAAAATGTTTTACTTATTTTAAATACACAACGTTCAAAATGTAATAATACTCCTACAATCAGTATTTTGTGGGTAGATTAAAGTGATTCACATAATTTGTAGTAATGTATCCATGTATCCAATGATATGAAGTGTAACAAATTGTAGTGAAATAAATATATAGTAGCGATATGGGACCCTTGGGGACGTGTTCATTGGAAGGACTGCGGTGTTCTCTGAGTGTGTCTGTCTGTCCTGTCTGTGGAAGGGGGGGGTGTTAAATGCTGGTGGTCACCGAACCAAATAATAAGGTCTTTGAATATGGTTTAAATATTTAATTTAAGTTAGGGTAGATGTTATTTCAGCCCGTTTTCTGTTATTCAGGAAGAATAAACAACAACATTGGAAAACTAACTTTTGTTTTCCTGTGTGAAACTCTGGTGTACGTGTGTATAAATTAGTGGTCTTACCAAGTATACATACACTATTTTCCAAAAGTAATTTACCATTGTATGAAATGTAAGTTGTTCTCTGTCCCCACGTAGTCTCCTCTGTTCCAGGGTGAAAAGGTTCAGTTCCTCAGTCTCTCAGTAGGACTTTCCCTTCAGACCTGGAATAAGTCTGGTTGCTCTCCTCTGAACTGCCTCTAGAGCCGCAATATCTTTCTTGAAGTGCAGAGCCCATAACTGTACACAGTATCCAGATGAGCTCTAACTAGCGCTTTGTACAGTCTGAACATTACTGCCCTTGTTTTAAATTCTACACTTTTGACAATATACCCTAACATTCTGTTTGCCTTTTTTATTGCTTCCCCCCATTGTTTTGATGGAGAAAGTGAGGAGTCCACATAGACTCCTAGGTCTTTCTATTCCTCCCATAGTGTAATTATAGTGGACATTATTGTTACCTGCATGTAATACCTTGCACTTGTCCACATTGAATTTAATCTGCCAGGTGTCGGCCCACAACTGAATATTATTTGCATGTATTTATCCCAAAAATCTTAAATCTTTTATTTTGTATTATTTATTATTATTATTATTATTATTATTATTATTATTATTATTTCTTCGCAGATGCCCTTATCCAGGGCGACTTACAACAAGTGCAATACAAAGTGCAAGAATACAGTTAAGTACAAGGCATCAAACATTACAAATTAAAATGTACATTATACAAAGCAATTCAAAGTATAATACATTTTACAACTTCCAATTTACCCATGTAAGTACAGTAAGTGAGGTCATACATCCTGGAAAGTAAAAGCGAAGTGCTGTCAAGATGTTTTTGTCGCTAAAACCAACTTTTTGTTACATTGAATCAGGTATCAATAAATGTGGAGGGGACTGTCCATTTACAAATACAATGTGATATGCAACTATGTGGAGATGCAGAAATACATGTTGATGTGACTAAACTGTATTATTACTATTGTTTCTTTTTAGACCCTTTTCTTTTCAAAACAAAAATAGTATGTTAAGCAAAGAAGCTGAGAAGAAAATAGTTTTTTTTTTTTTTAAACGGCCCCTGTGACTGAAGTCTCCCTTGAAGCCAGTAGTAGTAATGGAGGTAATGTTGGTTTTATATTCAGACATTCAACAGACATTTAAAGCTTAAAAAAATAAAAAAATAAAAAAAGAATTCAGTGATTGTCACAGAAACATCAAACTAGATGTGATGTATTTATATAATGTCAATAATATTGCATTTAAGGACATAAAACAATAATTCAGTCATTGTCACAGAAAAATTACTTTATTGTACATAGTTACATAGTTAATTCAACATATCATGTCATCACACCTAATCCTCACAGATAATTACTAATACAATATATATATTGTATATATCAATATATAAGACAATATCTTGTGGGAAAGACTCTAAGCAACATTTCTGAACGTTACACCATCTTCCCCCTTTCTCGGTACCGGTAATTACAAACATGACTATGTACTACAAAAGATCAAATACATTTCCTCTTGTTGGTCAGAAGATGAATTATTGTCATATGGCACACATTTACATACGCTGTGGAAAGGGTCTACATACCTCCCATATCATTGTGTTTGCTCACAAAGAAGTCACCATCTAGATCTAAACTCAAGGCCATCACTCTGAGTACCCTCAGTGCCAGCTGCTCACATCGGGTAAAGAATGACTCCGTAGTTTTACGGAAACCAGCAAGACACTTTTTGTTGTATTTAACTAAAACAATTGGCAGATATTTAAAATAAGAAGAGAATCTTACTGTGTCAGGTTGTATAGAAACAATATTGAATGCTTCTTTGAGGTCTCCTGGGCGAAGTGGGTTTAATCTGAAAAATAAAATGGGACATTGTATGTTAGGCACTAACATTTTGTATGTGGCTGTATCATAAAGCTAGTATTGTCTGACATGTCTATAGAAAGGAATAATTTAATCAAGAAAAAAAAGGGCGAAGATCTTACATGCCCAGGCCATGCAAAATGAGTAACTGTGCTTTGGTACAACTTTTTGTTAAAACCATGAGCCAACGGGGTAACGGTTAGAGGAAACTTGATTGTGAACAGCTTTCTAGTATTTGTATCATAATGTCACTGGACGTTTCGGTTTCAGGTGAAACCCAGCCATGGTTTGGAATGCTAGGTTGAACAGACCGAGTGAACTGCTTTTTGATGTCTTCTGGCAGAATTTTTTTTTTTTTGGAGATTTCCAGAGCAGATTCCACCTTGACAAATTAAGGACAAATGTTAAATGCTACTTACAAAAGTTAAATGATACTTCTATTACTTTTAGACTCATAAATATGCCATTTACATCAATCTACATCAAACACATTAGCCAAAGGGTCACTGGCACTATTGTACACTGAAATATGATTTTCATTGTATAGACTCAAATCATCAAATTGAAAGCACCAGTTTCTTCCTCACCTCTTCTATCTCAATTCCAGGGTTTTTATGTACACAAAGCTAATCTCAGTAAAGGCATCTTCCCCCAGCCTATAGTCTCCAAAATCCACCACACGGATATTCATTTCAGTGTTGCTGGTCAAAAGGTACCCTTGAATCACAGACAATAATATCATTATTTGTTAGGAAAAAATAGGTTTACATGCAATATTTATAGATTTAGAAAATGTAATAATAAATATCCTATAATTATAAAGCATAGATTAGGAGCAGACATATTTACAAATGTATTACATGTATGCATGCCAAAATATTAAAAACAGGAACTGAAACGCAAACTAATTTAATGAGTAACATTTTCAACATGTTTTTAATTTCTGATTCATAAAATAAATGCTGTAGTTGCTGTATGCTGAACATGCTCACAGAAAGAACAAGTGTACTTAAACTATCCTAACAACAACAATAATAATAATAATAATAAACCATCATCAACATTTTAAAACTTGTATAAGTATCGCATACAAAAATACCAACACTATTTACACTATATGGAGCGAAAGGTCGGTACACATTAATGTGCAAGATAATATAATAAAACAATTGTGTAGACTCGAGTCTCACATGACGCACTTTACCAGATCAAGCGGCTTTGGGGTTACACACACCTCCGGTACAACGCGGCGCATTTCATTTGATCCAATTACACGTGTATATCCACTTTATACGCACTTGAATGTACTGCCAGAAATGCAGTTTAGTTTCGATCTTTTTTGATTGGACGTCATTCCGCATTTTCATCCTATTAAAACGTCTCTCAAAGATGTTCACATGTCCACACCCCCTCTTCAAATCTGCCTAATTTCATACTCTTAAGCTTTCACCTATTTACTTTCACCAGCTGAACTGAATTGACTTCAATAATAATAATAATAATAATTATTATTATTATTACCCGATTTCTTAGCAGACAACCTTATCCAGGGTGACTAACAATTGTTACAACATATCACATTATTTGTATATTTGTACCCATTTATACAGCTGGGCAGTGTAGGTAAGGTACAACAGCAGTGGCCCCCACCTGGGGATTGAGCCCACAGCCCTCCACGCCCTAACCACTACTCCACTCCCGACAATTAAGGCAAACTACAGACAAGATTAACTTCAATTACGGCAAAGTTAAAACCAAATGAGCAATGCTAAGACTGTCTGAAACGAAAACAAACAACAAGATGGCTGCCTCTCATCTGTACTCTCCTGTGTCTGCTTGTGGCAACTTTAATACTTCTGTTTACTTATCTCCAGATAGGCTATGTAGGGTGTGTTATTGATTTTCACAAATTATGCTTATGATTCACAAGTAAAACAAGGTTGTGACAGAATTCACAATTGTCCTTCTTCGTGTGAGAGTTGGGTTGTAAACGCTAGCCGTGCTTGGGATGTCGGGCAGCGCGAGTGGAATATCAAACCCTCACCTTCTTTGGATTGGAAGAACTATAAAGGAACTAAATAATTTCACTAAACTGACAACTATCTAAATAACTAAACCTAAAAAATATGGAATTAATACCTACTTGAATACCACAAAAATGAACAAAGGTTCACCTGGTCACTCGAGGCCGGTGCTCGAAAGCCGCCTGCCCTTAAACGACCAACACTAATGAAGACGAGATCTCCAACTTTATTTTTCATACATTTTCTATACCAAGTAAAACTATCATCAAAAGTAAAGTAATATATATTATATATATATATACTTAGTTATGTTTTTTTTTTTTATTTATTTTACATTAACTATGTACAACAGCGTTTCCAGAACCGGGCCGATTCCGCTGTCTGGGATGATTTGTGTGTCTGCCAAACAGGTCTGGTATTTTTTGGTTTTTAGTACTTCATTCACTAATATGTCTATGGTTTCATAATGTAATCTGAATCTGTAAAGTTTAAGTTATATGTGTAGAGTTGAAGTATGCACAGCCTCTATTTGCAACAATTAGGAAAATAGTGTTCAACACACTTAAAAAATCTGTTACTCTCATGTATAGTTGAACATTGTTTCAAGTCTTCAAAATCATGAAGCATCAACCACATCAAACCAGAGGAGCTTTTCCAGATCAGCAGGGACACACGCACCCGGGGACACAAATGGAGATTGGGCTTCAAGGCATTCAAGATGGAAAACAGGAGACACTTCTTCACACAGAGAGGCGTCACAATCTGAACAAACTCCCCAGCGATGTGGCTGAAGAGACAATTTGTAAACCTTTAAAATCAGACTGGATAGGATCCTTCGACCACTCAGTTATTAATGGACACCAAACGAGCACGATGGGGCGAATGGCCTCCTCTCGTTTGTACACTTTCTTATGTTCTTGTGTTCTAAGTCAGGAATTTCAACGCAGAGCAATGGTGGACAGACGTGTTTCAATGGAAGTTAAAACTTAATAGTTTCCATATTGTATTTTGTATTTGGAACATTTACAAAGACACATCTACTCACTCACATTACATAGTATAGATCACCTCCCTTTATCTATACCAGGGGTTTTCAAACCGGTCCTGGAGTACCCCCTGCCCTGCTGGTTTGTGTTCCATCCAAGGTCTTAATTGCTTAATTGAATCCTTAATTGACCTGACAAAGCAATACCTTTCAATTAAGTAATTAAGACCTAGGTTGGAACACAAACCAGCAGGGCAGGGGGTACTCCAGGAACGGTTTGAAAACCCCTGGTGGTGTTAAATTAAGTCCTACATTTCACTGTATTGCATTTATTTTAGGCTTTATACAATTTATTGTGGAGCTATAGAACACATATACATAGGCTATACATATAGTGGTTAAACTAAAGCGCAGGACTCTGAGTCTGGTATTTTGCGGGTTCGAATTATGATGTATGGATATTTTTTATGTATATATGTATGTATATTAAAAAAAAATACACAGAGAAAATAAATACATGATTGAATAAATACATGGATATTTAGGCCTATATTTCAAAATCTATTTATTCGTTTATTTATTTGAAAATGTATTTATTAATTCATTATTTTCAACATGTATATATTTCACTTTTGTCTCTTTTCTATTTACAGTGCGCTTTTAAATTTCGTAGCGTCTCTTGTATTGCATTTTCTTTTTCAATGTTACAAAACATTGAACTCTGTCAATCAGGGGTAGTGGGCGGTAGCCAGTGTGCGTATTGGCTAATCCAATACGTCTGTCCGCCACTGCTCTGCGTGGAAATGTCTGACTTTCGACCAGTTTTTATGGCAACATTGTAATATTCATGTCAATAATGATCTTCATGTTCATAACCACGTTCATCTTCATTTTGGCACTGATCACCCTCCATACATGTCAATTGCAACGAATTGAAAGCGCTCGCATGAGAGAGGCACTCGCTCCCTGGGCCCCCTCATCGCATCCCATGGTTTCTCCTACCACCACAGATGATGCTCAGATCTTCCTGTCTTTTCCCTCTTCCGACCCTCTCATCCCCTCTCGCACCTCTTCCTGCTTGTCTGCTATCTCTGCCTGGATGCACTCACAACACCTCAAGCTCAACCTCTCCAAATCGGATCTCCTGTTTTTCCCCCCCACTCTTCCTCACCTTCTTCCTATCTCTCCATCTCAATCCCCTTGGAATCCACCACACTCTTCTTCTTCCACTAAAACCCTAGGAGTCACCCTCGCGATTCAGCAGCCAATAGCAGGGCGGGAATGAGAGCCAATCGTAATTCAGTTCATCCTGGCCAATCAGAATGAAGTTACGAGTGAGTCCTGGCAGGGATAGGCCTGACACTTCATGATACCTTTCTTTTGCGAGCGCATTGTACACGACACCGGAGCTCCCTCGTTCAATTCCCGGCCCATGTGTGGAGTGAAAAAACGAGACAGGTTTATTTTTATTATTTTTTAAAAGATAGTACTTTGCTTCGGAGTGAAAGCTATGATCATTTTCTTTTTAGAACTTTTGTAAAATACATAATCGATTAAACAATGCAAATTATTCGCACGCCTCTGTACTGATGCTTGAGTATGCTATTACATCTTAAATAATCATATGTGAAGACTTTGCTTTTATATTTTTAGTTCCACAGTGTGAAAATGAATAAAATATTAAAAAGCAATTTTTAAAATTATCTGTTTTACGACCGTGTGTGGAACTAGAGAATGAGCATCATTTTAGTTTCGCTTTCAACTGTAATATTGTGTTAAGACTGTGTGAAAGCCTAATTCGTTTACACCACGGTTTACATACGGTGTCTAGAAAGTCTACACCCCCTTTAATAATATTTACTTTTTGTGGCCTTATAGTAATACATCTTATTTCCAGGCTATATAATATATATGCATTGTAATTAATGTAGCCCAAAGTGGATCACAGATTGCAGGCAGAGGTTTAAAAAAATGCCCCAGCTTTTTTTGTTATATATATATATATACACTCACCTAAAGGATTATTAGGAACTAATACTGTGTTTGACCCCCTTTCGCCTTCAGAACTGCCTTAATTCTACGTGGCATTGATTCAACAAGGTGCTGAAAGCATTCTTTAGAAATGTTGGCCCATATTGATAGGATAGCATCTTGCAGTTGATGGAGATTTGTGGGATGCACATCCAGGGCACGAAGCTCCCGTTCCACCACATCCAAAAGATGCTCTATTGGGTTGAGATCTGGTGACTGTGGGGGCCAGTTTAGTACAGTGAACTCATTGTCATGTTCAAGAAACCAATTTGAAATGATTCGACCTTTGTGACATGGTGCATTATCCTGCTGGAAGTAGCCATCAGAGGATGGGTACATGGTGGTCATAAAGGGATGGACATGGTCAGAAACAATGCTCAGGTAGGCCGTGGCATTTAAACGATGTCCAATAAAGTGTGCCAAGAAAACATCCCCCACACCATTACACCACCACCACCAGCCTGCACAGTGGTAACAAGGCATGATGGATCCATGTTCTCATTCTGTTTACGCCAAATTCTGACTCTACCATCTGAATGTCTCAACAGAAATCGAGACTCATCAGACCAGGCAACATTTTTCCAGTCTTCAACTGTCCAATTTTGGTGAGCTTGTGCAAATTGTAGCCTCTTTTTCCTATTTGTAGTGGAGATGAGTGGTACCCGGTGGGGTCTTCTGCTGTTGTAGCCCATCCGCCTCAAGGTTGTACGTGTTGTGGCTTCACAAATGCTTTGCTGCATACCTCGGTTGTAACGAGTGGTTATTTCAGTCAAAGTTGCTCTTCTATCAGCTTGAGTCAGTCGGCCCATTCTCCTCTGACCTCTAGCATCAACAAGGCATTTTCGCCCACAGGACTGCCGCATACTGGATGTTTTTACCTTTTCACACCATTCTTTGTAAACCCTAGAAATGGTTGTGCGTGAAAATCCCAGTAACTGAGCAGATTGTGAAATACTCAGACCGGCCCGTCTGGCACCAACAACCATGCCACGCTCAAAATTGCTTAAATCACCTTTCTTTCCCATTCAGACATTCAGTTTGGAGTTCAGGAGATTGTCTTGACCAGGACCACACCCCTAAATGCATTGAAGCAACTGCCATGTGATTGGTTGGTTAGATAATTGCATTAATGAGAAATTGAACAGGTGTTCCTAATAATCCTATAGGTGAGTGTATATATATATATATATATATATATATATATATATATATATATATACACACACACACACACACACACACAGACAGGTGACACATTATAGGAAAAAACAACATAACGTGTCTCAGTAAGGTGTTGGGCCACCATGACCCACCAGAACAGTCAATGTGCCTTGGCATAGATCCTACAAGTCTCTGGACTCTACTGGAGGGATGAACACCATTCTGCCAAAATATATTCCCTCATTTGGTGTTTTGATTATGGTGGTGGAGAGTGGTGTCTTAACACGTCAGTCCAAAATCTCCCATAGGTGTTTAGTTGGGTTGAGATCTGGTAGCATATGATTCAGATCATTTTCATACTCCTCAAACCATTCAGTGACCCCTCGTGCCCTGTAGATGGGGGCATTGTCATCCTGGAAGAGACCACTCCCATCAGGATAAAAATGTTTCACCATAGGATAAAGGTGATCACTCAGAATAACATTGTAATGATTTGCACTGACCCTTACCTCTAAGGGGACAAGTGGACCAAACCATGTCAGGAAAATGCCCCCCACAGCATAACAGAGCCTCCGGACCCCCTCACTGGCAACTTTGCAAGAGCTACAGGCTTATGTGGTCAAAACATGTGAATGTGACAACAATATCCCAAGCATTCCACAAAGCTGGGATTAAAACTGCACCGCACAGATGCTTCTATTCCCGCTCCACACTGTAGCAGCTCCACCCAGTAGAGCGATAAGCCCACTAAGCATGACAACAACCCAAAGAACACAGCCAAAGCTACACTATAAAAAAAAACAGACCTAAATCCATTCAAAAATGTGTAGCATGACTTGAAGATTGCTGTCCATCAACACTCCGCAAGGAACTTGACAGAGTTTGAAGAGTTTAGTAAAGAAGAGTGGTCGAATATTGCCAAATGTAGGTGTGCAAAGTTGGTACTCCTATCCCAACAGACAATAACTTTTTCCCCGCTTAACAGTGCAGAGTATAGTGTGTAGGCACTGACACAACAAAATAAAATGAAGAAGTTAAAGGGTGTGTAGACTTTCTTCACTTTGTGTGTATGTATATATGATATATACACCGATCAGCCATAACATTATGACCACTGACAGGTGAAGTGAATAACACTGATAATCTCGTTATCATGTCACCTGTCAGTGGGTGGGATATATTAGGCAGCAAGTGAACATTTTGTCCTCAAAGTTGATGTGTTAGAAGCATGAAAAATGGGTAAGGATCTGCGCGACTTTGACAAGAGCCAAATTGTGGTGGCTAGACGACTGGATCAGAGCATCTCCAAAACTGCAGCTCTTGTGGGGTGTTCCTGGTCTGCAGTGGTCAGTACCTATCAAAAGTGATCCAAGGAAGGAAAAGCAGTGAACCGGCAACAGGGTCATGGGCGGCCAAGGCTCATTGATGCACGTGGGGAGCGAAGGCTGGCCCGTGTGGTCCGATCCAACAGACGAGCTACTGTAGCTCAAATTGCTGAAAAAGTTAATGCTGGTTCTGATAGAAAGGTGTCAGAACACACAGTGCATCGCAGTTTGTTGCATATGGGGCTGCGTAGCCACAGACCAGTCAGGGTGCCCATGCTGACCCCTGTCCACTGCCGAAAGCGCCTACAATGGGCACGTGAGCATCAGAAGTGGACCACGGAGCAATGGAGGAAGGTGGCCTGGTCTGATGAATCACGAGTTCAAGGTGTTGACTTGGCCTCCAAATTCCCCAGATCTCAATCCAATCGAGCATCTGTGGGATGTGCTGGACAAACAAGTCCGATCCATGGAGGCCCCACCTCGCAACTTACAGGACTTAAAGGATCTGCTGCTAACGTCTTGGTGCCAGATACCACAGCACACCTTGTAGTGGAGTCCATGCCTCGACGGGTCAGGGCTGTTTTGGCAGCAAAAGGGGGACCTACACAATATTAGGCAGGTGATCATAATGTTATAGCTGATCAGTGTATAATATACAGTTAGGTCTATACAAATTTGGACAGTGACACAATTGTCATAATTTTGGCTCTGTACACCACCACAATGGATTTGAAAGTAAACAATCAAGATGTACTTTAAGTGTAGACTTTAATCTTTGACGGTGGTTACATCCAAACAGTGTAGGAATTACACCCATTTTTATATGTGGTCTCCCACATTTTAGTGTCTCAAAAGTATTTGGACAAACTAACATAATCATGAATTACATTGTGAGTTTCAATACTTGGTTGCAAATCCTTTGCAGTCAATGACTGCCTGAAATCTGGAACCCATAGACATCACCAGATGCTGGGTTTCTTCCCTGGTGATGCTCTGCCAGGCCTGCACTGCAGCTGTCTTTAGTTCCTGCTTGTTCTTGGGGCGTTTTGCCTTCAGTTTTGCCTTAGAAATCAAAACAAACCAATCAGAGAGATGGCAAAAGATTCTTAAAAAGAAAGAACGCACTGGTGAGCACAGGAACATCAAAAGGCCTGGAAGATCCATGAAAAAAACAATTCTGGTGGATGACAGAAGAATTCTTTCCCTGGTGAAGAAAAACCCCTTCAGAACATTTGGCCAGATCAAGAACACCGTCCAGGAGGTAGGCGTATCTGTGTCAAAGTCACCAATCAAGAGAAGACTTCATCAGAGTAAATACAGAGGGTTTACCACAAGATGGAAACAGGAAACAGGAAGACCAAAAAATAATCTAAAGAACCCTGTAAAGTTCTGGAACAACATCCTATGGATAGATGAGACAAATATCAACATACCAGAATGATGGGAAGAGAAGAGTATGGAAAAGAAAAGGAACTGCTCATGATCTGAAACATACCACCTCATCTGTGAAGCACGTTATGGTACGGACATGTATGGCTGTCAAGGGAACTGGTTCCCCTGTATTTATTGATGATGAATTCTGAAGTGTTTAGGGCTATATTATCTGCTCAGATTCAGCCAAATGCTTCAAAACTCATTGGACAGCGCTTCACAGTGCAGATGGACAATGACCCAAAGCATACTGGGGAAGCAACCAAAGACTTTTTTTAAGGCGAAGAAGTAGAATGTTCTGCAATGGCCAAGTCAATCACCTGACCTGAATCCAACTCAGCATGCATTTCACTTGCTGAAGGCAAAACGCCCCAAGAACAAGCAGGAACTAAAGACTGCAGTACAGGCCTGGCAGAGCATCACCAGGGAAGAAACCCAGCATCTGGTGATGTGTATGGGTTCCAGACTTCAGATAGTTTCAAAGGATTTGCAACCAAGTATTGAAACTCATAATTTAATTCATGATTATGTTAGTTTTTCCAAATACGTTTGAGATGCTAAAATTGGGAGGACCGACATGACAATTGGTGTAATTCCTACACCATTCACCCAATTTGAATGTAACTACCCTCAAATTAAAGATGAAAGTCTACACATCTTGTTTAATTTCAAATCCATTGTGGTGGCATACAGAGCCAAAATGATGAAAATTGTGTCACTGTCCAAATGTCCAAATGTGTGTATATATATATTATATATTAATTAAATATATTTAAATGCATATGTTTATTTATTATGTGTGCTATGTACCCTGTGTAGGCTACTCAGTGTTGCATTTTCCCTGTTGTATAAGAGTATTACATTATAATAAATCTTTATTCTTTTGTTAAATTTAAGTCTATTCATGTCTGTGATTGTTTTCAGAGTAACTGTAAGACTTCTGAACCCCAAAATGAATATTCCTGTGGTTGATTTTGGAGCCTATATGCCAGAGGGAGATAAGGTTCTTGATGAGCAGCTGAGAAACATAGTCGAAGAGATGAAAGAAGCCTTCACTGAGATTGGCTTTGTGTACTTGGAAAACACTGGCATTGACCAGGAACAGGTGAGCAAGAAACAGTACTAAAATATAGATCAGATCATGATGTTGTTGTGTAGAGAAACACTATTCGTTTTGCTTCTAACCTGTTTACAAGCAGCAGCAGTAAAACTGTCACCCCCTCCAATTGAAACCAAACTGCAGTTAATCAGGCAGACAAGAGATGGATTGGTTGCAAGACACGACATTCCTTGCTCCTTGATAGTTTGTGCCATATGCATTTATCTTAAATCAAATGAAAGAAAAATGTGTGCCCTTTCGTATTATAAATCAGCTGACCGCATCTGTATAGTTATCATAAAAATACAACTTATTTCTCAGATCATCGTCCATCCGAAAATAATGGGGGATGTAATGTAAAGGATTAACATTGAATAAGTGTGTACAATACCAGTCAAAAGTTTTAGTACGCTCTTATTTTTCCAGTTTTTATTGAAATTTAAGCAGTTCAGGTCCAGTGAATAACCTGACATGGTACAAAGGCAAGCAGCGAACTGCCAGAGGTTAAAAATAAAGTTTAGGTTACCAAAAACTGAAAAATAACGTACATTTCTCTAGATGTACTGTACTGTGTTACTACATCCTCTTAAGCATTATTTGGCAGTGTTACGTGCAGCTCCTGTGCATAGAAGTTACACTGTATTCATGCAATGCGCACATCATTTGAAAGCTTATTCTCTTGGCTTCAAAGCTTCATTCTCAAACACATCCGATTTACAGTTTCTGTGTCGACCGCAGTCATTCAGAGCCCGGGGGGGTAAACGTGCAGTCTGCTCCAGGGGGGAGGGGTCTCATTCAGATGGTCACAGATCACTCAGTTTCAATATTATTTGATGTTCTATCAAACACAGAGAAGTTCAGATCCAAATATGTAAAATCGTTGTGTATTAGTACACTGTAAACAGAGTTTTCAGGGACATCGCTAGACCCTATTTATGTATTTTCTCTCAGCCCCCCTAAAAATAATACGGTTTTGAAGAAACGGCACGGCCAAACAGTCCGACAAAACACTATCAGCCGCCCCTTGTGTTTGCTTCCCCCCCCCCCTAAAAAGAATACAACAAAAGAATACAAGAATGAAGAAGTAACTCCACATAACACTGTCAACAACCCCCTTGGGGGTATAAAAACCAAATTTTTCACATCAGAGAATGCTTCACATCGTTAGAAAGCTGAGAGTCTCAATTTTCAATGGATACAAAACACTTGGCAAACAACACAACAGTGAAGAGTACACATGGGATTAAAGATTTTATCTCCAATTGTTTATTTGTTATATGCTTTAATTTCAGAGTACATTGAGACATTAAACTGTCAATTTCAATACAAACTGGAAAAATCAAGGTGTTCTAAAACTTTTGTCCGGTAGTGTATGTCTAAACATCTCTCTATGAGACCCAAAATCACCAGATTTTTTTAACAAATACATTAAAGTTTTTTTGCGAGTGTGTCATAAAAAAAGACTCATTCTTACACATTTAAATTATTTTAAATACATACCAATTCAAAGATTATATGGTGTATGGAGGAAACCAGAGTACCCGGAGAAAACCCACACAGACACAGAGAACATGCAATTTCCACACAGAGAGGCAGGACTTGAACCTGGCAATATCCACTGCATCACTGTGCCACCCACCACAAATGCAACGTTGTTGAAATCATGTGCCAGAGAAAAAACTAAGAAAAGCTGGGAGCAACAGGCATCTTTCACGTGTAAATCCAGAGCTGGAAGTGCCCTCTGATTTTGAAAGTGTAACTAACAAGAAGGCCAACAGGGGCTAATTGAAGAAAAACATTGTTATTAATTATGCAAGCCTTATCCAAGGCTTACAAGGTTTTCATGCACTAAAATACAATGAGATATATAATATTATATAATTGTATAATAATATACAACATTGTGCAGGGTGACTACCAACAATTTTGTATTTGTATAGAACATTTTCTTTTGATTACTAGTGTTAAGTATATCATTAAGAAAACTGACAGTGGAAATGGTCTCTTAGAGTTTGTTTTTTTAATTAATATTGATAATGTTAAGAAACATAAATAAACAATACAGAGAAATGGAAAAACAGACCAACTAATCTGGGGTTTCTAAGAATCTTAAGTTAAATTCAACTTCAGATTTGAATCTCGAAAATCAAGGACTTGGACTCGGACCATGGTGATTCGGACTTTGACGCACACCCAGAACATCGTGACTCAGACTCAGACTTGAACTATGGTGACTCAACTACAAGTCTGCTACAAGTACACATAAAAGTATAGAGAAATATAAACATATGCAAAATGTAGTAATCCTTATATCTTGTTTAGGGGCATGATTTTAGAAAATGTACTATTTCTTCTGAGAGTTCAAATGTCAGCAAATATGTGGCAAATCAGCTTTGCCACTGCTTCCCATAGGCTTCACAATTCTTTGAACTTGCATTACTTCTAGTCAAACTGTCACAGTTTCATCCCATTATTCCCAAGTTCGCCATCAGAGGTCATCATCACCCGAATTATAAACCCTGGCTCAATCACATCACTCAACCAGTCTTGCAATCACTCAATCACATTCCTCAACACCATATGCACTTGCTCAATCATCCTCTGCTACCATTCAACCAGAACTCCCCATCACGACTCTCTGCTCCCCTCTACCCCTTTGTGACTCCCTGTCATTGCTAAGTCGTGTCAACCTTCTCCTGCATGATTATAATTTCCTGCCTTCGACCTCACCTGTATTTTTGACCACCGACTCCTGGATTTTCCCTACTATTTTGTTTGCCTGGTCTCTGACCTCCTGCTTGCCTTATCGGCCATGCCTTCTGGATTCTCCTGGACATTATTGATTGTCGGCATTGACCCCAGCCCGTTTCTGACTATCTCTCTGTCCCTATCTACTGCAGTGCTTCGTTATGCAAACGATTTCATATTGCCAATATTTAAAAAAATAATCACACTCCTAATCAGAATTGTTACACATAAATTAGTCCCTCCAGAAATCTGCGGACATTGTTCTTAAATTCTGCGATATAAAATGGTGTTTTATGTGGTATTCTGCCGCAGTGATTAAGATCAGAAACATTGTGTTTCATGTAATGAAAAGAACAATTAAAAAGCATTAATTGCGACAATGATTGCTGCTTAAACTTTTGAGACAATTTCCATGTCTCAAAATGAACATGCAACACTATGAATGCCAATTTCAATGACAATGCTAATATATTTGTCATAACAAATCAATATGAAAATCAAATCTGATCTGATCTAAACTATAAATGCATAAACATACATTACTTTTAGATGGCATTACTGTAAATGAAAAACTTTAAATACAATTGTCTATATAAAAGCTATTTATTTTTTAATCAAATTAAATGTCTATTATAGTATACACTCACCTAAAGGATTATTAGGAACACCATACTAATACTGTGTTTGACCCCCTTTCGCCTTCAGAACTGCCTTAATTCTACGTGGCATTGATTCAACAAGGTGCTGAAAACATTCTTTAGAAATGTTGGCCCATATTGATAGGATAGCATCTTGCAGTTGATGGAGATTTGTGGGATGCACATCCAGGGCACGAAGCTCCCGTTCCACCACATCCCAAAGATGCTCTATTGGGTTGAGATCTGGTGACTGTGGGGGCCAGTTTAGTACAGTGCACTCATTGTCATGTTCAAGAAACCAATTTGAAATGATTCGACCTTTGTGACATGGTGCATTATCCTGCTGGAAGTAGCCATCAGAGGATGGGTACATGGTGGTCATAAAGGGATGGACATGGTCAGAAACAATGCTCAGGTAGGCCGTGGCATTTAAACGATGCCCAATTGGCACTAAGGGGCCTAAAGTGTGCCAAGAAAACATCCCCCACACCATTACACCACCACCACCAGCCTGCACAGTGGTAACAAGGCATGATGGATCCATGTTCTCATTCTGTTTACGCCAAATTCTGACTCTACCATCTGAATGTCTCAACAGAAATCGAGACTCATCAGACCAGGCAACATTTTTCCAGTCTTCAACTGTCCAATTTTGGTGAGCTTGTGCAAATTGTAGCCTCTTTTTCCTATTTGTAGTGGAGATGAGTGGCACCCGGTGGGGTCTTCTGCTGTTGTAGCCCATCCGCCTCAAGGTTGTACGTGTTGTGGCTTCACAAATGCTTTGCTGCATACCTCGGTTGTAACGAGTGGTTATTTCAGTCAAAGTTGCTCTTCTATCAGCTTGAATCAGTCGGCCCATTCTCCTCTGACCTCTAGCATCAACCAGGCATTTTCGCCCACAGGACTGTCGCATACTGGATGTTTTTCCCTTTTCACACCATTCTTTGTAAACCCTAGAAATGGTTGTGCGTGAAAATGCCAGTAACTGAGCAGATTGTGAAATACTCAGACCGGCCCGTCTGGCACCAACAACCATGCCACGCTCAAAATTGCTTAAATCACCTTTCTTTCCCATTCAGACATTCAGTTTGGAGTTCAGGAGATTGTCTTGACCAGGACCACACCCCTAAATGCATTGAAGCAACTGCCATGTGATTGGTTGGTTAGATAATTGCATTAATGAGAATTGAACAGGTGTTCCTAATAATCCTTTAGGTGAGTGTATACTATTGTGACTGCATAATAAACAAAACAAAAGCATAAGCTACAGTTTTAATCTTTCTCTTATATATGTTTTGTGAACATTATGTTTGTAAATACCAGCGTAACTTTAATATAATTTTCATTAGATTACACATGCACACAGCGATGCTTGGAATCCAAAATACATAGTACCACATGTAACATGTAACAGACTGATAATGATTTAGCTAAGTTAGGCTAGGATGCAAGTGGTTTGCATTTGTTAACATGTTAACGTTAGGTAGCTGTGTGTGTGCTTGTATGCAGGGCTGTTGTCTTCAGAAGCCACCATTGTATGTAGAGTTGTTGTCAAGGATGGCGTTTTAAAATTAGTTCAGGCTGGGAGGAACAGTGCTACAGGACTTTCACTTTGTGTGCTGATTTGATTTGAGATGTGTGGTCAAGGACTTTGTTACAGACCGTACAATATAACTTGGTGCCATCCTCGTGAAGATCTGTGTACTCCCATGCCCCCCCATCCCCCTGTACCTTCTGTTTAGCTGATTCAATTTCCAACATTACTTTTTGATCTAATGCTATTTGATCTAAAAAAAACACTCAATTTTAAACCTGCCTCTATGGGTAACTGATTGTGTTGGTAAAGTTCAGCGATTTAGTTTGAGCCCTCCTATAACAGCAATAGCAGATCAAACAATACAAAAATACACGATGGAGATCAGTAAGAAGAGGTGGTTAAATGTGAATGAAATGCAAATTAGACACTACTTACTTCATGTACATATTACATACATGGTACATATCCCTGGTGCCGTCCTGATTAACATTGCAGACCTCATGCAGAGATGGACTTGCGATCACTTTGTCTCTGTGGTGAGATGCAATAGTTGTGCAATGACTGTCAGAGCCACAGAGCACTGTGCATGTAGAAGACAAAATATGTATGTTTTTAGATTTAAATAAACCTATTGATATTAAGTGGTAAAAGTAGTTTATTTATTTATGTTAAATGGTTCTGCATTCTCACATTCTCCCACATTCTCACTGAGGACCTGGGATCGGTGCAAATATTAAAATGCTCTAAATGATTAAATTTGTAATTGGAGAAAGACACTTTTGTTTTTAATAATCTTATACATTAGAAAACAATAAGCATGAATAGTGTTGCTTGTTTTTATCTTTCAATAGAAGCACAGAGTAATACTGCCCCCCCCCTGGCGACAAGAGTACGAGGCAGTCTCTGGCCTTCTTTGTGCACCCTGACGACAATGCAATGATATCTTCCTTTGATGGGTCAGACAAATACGCTCCAATCAACGCACTGGACTACCTTAATGAGCGTTTGAGTGATACTTTTTCAATGTAGTAGCAGGAAATAGAAAATAGAGCGGCGTCTGTGTTGGGTTGCTTCAGCTTAGTGTTTTTCAGGTTCCTAATGTTCCACAAATTACCATTCATCAAGGTATGTTTACATGTATGTGGAAAAATAAATTGCTCCGCAGTGCTTAGCTTTTGGTGCAGCTTGAGGAATATAAGTATTTTGTGCTCAGAAACTGTTTCCAAGAGTAGAATCATTTTAATTATTATTAAATATCTGAATCCTTTCTGTAGTGATGCACAAACGTGATTTGACTTTTCCAGGAATGGTACTTGCCATTGAAGATCAGCCATAGTGCAATGGGAAGAAATATGAACAACCCATTCACCTGGCATCAGAGAATGTAATATGCTTCTGTGAATTCCTCTTCTGTTCTGCCAGGTGAATGGCTTTCCCAAGCAGATGAATTTGTTACGCAAAACATTCAGACTTGTTTTTTAAATGTTCAACTGCTTTGTTTGTACCTTGCCTATTACTTGATTACTATTACTATTACTATCATTTGATACTTTAATATGTAACTTATCTAAATGTGTAACTTGATTTATACTTGGTTTATACTAGTTGATTTTATATGGCTTATTTGTTACGCATTTTTTATAAATAAAATATTTAGCAGGTACACAGAATGGAATCCACTTCAATCAATGTACACACCACTCGGTAGTTGGCAGGCAGAACTCAGAGATGTTTGGTTCAAACTAGATACTTACATATCTGAAGCAGTTAACATTACCAGTGAGGTTAAAGGTAATGGTGTTAAGAAACGCCTGTGGTTGTAAACGTCCTCCAATTCAGATCCAGTCTGAATGGGTTCCTATTCCCATCTTTTTAGCAGTATGTTTGTTTTCAGACTTTAGTTATCTTTGAAAGGCAACCTTTATGAATGGAAAAATCTCAACAATGGAGACCCATAGCCTCTTCGTTATGTTAACCAGTAATGCATTTTCCTCATTTCTGCTGTTCTAAACTTATACATGTATTCTTGCAGTTTCAAGCAGATTTTGTAATCTTCAGCCTTACACAGAAATGGACCTCCTGTAAACGTGACTGGAACTAAGACAATTCAGTTTAAATATTAACTATGTAATAAGTCACAATACAGAGCACAGTATATAGGTATACTGGGTACATCAGGTCAAGGCTTTACAAAGACTTGATTGAGAAGTCAGTCTTTTATAATTTGAACCCTTGTCCAACTCCACCTTCCAGAGTGACCACCCTACCCCCGAGAGTAGCCAATGGCAGCTGCCTATATAATACTATACAAGGTGACAATGGAGCCCTCACTTCCCCCCTCTCCCACATTCCAGAGTAACGAATTTGGTCGCCACAACCGTACCTCTGAGGTTATTAATGCCCAGTTTCCACTGCCAGATGCGTCCGGACGTGTCTGGCCCCAGACCCTTAAATGGGTGTTAAGCGTCTGGATGCGTTCGGGTTTTCTGGATGCTTAAGTATCTGATGCCAGACGTGGCTGTAAGCGTCTGTCATGCCCGCTAAGGATATACTGACAGGGAAGAGAAACACATCAGAATCAGCTACATTATAAAGTGCTGTGTGCAAACACAAATAAATTACAGTTTTATTAGCAGCTTGGATGAAGTCCACATACAAAAACAATTACTGCTTACAGTTAATATAGAATAAAAACTTGCCAAACATGGATTTTACAGGACCACAGGGGATGCTGGAAAGATTTACAAAGACTTCCAAAACTGAAAAATACTTATTCTGGTCTATCGGAAACTTGTGTTTGAATTGAAAATATTGTATTATATAGTGTAAATAATATTAATACTGATCTTTATTACTAATAATAACAACAACAATAATAATAATCATACTAATGAATACACATTTTCTACAATTTGTCCAACTGAACAGAATTTGTGAAAGTAATCTGGCATTAAAAGGTACAATAGTACAACAATAGTTTCATGCTGGGAAATTATTTCTGAAACTGGGAATAGACATCCAAACAGGTGTCCCCCATGCCTAAATGTAGTGTCTTGTGAGCGTACTGGAGCTGGCTTTTTATTCATTAAAAGACAGTCCCCAGAACCATTTTGGGTCCTTTGGATAATAGAAAGGATCCCCTTTAAACCTACAATAGTTTCATGCTGGGGAGCTATTTGTGGGGCTGGGAATAGACAGCCAAACTAGTGTCCCCAATGCCACCAGTTTGTGTGTTAGATTGGGTTGTTAGCTTTCCAAGGGTTGCTTTCCAATATTGAAAAGAAAGTCACCACAACCATTTTAGGTCCAATTGATAGAAGAAAGGTGTCCCCTTCTTCAGTAAAATTGTGTTATCCTGGGGAACTATTTATTTGAATTGGTATTTCTCACCCACATTGTTGTCCCCTATGCCACACATTTGTGTTTTAAATTGCATTAGGGGTCCTCTGCCTCCACCTCTGCAACTTAAGGTAGTTTCAAGTAACATACCCCTGAAAGTATGCAGAAAACCCCCAAGGCCACAGATGAGGAGAAGGTTCTCGTGAAGCTGAAAAGACTGTGCAGAGCTGTATTGAACTGAAATGTAGGTATACAAGGGAAATATCTATTGGCTTGGGTTGTCAACTTTCCAAGTGTTCGTATTCCTTCGGTTCGGTTCGGTTCGTTGCCACAACGTTATGTGTTAGCAGGGATGGACTTCAGACTGATTTATTCCTTATGATCCTTCCATTCTATGCGTTTAACACTGATACCCAAAGCTTTCTAAAGATGTTTAACAAGCAAAAATTACAACAGGCCACCGGACACCACACCCTCCGAATCAAATTAGCAAAAGTGAATAGGCCTAATTCTGTTGTGGTATTACAGTTATTGCTGTGTACACCTGAAACGTAGGCTGTGTTAATTTTTCAGAGCATAATGTGTTCATGTTATCCGGAGCGCAAACACTCTTTTGTTGTTGTTTCAATCCAATGTATTGATTTGTCACATATGCAATATTTAATGGTAGTATAGCTTTTAGAGTTGAAACTGTTCATCTTTGCCTTTTTCAGAGAGACACATAATGTATTGTTCTGAGTGAAACGCTCTTTTGTTGCTTCAATCTAATTAATTCTCTACAAACGCAATATACTATAGTTGTGTGTTTGATAATACAATTTGATGTACAGTAAAATAGTAGGCCCTACTTTGTTGTGCGTTGTGTGTAGGTGGTGTATGTGTGTGTGTTGGGGGATCATAGTCTGACTGTCCCGAATTTCACCCTATTGAATCTGTCACCCTATTTAAAAGCAGAGCAAAGGTACTTTGTACACACAAGTATTTTTACACAGTTTATATAAAGCATTCCAAAACCCATATTTTCCCCTCATCAAAAATCATTCATTACACCCAGTCTGCAGTGGCTTACTGTGGCTCAGCGGGATCTCAAGCAGCAGTTCCATGTAAACGAGAATAAACAAATGCATTAAAAACTAACATGGTTGCCACCAAATTATAAAAATAATTTGTTCCACAGAAAGCCTTCCATTATCAGTTAGGATTGTTTCTACTATTCATTAGTTTAGGTAGTTGTGAGCAGATTTCAATCAATTAATATTAACTCGAT
Organism: Amia ocellicauda; assembly: GCF_036373705.1. Taxonomy (NCBI): domain Eukaryota; kingdom Metazoa; phylum Chordata; class Actinopteri; order Amiiformes; family Amiidae; genus Amia; species Amia ocellicauda. The sequence goes on along the minus strand of NC_089853.1, from coordinate 9,764,668 downwards.
TCAAAAAGAGTCGAGTTCTTAAAATAAACGCGGGTCGAGGTTGGTAGAGTGGGTGTCGTGGGTGGAAGTTTCATTACGTGCTAAGCAGCACTTAAACACAGTACACGGTAAGATGCAATATTAGGTGAAATTCAAGGGGAAAAGGGAAATGGTGTTTAACTTGGTTAGTGAAGTGGTATGATCATTTCAACTTTTGACTCGTTATCGTTCCGGTAAATCACTGTGTGTGGGTTGGACTTTGCAACCTGTCTAGACAGCTTTCTAATAAATCCAACCAGGGAATTGTGCTGCTTTACTGGTAAGAGTATTCCTATTCAATGTCTATTATACACAGGAAAGCTGATCATTTTATATATACATATAGTCTATATGTGTTGTATAGATGTGTGTGTGTAACACGAAGGTCGGGGCAATGTGTTCGACACACACATTCTCACAGACTCTTCACGATAAAACAGTATTAGGAAAACACAGGTTAACTTCTTTATTTTAAAATCACAATAATGCAAGAACTGGGTATGGGTATGTATCCAAAAGGAATAGCAAAATAGATATTTACATACCAAATCAATATCACACACACAACCTCACACAGTAGAATTATGAGCTCAGAAAAAACATGCAGAACACAGATGATCCAGTGGTTAGTACGCAGCTCCCGTAGTAAACTAGTCCGCAAGTTAAATACCATTGCAACGAACTTGGTGGCTAAAGTTATTCCCAGTTGCGGACTAAACAAGGTCTCCATTGCAACCAGCCTCAAAATCACTGCTGCTGCCTCCAGAGGAGCCGAAGTCCGGGCATTGACTACTTTTGTAACTGAACTACTCACGCCTCGATTCATAACCATTGATCGTTTTGTTTTACATATTACATAGTTACGTTTTTGACATTGACAAAATGTAATTTATTAATAATGTTCTGGCGTACACTGGTGAAATTAACACCACAGCTAACAAAAAAAAAAAAAAAAAAACATAAAATAATAACCAGTGTACACATTGTCGGTTGAAAGGTTTTATTAAATACTATGAAATAACTGAGAATATATTGAAAGCTCTACATGAATTATTACCCAGCTGGAATTGAAATGCAACATTATATTAATAATATAGAGTTATAATACGATTGTGCTGTATGTAGCCTAAGTCGACTTAGTATTAGTATTAGTATTAGTATTAGTATTAGTATATGCCAATATCAAGGAGCGGTGTTGGGCTGCGGTGTGAGAGGCGCCGGGTCCGAACCTCAGCGTGTGCATCACACATATTTTCGTTTTGGGAAATAAAGTGCAATTGGAAATGAAATTAAGCTTTAGCTATATATTTTTTGCCATATATGTCTTGAGTATATATATATATATATATATATATATATATATATATATATATATATATATATATATACACCGATCAGCCATAACATTATGACCACTGACAGGTGAAGTGAATAACACTGATAATCTCGATATCATGGCACCTGTCAGTGGGTGGGATATATTAGGCAGCAAGTGAACATTTTGTCCTCAAAGTTGATGTGTTAGAAGCAGGAAAAATGGGCAAGTGTAAGGATCTGAGCGACTTTGACAAGGGCCAAATTGTGATGACTAGACGACTGGGTCAGAGCATCTCCAAAACTGCAGCTCTTGTGGGGTGTTCCCGGTCTGCAGTGGTCAGTACCTATCAAAAGTGGTCCAAGGAAGGAAAAGCGGTGAACCAGCAACAGGGTCATGGGCGGCCAAGGCTCATTGATGCATGTGGGGAGCGAAGGTTGGCCCGTGTGGTCCGATCCAACAGACGAGCTACTGTAGCTCAAATTGCTGAAAAAGTGAATGCTGGTTCTGATAGAAAGGTGTTTAGTTTGTTGCGTATGGGGCTGCGTAGCCGCAGACCAGTCAGGGTGCCCATGCTGACCCCTGTCCACTGCTGAAAGCGCCTACAATGGGCACGTGAGCATCAGAACTGTACCACGGAGCAATGGAAGAAGGTGGCCTGGTCTAATGAATCACGTTTTCTTTTCCATCACGTGGATGGTCGGGTGTGTGTGTCTCGCTTACCTGGAGAACACATGGCACCAGGATGCACTATGTGAAGAAGGCAAGCCGGCAGAGGCAGTGTGATGCTTTGGGCAATGTTCTGCTGGGAAACCTTGGGTCCTGCCATTCATGTGGATGTTACTTTGACACGTACCATCTATCTAAGCATTGTTGCAGACCATGTACAGTATAATAAAAATGTGTTACTTGTGTGTGTATATGTATTGTGACAGCTTGAGAGGAGTGGTACACGAAAAGGGAGGGGGTACTTTAGGGTGAAATCTCCACGTCACGCACCTGTCCAGCTGGTGAAATTACACACCTGTCCTGCATTGAGCACCCACCACACTCACAGCACAACCCAACCGACAGTCCAGGCAGGGTACCTGTGGGGAAAGCACAGAGTGAGAGCAGAGAGAAACTGAATTAAGGGAGAAAGATTGATTGATCGATCAATCACACGGCACACTACCTACCTTTGACTAACAGCCTTACGTGGAAAATGAAGCCGGGACGGACATTGATAACTACACTGTTACATCCTCCAAAACAACCCAAACCAGACACAGCTCACCCCCCACGTCGTGCCAAAGTATATGTATATTTGTGTTCTTTCTCTGTATTTATGATTATTAATTAAAGAAACAAAACAAAACAAAAAACATCGTTGACAAGCCATTTCTTGTTTCTGAATGCTTCCAGAGTACCTGAGAGACCTGACCTCCTGAAATGAAAATCCCTGTGGTTGATTTTGGAGCCTATAGGCTGGGGAGAGAAGAGGTTCCTAATGACAAACTGAGAACCATGATCAAAGAGATGAATAAAGCCTTCACTGAGATTGGCTTTGTGTACTTGGAAAACACTGGGATTGAGCCAGAAGAGGTGAGGAAGAAACAGGTGCAAATTAAATAGTGCATACCATCTGCGGGTTAGTTTGAGTGTGTTTGAATGAAAGTTACAATTTCATTTAAGTAGTGGTGGTAACCATTTGACTATTGTGTATCTTGTAGGTTGGCTGGAACCATTACCAGATGCTGTTTTAAAACAAGAGCATAGTACCTCATGCAAAGCTTTTTAAAGTTGCTTGATGTCTTCAAACATTTATTAAAATATTGCAGAATTGAAAGTAGGCAGACATGGGAAATGCACCAGTCTACATAATAACAATACTTTTGGTAAGCAGCATTTGATATTTTGTCCTTATTTTTTTTAGGTGAAATCAGTGCTTGACATCTCCAAAAAATTATTTCTTCTGCCAGAAGACATTAAAAAGCAGTTCACTCGGTCCAGTCAACCCAGTGTCCCAAACCATGGCTGGGTTTCTGTTGAGACTGAAAGGTATGGTGACATTAAGATACCAATTAAACTCAAGATACGAATAAGGGCACCTAGTCTGAACAGAAACTATATTGAAGAGAATCTTATTCTGTTGTCTGTTAGACCTTGAAGCACACAGGCTGCTCACAGTGTATTCAGTGTTTCTCTCTTTCTCTTGTAAATGTAATAACGTGAAATAGCAGACTTGTCACTGGTTTTGCTACATAAAATATATTGACTTGGTGTTGAAAACTCAATTAAAAGTTCACAGTGTCACACAGTTCCACTTGAAGCCTGATTAAACCCTATGTGTTCATGATGTTTTCACTTTAAGAAACCTTAGCACCTAATGTTCCCTTTTATTTTTCAGGTTAAATCCACTTTGCCCAGGAGACCTCAAAGAAGCGTTCAATATTGTTTCCATACAGCCTGACATAGTAACTACCCTATCTTATTATTTTACCTATGTGGCTATTGTTTCTTTTAGAAGAAACCTATTTTATATATTTATGCATTTGTTTTTCACTGAACATCAACAGATGTGGCCCTCTGAAGAGGTGCTTGCTGGTTTTCGGAGGATTATGGAGTCGTTCTTCACCAGATGTGAGCAGCTGTCCCTGAGGATACTCCGAGTGATGGCCTTGATCCTGGGTTTGGACAGTGACTACTTTGTGAATGCACACAAATGGATGAATGGTATGTAGAACCATTCTGCAGAGTAGATTGTCATAATATTTTTTCTAGGTTCCTTATAACGTGTATCACAACATCCAAAAAGAGGAGAAAAAACGTATTGTGAGAACAATCATAATTGCTCTTTTTCAGTACAGAGGTTGAGTATGAAATAATCTTAATCTGCTGTGTCAAGAAATAAATTGTAAATAATAATGTAAGCTGTAAGTTAATCATCTTTGCATGACATCTACTGTTGTGGTTCTTTTTTAACTCAATGTTTAGGTTAGTCTTTTGCTGAGCAACAATGAGGTTGATTGTGGGATTTAACCATTAACCAATCTGAACTAAATAATGCAGTACTTTGTCCACTGTATAAATAAATTATTGATGGATCCTCATTGACTCCAGTGCTGACAAGATAAGTATGTAGCTGTTTAAAGCCACCTCCGTTTAAAGTAAATTTCCCATTACCACAGATGTCTTGAGCATAAAAGTTCTTCAGAATTACTACTGGTACTGAAGGGGGCTTGTGTTGCTTCAGATGCATTTCCTTCAAAAGTGAACCCACTTAGTAAAGACAGAGGGTTATAGAACATTATGCTCAGTACCAGCAGAGACCATGTTCTGTCAGTAGCTCAGTGTGTGTGTGTCAGTCAGTGGTGGGGGGTGTGGTTACTCTTTAAGATCTTTAAGGTAAACCTCACTGAGCAAGTTTTCTGAAGAACCACCTGTGCTTGCTCTCTCAGTGTATAATGACAATGTTGTTTCTCACAGGTGATAAAAATGCCACCACTCTCAGGACCCTGTACTACCCCCCAGTGGACATGTCCTCAGTGAAAGAGGGACAGATCCGGTGTGGAGAGCATTCAGACTATGGATCTATTACCCTGGTGTTTCAAAGTAGTGAGGGCGGACTACAGGTATCGGTCAGATGTTGTGTTTCTTGGCTTGTGCCGGCCATTCTGAGTTCATCATTTCCAAAGTAATTTTTAATTGGGTTGGAAAAAAAAAATTTGAACATAAAATACAAGGACTGAAAAAACGTAATTGCCACATTCTATTAGGTTTCACATGCCAAAGCTACATCGACTCTAAGGAGATTGTTTGTTTATAACAGGTAATGAACAGATCAGGAGAGTACATATCAGCACCTCATATTCCTGGCACCGTCCTGATCAACATTGCTGACCTGATGCAGAGATGGACAAGCAATCTCTTTGTTTCTGCGGTAAGATCCAGAGATTGCAATTCACTGATTTTAGTTAAACTGTTAAAGGATGGTAGTAAATCATATTGTTATTGTCATACGGAGATATACGTGTATGTCTCGGGTGAAATCAGTTCAAAATATATCCAGTACCTGTAACCCTCAGCCTTCTTCTCATCATTTAGTCTCAAAACAGTTTATAAAGGAAGAAAGCTGTAATATGTGTTGCTTTAAAATGACTAGATGCTTGTAACTGAAAAAACAAATGAGAGAAACTATGGCTTAAATTAATCTTAAATGTAAAACATTATAGTTGTTTGGCTTGATTTTTTTTTTTTATATATATATAGAAGCACAGAGTATTACTGCCTCCTGCTGATGACAAGAACACAAGGCAGTCGGTGGCCTTCTTTGTGCACCCTGATGATGATGCAATCATATCTTGCTGTGACAACTCAAACAAGTACCCTCCAATCAAAGCGCTGGACTACCTCAATGAGTGTTTTTATGCATCTTATGGAAAGCGGGATTAGGAAACAGTGTAAGTCTACCACTGGCTAGTGATTTTCAGCTCCATACATCACACCAGTAATATATGGGTCTTGATCATGTTTGTCACTGGTTGAACACGTTTAGGGGCAATTCCAACATTATGTATTTGTTACCTTATTCAAAGCCTCCTTTAATAATTAACTAAATATGATCGATTACTTAGATAATGTGCTTTCTGAACTCTGTCATGTTCAAATATCAAGGTTCAAAGTTTCACCATTCATTCTTTATTATCCAAATAAACTTATGTTATTATAGTCATGACATAAATGGACAAGCATTGCTAAATCATTGCTAAATTGCTAAATCCCAAAATCATAATAAGTAATATATCAGATTTTTTATATTTTCATAATTACCTCGAAGTGGCACGTTATGCATGTCACACCGCCTGAACTGTATTGAAAAAATGTACTTGCATATTATTTTCAAAAACACTTTAAATTGATATCTGTTATTGGAAGCTTGACTGCAAGAGCAATTTGAACAAAAAAACAATAACAAATGATGAGAGTTTTTATAATAACCAGGAATCACACCACTCTAGTCAATTTCATTTAAGCAAGTTAAAAAAAGATAATTGGTGTAAATGAACAAAAACTTTCAAAACAGATGCATTTTACGCAACACTGCTGTTCCTTGTTTAGCTTCAAAGCTAACAAAACTTTTTAAACTTATTCAGCCAGGAATTTTTCACTGCAGTCTTATCTGTGTTGGTTATCAACAACTGGAATAAGTTTCCTGACAGCCTGCTCAGTTCCAATACAGCCTTTGTCTTCCTTTGCTGACAAGACATTTACAAATCCAAAAATTGTTCTAAATGACTAAATTTCACAGAGGTGTTTACAAAAGAAAAAACAGATAACATGCCACAGGTTAACAACCAGCCCAGTCAAACTCTAAGAGAGATCAGGATAAATGAGGAGGAGGTACTAAAGGGACTAGCAGAATTTAAAACTAACAAATCAGATGGTATATTCCCAACAGTACTTGGGGACATTATTTATAGACCATTAATTAAAATATTCCAAATGACAACAGGGGATGTGCCAACTGACTGGAAGATGGTAAATGTCATACCAATCCACAACAAAGGGGACAAAACTGAGCCAGGAAATAACAGACCAATCAGTCTCAACTGCATTATTTGTAAAATGTTGGAAAAAATGAAAATGATTCGACAGAAAATCGAAGAGTATCTTAATGAAAACCATATTCTTGGAGATAGTCAACATGGATTTAGATGAGGCAGATCATGTCTTACTAATTTATTAGAATTTATTGAACATGCAACTGCAGCTGTGGATCATGTGAAAGCATATGATATGATATACTTAGATTTTCAAAAAGCTTTTGATAAGGTTCCACACCAAAGACTGGTCCTCAAATTGGAAGCTGTAGGCATTCAGGGTATTGTAAGTAGATGGATTATGAACTGGTTGATGTATAGGAAACAGAGGGTGTCGATTAGAGGAGTTGCCTTTAACTAGAGTGAGGTTGTTAGTGGAGTTCCACTGGGATCAGTACTAGGGCCTTGCTTTTTCTAATCTACCATAAAACTTCCAATACTTGCCGGGTTTCAAATAGCAGCTGGTCTCCAAGAATTGCTGGGTTGATTTGCATAATCATGTAAACAAAAGCCGGTCTCTAATAAATGTCGAGTTACACGTCTTTCTTGTTTTCAGTAAATGTATATACCTTATATTAAAAAAACACCATCACTTGTGTTTTTATTAATGTATTTCTCACTTAACTATATATACACTACCATTCAAAAGTTTGGGGTCACTTAGAAATGTCCTTGTTTTTGAAAGAAAAGCATATTTTGTGTTCGTTAAAATAACATCAAATTGATCAGAAATACAGTGTAGACATTATTAATGTTGTAAATGACTATTGTAGCTGGAAACAGCTGATTTGTAATGGAATATCTACATAGTGTACACAGGCCCATTATCGGCAGCCATCAGTCCTGTGTTCCAATGGCACATTGTGTTTGCCAATCTAGGTTTATCATTTTAAAAGGCTTTAGAAAACACTTTTGCATTTATGTTAGCACCGCTGCAAACTGTTGTGCTGATTAAAGAAGCAATAAAAGGCCTTCTTTAGACTAGTTGAGTATCTGGAGCATCAACAATTGTGGGTTAGATTACAGGCTCAAAATGGCCAGAAACAAATAACTTTCTTCTGAAACTCATCAGTCTATTCTTGTTCTGAGAAATGAAGGCTACTCCATGCGAGAAATTGCCAAGAAACTGAAGATCTCATACAACACTGTGTATTACTCCCTTCACAGAACAGCGCAAACTGGCTCTAACCGGAATTGAAAGAGGAGTGGGAGGCCCCGGTGCACAACTGAGCAAGAGGACAAAAACATTAGAGTGTCTAGTTTGAGAAACAGACGCCTCACAGGTCCTCAACTGGCAGCTTCATTAAATAGTACCTGCAAAACACCAGTCTCAACGTCATCAGTGAAGAGGCGACTCCAGGATGCTGCCCTTCTAGGCAGAGTTGCAAAGAAAAAGCCATATCTCAGACTGGCCAATAAAAATAAAAGATTAAGATGGGCAAAAAAACACAGACACTGGACAGAGGAAGATTGGAAAAAGTGTTATGGACAGACAAATCTAACTTTGAGGTGTTCGGATCACAAAGAAGAACATTCGTGAGATGCAAACCAAATGAAAAGATGCTGGAGGAGTGCTTGACGCCATCTGTCAAGCATGGTGGAGGCAATGTGATGGTCTGGGGGTGCTTTGATGGTGATAAAGTGGGAGATTTGTAAAGGGTAAAAGGGATCTTGAAGAAGGAAGGCTATCACTCCATTTTGCAATGCCATGCCATACCCTGTGGACGGCGCTTGATTGGAGCCAATTTCCTCCTACAACAGGACAGTGACCCAAAGCACAGCTCCAAACTATGCACGAGCTATTTAGGGAAGAAGCAGTCAGCTGGTATTCTATCTATAATGGAGTGGCCAGCACAGTCACCGGATCTCAACCCTACTGAGCTGTAAATGCATCACGTTATATGCATATTGTTTTGGAGTGCTGTTTAATACAAATACTAATTTTAACGTATGCCTATTTGTATAGTTACAATTATTAATATATATTGTTATTTTACAGCTGTTTTACCAACTACATAACAACAGGACATTTACTTATTTAATTGCAGATTCTGAAGATGTCAGCCCCATTTAAAAAAAAAAAAAAAAGAAAAACTAAGTTCAAAGAGAGGACCTTTACGTTGAAGTGTTGGAACTGCAGAAGGGAAATATTTTGTTGTAAAGGGAAAAACTTGATCTAGAAATGAAAATGTTAAAGTTAAAAATGGCAAGATTCGATTAAAAGGGGAAGGAGAAAAGTATTATCGTAATTTATTGAGTTGTTGGTTTTTAATACAGTTGTCATTGTTTATAATAGATACTAGATAATAGATTTGAATTTATATTGTCATAGTTCACCTAAAGTATTAATACAGTTTTTATTAATTAAATTAAACATTTCAGTATCAAATTAGTTGCTACTATTATTAGTTAAACTTCCATTACTTGGTATGTATGCCCTTTCATATAAAACATCTAAATTACCTGGCATATGTGCTGCCATGTTGGTTTCAGTTTCTATAGCAAAATATACATTTTTTCCCCATTTAAGCCTGGTGTAGGGTAGGCTTAAAACATTAATTACATTTAATACCAAACTGATTTTTTGTTGTTGTTGTTGTTGTTGATTTTTTGTGTGCAACAGGGCTATTTATTTTGGGCTTAAATTTAAGTCTAAGACCTAACAAATTGTTTTAAAACCATGTAAGACCTTTTGTGCAACTGGTCCCTGGGCTCCGCACTTCAAGAAAGATATCGCTGCTCTAGAGGCAGTTCAGAGGAGAGCAACCAGACTTATTCCAGGTCTGAAGGGAAAGTCCTACTGAGAGACTGAGGACCTGAACCTTTTCACCCTGGAACAGAGGAGACTACATGGGGACTTGATTCAAGTCTTCAAAATCATGAAAGGCATCGACCACATCAATCCAGAGGAGCAGTGTCACTGAACTGTCATTCTTAAGGGGCAGCAGGTCGAGCTGTTTAGCAGCTTTTTCTCCACACAAAAAAATGCATCATCCGTGAGCCGCTGTACATTTACTTGGTTGTGTAATATGTTATTAAGAAGGAATGGAAAGAAAAATGCCGCTGAGAAACGAACTTGTCTTCTTTTTAGGTTTGTTACCATTCGTTTAACATATACTATTATAAAAGTTTCACCTATTAAAACGTTTCCAGTTAAATACCGTATTGCCGCAGGGAAATGGAGTTCACTCCATGTGTTCCGTCTTTTTAAAAGTACGCATGCGCAACATTGCGTAGCTTCTATGAGACGGAACCGGAAATAGGTGTGGGAACTAGGAAGCAATGGATTTAATGAAAACAATGGCTCCACCCCTAAATACACCGACGAGAAAGAGACAAGGTGACAACCAAACAAAAGAAATTAAGCATGCAAAGGTGGATATTCACGAAAAGAGAAAAAGCAGATCTGCGACCACGCCAGAAACTGGGCAGGTGCGAGGAAGCCGCGGCCATGACAGGACCAGGAGCCAAACGCGCGGCAAAAATAAGCGAGACAGGTCCGTGCTCTGCGGGATGTAAATAAATGTGCACGTAAAGTGGTCCGATCGGTGAGAATGACCAAATAAACAAACAAAAACAAAAAATACAGAGATCGAGTTCTGTTTTGTTTATTGTACATGTGTATTTATTTTGACCCAGGGATAAGTGCAGTATAGGCCCACTACTGTGTTAACGGGAAGGCAATGCACATAGGGATAGAGTGACAGAAGGGCTAAAGGCAGTCAGTGACACATAGCAACTTTTCCAGGCAACCTTCTAACTTTTTGTTTGTTTAATTGTGTATGTATTATGTTTGATGTATGTTATTATTTGTGTTGAGTACCCTGTGAAGGCTATTTAGTGCCCTGTTATGTATCAGTGTTAAATGAAAACCTATCTGTTCATGTTTTCAGAGGAATGGTGAGACCCGACAATCGTGAAATTAAAATCCCTGTGGTTGATTTTGATGTCTATGGGTTGGGGGGAGATGAGGTTCCTGATGAGCAGCTGAGTAACATAGTCAAAGAAATGAACGAAGCCTTCACTGAGATTGGCTTTGTGTACTTGAAAAACACTGGCATTGACCAGGAACAGGTGAGCAGGAAACAGTACTAAAATATAGTTGCCAACATTAGTTACATGTTCCCCTACAAGTACACACAGAAGTATAGATGCAAATGTAATCATTCTTATTGTGTGGAGGCATGGTTTTAGAAAATGTACAATTTCTTCAGAGAGATCAGATGTCAGCCAATTTGTGGGTACTCTGCTTTATTTTCAGTGCTACAGCTTCCCAAAGGCTTCACAATTCTTTGAACTTTCATTAATTGTAGTCCAAATGTGTTAATATTGCCAATGCAAAGATTAAAAAAAAAAAAAAAAAAAAAATCATACTCCTGATCAGGGCCCCCAATGAAAGACATTTCTATATAAGTCTTAAAATATTAAAATTCAACAAGGTTTTTAATATAAAAACCAAGTAATTACATAATTATTCCACGTAAATGAATGAAAGGATAATAGTTTGATAGGAAGCAGTTAATATTTGTCCTTAATATTTCTAGGTCAATGAAGTAATGGAAATCTCCAAAGAATTCTTCCTTCTCCCAGAAGATATAAAGAAGAAGTTCAGTATATCAACTCAACCAAACTTCCCATATTTTGGTTGGGTTTCAGTTGAGACTGAAAGGTAATATCACATTAAAATTAACATACCAATCGTACTCAAGACTTAAGAATGCCACCTGCTTTAATAGTGCCGTGACTTTTCTCATGTTTTTTATGGCTCTCATTCAATTCTTAGTATTCATGATAGCCAACAAAACTTTAGGTTCTAGTTACCCAACAAATAAGTGATGCATTTTATTTTTCAGATTGAATCCTGATCGCCCTGGAGACCTGAAAGAAGTGTACGGTGTTACGACCTTACATCCTGACATAGTAACAGACTCATCTTATTATTTTAATCTTCTGGCTATTATTTCTATTACAAGAAACATTTTATTTATTTATTTAATTCATTTAGATTTCCCCCCAAAACAATTCAATAGGTGTGGCCCCCTGAAGACACGGTTGCTGGTTTCCAGAAGACTATGGAGTCGTTCTTCAACAGATGTGAGCAGCTGTCTCTGAGGATCCTCAGAGTCATGGCCTTGATCCTGGGTCTGGAAGGGAACTTCTTTCTGGACAAACACAATGAGATGAGTGGTATGTGGAGCCAGCCTGGTTCAATAAGTGTACCCATGTTTCTATGAAAAATATAACCATAGGCATTCTACCAATGTCCTTATATTTTATTTTTTACTCTCCTAGCCCTTCAACATGAATTGAAATGTGTTATGAGTAATTGAATGTAAAACTTCCTGTTATATCCCAGTATCCATGATTTGTGTAATAGTGTTTTGGTGAAGGTCAAAGATAATGCCAGAATGTTAATTTAACAGGATTGGGTTTTAATTTATGGAGAAGCACTTGGGCACTCTGAAATGTTGAAAAACCTTGGTTCGAGTTCATTATTCCAATTTACAGTGATGGTAAATTGTATCACCCTGTCCAATATTAAAGCAATATAATTGTTTTGTTCCATATGGATAGGAAGTCTTGCTCAGTGATGGTAGAATGCAGAGACCATTTTCTTTCAATAGCTCAGTCTGTACACCGACACAGCAACTCCACTGTGGCAAGGAGATGACAAAGACCGGGGGTGTCTGAGGGAGATGGAGGGGTGGGATGATTGCTCAATAAGATCTATAGTAAAAATTGGAGGTTAATTAGTTTTCTGAAGAGCCACCTGGGCTTGCTCTCTCACTGTCTAAAGACAGTGTTATTTCACACAGGTAATAAAAATGGCACCACCCTATCCACCCTGTACTACCCCTCAGTGGACATGTCCTCAGTGAAAGAGGGACAGATCCGGTGTGGAGAGCATTCGGACTATGGATCCATTACGCTGCTGTTTCAGAGTGACAAGAGTGGATTAGAGGTAACTGTCCAGCTTGGCCTGAGCCATTCGTGCTCCTGATTTCACTTCTGAGCACATTATGTTCAGGTTCAAATCAGGTCAGACAGCTGCTTTATTGGAATATTTTCATTTTTCAAGGTAATGATGCTTTCAGTCTAATACTGAGTTTTGCCCAAAATGATCTACATTTTGAATGAAGCATCTTTTATAAAGGAGCAAGAAAACAATAATAATCTCGGGGTCACTTACAAATCAGCTGTCAGAGATCCACAAACCAATGCTGTAGACCAGGGGTGCCCAACCAGTCGATCGCGAGATATTGTCCAATATGGAAAACCTATCGCAGTGGCAGAAACCGATCTTGTCTCTATACAGCAGTACTACTGAGGGAAACTTTGACAAGTTCATTGCACATACACTCCTGAGCATTGATTATCAGAGTAATGAAGTACCACTGGAAATGTCTTGCAGTACTTAATGTTGATTTTAGTACCCATCTACTTTTTAACAGGTAATGAACCAAGCAGGGGAGTACATATCAGCGCCTCCAATCCCTGGTGCCGTCCTGATTAACATTGCAGACCTGATGCAGAGATGGACTTGCGATCGCTTTGTCTCTGCGGTAAGATGCAATAGTTATGCAATGACTGTCAGAGCCACAGATCATTGTGCATGTAGAAGACATGATATGTATGTTTCCAGAGTTAAAGAAACCTATAGATATTAAGTGGTAAAATTAGTTTATTTATTTATGTTAAATGGTTCTGCATCCAGCATGAGTCTTCACTTTCTCACTGAGGCCCTGGGATCGGTGTGAATATTAAAATGCTCTAAATGATTAAATGTTTATAATTGGAGAGAGACACTTTTTAAAATTAACCTTAAACATTAAGACTGAAGTTTGGCTTGTTTTTATCTTTTAATAGAAGCACAGAGTAATACTGACCCCCCCTGGCGACAAGAGCACCAGACAGTCTCTGGCCTTCTTTGTGCACCCTGACGACAATGCAATGATATCTTCCTTTGATGGGTCAGACAAATACGCTCCAATCAACGCACTGGACTACCTTAATGAGCGTTTGAGTGATACTTTTTCAATGTAGTAGCAGGAAATAGAAAATAAAGTGGCATCTGTGTTGGGTTGCTTCAGCTTAGAGTCTTTCAGGTTCCTACTGTTCCATCTACCATAGAACAAGGTGTCTGTAGCTACATGTGGGAAAATACATCACTTTGCTTCTTGTATAACATAAGGAATACAGATGTTCGTAATACTGTACAAATTGTTGTGCTCAGAAACAGTTTCCAAGAATAGTTTGGTATTAATTATTTTGCACATTTTTCTGTAGTGCTGCACAAAAACTATATGATTTTGCCAAGACTAGTGCTATGGTAGACAGAGCAAAATGGGAAGAAATGGGGGCGACAGATTAATCTGGCAATAGAGATGGATAAACCCTGTATATGTGTTTCTGCTAACATTTTCTTAATGCTTTTTGCTTCAGTTGCCAAATTGTTCTGCTTTTTCAAGATCAAATATATCAAATAGATCGAATAGATCAAATATAAAAAAAGGCAGAATGTATTTTGCTCCTCTGCAGGAGAGAACATATTTATAATCTTTCAAACTATGACAAGCTTTAATGAAGGATTACAAAGGACAGGGAGTAAGTTTGAAAAATATGTATTTCATTTGGCTTTTTTTTTTTGGTCTCTATGCATTTCAGAATGTTTCAATAAATGTGCATAGATTTTTTACTTAGTAGGTGATGTCATTTTAAAGCACTAGAGGTTAGGATGCTGTAGTATTTGGAGAACCAAAAAGATTGACTGAGGAGACAAACCCAAAAGGTGTTAATTAAGAAACTAATACTTAAACTAAAACTAATCACCTAATCTTCAATAATCTTCCTGAGCAACATACCCCGAATCCGTCCCTTCCTCACCGACTACACGATTCAGCTGCTCGTCCAGTCACTGGTCCTCTCCCACCTGGAGTACTGCAACTCCCTCCTGGCCGGCCTGCCTGCAACTACTGCCCATGCGGCTCGTATGGTATTCTCCGCCCCGATAAGCACATGCTATTATTATTACTATTATTATTTATTTCTCATCAGACGCCCTTGTCCTTGACTTTTGTAAGTCGCCTTAGACAAGGCGACTCCACTGCTCCGCTCCGCTCCCTCCACTGGCTTCCGGTACTGGCACGCATTCAGTTCAAGACACTGACCCTCACTTGTAATTTGGTCATTCATTCTCCTGTAAGATTGCACTTATACAACATTTTGTAATATTTCTTGCTTTGCTTTACTAGTACGTGTATTGTTTATTTTAATTTCCCCTATGCTGCCTTTCCATCGGCCCTTGACTGTGACTTAACATCTTGTCTGCACTTATCAGCTTTTACAATCTAGGATGTAAGACATATCTTGTTTATTGTATATCTCGTACACACTTGTGTAAATTGGAATTTGCGAAATGTATTATGCACTGTATTATTGTTATTATTACTTTGTATTGCTCTTATATTTTGTAAGTTGCCCTGGACAAGGGCGTCTGCTAAGAAATAAATTAAAAAATAATAATACTAATACATAGTCATGACATAAAAATAAAACACATATAATTTTACTGTCCACTTTACTACCATCTCAACATGCATACAAATTGTAAATGAATACAAAACAAGTTCTAATGTGTCCTAAAGACTTGCTCTAAAGAAGACAACAGATATTCAGATTTTTTTTTTTTTTTTTTTTTTTTTTTTTTACTAGAATGAACCCTGTCTTCAGGTTGTGAAATATGACATCTATCTGTATATATATATATATGTGTATGTGTGTGTGTGTGTGTGTGTGTATATATATATACACACACACACATTTACACATTTATACATATGTATGTGTGTGTGTTCCATGGGCTATAGATGTGCTATAGACCAGTGGTGCCCAAATACAGTCCTGGAGAGAACGGATTTGGCACATGCGTACATTTCTTTAAACTGTGTTGTGTGTGGTTGTGAATGCAGATTTATTGTGGATTGAACAGGATAGCAGGTAGTTTACAGTTCTAAGGCAGACATGGGGTCAAATGTGCAACTGACAAACCGAGTTCATATAAATCATAGCCAACTCCCAATCTCATTTGATGTTTGAGTAGAAAATAATGTGTATTTTGTGTGAAGTCTTAAACAGGGTTGCTGTTGTGCATAGCCTAAGCCTAGCCATAGGATAATCGTTGCTTTCTCGATCCCTTTTTTAAGATTTCTTTGCAGTTCAACATATTCTTTGTATTTTGTTTAATCTCTATCCCTTTTGTATGCTCTATACAACATTTTCTTTCTCTTGATATTTTCTTGCATACCTCTATTAAACCATTTTGGCCCTCAATTTGCTAAATATTGGTATACATTTTTCCTGAGCCTCAAGTAGTATATTCTTAACATATAACCATCCGTTTTCAACCGAATCTGTATCCAGTGTGCTCCAGTCTACCTCTTCTAAATGACGCAGTCATTTACCATCTCAACCATTTCTATTTCTGCTTCTGTAGCCCCGACTGGGCTTTCCCAGTCTATGTTTGGGAAATTGAAATCCCGCATTATAACAGCCACATCCTTGCTACATGCAATCCTGATTACTATCCTTGCCTATATTCCATTAATGTTTTGAGAACAGTGATATATTTTTTTAAAGTGTAACAAAGGCTCAAATTATGAGAAGAAGGGTGCTGACAAATATTGCAGTACACATGTTGAAATATTTGGCATCACTCTAAGGGAAGACAGGGGATGCCAATTTGGCAACATGTATACTGAAATATTTGGCATCCCCTGTCTTCTCAAAGGGGGGTTGCATGATTTTCCCAGTTAATCAGTGATAGTTTGTTGTCTGGACCCCTGATCTACTGATTCAAGATCAGTCACTAACTGAATGCTTCCTGAGTACCTGAGAGACCTGACCTCCTGAAATGAAAATCCCTGTGGTTGATTTTGGAGCCTATAGGCTGGGGAGAGAAGAGGTTCCCGATGACAAACTGGGAACCATAATCAAAGAGATGAATAAAGCTTTCACTGAGATTGGCTTTGTGTACTTGGAAAACACTGGGATTGAGCCAGAAGAGGTGAGAAAGAAACGGGTGCAAATGAAATAGTGCATACCATCTGCGGGTTAGTTTGAGTGTGTTTGAGTAGTGGTGGTAAACAAATGGTGTTTTAAAACCAGAGCATAGTACCTAATGAAAGCTTTTAACAATTGCATGATGTCTTCAGACAATAACAAATTGGTGTACATAAACTAATAATTGCAGAACTATTCCAAATTACTTATTGAACATAGGCAGCCAGACACAGCAAATGCATCAGTCTAAATAACAATATTTTTGTTAAGCAGCATTTGATATTCAACCTTAATTTTCTTTAGGTGAAATCAATCCTTGACATCTCCAAAACTTTTTTTTTCCTGCCTGAAGACATTAAAAAGCAGTTCAATCGGTCCAATCAACCCAGTGTACCAAACCATGGCTGGGCTCCTGCTGAGACTGAAAGGTATGGTGACATTAAGATAAACATACCAATTGAACTCAAGATACGAAGAAGGCCACCAAGTCTGAACTGAACTACACTACCGGTCAAAAGTTTTTATTGAAATTTAAGCAGTTCAATTACAGTGAATAACCTGAAAGGTAAGCGGTGAACTGCCAGAGGTTAAAAAAAAGTTTAGGTTTCCAAAAACTTAGAAATAATGTACATTTCTGTACATGTACTATACTGTTAATACACCCTCATAAGCATTATTTGGCAGTGTTACGCGCAGCTCCTGTGCATGGAAGTTACACTGTATTCCTACAATGCGCACATCGTTTGAAAGCTTATTCTCTTGGCGTTTCATTCTCAGACACATCCGATTAATATTTTTCATATCGCCCACCGTCATTCAGAGCCTGGGGGGTAAAAACGCAGTCTGCTGGGGTCGGGGGGTGTCTTATTCAGACGGTCACAGAGCACTCACTTTCGATCGGATTTCTTTGCAAATAGGCTTGTTTTTTTTCAGAACAACCTAACGATTAATTATATTATGTGATGTTCTATGAAACACAGAGAAGTTCAGAACTAATTATGTAAAATTTTTGTGTATTAGTACACTGTAAACAGAGTTCTCCATCTTGACATTCTGAGCTCTGTACGGGTGTGTGTTGCTTCTACCAAAACGTGGATGGTCTTGTTTTGATCAGTAGACTGTCTGGTTCCAGAATATGTTATAATTGTCATTATTTTCTGTGACATTGTATTCCTACTCAGACCAAGCATCCCCCCACCCCCCCATTTCAGAATGCATAGATCTGGGATTAAAGAGAAGCACACAGACTTGGTGCCCTTTCAAGGGTACCAGAGGGGTTTGTCAGTTTAAGGGGTTAAATGTTGTTAAACAAAACGATTCCATTATTTATTTTTTATCTTCAATTGTTTATTTGTTATATCCTTTAATTTCAGAGCGCATTGAGACATTAAACTGCGTACATTTAATTAAAAACTGGAAAAATGGAGGGGTTTTAAACTTTTGACCGGTAGTGTATATATGTTGAATATGTTTTCACCTTAAGAAACCTTAGCAACTAATGTTCCCTTTTATTTTTCAGTTTAAATCCACTTCGACCAGGAGACCTCAAAGAATCGTTCAATATTGTTTCCATACAACCTGACATAGTAACTACCCTATCTTATTATTTTACCTATGTGGCTATTGTTTCTTTCAGAAGAAACCTATTTTATATATTTATGCATTTGTTTTTCACTGAACATCAACAGATGTGGCCCTCTGAAGAGGTGCTTGCTGGTTTTCGGAGGATTATGGAGTCGTTCTTCACCAGATGTGAGCAGCTGTCCCTGAGGATACTCCGAGTGATGGCCTTGATCCTGGGTTTGGACAGTGACTACTTTGTGAACGCACACAAACGGATGAACCGTATGTAGACGCATAGATTGTCATAATCATTTTTCTAGGTTCCTTTTAACTTGTATCACAACATCCACAACTAATGTAACAACAGAAAAAATATATGTGAGTATGAAATAAACTTAATTTGCTGTGTCAGTAAATAAGATAATAATGTAGTCTGGGTTGATATGTTTATTTGTCTTTCTGGTTTTTCAATTAGTTGTTTGCAATAATCTTTGCATGACATCTGCTATTGTGGTTCTGTGTTTAGATTTGTCTTTTGTTGAGCAACATTGAGGTTGATTATGTGATTTAACCATTAACCAATCTGACCTAAATCATGCAGTACTTTGTCCACTGTACAAATAAATCATTGATGGATCCTCATTGACTCCAGTGCTGACAAGATAAGTATGTAGCTGTTTAAAGCCACCTCCGTTTAAAGTAAATTTCCCATTACCACAGATGTCTTGAGCATAAAAGTTCTTCAGAATTACTACTGGTACTGAAGGAGGCTTGTGTTGCTTCAGATGCATTTCCTTCAAAAGTGAACCCACTTAGTAAAGACAGAGGGTTATAACAACATTATGCTCAGTACCAGCAGAGACCATGTTCTGTCAGTAGCTCAGTGTGTGTGTGTGTGTGTGTGTGTGTGAGAGAGAGAGAGAGAGAGAGAGAGAGAGAGAGAGAGAGTGAGTGAGAGTGAGAGTGAGAGAGAAGGGGGGGAGGGTGCGGTTACTTTATACAATCTACAGTAAGTGGAGGTAAACCTTGCTGATCAAGTTTTCTGAAGAACCACCTGTGCTTGCTCTCTCAGTGTATAATGACAATGCTGTTTCTCACAGGTGATAAAAATGCCACCACTCTCAGAACCCTGTACTACCCCCCAGTGGACATGTCCTCAGTGAAAGAGGGACAGATCCGGTGTGGAGAGCATTCAGACTATGGTACCATTACCTTGGTCTTTCAAAGCAGTGAGGGTGGACTAGAGGTATCGGTCAGCTGTTGTGTTTCTTGTCTTGTGCCGGCCATTCTGAGTACATCATTTCCAAATTATTTTCCAATAATTGGAAATAGTTATACTATTAGTTATACTATTAATAGTTATACTACTATACTAATAGTAATACTGGATATAGTTATCAAATCCAAAGGTAGTTCAAATACTTTCAAAATATTTGAAAGTCAGGTTTGCTGCCAAAAAAAAACGAGACGTACAAGCCCAATCCCAAATACTGAATAGATGATGGTAAACATGATGAGAACATGGGAAAAACACACCCATTTACACATTTAAGCATTCCTCCAGCATGATTACTGTTACATTATTACTTTATTAATGTTAATGTTGAGGAAATGAAAACCTGATTGCATGCCTGCATTGTATAGTGAAGGACACTTCTTAAATTTGTCCTTGGCTCAGAACAATAGATAGTACTTAAATGGTAGTGGAGATGCCTCCTGAAGTGTTATATTGAGCATGGTATCATTCTACTTGTTTTTAACAGGTAATGAACAGATCAGGAGAGTACATATCAGTGCCTCATATTCCTGGCACCATCCTGATTAACATTGCCGACCTGATGCAGAGATGGACGAGTGATTACTTTGTCTCCGCGGTAAGCAATAGAGCTGTAATGACTATCAGAGCCACAGAACACAGTGCATGTAGAAAACATGAGAGTTGATCTGTCCAGAGATACAGCAATAGGTTTTGTTTTTTTCACTGACATCCATTAAACTGTTAAATGATGGTAGTAAATCATGTTGTTAATGAAGAGACTGAGAGCAGACTTTTTTATATATGTCACCTTTAGGTGCAACATGTTTACTCCTTGGAATACAAGTTATTTAAACAGAAAATTAAGCTTCTCGGAATATCCTTGGTGCAGCTCATGGTGTCTGCTTTCCAGTGTACATAAATGAGCTAAACTGTTACCGGAAAAGGTGCAGAATCATGACTGCTGAAAGTTAACTATGCTAAAAGTTAGTAAACATGGAGAAATGTATGTCTTGGGTGAAATCAGTTCTAAATGTATTGAGTACCTGTAACCCTCAGCTCTCTTGTCATTCAGTCTCAAACCAGTTTAAAAAAGCATGAAAGCTGTAACCTGTGCTGCTGTTAAAATACTTGTAATTGAAACACAAATCAAAGAGACAGACTATGACTTTAATTAATCTAAAACATTAGACTGAATAGTTTGGCTTTTTGTATATATATATATATAGAAGCACAGAGTATTACTGCCTCCTGCTGAGGACAAGAACCCAAGGCAGTCGGTGGCCTTCTTTGTGGACCCTGATGATGATGCAATCATATCTTGCTGTGACAACTCAAACAAGTACCCTCCAATCAAAACACTGGACTACATCAATGAGCGTTTTTTTGTTTCTTATGGAAAGCAGGATTAGGAAACTCTAAGGCTACATCTGGCTAGTGGTTTTCAGCTCCATGGGTCCATTCTTCGTACGTGGATAACTAGGGTAGGCTAAGTTTAAGGATAACTTGGCATAAACTCAGGATATTTGAGCAAATCTACAGTATGCAATGCTGTTTCGGAAATTGTAATGTATTATTCTTTTTAAGTACTGTGTAGATAATACACTATTTTGGTTAATTGCAGTTATAACATTTATTCAGCAGCAACACCCCTCCTTTATGCCCATAATTTAGTTGAATTATATCCCCTTTGCATTTTTGACGATAAGTGTTGATGTGGGAATAGAGTGTTGTTAAATTGTCAGAGGGATATTTTCATTTAAAAAATAAGTTTATTGCACCAAATGTATCAGGGATCAGCCTGAATAGAATTAAAAAATCAGATCTAGTTTAACACTATATGATTGAAACCTTGATATTCAAGTGTAGACACAACAACTAAATATCCCAGTTCAAAGTGTCCTTTCATATCCAAACGGGAACAGGCACTTATCTGTGATAAGCAAATTCTGTTTTAAGATAACGGGATAAATCAATTTAGCCTGACTTTGTTAAGCCACGTACGAAGAACGGACCGCATATTTCACACCAGTAATACATGGGACTGGATCATGTTGGTCATTAGTTGAACATGTTTAATCAAAAGGGTACCAATACTTGTACGAACAACCAAAAAGCATGACTTGGAAACAGCTTCATCTTCAAATTTAATCCAGTAAAGACATTGCTCCAAAGAGCAAGTAACATGTATAATATGGAGGGGGATGGAGGCTTGATCTGTAATTATTTTTTTAATACTTCCAGGGAACAAAGGTTAATTTAATTATCCCTCCCCCCAGAAAGCTACCCAACCACTGAGTAAAAGAGTAGAAGTCTCAAATACCTGTATTCATATAAATACAATACAATAGTACTGAACAGCAATGTTGATTTTGCAATGTTTGGGTTATCTTTGGTCACGCTAAGTGTCTCTATCCTGACCCTCTTTGTAGTATTAACTGTGTACAGATCTATGAAATGGTGATGGAAAGAGTACAAACAGGGAGAAGAGGTAGCAAGACAAGTCAAGACTATCATAGCCAAATCCAGACTCCAGAGCAAATGGGATGCAGTAGTATCATTGGCCATCTGGCCCTCACCTTTTGTCTGGGGTTCAGAGGCCAAAATGACTGACAGAAGGGTTCATATGAATGATCAATGCCTTTCTTTAATATGTATACCATTGCATTTAATATGATCAATGCTTTGTTGAATACATATAATCATTGCTTTTCTTGTGTGTGTGTGAGATTGATTCTGCTTACGTGTAATGAACGTCTTATTGTTTATTATATTGTGAGTTTTTACTAAGATCCCACCAAATACGGTTGGAACAAGACCTTGAAAACGGGTACTGAGCAACTTCTATATCTTTGGACAACATAAAGGTTTCTAGTATAAGACGTAAGCAAGTTGTGAAACTTTCCCAGGCCTTCAATATTATACAAAACCATGTAACTGTATTTTTGGCTGTTTTTGCTTCTGTATCACTGCTTGCTCCAATAGGAAGAGAGGGGACTGGCCCCTCCTTCTGTAGATCACCCCTTTTGGCGGGCAATATAACTGCTTGTAACCAGGGAATCAATAGGCCTTGCTGTCCAATTCAGACACAGGCTGATTGACAAATAAAGCTGATTGACTGAAACTCCTGTCCCAATAATGATTTCCAACACCTTTCCTGTCTCAAACAGCCTTCCATTTACTTGAGGCTGATCATATCTTACGCATACATTTTGGCACAGGTTGACTGATCTGCTTTTCCATTCATCCTGGATTTCCCATTATTAAGAAACAGAAATAATGACATGGTACTGCAGAGGTTGAGGTACAGTGCCCAGCAGATCACCTGCAGCTTGGTAATACACACCATTTCTGAACTGCACATCTATCACCCCAGAGCTGCACTAGACCAGTTGAATTGTTACCAGAGTTGTATCTTTTTTCACATTTACTGGAAAGCTACCAATGGTATTTGCTTCAGTGATTATATATTGAATATTTCTAGAATTCAATTTAATATTTGTAGATACATTTTACATTCCTAGATTTTTAAAGCTTATTTCTTATTTCTTATTTATTATTTCTCTCATTTCAAATATAGCTATCTTATCTCTAAGGCTCTGTATTCTGTTGTTTCACAACATCTTGTTGTTTAACAAAACTTGCTGAGTTGGCATCCTTGACCAAGAGGTTATTCATTCATAAAGTCTATGTAGTAAGTAATTTCAATGTCTCTTGTTAATTAGTTACAATTTGCTTAGTAAGCTTGTTTGCACCTATCAAGAAGGAAAGAACTATCTTCTCTGCCTTGAACACAACCCATAAAATACCAAATGTAACTTAGAATTGTTGAGACTGTCTGAGGAAACTTCTCAGGTCAGGCTCCCCTGCAGCTGCCAGAATAAAGAATCAACCTTCTACCACACACCGAGTCTCTTGCTATTTTCTGCAACTCTTTATATATATACACTGATCAGCCATAACATTATGACCACTGACAGGTGAAGTGAATAACACTGATAATCTCGTTATCATGGCACCTGTCAGTGGGTGGGATATATTAGGCAGCAAGTGAACATTTTGTCCTCAAAGTTGATGTGTTAGAAGCAGGAAAAATGGGTAAGGATCTGCGCGACTTTGACAAGGGCCAAATTGTGATGGCTAGACGACTGGGTCAGAGCATCTCCAAAACTGCAGCTCTTGTGGGGTGTTCCCGGTCTGCAGTGGTCAGTACCTATCAAAAGTGGTCCAAGGAAGGAAAAGCGGTGAACCGGCAACAGGGTCATGGGTGGCCAAGGCTCATTGATGCATGTGGGGAGCGAAGGCTGGCCCGTGTGGTCCGATCCAACAGACGAGCTACTGTAGCTCAAATTGCTGAAAAAGTTAATACTGGTTCGGATAGAAAGGTGTCAGAACACACAGTGCATTGCAGCTTGTTGCGTATGGGGCTGCGTAGCTGCAGACCAGTCAGGGTGCCCATGCTGACCCCTGTCCACTGCCGAAAGTACCTACAATGTGCACGTATCAGAACTGGACCTCGGAGCAATGGAGGAAGGTGGCCTGGTCTGATGAATCATGAGTTCAAGGTGTTGACTTGGCCTCCAACTTCCCCAGATCTCAATCCAATTGTGCATCTGTTGGATGTGCTGGACAAAAAAGTCCGATCCATGGAGGCCCCACCTCGCAACTTACAGGACTTAAAGGATCTGCTGCTAATGGCAAATTTTTTTACACACCTATGTTGTTGTCTCTTATTTGATTTTCACCTTCAGGTTGAACAATTGTAGATTTTATTCATTCAATACATCAATGTACAGAAAGCTGGCAAAATAGTCTTCGCTCTGCAGTACAAAACTTTGAAAATTTGTAACAATCTATGAAGAAACTACAACCCGTCTTTATGATAACACTGTAACATTTTTTGTTTTTTTTTTGTTCCTGGGTAGTAAGTGTCATTTCCTAATTGCTTATGCCTCAAAAGTATAGAAAATGGCTATTATTCCCCACAAACTTTTCTTTTGTGACCAGGACAGTGATATTTTGAAATGTACCTATTTCCAATGAGAAAACGGGCAAATGTGTCTTTTAAAAAAAACTACTCACTTCTAAATCTCTTGTAGTCATTTTCTTTATTACTTTAGTATAAATACATGTTAATTTGGATTCATACATTTTTTTCTGACTTTATGTGAACGAAAAGACACATTTTTCCCGTTTTCTCATTGGAAATAGGTACATTTCAAAATATCACTGTCCTGGTCACAAAAGAAAAGTTTGTGGGGAATAATAGCCATTTTCTATACTTTTGAGGCATAAGCAATTAGGAATTAACACTTACTACCCAGGAACAAAAATTGTGTTACATAGTCAAGGACAATTGATCATAATCAAGGACAAACTTAATCAGAAAAGATGGGGTTACATTTTGGTCCTTGTTCTACACAGCATCAAACAGTTCTTAAAATACTTTGACAAGCTTATCTCTATGTATTTAAAGATTGCAGTGAAATGGCGGACTGAGACATTTTTACCAATCTGAGATTGACAACACACAAACTTTATCTGGTTCTACAACAAGTTGAATGACTTTCTACCTGACCATAGTAGTAGAAATGACTGGCAGAAACATATATGCTCATCTCTAATTTTTCAGCATTCAGTTTCTATAAGAAGGAAACATCTTTATTTAGATATTAAATCTATATTTTCCTTATTTCTTAGCAGAACATAGTTTATAGCAGTAGAGGTTAGCTGAGATCTTAGTTTGTGTAGTACTCCTAATTGTGCAGTTTACAAATAGGAAGAGTACAATATGTAGTATTAAAATAGTTTCAAAAGATCTGAACACTGAAAATACCCAAAAGATTCCCCTTGAGACAGAAACCAAATGCAAATTTGACAAAATGTAATTTAAAGAGACATGCAGTGTTTGTTTTTTCTTTTTAACTGGGGAAACAATTCACTGCAGTTCCATTCTTTCTAAACAACCCAAAAAATGTTCATTAGGAAACTTAATTATGTATACGTCAATGGAAATCCAACACAATAGTGATCAAATTGAAGGTATTAAAAAAAGTAACTTTATATGAACCGTAAATAACATTTTACTGTACATCTAATTATTACAGGTACATGACACATACCATGTCTTCCCCGTTATTAAAACAGCAGTCCAAAAACGATTAAGTTCCTGAATATTTATTTTGTATCACATAAGGACATATACATTCATTTCACTTTCATGAAAGGGGAAGTGGAAACCTTGATCTTGTAGCAAATTATCAATACAAAGATGTTGGAATCACTTAGACTGTTAGTGTCATTTGGCTATGGAGGTGGAGTTGCTTTGTGTTCATGGCCGGAGTCAAAGGGAAATGACATTCATTATCAAATGTTTCACATGAAAGCATTATGCAGCCAAAAAACAGTAAATGTAAACATTTCTTCCCCCGCCAAATTCATCGCATCTATTGGATTAGTTACCGATCCAGTTCGCACAGTGCCATCTAAAGCCGTCACTGCTCTATCAGTGTAAGACTATAAAATACCTTCAAATATTCTAAAATAGAAGTAATTCCTGATTTTATTTGTACCCCTGACTAGTTAGTGGGGTCTTATGCATACAAATAGATGAATTGATCATTTGCAATGAGACAATGGTTCATATTACACACATTACTTTTTATGAGGCACAAAATAGATTTCCAGGAACAACTATCTTAATTAGCACCTCCAGAATGACCCAATAACAACCTTCATCAGGATCAAATTAAAATAATAATAATAAAAACAATTACCAGCAATTCCTTTGAAGTGTTTCACAGATTACCATATCGAGGAGGTGAAAATGTGACGGCTTTCCTGACAAAAACTCCTGTCAGGCACCTCTTTGTGATTTGCGACTATAAATAATTCACCCTCTTAACAGTGCTTACCCTGACAAGCATGAAATTGGTAGGTTACAATTGCAGGAAAACAAAACCAAAAACATTACAGAAGTTTTTTTGTTTCGTTTTGGAGTCAACTGATTGAGAACGTCTGCAGGTTGTTTCGTCTATATAGGCCTGCATGTCCACGGGCTGCAGGCTCACATAGACACACATTCGGCACATGGAGACCCGAGTGGAAAGGCAGGTTAAGAGTGAGGCTGCGTTTCTGCGTTGTGTCCTGGAGGCAGGGGCTCACCATTTCCTCCTGGGGCAGCTGGAGGTGCGTTTCCATCATCTAAAAGAATACAAAACACACACAGTCAAAATGCCACCGCCTTATAAACAGCAGGGTCCAGAATTAGTGCCCCCACAAAGCCTCACACTAACAGACACAGATTGTTACACATTGTTAATCACAGTCCATTGGGATTCAATAATTCACAAAAGTCACAAAACAAATGTTTTCTAGCAGAGCAGATTAAGAACATTACGATTCCAAAGCACCCCGAACTCACCGGCGCCATCTGGAGGAGCCTGTGCTTTTTGACTTTTTAACTTCTCCATATGTTCTACAGCCTTGAAGGGAAAGAAAGAAAATAAACTGTCAAACACAATGGATCATATATCAGTGCTGTTACCATTTTTTGTAGCTGCTCACATAACACACGTGAAATCCCTCATAATGCCATCAGCCCTGTGTTATTCTCTTCTTTTGAGGCCATACACTCACCTAAAGGATTATTAGGAACACCATACTAATACTGTGTTTGACCCCCTTTCGCCTTCAGAACTGCCTTAATTCTACGTGGCATTGATTCAACAAGGTGCTGAAAGCATTCTTTAGAAATGTTGGCCCATATTGATAGGATAGCATCTTGCAGTTGATGGAGATTTGTGGGATGCACATTCAGGGCACGAAGCTCCCGTTCAACCACATCCCAAAGATGCTCTATTGGGTTGAGATCTGGTGACTGTGGGGGCCAGTTTAGTACAGTGCACTCATTGTCATGTTCAAGAAACCAATTTGAAATGATTGGACCTTTGTGACATGGTGCATTATCCTGCTGGAAGTAGCCATCAGAGGATGGGTACATGGTGGTCATAAAGGGATGGACATGGTCAGAAACAATGCTCAGGTAGGCCGTGGCATTTAAACGATGCCCAATTGGCACTAAGGGGCCTAAAGTGTGCCAAGAAAACATCCCCCACACCATTACACCACCACCACCAGCCTGCACAGTGGTAACAAGGCATGATGGATCCATGTTCTCATTCTGTTTACGCCAAATTCTGACTCTACCATCTGAATGTCTCAACAGAAATCGAGACTCATCAGACCAGGCAACATTTTTCCAGTCTTCAACTGGACAATTTTGGTGAGCTTGTGCAAATTGTAGCCTCTTTTTCCTACTTGTAGTGGAGATGAGTGGTACCCGGTGGGGTCTTCTGCTGTTGTAGCCCATCCGTCTCAAGGTTGTACGTGTTGTGGCTTCACAAATGCTTTGCTGCATACCTCAGTTGTAACGAGTGGTTATTTCAGTCATAGTTGCTCTTCTATCAGCTTGAATCAGTCGGCCCATTCTCCTCTGACCTCTAGCATCAACAAGGCATTTTCGCCCACAGGACTGCCACATACTGGATGTTTTTCCCTTTTCACACCATTCTTTGTAAACCCTAGAAATGGTTGTGCGTGAAAATCCCAGTAACTGAGCAGATTGTGAAATACTCAGACCGGCCCGTCTGGCACCAACAACCATGCCATGCTCAAAATTGCTTAAATCACCTTTCTTTCCCATTCAGACATTCAGTTTGGAGTTCAGGAGATTGTCTTGACCAGGACCACACCCCTAAATGCATTGAAGCAACTGCCATGTGATTGGTTGGTTAGATAATTGCATTAATGAGAAATTGAACAGGTGTTCCTAATAATCCTTTAGGTGAGTGTATAATGTATTGCATTTAGGAAAGGGGAAAAACACTTGGATATCAACTAGGTGGGTCCGCTGAAATGAAAAATAATCAAAACCGCAACATTGTTTTTTTTTTTTAGATTTTTCATTATCCCTTGGAAGTTCTAATGCATTTCAATCCTGGAATGGAGATGCTGTCCCTTCCTCTGAGTGAGAAGACCGAGACAGATTTCCCTTATCTGGTCTTGTGCCATTTGTATTACGTGGAAACATGAAATGTGAAAAATATTTTAATGCCTTTGTTTTGCATCCATAGCTGCAGGCTGGGCATACACTGCCCTGATAATTATGAATTGGTCTATTTTCCTAAATTACATAATGGTGCTCCGATACGGTGGCTGTTTTTTGTCTTTTCTCCTCCAATGCAAAGCTGACGAAAACACAGAGGTGAGGGCTCCTTTTGCCCCATCCTAGATAATATGGCAGTTCAGGACAGATAGAAAAGTCAAGATCATCAGTCTAATTCAGGAAAGCTTCAAACAGCATTGAGGGAAAACATTCATTACATACATTTAGGAGTAAGCACAAAATAGATGTTATGCAATGAAGAGGTTAAGATAGTTCAAAAATATTTTTCTTCCCCAACCGGCATGTATATGTATGTTGTGGCGAGAACCGATTGTACTTTGCATCAGCTGAATCATGTTGTCAAGATCCAAAACGATATCGTCTTTTGCTGCATCTGTTTTGCTGTAGTTGCAAGGGTAAGCCTTTTGCACCTGTAAAACCTGTTGTTTATGTCAGGACAAACTGAATGTTATCTTCTTACACTTGAAAAGCTCCCGTACCCATTGCAGAGTTAGGATGATTTTAAGGAGCATGCAACACCAGACGTGCTTCATATCTTGCCGATCATGGAACTAGTCTGACTATAATTTTTGGCACTTACGTAACCAGGTTACTGGAGTGTTTTTTATTGTTAACATCTATGTAAATACCCGTAATAACCCATAAATATGGGTTATTACAGGTCAAGCTTGTAGTAGCAATGTAGCAAGCATCTATATTCAAATAACAGCCCCACAGTATAGCGACCTCTATGGTTACCTCACCTGCTGCAGTTCTAATTTCTGAGCGTTCAGTTGCTCCTGTTGTCTCTCCAACTCCTCTTTTTGTTTCTGAAGATCAACTGTTTTCTGGTTCAGGTCTTTCTCCTCCTTGGCAAGCTGCTCCTCAAATTCCTTGAGTTCGTCATCCGTGTAAGCAGGATTTTGTTCCAGGGTCTAAAAAACAAAAACCCAAAACAAGAAGTCAGTAACTTTTTTGGACAGTAGCCAAGAAGCTTTATGTATTCAGAATATTAAAGACGAATTTCAAGTGCAGGGATCCTGATCAAAGTACAATAAACATTTAAGTTTTAGTTGAGATTTAGATATATATATTCAGACTTATTTATTTTATTAAAAATTATGATAAAACTTTCCATGGAGACCATGCAGTATCATCTATAAACAGCAGACAGCAGGGAGAACAGAAGAAAGACCAACTTACCTCCCAACTCTCTGGCTCCAGGAACTCCTTTTTCTTTGTCGCCACCAAGAACTCATCTAAGGAAACCAGTCTGTCCTTGTTTGAATCAACCTGTCAAACCAGCCACCATCACATAAAATTAGAGAGTGCTGTTCGATTTCATATTGTGGACCGGTTATTTCATTCTAGTTTATAATTTCTGCAAAGAGAAACATGTTGAAGGACAATGTGCAATAGGTCTTTAGCATTCACAATATATTGTTTTATGGAGATACATTAAAATGGTTCCTAAACAGACACGGAACAGGGCCTCCCTACAGTAGATGCAGTTAATTGTGTGTGCGGACATTACCTCATTCATAACATGCTCTCTCATCCGCAGTCTCTCCTCTTCCATCTCCACCATGTCATCTTCCTCATTACTGGGGTCATAGAGCTTCTCCAGCTAGAATCACAGCAACCCAAGCAATTTCACTGAAGTGCCTTTCAAACTACAGCAACAGCCTGTATTGGTCATCTATTGTGTAAGGGCCAACTTTTAAAAAACTCAAACATTTGCTAAAGCCTAAAGATGCAAACAATGTACAGTAGTAGTCGGTGCCGTAAGGCTTTGACTTGAATACTCTTAAGTTCAGCATAAGCCTGCCCGGAGCCAAGGTGGTTGGTTTCCTTTGAAGTGGTATCCCACAGTTCCCTGTACATTAGCGGTGGCAGTGTGAACACTAGACATACCTCCTTAGTAAAGAGCGCTTCCAACTCTTGCTCGTCGAAGTAGCCATCCCCATTGGTGTCTGTGGAGCCAATAATTCGGCAAGTGAGACTCACATTTTACTTTGAAACATTAGTTTGCAATTTGGGGGTTTTGCCTTTCTACAGTCGGTAAACCCTGCGAGTCATGAGGTAGAGTAGACACTAGGATTGGTAAACTAGAACAGACTTGACATTATTAATTAAACAGGCCCTGCCAGGTACTGTATTAAAATGCCCAACTTACCGTGCAGGTTAAAGAAAGTCTTTGGATCGAAATCCTCAGGGTCCAGCCCGTCAGCTTCCTCCCACACCTCCTTCAGCTGGTCCTGACTTCCCTGCGCAAGAGACCATAATGCATTGGGGAATATTCATACAATTTATTCTACCATGTGAAATGAATAATACTTTTAAGAAATCCAAGAGCCAGCTCCCATTATAAAATTAAAAGTAATGGTTTGTGATGCCTTAGAGGGGAAAAATGTGTGTATATGAATTAATAATAATAATAATAATAATAGACTTAGAACATCAGTGCAAAACAAAGTGCAAAAATACAGTTAAGTAAAGGCATCATGAATGTGGTAAATGTGCGATTTAACATTTGTCCTCTTTCAGGAAACTGAAGATATGCACAGGGAACTGCTAATGGTAAGTCTGCATGATCTATACATTCAGGTGTGTAGATGGAGGGGGGTGCGTGCAGTCTTACCGGGTGATTGATTTTGGGATGGTCGGCGTGCTTCTTCTTCAGGTCCTCAAAATGCTCCTCCTCCTTCTTCCTGTGATCCTCGTCCAGGGACTTCAAGTGCTCTCTCCTCTCGTGCTCTTTCATCATCTCGTACCTCTTGAATTCCTCGTGGCGCTCCTTGTCATAGTTTTCTAGATCTTTTGTAGCCTTAAAGGAAGAGAGACCATTAGAAGAACCGGCAAAAGTAAAGAAGACTAAGAGCGAATTGTTTCTGAGCTGCAGAAACACAAATCCTTAGCAACAGCATCATTTTGTGTGGTTGGCTGTGTTCAACCAGGCTCCACCTTTCAGACAATTTTGGTCAATGCAGAACTTCCAGAACTATACTTGAACCCTTGTCAGGGGACTCTGGGAAATCTTCCATGTATAAACTGTTTTATATAGGTTTTATCAACTGTGTGCAAGGTTTACCTATTACTAGTTTGTGGATTGTAACATAGCAACCAATACACAGGCCATAAAACATCATAAGACAGCGCAGTCCTAAAGGATTCTGCAGTCTTTAACTTGATCTTCACTGCCTTGCTTTAGGTTACTTGGCTCAGAAATGTTCACTAATGTGCCACAGAAAAAGCTTCGTCCTCTGACGACAACATACATAAAAATGGAATAAAAGAGTTACATTTCTACAGTGATTTTGACACCCCTCTGAAACACTGTTGCATACTTTAATAATTTCCCCCATTACATGAAAACAGATGACTAGCATAGAATAAGCTGGTGCGCTGGTAAAAACAACTAATTCAGGTGATTAGGTTAGTCATAGAAATTATACAGCTATCACTTCATTAGCTTTCATATCACTGGATTCAATGTTGTCTAATCCCTAGGGCAGTGATTTGTATGCAATAACTATGTTTTTTAGGCAATTAGGATCACAAGGTTTTCACTCCAGATTTGATAAACTCCCGAAGCAATCTGGTCCCCACAGTGTACAGTGTACCCAGCAGATTTATGCAGGATTTTTATATCATATGATCAGATTCAGAGAGCATTTTGCTTGCTGTCGGCAGGAAAATCTCTCCACTGGTTTTATTAGTTTGTCCACACCAAGCCCCCAGCTTTCCCCTCTGTCAAAACCATTAGTAATTTACCTCACAGACACCAGCTCGCTCCGACAGGGGTAAATTACACTGAATGCGCTCGGCATTCAAATAGGACCTGCGTTGCCAAAACATTAACAATTCACACACTCTCTAGAGGAAAGCTCAGGCTTACAACACAAAAATAAATATATAAGTGCATTAGAGTCCTAAGCAGAAAAATAAAGAAATACAAATTAATTAAAAAAAAAAAAAAATACTATACAGTTAAGAAGGAAACATTTTATAACACACAATAAGTGGCTTTTTGGACAGTGTAGAATCAACTATAGTAGAGCCAGTGATCAGGTGGACCACAATCCAGAAAGCTTTAATGGGAGCTGATGCTAACACTTACTGATTTAATTAACCTGTCCAAATCTTCCACCTCAAAAGTGTGCGGGTTCATGTGGTTCAGGTACTCAAACTGCTTGAGCAGAGCCTGGTGGTCAATAACAGTGTCTGGAAGAGATTCAGGCACAAGAGATCCTTGCAGACAGTGCTAGACTTGGTTGTAACAACACATAAAATCATGAACAGTTATAGTTTCTATCAAATAAAAAAATAAAAAAACAACTTCATATGGCAGATTTATAAGATGCTAATTTACAGCAGCATTTGCAAGAGATGTATACACAATCATGCCCTTAAACACAGATTAAAACCCCTTAAACAGTCAAAGTAAGTTCAAAAGTGCCTCAAACAGACATATTCCCAGAATGCAAAGGCACAAATCCATGTCTGAACAGTCTAAAGAGGTCTGCTTTTGTTTGGTGTTTGTTTTTCACCTGCAAACAAAGATCTAATGGAGGATACCGACTGCTAAGATGACGTGTACTTGCTGCAGGTGGTCGTTATTCATTTATTGCTGTCAATTGTGATTCATGGCTTTCAGCAAAGTGCTATTTAGTATTTTAACTTTAACTAAAGCATACGCTGTAAGCTGGATAGTTATTTGAGAGAGGCACATACAAATAAAGGATATTGACTGAAACACCATGTAAGGCAAGTACAACATTAAGCAGCTGGCTGGTTCTTCAACTGTTTTGAAACCTGTCCTCGAACTCTTGTACAGCTAACTGCAGACATTACACTATTGCGTAAACACAAAAGATACTGGGAATTTCAAAAACAAATTCAGCTGTTCAAACAATTACAATAAAGTTGAGGACCCAGATGCGTGGCATTTCAGTCGGCTACATTTTGCCCCTTTGGTGTAGTGCATTCAAATTCAAAAAGTATTAATCTCACAGCTTTCTGTGCTATGGTCGTCTAGCAGGTTTTGTTACGGCGTAATACCTTTCCCCCCTTGGATATCTTGCTTGGCTTTAATCAGCGTTCGTAACCTGTTCACCTCCTGTCTTTTCAACTCATCCAGCTTTGTTCTCACATGATGGCTCACAAAGTCAAGCTCTTTGGCTAGCTTTCCTTGCTGTTGAGAAACCAATTAAGGGAAAAAAGACAAACTCAGTTAAAAGTTAAATGGGGAATTTAAAAGCACTTTCAATGAAACACCCCTAAATAAAACGGTTGTGTAATGTAAAATCAAGGAACTGCAAGAACATGTGGACTCTAGCAGAAGCTTTTTTTTGTCTTGATTGTTCCTGATTCTATTGGCAGAAGAAACTGTAAATAATAGTTTGTCACATATGCATCTTGCTTTTTTATTTTTTCCTTGGCATCTTGGCAGGTGTAAAAGATTTTAACTAATCTGTGCCAAATGTTCTGTACTAACCCAAATACATTCATAAGATCTGCAGAATTTAAATGGTTTCTATTCAGCGAATATTTCCTCAGATGTGCTTTACATGTTAATGTGATCTTTTTGTTAAAAATGTTCACAGCATTCTATTTTTATTTCAGCTCTTATTGACGTTGTTATGCAAAACTGAAACAGCTCACATAACAAAAGACGCAGTTTTGAGGAAACATACAACTAATTTTGTCCCTTATATAAAACTGCAGATCACCCTTAAGTATTAAATATTATCATAATTGTGAATTGTCATTTTCCATAATTCTCCCTTTCTAACTTACACAGGCTCATAGCAATCAAATAAAACATTGAATTCCCTGGAGCAGCTGTGAGTTTAGCTTCAGTTAACAGTTATTTCATGTATGTGCTTCCATCTGTCTTAAATTTTACCTGGACATGCAAACAAAAGGAAAGATTTCAAAGTGACAAATATTTTATATTAACCCAAGGGTCATATAAAAGTTGTTTATTTATATTAATTCATTAAGTTTCTATGATATACAAAGGGGACTCACTGTGCACTAATTGAGCTTAAGAAAATAACAGAGCATTTAGCTAGACTAATTTTCTAGTTTTATAGCTGTGGCAAGGAGGGGGTTAATAGTCCCATTTTTGTAAAATGGGTTTTAAAAACTTAGTTTGTAAGATAAGATTTAAGCAAACTACAAGGATAAGCTGGGCACAAATGTAACATCATATTTGCTAATCACAACATTATACACAAGACAATATAGACAACATCTCCACTCGCCTCCAGTGCTTCAATATGGACACATCCCTGAGCATTTGTTCAGTGCAAGAGGGAATGGTATTAGTGAACAGAATTGGGTCCCCTCAACATAAAAAAGAAAATGCCTGATATGTATGTTTAAACATATTCATCAAAATACTTTAGATTTTTTGTAGACTTGTATAGAATACGTAATGTACAAATGTGCTATCCACACAGCTTTTGAGTATCTATTAGTCAGCTTTTGAGAGTCAGTGTTTTGCGACCATTGACTTCCAACAAGTGTGCTAAGCTAACAAAATGAAAAATTCAATATTTCTTCAAACTGGACACAGGATTAAAAAGGTTTCCATGGACCCGTAAGACATCTGGCTAAAATGCCAAAATACCAAAGCATCCCTTTAAGGAAGAGCTTAGGAAGCAAGCAGGTGGTATGTTTGTGCTTGCCGTTCCGTTTTTGTGTTTGTTACATAGTGAAGTTAAGGACCAGCAGCCTGTGTATTTTTGTTTATGTTTTGTGTACCTTTCGTTTGGCCCACGTGCTCGTTTACTTTGTGAGCGTGTCCGACTCTGAGCCTCCATTCCCCGCTATCCTGCCAGAGTAGCCAATGCAAAATGTATTCTATTCCATGCGTTTTGGAGAGTGGATAGAACAAATAGGTAGAACAAGACATCTCTATGGTGATTTTTTTTTTTTTTAATCTATAAAATTTTACTCCCTTAAAGAAACGGCACAGACATTTTACAAGAATTGGTGAGCTTGAGAAGAGAGCGACAGAGTGAAAGTTGCCTATATCACGCGTCAAAACGGATTAGGGTCACAATACGCCCAGCAGCAAATTATTCTATTAAGCATACATCCCTTTACCTTTATGTCCTCCATGTCCGTGTTGTGCAGCTTCTCTCTGAAATGTTGGTCTTTTTCTAGAAAATCAATGACTTCTCTGAGGTAGCGATCATAGTGCAGCCCAGTATCCTGACACAGAAAACCAACATGTTCATGTTAAAGGGATAGTATGTTGGGGAAATAAGACCAGCTGTCTGACTTTTTGTCTTACAAGGTCTAGTTCACACTAGCATAATTGTAAACATGAGAAATGTAATTCCCTGTACTCTGAAAGTGTCTCTAAACAACACGAGTACACATAATACTGTATGCTGCATCATGATCACATATTTGGATGTGTTTCCTGGTCAGGAGATATTTCCTTATCATATAATTCTATTCCCAATCATCTTCTAACAAAATTTGCATCCTCTATGTACAGGGGAATCATTTGATTCCTTATGGAAACAATTATCTCTGATGATCAATGTGGAGAAGAAGCCATTTGTATTAATGTGTCTTGGAGTGTAGCTGTCCACAAGCATGAAAACACTCACCGCACTCTGTGACTTTTCTTCTTGTTTTTCTTCTGGGGGATTTACTTTTGTCTTGTCTATACTAATAGGCACTGCTTCAGCACAGACAAGGAGGCAGATGAGCACTGAGCAGAAATGGCATAAACCTGTACGCGAACATACCTGCAAAGTAAAGACAGGCCAAAAATCAATAGCCTTAGTCTGTTTAATCAATTGGTTAACATCTAGTCTAATACACGGAACTGGAAGAATGTGTTCCCTGTTATTATTTAGAAGTAATGAATAATTATTTAATGTGGAAAGTGCCAGTAAACATCTTAATTCCCTGTGAGCACTACTGCAATTAACCAGTCTGTACTTACAAATGCAGGACTTCAACCATTTCTGGAAACCTTCACTGCTGAATAAAGCAGTTAAACAGTTGGCCTTTTGTAATTTATATTTTAAAGTTGTATTGCATATTGTACATGTAGAGGGTAGTGTACATTTGATGTTGCACCATGCATCACTAACATGATATTACAGTTTATATCAGCCTTGTAAGCTTTCAAACAAAATACCGTTCAGTTCAACAGTCCTCCTAAGTCGTGGTAAGTTAATTTGACATATTTTTACATACCCCAACGTGTATGCTAAAATACGATTGCACTTCAGGTCTGATAGTCTGCTAAATCAATGCCCTACCTACCATATGTTATCCTTTGCTTAAAGTAATCAATCATGGTTTTACTTTGTGTGTTAAGAAAAATACCACCCACCCTCACCCACGACACATCAGGTATTCCTTCAAAACTAAATCAATATATTATTATTATTATTATTATTATTGTCATGCTAACATGCTAAAACTAGTCTATATGTATTGAATGTAATTCTAGTCAGTGATTTTTAAAACCGAGTCCTACTACAAGCAGATCTTAGAAAGGAGAATCACAATACCAATAATCATGTGCAGGCAACACTACAGTTTTTATATTTCCGTTCGACAGAAAACTAAACCCAGGGGTGTAACAAATGTAACAAATACATGGAGCTGGGTTTTTTAAATGACAATCGATACTAGGCATGTGCATCCATCTCCTTCCCTGAATCGGTGCTATCATTTCCATCCAATTTTCAGGGCATATATACGGCGAGCTACTTTCCAGTGATTCCCAAACAGATCTTGTAGGACCCCCCTCTCTTGCAGGTTTTTGTTCCAGCCGAGATCTTAAATTGCTTAATTGAATCCTTAATTGAACTAACAATGCAATACAAGGCTCAAATATGTAATTTACAGCTCTGCTGGAACAAAAACCAGCAGGACAGGGGTTGGCAATCTCCGACCTATACGGATAGATAGAGCTAACTATGGCCAAGGGGAACTAGTTGAGTGGGGACCGTCACATGTCATTTCACTCTTGCTTAAACATTTCTTTAACAGTTATTTAGAGGTTTTCCTCAGTGACGTCAGCCGTAAATGTGTCAGATTAGCCTTTGTTCTCGGCGTTCTCACACAAGACAGTGCTTGACCTGTCAAATGCCAAGTGATTCATCCTCGTTATCTTTTAAATCTTCTAGTTACACACTCCCGTTTCTGCTCTTCTTGTTCCACACATTATGTCGATAGCACTGTCTGTAGAATAATACATTTTAAAACAGAAACGCGTCTTAATAGACTTAATTTATGATCTGATTAGCCCAGACTCGGTCTATTTAAAAGAAACCTGTGTTAATAACATAGCAGTCCTTGTATATGCCTCCAATCCCATTCAAGCTGCTCAAAAAGTTGTTCTCCTGTAAAAACATAAACACTGCCTCGATCGCAGCAAACGAGTGATCTTCGCACTTACTTTATTAGCTGTCATGGCTTTGTTTTCGCAATTTCGTCCACTGCTTCTTCACTCGATGGTTCATTCACTCGGATCTCAAGCACAGCCCCTGTTTTAGTTTTTAATGTAATACAAACACGACGTTTCTAACCCAACCCCTTCCTACCTCACGCCCAACCCAAACTCTTAACTACCATAGCAACCCCCCGCCCTCCTCACAGCGGATTGGACAGAATCGCCCTGCTCGGCTTCTTCAAAGTTTCACCTCGTTCTTCTATTGGCTGGAGCGGGTGTCTGTCAAAGTCTCTCTGTGCCGACTTCCCTGTCAAGTTGCGTTGCACTGAGAGGTACGTGGCGTTCGCTTGAGCCAGTATCGGAGGTGATGTCAGTGAGGGGTTGAAGATGCTGAGGTAGACCTCCGAAAGATTATCTGTTTGTTCATTAAGATGGACTGAAATTAATAATCATAACGTTTTCTACCAAAGATATGGGACGGGCACAGATTAACCCTTCACGGAATACATTGTTGCCAAAGATATATACACAAGGTGCAACACTTACAAAGATGTCGTCTAGGAAGTTGATTGAAGGTGATTCTCAAGAGTGGGCCTCCATGCTGTAGTTAAAGTCTAGTGTCTGCTGCTCAGTTTTACTTGCTTACCAACACCAATCATTTAGCTTAGTCCGGTACAAATAATGCTAAGTATTTTGTATTGGTCAAGCTGTGCCAAAGACAGATTTGTATGGTGGGTGAGCAAGTTTGCTTAACTACCTATTCTATGCATTTACACTTACAGTGTTGTATGAGTACTTTTTATATAATGTAATGTGATAGGTAGCTGACTGTTGTAACTACATAAGAAATCTCACTAATCAGATCAGTTCAATCAATTTTCCCTCCATTGCAATTGTATTTTTGTTGTGCATTGAGATAGGTAGGTATATATGTCCCTGTCAATTAGCAAGTATAGTGTCTGTGGTGCAACTGCTGCAACTGCATGTGTGACCAGGCCTAGTGTTGTCAAGACTCCGCTACCACACGTCCACAGTCCACAACAAAACCACAGCCACAACTTTCTTTTCAAAAGCTATTTATTAATATTAGTTATTTAACAGTTGCTTTGATCCATAATCATTACCATTATAATAAACAAACTTGCCCTGCAATCTCCACAAGACATTCAAGATCTAACCTATATTAATGATCTGGACTCTGGGATAGTCAGCAAACTTGTCGAAGTTGTAGATGATACTAAAATAGGTTGCTCAGCAGATACAATCTCGGCAGCAAGGCTATTCAAAGGGACTTAGATAATATAATATTGTGGGCTGACACCTGGCAGATGAAATTCAACGTGGACAAGTGCAAGGTATTACATGCAGGTAACAAAAATGTCCTCTATAATTACACTATGGGAGGAATAGAACTAGATGAAGTAACGCATGAGAAAGACCTAGGAGTCTACACGGACTCCTCACTTTGTCCAGCCAAACAATGTGGGGAAGCAATAAAAAAGGCAAAAACAATGTTAGGGTATATTGTCAGAAGTGTAGAATTGAGAACAAGGGCAGTGATGTTCAGACTGTACAATGCACTAGTTAGAGCTCATCTGGATACTGTGGACAGTTCTGGGCTCCACACTTCAAGAAAGATATCGCTGCTCTAGAGGCAGTTCAGAGGCGAGCAACCAGACTTATTCCAGGTCTGAAGGGAATGTCCTACTGAGAGACTGAGGAACTGAACCTTTTCACCCTGGAACAGAGGAGACTATGTGGGGACTTGAGTCAAGTCTTCAAAATCATGAAAGGCATCGACCACATCAAACCAGAGGAGCTTTTTCAGATCAGCAGGGACACAAATGGAAACGGGGCTTCAAGGCATTCAAAACGGAAAACAGGAGACACTTCTTCACACAGAGAGGCGTCACAATCTGAACAAACTCCCCAGTGATGTGGTTGAAGCTGAAAATTTGGGAACATTTAAAATCAGACTGGATAGGATCCTTGGACCACTCAGTTATTAATGGACACCAAACGAGCACTATGGGGCGAATGACCTCCTCTCGTTTTGTTCTTAAGAGATCTGCACTTTTAATACTACAATATTGAAAAGCCTACTCTCACTACAATACAACAAGGCATCAAGTTTCCAAGCCTTCAAACTATTATCTGTTAATCCTGTCATTTTCAAATACTCAGGGACTGCCACATCACTGTGTGTCTTGACATCCAGTTTTAAATATGAGACCAGTTGTACCACTCAGTGTAAATGTGACTTGTGATAAGCACATAGGAAGTCAACACTTGTTCAACTGCGTGAGTGTGCAACATGTAATAATTGATCTATTCAGCTGTTAATACATCCTATTAAGAGTACAGAAGAAGCTTGCATGTAAATAATTATTAGAGAAAAAACACAGAATAAAGAAAGTGCATTTGAATACACTAACATTATAGTTGGGACATCATCTAGATTATTTCCTGTGTAGTGTAAGATGCACATTTTATTGGGCTGAATAACATTTCCATGACTTTACAGTGTTTTTCTTCTGTGTGTAATGCATTGTCTTGTAATGTGTAATGCTTGTAAGTCACTTTCAGATAAAGGCGTCATGCTGAAATATGCTACTGACCCTTATAGCTTGAGATGCATTTTATGAAGAGATATCAGTCAGTTTGTTGATATTAGCATTAACTATGAAAAGTACACTGTCTTCTCTGCTGAAGGGTATCCTATCTTCGTGCATCAGTATTTATCAGTATGTGAAAGAACAATTGTGCAAACTCAGTTCCCCCTTTAACCCTTTACCACATTATTGTGTAAAAGCGACAGCAAGATTTAAGATTAACAATATGATGTTAACTGCTGTCATAAATGGTACAGTCATGGAAACAACAAACTGGCTTCAGTAGGTCATGGCACCAAGACTAAGGATATATTAAATTATGGACATTTTTG
Organism: Amia ocellicauda; assembly: GCF_036373705.1. Lineage (NCBI taxonomy): Eukaryota > Metazoa > Chordata > Actinopteri > Amiiformes > Amiidae > Amia > Amia ocellicauda. The sequence continues at coordinate 9,723,330 of NC_089853.1, read as the reverse complement.
CAAATGGTTACAGGTCTTGCTACTCCCTATTTCATGGGAAGTTAATAATGGATTATGAACAAATTATGAACAAATACCTGTTTAATTAGCCCACGTCTTAGGTCTGAGTTTTGGAAAATTAACAATAAAAATAAAAAATGGAAGGAAAACATTTTCCTGAATGTAACATTATCACTTATGTCTATGAAATTAATTGTAGCAAAGGAAACTTAATGTTCCAGCAACAACTCACAGATAAGCATTTCAAACAGAGTAATGCATGTTCTCACTGAAGTTCATATTGGGAACTCTTTTAGTTTCTTTAGAAAGGAATTTCACATGAGCGTGCTGGTCTGGCAGAAAGAGGCCCATGTTAGTGTGCAGATGTTAAGGGTACAGAGTTTACTTTTGGTATGATTTAGAGACAAACAACATACAGGCCTTTCTGTTTAAATTAGAAAATGGAGAATCTAAAGTGATCAGACATATTTTGTCTTTTAAGCATTCTGGAGATATTTCATACCTGCAGACACACAAGGCCTAAAGAGTACAAAGTTTTGATTAATGTTATATCTAGCACAGTATTATCCTAGTAAAAACTGAGAATATCTTGATAATCCCCCAAATCAAATGAATACTTAAAAACATTAATGATCCCTTCCCAACAGTAGAGCTTTCATGTTATTTGTCATATCAAAATAATTAAATAATATTACTGGGAATAAGGCAATCAGCATTTGTTTGTAAAAAGATGTATGCAAGATTGTATGCATGCCTGACTCATTCAGTTTCACTCGTGATTTTTCCCTTTGAATGTCTAGGAATCTGCTTGTATAAAATGGCAATAGTCAGATGGCACTTGTAACATTGCCTCACTCATTCAAATGTTGACATTCTTGCAGGATAGTACTGCATAGGAACAACATACTATATACCAGGGGAGGCAAACCCTGCTCCTGGAGATCAGCAATTCTGCAGGGTTTCTAGGTCTCTTTAAATTACCAATCATAGGATACCATGAACACAGGGACATTTTGCACCTTTTTTTTTTTTTTTTTTTTGCCTGCGGCTCTCCAGGACCATTGTTAGCCATCTCTGCTATATACAGTGGGTTGCATACAGTAAGTATTCACCCCTGTTTTGGACATTTTGTAGTGTTACAATCTGGAACTAAAATGGATTTAAATTAGATTTTCTGTCACTGATCGACACAAAGTATTACATCATTTCGATATTGGATTTTTTTAAAAATTAAATACAAATATTAAAATGAAAAGTCTTGATTCTATAAGTATTCACCCCCTTTGCTATGACAAACTTATGTAAGATGTTATGCAGCCCATGCAGTCAGAAAGCACATCATTAGTTGAATAGAGTCAACCTTTGTGCAATTAAAGTGTCATATAATTTCAGATTAATACACCTGTTTCTGGAAGACACCAGAGTATGTCAGAGTGCATATCCAGACAACCACACCAAGAAGCTTTCAAAACAAAACAGAAAGTTCTGGAAAAGCACCAGTCGGGGTTAGGCTATAAATAAAACTGACTGGCCCCAGCAAGACAATGATCCTAAATACACAGCTAAAGCTACAACTGAGAATCTGTGGCAAGACTTGAAAGTTGCTGTTAACCAATGGTGCCCATCCAATTTATGTGAGTGTGAGCAATTTTGCTAAAAATAATTTCAGGCAAAAATTACAGGAAACAGTTGTGTAAAGCTGGTAGAGACCAAACGATTCACAGCTGTAACTGCTGCCAAAGGAGGTTCTAACAAGTATTGACTCAGGGCAGTAAATAGTGACTAACTAACAAATTTCAGGGTTTTTTATGTTTAATTAACATTTGTTTCACAATTTGTTTTAAAATAAAAGCACCTTTAAGGTGTTCTGTATGTTCAATCCAGATTGTATCATAACAAAATGTGACAAAGTCCTTGGGTGGTGAATACTTATGCAATCCACTGTAATTATTGTTGAAAACAAAACAAGCATGCAGAATAATCTCACAAAGTCAAATTTAGCATTTTTGCTCATCTAAACACTATATAACTTCTTTCCACTTTACATTATTACATTACAGCTAATTGTAAAAATATTGTGAACTACTCCTTCGACCACATACAGAAGCAGGGGTTGAACGAGATACACTAATGCCTACATTAATTAAAAGATAATTTGACACAATTATTTTCACCTTTACATTAAGCTCACTTTTTTAATTATTATTGTTAAGCTAATATAATTACATTTCGTATGCTCAAAATGGCCTTGAAACAACAGAATTGCTGTGCAACAACTGTGTAAGAGACACTAAAGGTTTCTTCTGTGAAGTCCATGTAGACGTTTGCATGCAAGACAACCAAGATAAGATCACTGTTTCCACATTCTGGAGGATGTACTTCATTCCTCACAAGTTTGCACAGTACTTCCCTCTTCAGATAACATACAGTGAACAATTCTGACTCACTGAATTGTAATATTTTATTGTTTTAATGTATTATTATTTTGTGGAGAAGAAAATCTAACTGATCATTAAAAATGAAAAAAAAAAAAAAAAACGTAATTGTAATCAGAAAAATGTAATAAATGTTCTGGACCTATAAACTAATTATACATATTCCTTAATAGTGTAGTGAGCTACTTATTTTGTTGTTCACTAAATATATTTTATATTACATTTAAATATATTCTGCAGCAACAGTACGCCCAGCATACTGAACACTGATGACATGAATTGTGTCAGTCCCAGTCACTATGGATCTTTTCAATGGAAGATGTTACCATGTTTCAATTTGGTTGGTTGTTTGATAGAGGGAAAACAAATATCTTAGCTACCAAATGTATTAATATAATCATGCATTTGCAGACTTGTGGGCTTTAAAACCATCACTGTAGTTTACATGGTAGAGTCTAAACAGAACATGAATGTGTCACCCTTTTTATTGCACACACATTAGAAATATTGTTGACTGAAATTTGACCCTGGAAGCAGATTGTGAAATAGAGAATGGTATTTTAGGACTGAAGGATTCGGTTAATAACAGAATAATTAACCCATGTGATGAAGCCAGAAAGGAAACTCACACCCGGTGGAAGAGGAAGAAGGTCTTTGAGACTGGTGAGGATTTGCATTTGTTCCTGACTGGCAAAACAGAGATAAAGAAGTTGTAGAAAGCCACTAATATCAGCCTACATGTAGCTTGTAAAGGGCCCAGTTTTACATCTGTGTGAAGAGTCTTGAATGGACTGTAGCTTAATTACAAATGTGCAATTCAGCTGGTTAGTGGAATTTAAGGGGCTAAACAGTTCAACATAATGTGCAGCAGGTGGCGTTTTTGTGTTTGCAGTGTTAAACTGAAAAATTGGTTTACTGTTTTAAAAGTCTATCCATCTAACTGTCAATGGAGCTGAAGCAACTCTGCTTCATTTCCTTTGCTAATGTCCTCATTACTCAGCATGATAAGATATCCTTTATTAAATCAAGTCAATCAGTTGGACACTAATGGGATATCAACAGGATCATATTGTTTGTTTATTTATTGGTTGATTAATTTATGGTTTGCACAAGTCATGTATTTCGATTCAGGGCCAGTTGGTTTTATGTCTTCATTTTCAAAAATGTTGTATTTTTGTTTATCATATTCACATTTTGCATTTTCTGTTCACACCATTTTAATAATTTTTCTTTCTAACAGTGCAGGCAATGAACAGCACATTTGCCATTTTGGTAATGGTGTGTGTGCTACATAACCAGAATAGAAGAGTGTTTGTTTAATGCATTGTCTATTTCCAGAAAGCGGTAACTATAAGCACAGAAAGGTAGACAGTGATCCTAACCTGCATTCTTCAATGTAATCAGACAGTGTCACTGTTACACTGCACGGCTGTGTAACTGGTCGCGTTCGTGTAGCGCAGACGTCCCCAGTTCTGCGCAGATCTGCAGAATCCCCCCGATCCCATTGGTGGAGCAGCGCAGATCCACGCAGACCTGCGGACGTTTGCGCTACTCGAACGCGAACGACTGCTTCGACTTTGAGACAGGAACTGACGTCGTGTCTGTGTGTGGATGGATAGATTTTCAGCAGCAGGAAAATGGCTACACGGATCGCCGAGTCTGCAAGGTGGGGAAGCATTTACTATTTCTCAAAACTGTACAAGGCAAAAGTTAGGACAGTGAGTTCAAGGCGTTTTGCTTGGGGTGGCCAGTGTGCTGGGCTGGATTTGGACAACACCGGTGCCTTTTCTTTGTTGTGTTTCACTTTGTTGGCAGGTTAACTGTGTTGATGTTTTAAATTATTCAATCAGTGTAGGATAAAGTTCAGGGGGAAGGTATCCTTTAAGTAAAGAGTGTTCCTCATTGATATAGCTAGCCAATTGTAGCTTAAAAATACGTGTAGAAACATCTTACGTATTGGTATATTTATGTTAGTTGATGTTCAGTTTCCTCCTCTGTGTAACCACCATCACATTTATATTATTATAATGCAATCTGAAAAAAGTAATAATTAAAAAAAAAAATAGCTCGGTTGTTTCTTTGTATAAATGTAATTTCTTATGGTTCTCTAGAATATAAGAAGAAATGATGGAAAGAATTGAAACAACTAACTTTCTATAGACTTGGCTTATGTTTCTTTCACATCTCTGGCTGGGGTTTCTTCCTTGCTGCTGTGTGAGCAGTCGCATGACGTACACTGCTTTTCAACACTACCTACAGTGCTAGCACTACCTTTTACTCATTTACCAAGGGATTTGGATTACTGTGTCATTTTCCATCTTGGCTGAAATTGTTGAGGCATAATCTTATTGTACTGATCTTCCTTTGAATGCATGTGTATGTAATTCTTGCGTGTCTTAAATGTAGATTCGTTGACTTGCATATTGTTCGGGGAGCATAATCTTAGGGATACATTTGTGCAACATTAAGGAGACATGGAACTCCTGTAGATATCTGTGTGTATGTATTTTATATATATATTCGAGTAATGCTATATTCATTTTCTATACGAATACTGATTCATGGTTAGGTATAACTGAAAGTAAATAGCAGTTCATCAGTACAAGAAATGAGGTGCCCAGCTAAATCGGTTATCAGGCTTGGGGTTGTAGTGATGTTTATTGGAAAGCGCTGCTCAGGGCTTGTAATGGCTGGGATTTCCTAAAAGACCTTTATGTCAAGAACATTGTATGGACATGCTGACTGTGCAGTTCAAATCATGGTGGAGATGGGGTACACAGTGAGGCAAAAGTGACTGACCAAAAAGGGTAGATGAAACTGGTCAGACTGCACTGCATTGTGGGTCTGAGAATTTGGTATTTTCCTCTGAACCTTTGTGTCAATGGGATTCTTGGCAACCAATGCTACAGGATTTGGGAGAATACACATTAAGCATTCTTAACAATCTCGTATGCACCCGTGCTTTTTATGGACATTGGGACAAGTCATCCAAGCTTTGCTAAAGCAGACCAGCATAGGATCGGGATGAAGCGTAGGTCTTGAACACTGAACTGGAAAGCACTTAAGTTATTTTCTGCTTTTCTCTCGTTACTCCATATTTCTTCACTTTTGATGAGTTGAAACTCGCCATGTTCCTGCATTCCGCATTCTTCATTGTGGGGTTTAGTATTTGGGAGTTCTTCCGCATGGGGTTCACATAATGTATGAATACGGAGAAGAACATTACATCCCTGTATATTACAATGATATTTTGTAAGTCAGAAACCTATGCTTTGCAAAATAAGAATAAAATCAGATTAGCAGTATGAAAAGAAAAAGTGTCCCTGCACTTGAGCGAATGTGGTACAGCATGAAAGCTTTCTCTTGTATTGTAATAAATAGCTTTAATTGGAATTGCTTTGAGGTTATGAGAATTACCTGTTTGTCAGTTCAGTGTAATGTGACAGGTCTGCTGTTCCTCTGTGGCTGTTGTTTGTTTTATTGGAGCACTGGACGTTGTTTTTGCACATCTCCAACTAAGGGCTTCCCTCTGTGTCTGCTCAGCTCAATTGCAGCCCGCTGAGAATACCGGTAGTCTAAATTTGTGACAGCTACTGAGTCTATGCCAGATTGAGCAGCTGAGATGAGGAGAGTTTGGTTTTTCCATTTCAATGCACATTATGAGTGCAGTATTATAGGAACAAAACAACAAGTATACTGTATTTAGTGGATTTTCACAAATGTATTATGTTTTGTAGTGCTTTTTTATTACCCTTTTGTTTAGGTTTCATTCTCCCATTGTTTTGCTGCATTCTTTACCTAGTAAAATAATAATATGCAGAAATCAGTCATGTATTTAGTCCCTGTAATGGAAATCAAATGAAATGTCAAGCAAATCTTATATAATTCTGAATTCTCCTGATAATGCAATGTTTGTTTCTTGCAGCCTAGGCTATATTTTGATATTCTGGAGAATTACACGAAATAAAATATCCAATTTCTTGTAACAGTGGAAGAATGATTGATCATTTACTTTCCAATTCCACAAATTGCTTCAATTAATGCAATCAAAAAGCATTAACTGGTAACTGTACTTCCACTACCTTGTGTTTATACTCTTTACTGGTGCACAAGGACTTGAGAGCTTTATTTACATCTCTAAAAATCATGGCACGTGACAGCGCAGTATTTTCACTGTAGCCCAGCTGTTGAATTAAAGTCAAGATATCTCTGTTTATTGCCAGGCATGGTGGGGTTATGCAATTCCTTGTAATGTTTAGACCTGGAGGACTGGACAGCACTCCTTTCTTATTTGTGTACAGTGTACCAGGGACTCATGCTTCCGAAGCAGTGTTATACTGTTCCAATGATACCATGGTTTGTTTTCGCTTGCCTGTCTTTGTACTCTTTGTCTTCGGACGTCTTGTAAAGTGCCACAAGACCAGGAAGTTCAGCTGAATGATCTTCAGTTAGACATTGCCATTCTAAAGCTGAGTTCAAAACAAGTATTTAAACACTTATGACGCTAACTGGTTATTCATTTCTAGGCTGAAGATCCTACTGTACTTTGATCAGCTGTATAGTAGCTTGCTTTCTTGTGTGGCTAAGGGTGATGTTTAAAACTCCACCACTTTGTGAGATAGTTTAAAATGGAAGAGGTTGGGAGATTGTAGAAAATGGGACACAAACTGTGAAATCAATCTCCTTTAATGCAAGGTGACCAACTATGGTCCTCAATGATCACAGTCCAGCTGGCTTCGTAGGTCTCTTCAAATTAACTCATGCTTAATTCCTGAATAAACTGCACAAATAATCAAATTAAGCACTTAATTAAGGCCTTGACTGGAATAAACACAGAAGGCCATTTGGCACATGAGCACTGAAGTTGGCCACTCCAGCTTGAAACTTTCCTTAATGCATCTCTGATGTTACTTTTCTTCATAAGGTGCCCAAATGTCATGTTAATCATTCTAAACTTTGTAATTGGAGAAATCCTCATCCAGTCCTTTCCTTATAATTGTTTAATCAGCTGATCGAAGCAGTACAGAACCCACGTGTTTCCCAGGAATGCAAGATGGTCTCACTTAGATTCTCTTGTCCCTGCATTACTGCCAATGTAGCCTACATACTTTCTTTTTTTTTTAGGGCTGAAAAAATGCCTGCCATTTAGGTCAGGACCCTGTGTACTTTTGATTTGAGGTTACTTTTCTTTCTCTTTGTAAGTCAGAAATTTGTCTCTGGCAAAGTGGAAAGCATCATGTTTTTTTGTAGAATGCAGGGAAAATTTGGAAGTTTGCTTGTATATGTGGAACAATATTGTTTTTGCCTGGTATTGAAGAATTTTAATTTTAGGGTCTGTGTGTGTTTGACTTTTAGATATTTTTATAACCTAGGAAGAATCATGTTTTATTTTCTGGTTCTCGTCTGTCAAAGGAAAGATAGATTTACTTTCGATCGAAAAGTAATCTGTTCTTATAGCTGGCATACTTAATTGGCAGGAGTTGAAAACATACACATAATTACCTTCAGCTGACAGAGTGTATTGTGCTGGACTACTGCTGAGAAGCTTGTATTTTTTCATGTCTTGTTTTGTTTTTCGGAATGACTCTTGTCTTATTAGATATAGGGAACTTATTTTGATAGGTCTGGTCAGAATATATCTGCCTGATTGTGTTGCTAGGCTGCTGTATCTTATGAAAAACAAAAAAAACAATTAGGCCTATACAGAAATACAACTACATTTTCTCTGTTTTACTGAAAGAAAATGATAGTAAAATTATTTTAAATGTTAATTTATTTTGGTAGCCCATTTTAATGTGACCCTTCGTAAAAGTCTCTCTCTCTCTCTCTCTCTCTCCCTTTTATCCAGCAGTGTTTCAAGTCTTGCTGTCTGTGATTGCTGTGGCCTATCAGCTTATTAGGCATTCACAGTGCTACATCATAGCTGGATGCCATACTGCTCCTTGGTTATGTGTGGCTTAATTGATAAGGGTGAAAAAATACATTCCATGTAGCACAGACACTTTTAACAAGAGGGACCAATCTGACGGCCTTAAATGCTGAGTTCCTTTGTCCTTCCTTGGTACACAGTGGTTTGTTTCATTCAAAGTAAAACAGTCAGAAGGAATGAGCATACAGTGTAGCGTCATGTTCAGTGGTGACTCATGAGGACATTCACACGAGAAAACATTGAAGAGCGAGAGACACTGATGTCGGAGGGATTGTCATGAGAAACTGCTCTCTGCATCTTTAAGAGCTGAGTAACGGGCTCCTTTGAAACCCTAAATAAAGTGAACACTGATGCACACAATGTGAAATGAGCTGTTGTGGTTACAGAATGTCACAAAGAAACTACTGGTATGCACTTGTGGTTGTCTGTGGCTAACTATTTAGTTTGCAAGCAGATTTGGTGTCTTTCCTCTCCATTTTAATGTACTGGAAATATGAATCGACTCCCCCCCCCCCCCCCCCCCCATTATAACTGAATGGCACTATGTGGATTTGCATTCGTATAAGCTCTTTCTTTGCCAGGTTAAGAAAGTATGTCTTTGAAGGTTCTAGATCCTTTGTTAAGGTGCCTGTTACATCAAAATTACGGTGAAAATGTGGAAACTTAGAAATAGGATATGATGGACCCCTCATAGGTTTGTGTGTAGTTCCTTACATTTCAGGTTAGCTCACCAAATGTAATGCCTGTTTCCTTGACCACTATTTTGGGGATTATTTACCCTTAATGTAATTATTACTTATGCTTGTCAATGCTATTGAAGTATAGACGATGTAATTTATGTTCAAAGTTAGTTTTTTCAGTCTTTATTTCCTTTTTTTGTATTTGTGATTGTGCTTCTTCAGGCTTCTTTTCTGCATATAGCTGACATTTCAGTTTTTTTTATTTTATGACTGAAACTCTTCGGTTTCTCTGAATTGTTAAGTCGTTAGTAGATTTGCAGACCCGTTCATGTCACGCTTCAGGTTTATGGAATGCCGCCAAAACATGCTGTAGACAGACATTAGCAAGATTTTGTTTGCAGTGAAATTTAAGTGCTGTAACTGCCTGCTACTGAATTAAGCAACAAGTTGCAGTCGAGGGATTAGTACAATTTTATCACATATCACTTCTCATAGGTTTTGAACCTCAGGCAGAAGTAATTAGAAAGCTTAAACAGATGCTCAGCCTGCTCTTGTCTGAAATAAAAAAAACAGACTATCAATCATTAGCTTCGTTTTATTTTTTTCCCTTTTGGCTTACAAATTCCGTTCTATTTTACATTCAGGAACGCATCTGCAGTTTACAGTCTTATGTTTTCAAGGTCGTCTTGTTAATGCCATCATCCTTTTTTGTTTCAAATTCATGTATATGTGATTTCGGGATGAAGTTTAAAAAAAATACTTGTCTCTGAAAATCCCATTCTGTTCTGAATTAGTGCCTAACTGTGTTTTTATAGATTTCAGTTACTGAAATTGCCTTCGATTTTATACTAGGATGCCAGAGTAGAGGACAGTTCCTCCCAGATTCAAATTAAAAAGCTTTGGGCTAGGTCAAATGCTCTCATAGATTGTCTGCCTTTGTTGTTCTCTTGTCATGCATTGGTGTGTGGTCAAACTTATTACAAAAGTTGCCATAATTGTTCACATAGTTTGATCTCTGTTCATTGTGCATTATAATAATGATTCCCTGTTTTTTGGATCAGGAAATTGTATGTATGTGCAATACAGGGATGAGAGGTTATTGATTTTGATAATTTATAGTGAAATCAGAGTACTGTTGGCAATGTATTCACAATCTGTTGACCTTGTTAAGTAGGGCAAATCTAACTATCCTATTCCTAATTGATATTTGTGACCCAAGTTCATTATTATTATTATTATTATTATTATTATTATTATTATTTTTAATTTGTTGTTTCAGAACCTTGAAGTGATTTCTATAAGAAACCATCGTTACCCACACTGGACCTTATACATGGCACCTCCTAGTTGACACAATGGCCCAGATATCCAGCAGCAATGGGTTCAAGCAGAATCTGTCCCCATCCCCGGGGACAAGCAGGCAAAAATCTGTGGTTGGGAAGGAGGAGGCCCTACAGATGGAAGCTGATGCTTTAGAAAAGCTGCAGAAGGAGAAAAAGACTACGCTCAATGTTGCTGTTAAATCCCGCAGTATTGCCAGGCAAAAAGTGTCTTCCGTGAACAGCAGGACAGAAAAGGACCTCATTGTCTTCCCAGAGGCTGATGCCAAGAAAAGGGCGGAGAAGGATAAGTTCCAGGACATCGACGTGGAAAAACTAACCAATGAGGAACTGGAGAAACTATTGTTGGACGACAACTTTGGTGCTAACAGCAAAGTGTCAAGGCCTTCGACTCTGCCAGGAACAGTAGGACTGAGCTCCTCATTTCCGGGCCAGACGTTCACTGCTTCTCTGTTCCACTCTGGGCAGTGGACCCCTGGACTCTCTACCCCTGCAAACGCTTCCTTGGCCGGTACCGTCATGCAACCTCCCATTTTCCCATCGGCGCCTTTTCCCAAACAGACTGGCTCTTTCCCAAACGGCTTTAACCCGGGCATGTCCTGGGGACAGCCCCAGTTTCTGCCCTATGCACTCCAGGCCACCACCCCCGTCATCCCGGTGTACCAGCCCGCTGTTACTCCAGAGATGGCCAAGCTGTTTGACAAAATAGCCAGCACCTCGGAATACTTGAAAAACCCAAAATCCACAAGCACTGACTTGGAATCCGCCAGCATCAAGTCCATCACACCCAAGCTGCAGTTTTCAGAAAGCACAAGCATCAGTAAATTTGAGTGGTTGGACCTTGACCCCCTTAGTAAGCCGAGACTAGAGAGTGCAGAGGTTCCCTGCAGTAAGGAGGGAAATTCGGAGTCTAATGTTGCCGGGGACCCCTGGGATGCTGTTCTTCAGGACGAGGGTGCCTCAGAGACCAGTGGCAGTAGCCCCCCTGCAGTGAAGAGCCAGGGCTCTGTGACCTTTAACCCCAGTAGACTTCCCTCTGTTACTCCTGTCACCAGGAGCCACTCCGTGAATATTCCACCTCCAGCTTCTCAACAGGGCCAAACCACACAGGTAGGATATCTCCTTTTCCTGCATGAATTCCCCCAAATCTCTCTGTTTATATGGAGAATGTAACCTCCAAACACTGTGTGAAATGTAAGAGCACAGAGGAGGAGTAAGCGCATAACACACCAAGTACTGCCTGATGGAAATATTAATTATCATTCTCCTTAAACTGCAAAGAATGAAAATACAAAGTAAAGCAAAACTCTCATTTCAATACTTTGCATAGAAACATTTCCTAACGTGTTTTTCCTTCTGATAACTGCTACATTATTTTTATTGGAATTAATGTATTTACTACGACTCAGAATAAGAAATCTTTTTGAATTTTAGTAAAAGCTTATTTTATTGATATCCTGCCAGTGAGTATTATGCCTGCAATTACAACATTGCCTTGTAGATGCTGGAGTGTTTTCAGTATGTGAAGTGAAAATCAACTTGCATTAAAGGGTTACGTACGCAGCTGTGTGTCCCAGTGATAATTATAAGGAATATGAACAACTCTTGTAATGGATGCTGGATGTAGGCTATTATTTATTTCTGTGCTTATTAATAGAAAATATTAACTTGGATTCTTAGAGTAAAATTTGTTGTACACCACTTCACTACTCTGTATTTAATTCACACTATGTATATGACTACTTTTTCAGTCTTTCGTAGCGCTACTGTACAACATGTGACCCTGACAGAAAAAAAGGTTTCCTGATGAGAAACTTGCATTGTATAAATGAGAACTTGATTCATTCAGGGTGTGTTTTTCCCAGAAAACTAATTTCCTGTTACATTGTGCTCCTCTTTCATATCAGGAGAATTGTTTAACGTATTTTAGATTTCCAGTAGGAAATTGGACTTAAATGTGAAATTCTGACTTTGTCTCTGTAGATGAGGATGTGTAAAACTCTTGTACAGTAATTTGTATTAAAGGTTTTGGGGTTTTGCTAGCTTATGGCACTCATCGTACCCTTTTGGACCTGATTTAAAAGGGAAAACTAAGTCAGTCTAATTAATTTGTGTTAATAATCATATTCATATAATTTAAATTTATTTGCAGTTTCATGTACTATAGCTTCAGAACTACATAGTTTCTCAATTCAATGTAGTTTTGTGATGTGGATCTTCGTAATCCAAGTGTTGTCAGAGTAATTGTTTTTTATTACAAAGCAAACTAACTGACGTTGATACTGGCAAGATGTTATAGCTAAGAAAATCAGTCAAGGTTGCCCCAAAGATTTTAAGTGAGTTTGTTTTCCTCCATGTCATTTTAAGGCAAAGATTTCAAAGTTGTATATGGATTTTCTTTTCACACAGTAGGTTTCTAATCTAGTGTTTACAGATGCCTTAGGGAATATGTTTGTGTTTTCACATAACTGCTCTCTCTCTATGGGGGCTATTGTGCCTGGATCCCTGTCAGTGAGTATGATGGTCATTGATCACGGTTGTAAGTTCCTTAGCTTTCTTATTCAGTGAAACGTAGCAACACTGATTCATGAAATGTGAATGATGAGCCGTTGATGTTCTAAAGTGAGAATTATGAAAACATTATTTTTTTTTTATGGCTCAGACTCTTAACCTGTGAAAGTAAAACCGAAAACAAATCCCATGCACAAAATTTCCACAAGGCGTTTCAAAATGAATAACAGTGGTAAGCTCCTGAGGCCTTTTTATAAAATCTTGTTTTCTGTCTTGCCAAAAAAAAAAAAAAAAAAATAGACCTTTACACACAAGAGTTGTCACCAAAATCTTATACAAAGTTTCCCTTTTTTCTTTCAAATGAAAACCTTCCTAAACATGCTCCTGGTATTTCTGTATTAATTAACTTTTTTGTTTAGTTGTATCGTTTGAGGTGTGCCGTTTCAGTTGAAATTCAACAGTTTACAGTGCTCCAGTGCTAAGATGTAGGGCTGAAAAGGCCTTCCCAGTCTGATGAACAAGTCTGTGCAAGTGTGCTCCCTGTATCAGCCAGAATCTTATCTGACCACGGCCAATCTGCTGAGAAAGCAGACAAGGGCATTTTGTTTATTGACATATCATCACGTGTGCTTGTGCTGTTGAATTGAGACGCTAAACCATTTGCACTATCATGGTATAGAGTTTCCAGCCAAGAGCTACCGAGATAATTTTCATAGCCAACATGGGCTCTTCAAAATCATTGGTTTAGAAGTCCAAGGCTTTGAAGCTTTCCAGTTGTGATTGGCCCTTTGCTCAGTATTGGAAAAAAATATTTGTATTCATATAGAAATCCCCTGTGATATCATTCAGCTGCACTATGTATCCCATCGTTGAGAAATGCAGGCTCTGAGCACTTTGAGTCATTTTATTCACAAGTCCTCTGTCGTGAGCTGATATATAAAGGAAATGGGTAGACCACATCTAATTTAAGAATTTATCAATGTGTGAAATTTCTTTTTTTAGAACTCTAGAAAAAGACGCACATTGTTTCACAAAAGTCATTAGCCCTGATCTGAAATATCCGTGGGATCTGCTGGTAGTTTAACCCCTTTTTTCTCATCATTAACACTCCTTCACATCAGAAAGCAGGCACATACAGGCACATAGTTTTCACATTTCGGAAGCCTTGCTTGGCAGGTGCCCAGGTCAGAAATAGCAGTGGCGGCGTATGTGATAAAACTTGAATTAAACCTTCTGACTCCGTACCAGACGGTAGTTAACACTATCTCCCACCCGTATTTGCAAAATATTCTGAAGCACAGGATATGTTTCTTGTTTTAGGCTATATGTCAATGCCACCACAATACAGTATTGATGGAGTGAATGCTCCCATGTAAAACTCTGTTTAGGGAGCCTTTTTATCAGTTGTTTTGAAAAGACTAACACAAATATTCACCAACTAGCTTAGAAAGGGAATTATAGGGGATGATTGTTGAATGTCAGAAATAAATAAATATACAAATAGAGGAAGCCAGTTGTTAAGCTGAGAAACTGCGCTAACTTCCTCATCAGGAATGTAATTGTTTCATACTGCTAGGCTTTGTAATGAAGTTGCCAGTATTTGTCTTTTGTTTTAACTACCTAGCCTATGTATAGTAGCTGTGAGCTTCTTATTTTTATTACGTATTTAATGCCCAGTGCATTGTGGACTGTGATTTAATATGGCATAGAAAGTTGATAAAAATGTGACTGTTGCTGGTATAATAAGTAATATTTGTATAGTATTTTTTTAAATAAAAGTACTAAAACATCTGTATTTTATTTTATTATTAATTGACTAATTTAGAAAATCTTTGTAGAATATTTATTACTGGAAGCCAACCATTTTCATTGATGCTTCTGCTCTTTCCTTAGATAAAGAATGTATTGATGAATTGTTAGTGTGATCTAGTCTTCCATTTATTTCCATTAGCAAATTCCTTTATTTTTTGTGAAGTTCTCAGTACTGCCTGTCTAGACGGTACAGTGTAATTGTGTACATTAGCTGGAAGGCCTGTAGAAAGTGACAGTCTTTAGAGACTGATTATAAAAGCAAGTATGTGTTGATTTATTGAAAGTATAGAAAATGTAAAGCAGTTTGGCTTCTTACAGACTGTAGACATGATAACTTTAAAACTATCTTTGCATTCATAATGTGTTGCGTTAGGATGACAATGGGGAGCAGTCATGTTAACATTAAAGTTGTTTTCTGAAACCCCATTCAGCACATTGGTTCCTGTGAAAATTCAGCTTTTTGTCAGGTTGCTAGTCCTACTGATTTATAAAGGAATGTAAAACTGCTTTTAATTTGAGTCTGGCACAGCCCAACTTAGCTAACTAAGATACTTACACAATTCTGACAATTCATATATCTCTCTCTCAGATTTATTAATCTAAAAATCACCTGAGGCATCACCTTTTTAATGGGTTTTCCCCCCCTGAATGTTATCTGGTTTCTAAAAGACATTTACAAGCTCCTGTTTCTCAAAAATAAATAAGGGCAAACCACATCTTGAAGACCAACTAGTTTTGGAAATGTTTAACATGACAAAAAACTTTTTTTTGTTTCATTTATTTAATGTTGCTCAAATCAAAAACAGAAAACCATTTCCGAGAACCACAAGCTTCTTAAAGTCCTGTTTATAAATGTCACCTGAGCCCAGATTTCACTTTGCTTATGCAAGATAAACAATCTTTTTTCAGAAATCACACACCGGGAAAGCAAAGTTCTTAAGTTAAAATCTCTGTGACAAAATTGCATTCTATTCTGCTCTTTTATCGTTGAGTTCTCCGGAAAAAAATCAATTTGTTAAAAACAAAACAAATGGTAAAGATAAACATGTGAAAACAGTTTTTGTGAAATTCCCTCTCTCTCTCTCTCTCTCCCTCTCTCCCCCTCCCTCTCCATGTTTGCTTATTCATTTGACCTTGTTTGCAGTAGGCAGTACTTTCTTTTTTGTAAAAATCAAAATAACCGACCTATCAGAGAAAACTATTATGTACAATGTCAATGAAAACAAATATCACAATCTTTCCCTGCAGTGTGACCAGGGGACCAGGAAACCGCCAGCAAAATACAACTTTCTTGAAGACATCGAGGCACAAAATGAAGAGGTCCTACACTTTTGTGATGAAATTGCAAAGTAAGCCGTGGGCTATGATTTTAGTAATTTCTTCACATATTCCATAACCAACACTTGCTCGCTGAGATACAGTATTATGTAATTCCCCTCCTTTCCCCAGTCATGTTCTCACTGTGTTACAGCCCCCTTATAGCCTGATGATGAACTGTAGTCTCTCCCATAGTCAGAATACAATGTCAGCAAACCTATTGTTGTTATTGTGCAGCGATGCACTGAGACTGCCCCTGCTGCTCTAGCCCTGTCTTCAGAAATCACTTGCGGTTCAGTTCAAATTGGGTAAATCAAGTGTTCCATAGGTTCTGAATGGTTGCTGTATCCAATATTGTATAAATCATGAGATAAGGCAGCAACAAACTGTTTACATCTTCCTAATACAGCTTCATTCTTTCCCCATCAGTCTGAACTCTGAACGTTATAGTGATTTATTGTGTTAAACTCCTTGAGAACCTCACACTCTCAATGTGTTTTTTTCCCCCTGTGCCCTTATTTGTTCTATTGTTGTCGTGTTTTTCAGATTAAGGCTCAAATTTCTGCACTGTGATCTTGCTAGCAACCCAGGCTATGTGTTGAGCCCAGTCATCCTCCAGAGAGATATGAAAGGAGAAAATGCCAGTGTGAAGGTGTCCATTGAGATCGCTGACTCTGAGCAACCCGTCACGTTCACCTGTGATGGTATGGTTGTGTACTTGCTCTTGTCTCATTGTCACATTGCTCATGCTGATAACCTGAGACAGAACATACAGGTTAAAAGTTCATTTCAATCTTGTGGGACTTTTGTTTTACTTTTGGCATAACTATGACGATTTGGTAATTTATCTTACAGATGCTCCTGTCAAGTTGTTTAAACTTGTTAATAAAATTTGTTTTGCCATTTTAGATAATCAACGTCTATAAGAAAATTAATCTGACATTATCTATATCAATTGGCCTTCATAACTCTAGCTGTTCAAAAGGATTTCGGTTGTAACCATTTCGTTTTTTATTTTTATGGTTAACTCATGCTTTGTTACTCCATTCTGACAAGGATTATTTTCCTGTACAAAAGCCTTTGAGCAGGTGGCATCTGGTTCACATTTCAGTTTGCCAGGCTCCTTTAAAGACGGAACTAGGTTTTGCTAATTTGCTCTGCCTTTGGATTCGAACGGCCATTTTGCTCTAGAACTTTCCGCCAAAAGCCCTGCTTTAATAGTTGTGTGTAATATTTTACCCTTTTCTTTATTTTAATTTCCTAATTTCAAAATTCATCTGCTTATCTGTCTCGAAACGTATTATGACAGATTTAAATGTCTTTTGTTTTCCCTTATCAATAGATTGTGGCTATATTCCGTATGAACTAAAATGTCTTATTGTCTCTATCTTGGGGTGGGCCAGGACTCCCACAGAGTACTTTGATTGTGTCTTATTGTTGCAGGAATCAACAAAGGGAATGTATTGTTCTGTTGGGGTGTCTTACCTTTAATGACACATCCATATTAAAGTGCTGCATGGGAGGTCTCTCTTAATAGGCATGTTACTTCTTCATTCTGGTGCTTAAGGTATTATAATTAAATAAGGATATATACAAACAGCATGTTCATGACGGAAAATATCCATTTATGACCATTTTCCTTTTAAAGTAGTGGTAAGCCGGGCTGGGGAAATAAGTAAGCTATTTCAAAACAAGCAAAGCTGAGGGTCAGGAAGTTGAATTTGGAACATTTTATCATTTTTGGGAAGCACATCATGTTCCTTATTTCTTATAGCTTACATATGGTGTAATAAATATGCAGAAAGGCAGGCAAGTCAAAAGGCTTTATGTAGTTTGTTTTATCCAATAGTCTTCAATAGCAAGGATTTTTCAAACATGTATGTTTTCCACCTTTTCATTTATTATCCTGTCTGTCACCATAGTGTGCTCTTTTCAACAGCTCGGTTTTTGTCGTTCAGTGTCTGGCAACTGACAAACCTTCATGGGACATTTGTCTGGGCCTTCCAAACTCTTATGGCAACAAGGCTTTTTTTTTATACAGTGTTTTGTACTTTATGGCTGGCATCAAAGCAGACCAGCCTTTGTTGAGAATAATCCAACTGTGCAACAGCTTCAGCAGGCGAATCCCTTTTATCATTGCCATCATAGATGCTTTTTAAATGTCTCCTAACAGAATAACCAGGCTATGTCAATTTTCTTGTGATGTTGTGTTCTATTGATCACAGAAGCTTCTGTGCTGCCTCACGTTTTATTTAATTTTCAGAGTTCAAATGTGTTTGGATTGCATTATTCTGTGTTTGAAAGGAACAGCCCAGCTAGTTTTATTTCTCAAACCCAAACATAAGCTGGTCATCCTTCATTAGAGTTCACCTTTTGATGTACTGACCTAGTTTGTTTTGTTCAGTCTTTTAGACTGGAAGAAACATAGACACAAGGCTGTAACCTTAAATGCAAAACAATAGCTTAATTCCTCTTGTCTATTTCTAGAGAAATTATATGTAGTGTGGTTTCTTACTAATACTTTACATCACTTAGTTATTCCTTCTTTGGAATACCAATGGCTGTTGCCCGTTTTCACCTAATATAGCATTCCAATTAGTTTGGTGACTCTTGGTATGTGATTGTGAATTTGTTTATTTTTGTGAGCAAGGCTTTGGTTATGGTTTTCATGCAACTTTTAAGAGACATTCAGTCTGTATTTACAGAAGTGAGAGCTCACCACAGAGACTTGGTTGTTGTTCTTCTTTCAGATGCAAATATCAGAAGTAGAACTAAATTGATTGTCACTGCTTGTACTTCTTTTACTGTTACATTATGTTGAAGGCAATCAATAATGAATGGCTATTGTTCTCTCTTACACTGGTGTTAGATTAGATATGAGCCTTGCTTGTGCTGTTCTGTATTTAATGTATGCTTGATTTGCTGTCTTATGTTCTGATTTAAATCATTTACTCGCTGCCAGAATGCGGTTGCTGATTTCCCCCCCAGCTCTCCCACCTTTTCAGTCTCCTTGTAGATTAATCTTGCTTTTAGGATAAGTCAGCTTTGGCATTCCTCGAGAGCTGCTCAACATTCCTAGACCACATGAGATTTTTAATTGACTTGGATGAAGGATGTAACATGTCCCTTACAAAAATGCTTCTTTTAATGTTTTTTATGGATGCACCACACAATTTACCTCCCCAATTAAGAACATGAGAAAGTGTACCAATGAGAGAAGGCCATTCGACCCATCGTGCTTTTTTGGTGTTCATTAGTAATTAAGTGATCCAAGTATCCAGTCTATTTTTAATTGTTCCCATTTTGTTTGCTTCAACCACATTGCTGTGTAGTTTGTTTCAGATAGTGACAACTCTCCTGTTTACCATCTTGAATGCCTTGGAGCCCAATTTCCATTTGTGTCCCTGGGTGCGTGTGTCCCTGCTGATCTGGAAAAGCTCCTCTGGATTGATTTAGTCGATGCCTTTCATGATTTTGAAGACTTGAATCAAGCCCCCACGTAGTCTCCTCTGTTCCAGGGTGAAAAGGTTCAGGTTCCTCAGTCTCTCAGTAGGACATTCCCTTAAGAGCTGGAATAAATCTGGTTGCTCGCCTCTGAACTGCCTCTAGAGCAGCGATATCTTTCTTGAAGTGTGGAGCCCAGAACTGTCCACAGTATCCAGATGAGCTCTAACTAGTGCATTGTACAGTCTGAACATCACTGCCCTTGTTTTAAATTCTACACTTTTGACAATATACCCTAACATTGTGTTTGCCTTTTTTTATTGCTTCCCCACATTGTTTGGCTGGACAAAGTGAGGAGTCCATGTGGACTCCTCGGTCTTTCTCATGCATTACTTCATGTAGTTATATTCCTCTCATATTGGACATTTTTGTTACCTGCATGTAATACCTTGCACTTGTCCACATTGTCTACATCTGCCAGGTGTCGGCCCACAACTGAATATTATCGAAGTCCCTTTGAATAGCCTGTGCTGCTGAGATTGTATCTGCTGATCCACCTATTTTAGTATCATCTGCAAAACTATCCCAGAGTCTAGATCATTAATATAGATTAGAAAAACCAAAGGCTTTAGTACTGATCCTTGTGGAACTCCACTAAGAACTTCACTCCAGTTAAATACTCATTTAGAACATTTGCCACATCTTATTCATTTCATGCGCAGTGAGGGCACTTTCCTGAATGGTGCATTTCTATGATGCTCTGTGTAAAACACAGCTTTTGTAAATGTTTTTTAATTTGTCCTGATGCTGTGTGGTAGTGTTCCTGTTGTAATGGCCTTGTTCTCTCTCTCTTATCTGTGCCCTTATTGTGTGTGTTTTGCTTCAGTGAGTTCCCCAGTGGAGCTGCTAATCATGCAAGCCCTGTGCTGGGTTCACGACGACTTGAACCAGGTTGACATTGGCAGCTACGTCCTAAAAGTCTGTGGCCAAGAGGAAGTCCTGCAGAAGTAAGGTCTATTGTTAAAAAATCTCCTGCCTGGTTCAGCATGTTCTCAATGGGGGGAAGAAAAAAAATGAGAGAGAGAAGGAGATGAGGGGGGGAATATGTAAACAAGATGACTGCCAACATTCCAGGCCTAGGGGAATATTTTCTTAAATTGCGTTAGGAAAATGTTTCCCTTTTATGCTATATTTATAATAATCGTCCAAACTTGGTTAAAAGACAGCGAGCAAGAAAAGAGAGCAAATGTTATTGTAGTTAATGAGGAACAGAAGGTATGAGTAGGACTCTTCCCTGCAAGGCTTATCCTGTTTTCACTGCGTTCCTGAAAGTTATTTCTGTTCCTGTATACAATGTGCAAAACATCCTTCGGTTTCGCTTTGAGTCCCACTCTTTAAGTTAAGTGTGCACTATGTTCTCTATGTGGAAATACTCCAGCTGTGAACAGAACCTAAGAAGAAGTATGTCACAATCTTAAGAATGAGATCTTTTTTCCTTTTTTTTTTTTTTTTTTTTTTTTTTTTTTTAAATAAACAAATTCCTTTTTTTAGTAACGTAAAACAAAAATATGTGAGCTATTTGTACTAGTGGTCATAGTATTTACAGCACATCACAGTTTCCTTTCTTCATTAAGCTGTTTTTTTTTCTCCATTGTCTTTTCCCCTGCAGTAAACATTGCCTTGGCAGTCATGAATATATTCAAAACTGTCGAAAATGGGAGATGGAGATTAAACTGCAGCTCCTGTCTCAGAGCACTATATGCAGGGGTCTCGCACGCACAGTAAGACACAATATTCCCTGTGATATCGGCTAGTCTCTTAAGTTCTTATTGTGGGAATTTCTGTTTGCCTGCATGTTCCTAAACTTCAATGGCTCTCTTGTAATAAATGTAAACCTCTGCAGGGTAACTGATCGTTGAAAATGTATATGTCTGTACTCCATCTGGAGATGTGATGCAGTGTCTTGTATACTGATCCAGGGCTGCGATTGAGTGTAATGTAAGCTAAACATAATGTTAAAGAGACTGCATGACCTATCTGTTTATGAAGGAACTGTTATCATGGCAGATAAGTGTGAGCAAGAACAGCAATGGCAACCATTTGACTCCTGGTCTGCCAGAAAGTGTTTGGCAAACTAGCATTTCCCAACACTGATGTAAGTGAGCCAGCTTGTCAGACGCATTTAAAGGTGGAGCAAAATGAAACAGTTTTTTGTTTTGTGCACAAACAGGCAGATGATGATACCTCCCCCATTGATCTAGAAAAATACCTGTGCCAGGTGGAAAAGCCTTTTAAGGAAACCATCAGCAGGTACATTCATGTGTTTTTTGTATCTGTCGATTTAAAACAAAGTACTGCTACATGACTTGGGCTCACTATGATATTTCATGCTTTTAGACAAGGCCTTGTTGACCTCCTGGAAGTGTATCACAATCAAGTCCAGCTCTGCCTTCAAAATGAGGTAGGCACTCAGTTATTCTGCATTTATTTTTTGTACCCCTTTGTATCTTTTATAAATTAACATGCCCAGAGGAAATGTACCTTATAGATTGTTCATGCAATTATTACATAATGATTATTGTTAATTTATTTATTATTATTAATATCTGTTATATGTTAGTGATACTTGGTACTTTATATCTTTAAACCAGAATAACCAGTATAAAATGGTAGAGCATGTCATCCAAGCTGTGAAGACTATCTGCTGCTCACTCGATGAAGTGGAGACCAAGGCCATCACAGAAGCTGTAAAGAAACTGAAGCGCTCCGTTAATCTCCCGAGAAGCAAATCCCTCGAGGTTAACCCAATTTTCACAACTTGTTTTTGTGCACCTCATTGTACCTCTTGTCAGAATATTGTGCATAGTTTCCCTGCTCCTGTATTGTACTTATCAGTGGACATATTACAACATGATTCTGAGGAATCAAAGCTTGGAAGACTGAATCTATTTCCTCCTTTACTTTTCCATAAAATATGCAAAGAAGAAATTACTTATTGTAATGTAAAACTTAACAAATAGTGGTGGATATCAAACCCTATCATGTATTATCTTTCAGGGTTTCAGGATGCCGTGTCATAACTTCCTGTCATAATGTCTTATCCAAAAATAATAATATATGTGTTTTACATAATGTGATCAAAGTGATCGCTGCAGATTGCAGATTTTATTCACGTTTTTGAGTTTGGGATTGTTTACTTGCATATACAATAATCACTGTGCATTTATCTCCTCTGTTGTTGAAGAGCAGTAAAGAATAACTCTGCTTTCACTGTTTTTGCCCCAGCTATAGACACCACAGCACTTCATGTTGTCTGTAGAAACTATAATTACTATCAAGGAGTGTGAAACGCTAACACTTGGTTTACATAATATGACTCGAATCCACAGTGAAGACACATCCAGTGCTTTGTAGTCTCTCTGCTACCCAGTTAGTTATGACATGACACATCCTGAAAGAACATAATGCTGACTTTTGACATCCGCCATTATTTGCAAAGTTTAACATTTTAACATTTTAACAGTTGCTTATGTGATAGAATAGTGCACCTACGTATAGATTATATCAAGACATGAAGATGCGTAAAACCATAATTTTAGGATTTGTCTGTATTCCCCTTTAATGCAAGTGAATGTACAGCCTGAATAGATTAATAGATTGAAATAAATGCATGACCGCTTCCTGATGAAAACTCTTGTTTTCTTGTGTGGTCATGACCCATCCATCTTCTGCTTCACAGGGTGCCTCAAAATCTTCAGATGTTTCTGCAAATGGTGAGTTTGAATGGGTAACGATTCCATCTCTATACTAAGGTACTTTGCAGTGGTTATGGCATTGCTGACTTGCATAACACACCACTTTAAAATCCCTTTGCCCTTGCAGGATCCTGCAGCCCAGTTGAAGAGAGCATAAACGGGCTGACAGAAGCCGTGTACAAACTGTTACAGCTGTACCTGAAATCCTTCAGCAACACGGTGTCTCCCTCGACTGTCCATGAGCAGATAGAGAGCAGAGGCACAAAGGAGGTCTCTGGGACCACCGAGCACCTGCAGTTTACACTGTTCGCAGTCCATGGCATCCCGGGACCCTGGGTCAGCAGGTATGTTCTTCGCGAGCTTCCAGATCTCGAGACAATTTTAGCTGCTGTGCTCATCTGGAAGGTCCAATTTAACCCAATGCCCAAAGAGGTTGCTGGTAATTGCTCAGTTACTGTACTTGTGTGATTGTTCCCAAATGCCTATGGCACCAGCTGCCACCTAATTCCAGGTATGACTGGTACGGTAATTCCGGTGTAGACTGTTATTGGTCAATTCCTTTAAGGTTTTTGAAGACTTGATATACTCACCCAATCTTATCTTTTTCTGAAAAATGTATCAAGGTTAATGTGTATGCTTACAATGTTCTGCCTCAGTGTTGATTTAAGTATATGTACTTTGGCAATCTGATTTAAACCATTTTCAGAGATCATATAATTTGTTAACTGACCTACATTGTACACTACATACAATGCACATGTTTATGAAATTATACAGGGAATGTGAATTCTTCAGTGTAGTCAGCATTTATTGTTTGCTCAAGCTCCTGTAATAAGCTTTCCCTACAGTAGTAAAGTAATATAAAATGGGTGTTGACAAAAGCTTGTTTTATTGTTATACAATTGATATTGGACTATGTACATGTTTATAAGGATGATCTATTGTAAAATGGCATTTCACATGGAAAGTACTTTGCAACTTGCTGGCTTAGTTTGAAAATATGTATGTCTTCAGTGCTAACTAAACTGGGAAATTAAACAAGGGAGAAATTCAAATTGTTAATAAGACAGGTTGTGACCTGGAAACTTTGAGGTTTTAAATTAAAAAACTTTCCAAAGTGGGAGTGCACTCTGGGGAATCCTATTTTAAGGGTAGAAGAAAAACCCACACACACAGCAAAGTGGTGTGATATTTTGAAAATGGTGGCTTTTAAAACATATTGCTCTAAGATTGTTTCCCTCAGATGCGGTCCAAATCCCACTTTACCCCAAATTACTGTGAACTGGTAAAAAATAACTTTTTGCCTCAAGCGTGAGACCCTCAAGCTGTATTCTGCTTCTATTTATAACTCAATGCATGAGAATTCGAGTGCATGAAACAAGCATTGCTTTCAAAATATTGTCTGATAATAGAATAAAGCTTGTATTGCTCATTCTTGTCAGTAACAGGATGCAATGAAATCCCTTGGGTTATCTTTCATTATCAAATAATGGTCATATGTCCAAAGAAAATCTGTGAAGGATGTACGAGTTCGTATTTACTTGCAAAGGTGCATTATTCTTTATTTAGTTAATTCTTATGACTTGAAAACGTGACTGGAAAGAAACTCATTTATGTTTGTGTTGTCTGTAATGCATCTTCTCAGAAGAGAATTGGGAATTTTCCAGTAACATGTATTCTGAAGTTTTTGTAGTGGCCCAAATTACAAATTTCCATTTGATTCAGCCACTTTAATTACTTGATACACAGGCAAAGCATAGAAATCACATTACAAATACATAGGATGTTTAAAAGCTTTATATCATTTTGTGTTTGCGTGCGTGTGTGGTCAAAGGTCTCTGATGTTCTTTTGTTCTTCAGCTTTGAGAAGTACTACTTGATGTGTTCTCTGAACCATAATGGCAAGAATTTATTCAAACCTGTCCAGTCCAAGAAAGTTGGAACATACAGGAACTTCTTTTACCACATCAAATGGGATGAGCTGTAAGTATTTTGATTTGCACTCAAATCATATGTAATCACAGCATATGTAATTTCTCAACGGTGATATTTAAATAAATCTTTATATATGCATTATAATTGACTTTTGACAGACAGATGTTCACCTTTTAGCACAATTCACTTCCTTAAAAAATAAATAAGTACAAAGGTAGAAATGTAGACCTGCACATGTTTTTTTCATGCAGATGTGTTCCCACATAAATCAATTATTAGTATTATCATTATTTTATTATTTCTTGGCAGACGCCCTTATCCATGGCGACTTACAAAATATAAGCGCATACAAAAGAAATCATCAATGCATGCATATGTACAATGTCACAAAATAACAAATTACAATATTTTTTGTGAGTCATGCTTATTAGTGCTTTTTCTTTTTTTTTCCCCAGGATACATTTCCCCATCTCTGTTGCACTCCTTCCTTTAGAGTCTATGTTAAGTCTTTCTTTGTATGGGATCCCAAACCAGAATGCCAACAGTTCGCCCGATTCGAACAAGCAGCGGAAAGGACCGGAGCTTCTCGGTCGAGTGTCCACTCCCCTGTTTGACTTCAAACGGTAATCTCAACAGAATATTGAATGTGATCTCGTCTTCTCTTCGGTCTTATTCATGGAGCTCATATGAATCGTATGATGTCTTTCTCTCACACAAGTAGGCCTAACCTTAGCACATGTTTGACCAAAAAATAGAAAATATCAAGAATGATTTTCCATTGTTAAAATACATTTTCTCATAGATTTCTGTAATTTGGAGTGTTTAGTAAAGTGTTTTGCTCATCATTAAGCAGATGGGCCTCCCTGTTTTGAATTTTTAGCTTAGCTTTAGTTTCTCTCAGGGAAAAAGCCCCCCAGAACTCTGGATAGCATGAACCAATTTCAGTCATCATTTTCTGCAGGCACAGAGCAGAAAATACATTGCAAAAATAGTTGAGTGTCTTTTCTGAAATGTACATTTTAAAAGCTAGTCCCTTAATTACTGCATGGTGCTGAAATGCTCTTCTCTTTAACAAAGCCTGGCTGGAGGCCTGGGTGTATCAGGGTAGGCAAGCATAGGATGACGTTAGTGCTGTTCATGGAAGAGAATTTTATGAGTTGCCCGAACTAAAATCAAATTACTTGAATTAATAATTCAGTAATTTATTTGCCAGAGAGATTTCTGTGTCAGAAGCTCCCAGACATTTGCCAGGATTTGATCAAAACCTTCAATCCTTCAATTACCATCTCCACAAGCAGTTCCTAGTGATGGGTTCCCATCAGGTAGACAGGAGAAGTCTCTGGCAAAATGAAAGCTTGCTATCAAATGATTCGCAGTCTTGTTACTCTTCTTATGTTGAGCATCTGAAAGTCAACATGGCAGGAATTTGTGACTGATGGATTTACGATTTCATTAAAACTAGCGTGTGTTCTGCTTTGGATTGGACCGAGCTGTTGTGTTTGGTTGAAATAATTATGCAAAAAGATTGCTCTGCAGTCTGTGACCTCTGGCCTACTCGTGTCATTTTTTCTGTACCTTGTATTTCAGAGTTCTGGCACGCGGCACAAAACTTCTCGGTCTGTGGACATCCACCCTAACGGCTCCGACAGGGACTGCAAGTAGAAGAGGGAATCTGGTGGAGCGAATAGTTCTGCAGGTGATCAGAGACTTCTTACAGAGCCCCCCCCCCCCCAAAACCCCTGGCCTCATCACAGCCTTCAGACGAGAAGTTTCCTTTGAAGACCTTGTGAAAGCTGTCCAATCCAGTACTCAAAGGCCACAACCTAGTAGACAAGCAGATAAGAGGTTAAATTGGTTCAGTTCAATTAACTTCATAAGAGTTCAGGTGGAATAAAAACCAGAAATCTCACGGCCTTAGAGAATAGATTTGAAAAAGACTAGCGGAAAACAAATGTCAATATCAGTTTGTATTTTGTTTTCTGTTTTTTATGTCCTGTCTTTCTGAAAGGAAGACTGTGGAAGCATTTTAAAAAACATATGGCTGTAGGAGTATCCTTTTTACTGGTGATACTGTTGCCTATATAGCAGCGCTGCAGGCTAACAGAGCGTTCTTTTGACCAGGTGGATTTCCCAAGTCCAGCTGTTGACATCCTGTATGTTGGGCCGAAACCTGCCAGCAGACCGGACTCTCAGGCCCTGGAGACTCTGGACCCTGACCTGACCAAGCGGCTCGAAAAACTCTGCAACAGAGCTTCTGCATTCGGGTATGTGATCTCCCTCCTGTGCTGAGGAACAGACTCACGTGGACACATTTGTTCCGTATTTTTACGTTGGATAATAAAAATAAACGGTAAACAAATAAAAAAACGTTAAACAATATATATTTTCAGGAATAATGAAAGAGAGTACATTTTCTTGTAACTACGGTAATGTGAACAGGGATTTATTAATCTGCCAAATCATTCTTGTTCAGTTATTGCTTTTTTAATAAGTTGCTGCACTTCCTTACATGGTGGCTTAATATCCTGTCAGACATAAGTCCCTGTCCTTTGATGCTGGCAGCCCAGATTTAAAAGCACTGTATTGTAAAACAGATGCACAAAGCCTTGTAGTCCTGCCCACACTGGGTATGGTATGGGCAGCAGTGTGCAGTAGTGGTCAGGGCTCTGGACTCCTGAGTGGAGGGTCGTGGGTTC
This sequence comes from Amia ocellicauda, assembly GCF_036373705.1. Taxonomy (NCBI): domain Eukaryota; kingdom Metazoa; phylum Chordata; class Actinopteri; order Amiiformes; family Amiidae; genus Amia; species Amia ocellicauda. The sequence continues at coordinate 9,695,476 of NC_089853.1, read as the reverse complement.
AATCCCAGGTGGGGGTCACTGTTGCTCCCTTGAGCAAGGGACTGTACCTAGAATGTTCCAGTAAAAGCCCAGCTGTATCAGTGGGTAATTGTAAGTATAAAAAAAATACACAGAAAAATAAATACATATATGTCCCTCCCTTATTTGTTAAAGGTATCTTTATTTTTTAACGATGTGATCCGGATAAGAAGAGGTACTTGAATAAAATCAAATATTTGGGTTTCTACTGGCAGTGTCTGGGGGTGGGGGTAGGGGTAGGCGGGTAGGTGATAAGTCACTCAACTGAATCAGATCCTAGAGTGGGGATATACTAGCACAAAATTAATCTTCAAAACGATTTCCATTCACAATAAGCACCGGCATATTGGGCGCAACTCTCATTAACCTTTCAAAGATGATTGCTGTAGCGTGCAGCCTCTTTTCTTGTTCCTTGTTTCCCACTGAATGCCCACTAATGGGACTTCTCTTTTGCAATACACAAATTTGATTGAATTTTCCTGGCTCTGCAGATGAATTTAGGAGGTCTGTTTCTGATCAAACAGTGCTGGATGTTTTGTGATGTTTCTCAGTCTGTTTTTAGGCATACTTGAACTGCCTGGCACCGTGTTTGTATTGGACAGCTGAATCACAACCAATGCTTTTTCTCAACAGGCTCACCAGAGCTGATAAACAGCTTTTGTGGGAGAAACGACAGTACTGCCAGACCTACAAGAATAGCCTTCCGAAGATCCTGGGTAGCTCTCCGAGTTGGGACTGGGGAAGCATGTCCGAGATCCACTCCCTGCTGCACCACTGGACCCCCCTGCCTCCCGTCTGTGCGCTGGAGCTGCTCGACTCGAAGTAAGGCAAAGAGATGGGCCGAGCTGCTGATAGAACTTACCTGTGGCATTGGCCAGCAGGGCTGCCATATAGTTTTAATCACTCCAGTTAAATCATTAAATGTTTCCTGCAGCCTCTGACTCTTAGAATCAATGAGAAGGTTTACTTTTACATTATCTCACTCCAGCGTTACAGTATATAAATAGTTAATTTACAGATTGATTAAATTGCCCTGTGAAAATCCATTAACAGTTTTGTATAACAAGTAATCCGAGCCTCTAACTTGGTCTTGGTCTTGGTCTAGAAGAAGCTGCCAAGACTCGCAGTAGATCGTTTTGCAGCATAGATCGATGAAACCTAGTCCATGACAGCCAGCTCTTATGCACATTTCACATGTGCATGAGAACAGGTTTCTGAGCAGATCTCCGTCCCACCACCTTTGACAGTAATTCTGAATCCAGTTGACTGTGATAATGGGAACATGTTTCTCCAGGTTTGCAGACACTGAGGTGCGACGAGTGGCAGTGGATTGGATTGAGAGCAGCAGCGATGATGAATTGGCTGATTATCTGCCGCAGCTGGTGCAGGTAATACATGCTGATCACTTACTCACCTACACTACAGTGCCAAATAGTGGTGTGACAACAGATAACATCCAAAAGATCGCTGCTCACTGTGTGTTTACCTGCGCTCTTAATGGCAGTCCTTTTCATGTTCTTGTATATTGTGCCATTCCTCATTCAGAGTGGTTTTTATTGCAGAGACGTTGCTCTTTCTTTCTCCTCCTGATTTGATGTTGCAAGTGGTCCCAGAGGTTTTTTTAATGCAATTGAGGAAAGGACTCCGAGCAGATCTTGTGTTTGCTAATATAGTATATATCATACCCCTTGCAGTACTCTTTGCATTTAGTTTAATTTCTTATTTGTGGCCTATACTGTTTATATAAACAGTTTCCATACTGCTTGTCTAGATTTGTATTTCCCACATCCACTTTCAAGATGAATAGGTGGTGGAGCTTCCACCCAAGTGGTGAGAAGGTGTGCACGATGTGTTTTTGCTTCCCATGCCCTCCTGTCTGTATAAGTCACCACTACACCTATTTTTGTAGCATTTACATTTCCATTAAGAAAAATCTTTGATAGACAAATGTCTTCGATACATTCCAGCGATACGCGATGAAAACCTCTCCCCCTTGGGCAGTGCTTCTAACTCAAAAGATAACTGACGGCAGTAAAAAAAAGAAAAAAAGAAATGAAGAGGGTGCAGCTTATTTTCCCGTGAATTTGACCTGAGTTACAGATCACTGTCTTCTTATCTTGGGAGGGTTGTGCACTTCCTTGCAGTAACTTCTGGAACCCTTTTCACAAGCGATTTTGGCAATAGCCGCCTGAGAGAACAAGGGGAACCTGGCACTGCACAGGAAAGCTGATCTACCAGTGCTACGTTTGTGAATGTATATTCATCCTTTATACTTAAGTCCAGGAAAAAAAAAGTAAGAAAACACCAATCCAGCAGCTGGGTGAAAACAATATTTCTTGCCTGAACATCAGTGTAAACCTATAATGGTGTACAAATTAGAAACCTCCATGTTATTGTATCTTCCTGAGCCCTGCTGGAGAGACATGGTACTGAATCATTTTCAGCTGAACAAACGTTTTAAAGAACCAAATATTGACATTGTGGAGTCGGACAACCAGCATTGTCGATCGAGTTGAAAGACACACTGAAGCCTTTCATCTTTGTATGTCTAAATTCTGCTCTGCATTAGGGCTGATCCGTTATAGCCGTCTCTTCCGGTTACTGACAGTACAGTGCTCGTTTCAACTCATTTGAAAAGGTCTTAATGGGTTTTTGTTTGTCTCCTCCTAGGCTTTGAAATTCGAGTGCCATCTGAAAAATGCGTTGGTGATGTTTCTGCTGTCCCGAGCACAGGGGAATATCAACATTGCTCATTACCTTTATTGGTGAGTTAGTTCTAAATTACAACCTTTCAAATCTGTGAGAGGAGAAGAATACATTTGTTGACGTTTAGTCACAGCTGTTTCCAGTGCCTTTCACTAATTACAGCACAGCTCCTCTAAAGTGTTTCTGTTGCTTTTGGCTGGGGAACAGTTTGGTTCTTGGCAGTGCAGACAGACACTGACCAACGTCTGAACAGTCATTGCAATGAAAGACAAAAGATACCTGCTGTGGCACACACTATCCTAATTCATTCAATGAAAAGACTGCAATGAAATCAATCATCATAAAACTATATGCAATTTTAAACTAACAAAGGGACATCATACAGTTCTATATGAATGATAAAGGCAAAACCAACCACCCCAATACCTTTTATTATGTTCTTAAAATGTGTATTTAACAAGGATCTCCAGCCCTGGACCTTGACCAAATCACAGCTTTGACCTACCCACAAATGACAGACTTTTACCCAATTGCAGCTGTATCTATTGTCAAAAACCACATTATACTACTTGCAAACACAAGAGGGTATGAGATTGTAATTTGTGTTTTGCGGGTAGGTCAACGTTTTGATTTGGTTTAGGCCTTGGTCTAGGAGAGCGACGGCATTCTATTAAAACTGAGCTTGCAGCTGCATTAAATTTGGATTTGTTAAAAACAGGATTAGAGATCCAGGAATATATAGGACTCAACACAAGTGTTTTGCTTTTATGCTGTTTTAAGTTTCTTTCTGTTAACATCACAACCATTTTGTGCCATCGTAGGCTGCTGAAGGACGCAGTGCAGGACCCGTGCTTTGGCTCTCGCTATGAGAATGTTCTGGGTGCAGTGCTGTGTCTTTGTGGCCGTGGGTTGAGGGACGAGCTGGACAAGCAGACCCGGTTTGTGCAGCTCCTGGCTGCAGCCGCAGAGAAAGTGCGACAGGCCAGCGGATCGGCGAGACAGGTCAGCACCGCGTCTGCCAGGCTCTCCTGTTTGTCTTTCATGGTACTGCAGTTTAACTGGGCCCTGAACTCAAAAGCCTGTGATGATCCCGACATGGTGCTTAACAAAACACATTTTTAGAATCTCGTCAGAACTTTGTGCCAGCATCCTGTTTTTGTGCTTTGCTGATGGGAGTAAAGGTGTTCCCATGGAAACCTACCTGGGTTTCTCAGGTGTTCCAGGCTGAGCTTGTGCTGAGAACTGTGGTACAGATCCCCACGACTCAACCATGAACCTTATGCATGTATATACAGCTTTTATGAATTCAGTGCCATTAATCAGTAATATTATGGAAACTTCTTCTCTTTCTGTTTTGCTATTAGGTGGTGTTACAAGAAGCCATGGAGAGAGTACAGTACTTTTTCTCAAAAAACAACTGTCGACTGCCACTCAGCCCCAGCCTGGTGGCTAAAGGACTTAATATTAAGGTAAACTGTGCTTGTGGTTATTCGTAGCCTTTTACTGCTTACTGCTACTGCTTATTAATATTTATAACAGCTATAGGAACGATGGTGTAAATATCTAAGATTGCATGATGAGAAAAAGCATGATCTGAGTTTGAAAATGAAATCTAATGTTGACTTATCTTGTTTATAAACAGGCGTGTTCCTTCTTCAACTCTAATGCAGTGCCTCTGAAAATAGCCCTTGTGAATGCTGATCCTCTGGGAGAAGAGATCAATGTCATGTTTAAGGTAAGAACATAGTTAAACAGGATTCAAGTTCAGCCATCACATTTAGTCTAAATGTATATGGGTTATATCAGGCCATAAATTGTATAAATTGGTAGTATGTAAAATAGCACCAATATGTTTTTCTCTGTTCATTGCAGTAGTACTTTTGAAATCTCTGGAGAGAGAGAAACATGTTTGGTTGTTGATTAGGAAGAAGCTTTATTTATTTTTATTTTTTATTTTTTTAAATATCCATTTTAAAACTTTACTTCTGCTTTGCTTATGGGCTCCCTCTTGTGAGAGAAATGGGATATTGCAGATTAATTCTTATACTTTGCCATTAAACTGCTGACATCAGAGTTTAACACATATGTGGGCTTCAGTGATTAAAGACAAAAGAAGTCTTCTAAAAGGTATATCAAATAATTTTGTTTCACCGTAGGCTTCCTTTAACACTGCACAAAGAGTAATTATACCCCGAGGGATAACAGTGCAAAATCTTCTCAGAATCTGATGTCAGATGTAGTTGGAAATTAAACCCTGGCACTGCAGCTGCTCTGCTTCTGTTATCTTTCCCATGCTGTTATTCACATAGTTATATAATTACATATATATAATATACACTCACATATATAGATCAGCCCTATTTTCTTATCGTATGTGTTCCGTATCACAATATACCAGGACTCTATATGTATTTGGTGGGGTATCTCTGTTTTTGTAACTTGTGGGGTCCCGTGTACAGTAGGGGCTTGGTCCCCCTGGGCTGTGCCCTCGGTGTAAGCTTGTCTGCTGTGTCTGTCAGGTGGGGGAGGACCTCCGGCAGGACATGCTTGCTCTGCAGATGATCAAAATCATGGACAAGATCTGGCTGAAGGAAGGCCTGGACCTGCGCATCGTCAACTTCAAATGCATCTCAACTGGCAAAGACCGAGGTATGGCTTAGATAAGATTCCATATAAACGGGCTGTTCAGAAATTGGCAATTCCAAATTGAGGCGAGAAGGTAAGAGGGAGTGGTATTTTACATTCATATATCAAAAGAGGGTCTTGTGTGATGGCACAATGGAGAAATAGGGAGCCCAAACATTCCGCTGCCGTTTTTCTGGAGGTCGTGTTTTTGAGTGGGCTGACTGGTCTTCACGTCTTCTCACCGCAAAGGAATGGTGGAGCTGGTCCCAGCATCAGACACGCTGCGAAAGATCCAGGTGGAATACGGGGTGACGGGCTCATTTAAGGACAAGCCCCTGGCGGAGTGGCTGCGCAAGTACAACCCTTCTGAGGAGGAATACGAGAAGGTAAGGATGCAAACGGGCAGCCTACCAAAATCTCTTCGAGGCTTTTGGCAACACAAGATGTTTAAAACTCTGTGACATGATTACAGAAAATCTTAAGTATTCATAGCACTGTTTAATACTCCCCAATATAGGTCACCTCCTATAGTAGAAAAATATCAGATAGTCTCCTAGGGAGAATTATACTAAGGTAATTGTCAGAGAACATTGTGTGTGTGTAGGTATAGGTATGTGTACCTGATACAGATGCATTGATTTTCTTCAGCCGGGCAGAAAATAATTTTCTTCACTGCAGCACATTAATCATTAGAAGTAAAATTGGCTACATTGAACAACATTTTCAAGATCTTGCATCCAAGCTTGAAATGTGTTACAGTGGTTAGACCTTTTGACATCATGTGCTGTACTAGGAAAATCGAAGACAGGTTAAAGCACTTGAGAGACATACTTCCTAAGGGTCATTGTTCATTGTTTTCATGCAGGCGTCGGAGAACTTCATCTACTCGTGTGCAGGCTGCTGTGTGGCCACGTATGTGCTGGGCATCTGTGACCGACACAACGACAACATCATGCTGCGCTCCACGGGACACATGTTCCACATTGATTTCGGAAAGTTTCTGGGACATGCGCAAATGTTTGGAAGCTTTAAAAGGTATAGTCTGTACCCAAAATGTTTGTTTGCACCCTGCATCGAATAAGACTTCAAAGAATGTCAACGAACCTTAATCTAGCTTCCCTAAGGAGCTGCAAAAATAGAGACACTGTTCCTTTCTTTGTCATAGAAACAGACTTCTGCCAAGTTGATCAAGTTTAAACAATGTGAATTTAATCTTGAATCTGATCTGAATATATATTTTTTAAGTGTTTTAATCATTTTAGTCCCAATCTTCAGAAACAGTGGTGGAAGTGTAGACCTGCCTCAGACTGTGGCTCTAATGAAGTAATTCACATTTTAGTCTGGACTGTCCAAAGCTAAGGTTGAAGTTACTTTCTTGGTTTTGTTGACTGCAATTGTTCCCTGATTACCATAATGGGAATTTAGTCTTGAATAATTTTGTTGTAGTTGTATCACAATTTGCAAAAGGTAATACAGCATTTTCAGTGACTTGACTGAGACTGGCTAAAGAAAAAATAAATTAATAGCAATTAAATTAACCTTATCTGACAATATTGGTGGCTTTGAAAGTAAGCCTGTAATGGATGAAGCAGCCCCTCTATTGAGTACCGTCTGAGTGACCCCTGTCTGTGCTGCTCAGGGACCGAGCCCCTTTTGTGCTCACGTCGGACATGGCGTACGTCATCAATGGGGGGGAGAGGCCAACCAGCCGCTTCCAGCTGTTCGTGGATCTCTGCTCTCAGGCCTACAACCTGATCCGGAAGCACGCCAGCCTCTTCCTCAATCTCCTCTCTCTGGTAATTACTGAAGCGTCTTACCTTGTAATTCATCTGTATCTGTGTAAAATGGCCTCTCCGTGGACTCATATACAATCATGGAACATAGAGTAATTTGATGGGTGGTATGTATGTCGTTTGTTTGTCCTGTGTTGATACAGTTTGTGTTTTTTGTGTAATTATTTGGCTGTCAAAATGTTTCGGTTCTCCCTCTCATTGTTTCTATAATTACTCACAGTATTCAAAGAGATCTTCTTAATTCCTTCTAGTCAGGCTTATTTGCTAATATTATTTTGATTAAATTCGAGATTTTATTATCATTATTTTTATTTTCTGCCAGGTGACTTGTGCTATTGTGACCTGAGAATTCCCAGTTTAGTTGTTACACTTCTTTGATTTCTAAAACAAAATTTGTCAGCAAACTAGATGTAATTCTGAAAGCAGCTGAGTTTCTTTCATGCATTTAATTGATCCATTTTGTGTATGTGACTGTCAGATGACGTCGTCAGGATTGCCCGAGCTGACTGGTGCCCAGGACCTGAAATACGTGTACGACGCTCTGCAGCCACAAACCACGGACGCAGAAGCCACTATCTTTTTCACTAGGTACTCCCAAATGAACTATATATGATCCTGTTTTAATAGTACAGTTATAAAGTAGCCTTCACCAAGTTCTTATCATTCACTTTCAAATGTATAAGCTGCTGCTGAACTGAATGGCAGATGTTAACTTGTTTCAGCTTTGGTAGCCTAAAGTCAAAGAACACATCCTGCTCATTGATAAACAATGCGGACACTGCTGTTAACCGTCTCCCCTCACTGCCAGGCTGATCGAGTCCTCCCTGGGGAGTGTGGCCACCAAATTTAACTTCTTCATCCACAACCTGGCGCAGCTGCGGTTCTCGGGCCTACCCTCTAACGACGAGGCACTCCTGTCCTTCTCACCCAAGACCTACACCCTGAAGCAGGACGGCCGAATCCGAGATGTGTCCATTTTCACTTTCCAGAAGAGATACAACCCTGAAAAGCATTATGTGAGTGCAGCTGTACATTTGATCTGGCTGATCACCTGAGCCTTAAAGAAGATTATTACTGCATATGAATATTTATAATTTACAGCTATACTGTTTCTTTTCTCTTGGCTCCGTGGCAGACTTATGTGGTGAGAGTTTTGAGGGAAGGACAGAGCGAAGCCCAGTTTGTCTTCCGGACCTTTGACGAGTTCCAGGAACTTCACAACAAGCTGACCATTCTCTTTCAACTGTGGAAACTTCCTGGGTATTTCTGTTGTTGTTGTTGGAGTTTTTTTCAGTTCTGTGGAAAAAGGGATTAGTTGAGATTTGTCCAGTGAGTTACTGTACTAATCAATTTGTTGTTACCATGCAGGTTCCCAAATAAGATGGTGCTGGGAAGGACCCACATAAAGGATGTAGCTGCGAAAAGGAAAGTGGAACTGAACAGCTACATTCACAACCTGATGAGGAGCTCCACAGAAGTTACAGAGGTGACCTTCAAAACATCTTTCTTTGCGTAGACCTTTGTAAGCCACACATTTCAAAGTGCTTGACAAAGGATATGTAATAAATGGTATACCATGATGTTTGGTGTGAGTGATGTAATCAAAAATGTTTGTCTCCTTTTCTCTAGTGTGATCTGGTTTACACATTTTTCCATCCAATGCCAAGGGATGACAAGACAGAAGGATTTGAAGGGATTTCCAAGTCTCCAGGTTAGCTTCCTGTTGAATAATCAGCATTTTGTTAAAAAATAAAACATACATTCTGTGCAGTGCTATGTAAATAATTGGAATAAAGATCGGAGATTAAATAAATATATAAACATGAATTATTTTAGAAGCTGTTAATGCCTGCATCACTAGGGGCCAAATTATTTCTCATATCTCCTAAATACAGGATGTGTAAGTGTAGCAGGATGTCCATCCTCACTTTTAATTCTTCCTCATTGTTGAATTGTCTAGAAGTGACCCCTCTGAGCCCCAAGTCAGGAAAAGTGGAAGGAGAGGTGAAGCTCTCAATCTCCTACCGGAACAGCACTCTCTTCATCATGGTGATGCACATTAAAGATCTGGTAAGAAGCCACAGGAGACGAGGCAGTTTCTGTACCAGGTTGTACAATTCGAAAATGGCCTGCTCAATTTGTGTAACTGTTTCACAGGTAGCGGATGATGGCACCGATCCAAACCCCTATGTAAAAACATATTTGCTTCCAGACCCCCACAAAACTTCCAAGCGTAAAACAAGGATTTCAAGGAAAACGCGAAACCCAACATTTAATGAAATGGTGAGCCCGTGTTGTGTACTATACCTGCTTTGACTGAATGGCTGTATCCATTTTCACATTGGGAAAAAAATTAATATGCCTACCATTTAAATAACAACAGCCAGTTTTACAATGGTATATGGTACATGAATCTCATGCATTTTATATATACATGAAATTTGTAGGAAAATATGTTTCCAGCCCCTGATTGCATGTTTCAAATAGTTAGATACAGTATGACTATTAATGTATTTCTGCTTAAAGAAAAGTGATGCATATTAGGTTAATCATGAAATGCAACAAATTCAGCTCTATATGCTGTAGCCCTTACTAACAATACTGACTGTCTTGGTTTTGTTTATCAGCTGGTGTACAGTGGATACAGTAAAGAAACGCTGAAACAGAGAGAGCTGCAGCTGAGTGTGCTGAGCGCAGAGTCACTCAGAGAGAACTTCTTCCTTGGAGGCATCACTTTGAGTTTAAAAGACTTTGACTTGAGCAAAGAGACTGTTAATTGGTACAAGCTTGCTGCTGTCCCTTACTTTTAGACTCAAAACACCCATGCCTCCACAAACGTGATGCATATGTCTATATATACACACACACACACGCATACATACATATACATTTATTAAAATATATGTAAGTGTATGTCTATAGGGAACTCCTTTTTTCTCAGACATTTCTCATGTAGGGTGTTTCCGCATTTTTAGCACACAATAATTTTTTCCCCTAAAATATGACTTTGGAAGGCTGTGATGTTTCATAAATTTGACATTAGAGGACCAAACTACTTGCTTTTAAAGAGGAGGAGGGAAAAAAGGAAAGGGATTTTATGCTTAATTTTCTATGTAGAATAATTAATGTAAAAGTGAGCTTCTTAAAATGTATGTGTGTGTGTGTGTGTGTGTGTGTGTGTGTATAAAGGAGCTCACTTTTATATTGCTTTATCTACATGGAAAATGAAGAAGCGTAAAATCCCTCGATCATTGAGCACTCATGAGGATCCTTAATTTCTCCTCTCATGCCAGAATGTGATGTTACTCTGAGATCCAATTCGAAGGCTGCTTCTGCACGTGATGGAACGATGTGCCAAAATCATTGAATCGCAAACACAAAGTGCTCCCCTCTGGAGAGACATTGAGTGCCTTGTAGACTTCATTAAAAATAGGACTTACATTTTAATTCACATGTTTGTTATCCCTTATAATTCTATCAAGTAAATTAGTGTTTCTAGAATATAAGCCACAGAAAACACTCTGATAACCTGACAGTCCTTCATTCAATTGTCCCACATATATGAATCTATTTGAAAATATTTATTTCTCACTATAGCTTTTCATAAACTAATATTAACCCCTATCACATAAGGAAAGACAGTAGCATTATATAATATGAAACCAGGTTAAAGTACGTTAGATGTGTGTGTGCAACTGAATGACACAGGGATAGAGCTAGTTGCAAACTAATTCCACCTCTGAACAGATGGTATTGTCATTAAGGTGTTTTTTTTTGATCTCTCGATACATTTTAATTGATTTGGAAGTAGTTCAGAACACTATTGATTTGTAGTATGAAAGTGAATGAATGGTAAAAAGCAGTACATCTACAACAGTATGGCCAGTTATTTATTTTTTAATTGTCTTGAGATTTTTTTCAAATATTTCTACTGAGGTTGCTTTTTCCATGATGTATAAATAAAAATGTAAAGCACAATGCTAAGAAGGTGAAGTAACCAGATCCCTCACTCCTTTATGGCTCAGAAGAGAGCATTTATGAATCTAAGCACACTTCCGAATATTACCTCTGCTTGCTGTTACTCTTTTCTCATTTTCCATTTGCCTTGCTGAATTCAGAAATGAATGTAGAGTGAAACACTAGATGTTTATACAGTGCCTCCAACTCTGCCTTACTTTCAAATCTACACAAGTGGATGTATTATGTATGAATAATCTCATGTTAGTCTACGGAACTATGGTCAATTCCATTCAAGAACACAAACCAAAAAATGCAAGAGGAAACTGGAAGGTATATTAAGAAAACGGAATCCCTTCCCCATAAAACAATCAGATGGGGGCCAGCAGTGACCGAAGAAAAGTAATCGCCGAGTGTCACCTGCTGCATACCGAACATAGCACAGCATTTTGATGGTAAGAAAATTGTCATGAAGAACGAACCAGTTCAGCTGTAGCACCTCTCTCTCCATGACCACACATTCCTGTCTTTGTTCACATTGGCTCCTAGGTGAACTTCTAGCTTGTGTATGCATTGTTTCACAAATTATTTCTATTCCAGCTCTCCTGTATCCTTTTTCCCTTCGTTTCTTCGTGTACTTTTTCAAACTAGAAATGTATAATGGACCAAAGGCCCTGAAAACTGGTGTTATTAATAAACAATACTAAAAATAAATTGAGTTCAAAGCAAGCACTTTGGCTGCTGTAATTTCCATGCATATTTGGTGCCAACTAGTTTGTTGAAATGTTCTGAATTAGTTCAAGATAGAATTTGTGTCCGTAAACCTGGTATCGGAAACACATTAAACATTGCTGATTGAAATATTTCTTTTTGTCAAGTCATGTATAAGATGTGGTGTAATAGGATGTGTTGCATCGTAAAGCATTTAGAGTAAAATGTCTTCCGAATTGTTGGTGCTTCCGAATGAAGAAAAGCTGTTTTTGACATGTTTTGTGAAAATGTAAGCTCTGAGGCCTGCCTGTCGGAGAGACAATACCAATCTGGAGGCAAGCTCTTTACACAATGAAGGAGAGAATCCAAGTTCTTTGAAACCCACAAGTAAATTGGTCTGCAAACAAACTTCCTGTTTAATGCTGGACTGTTAAATACAGAAACATAAGTGTTCATTGACAGATTAATTATGTTTACGTTTTCCACAGAGGATGATAATTGAATAATTGACGTAATCCATTTGTTTTTGTGCAATTTTTGGATGGTGAGGTATCTGCATAGATTTCACAATCTGAGCATGACTGAATGGCTTTTTTTAAGATACTTAAAGCAGCATTAATTTAAAAATATATTTTTGACTGAAATTAAAAATTAAACATTTGGTTGGATTTGAAATAACTTTACTGTGGCTTCTCTTTAAAAGAGACTCCGCCTATTATTTTATGTATGTAACTATTTACTTTAAAGACAAGTCTATTGAAGTAAATTAGTCATATGTGTATTATTGTTCTTAAACCTTAAATTAGATTAAATCACAGTTCATCAGTTCTTTAATTTTTTTTTTTTTTAATTTTAATTGCAAAACTCTGCTCTGTATTATAAACCGAATGGTTTATATGTATTCTATTACTGAAATATTTAAAATAATTGCTTATTCTTTAATAGCTAATTCGCTTTAATGATGGCAATTGTCTTCCTGGTTTGATTTTCGATTGTTTTTTTTTCTAGGGTGCTTATTTTCAGTATTCAAACTGCCAGACAGTAGGAAGAAATACACTCCTACAATATTTTAATTAATGCATCAATTGTACATTGCAATTGTACATTGCAGACCCTGACATCAACAGCAATATGAAAGCAATCCATTCAGTAGTGTCTATAGGAATAAAGATAGATCGTCAGGTCCTGCATCCATTTATTTTTGTCTTTACAATAGAAGTAATAATGTTCCTGTTTGTTTAAAACGGAGACCAACTGTACATAACTTTCAGTTTCCAAACCCCAGTGATTTCTGCAATTGATATTATCTCTTTATTTTGAAAATGAACAAAGCTTTCAAAAAAAAAAAAAATTACTTGCTTGTGCAAACTGTTGTGCGATAATTTTAATTTCTCCAATGTGATACTTTATAACTGAGCTCATGATTTTTCAAAGGCCTTTTACATATTGCCTTAATATGCTTTCCCAGTTATCAACTGCTCCGTTTTGGCACATGAGTAAAATGTAGAAGCTATGTGGTTGGAAGGTAAGCATGATATAGTGAATATTGTATTATAGTTATACTTGTGAAGTTCATTTTTGCTGTATATTATCATGTTATGTGTGAAATGTTCATTCTAGGTGCATGTAAATATTTGCAGACCAATAAAGCACACTAGGGAACAGAAAGCTTGCCCTTAAATGTAAGAGTTTGAACTTTTTTGGACTGAATATCTCTTGACATTTGCTGAAGATGTACAGTATTTCTGTTAAAACTCCAGTCCACATACTAATGGACTAAATGTGACTTTCTGTTCTAACACATTTTTAATAAACTTTTTTTTTTCCAAATACCATAGTTTCTGTTGTTGTTTTGGTAGAAAATTATTATTTTAGCTGTTGTTTAGTATCTTTCCCTCACTTTCCCCACTGTCTCAAGCTGCTGAACCCCAGTTGGGGTAGGTAATCTAGTGATGCAATATGATGGGTTATAGTGAAAAGTCTCTCTTTTCAACATTACATTGCAGTATCACAGTTTGGCATCCAAATTTGGATTATTAGTATATGTTGTTAATTTCCCCCCCCTGCAAGAAATGAAAATGTCATAAGAAATTGTGAAGTTTTTGTGCTACGGCACCCTGGCTGGTAAAAAGTTGGATTTGTATTATGGCTATTGTCAGGGCTCAAGCCATAGGTAGCTGTGTATCTTATTGGTATGATGATGCTACAACTTACCTTCACTAGCCACCGTTGTAAGCATTGTCATAAACTCTAATCCATTTAACATACATAAAGATTTACAACAAACTGTACAACACAATCACACATTTTGCAGTGGCTTAAGTTGATGAAAAGGCCTTTGATAAAGACAGACTAAATAAAGACAACCTGTGATCATTCTCTTTGTTGATATGCACCGTAGCACTATTCATAATGCTTCTGGTTGTGCAGTGCTATAACCCCGCTATGGCGTGAGCTTTGTCTGAAATCGCCCACTTGTTCACTCATTCCCTATTCCCTATATAGTGAGTGGCAGTGAATGCACTATATTTCAGTAGTGAGGGAACTAAATGAGCGAGCGATTTCAGACGCTGATGTCAATTCCCTGCGCCAGAGAGCACTCCGGAGCTGTAGCAGACATTTGAACATATCCCTTTGTGGCTTCATGAATTTGATCATCTCTGTAATCTTTATATATTTTATATATTGTAGCGACCTTGCCTTTTAAAGGTTGCCAACGAAATAAAAGCACTCGAGGCAGAGTCTTTCAAACACAAAAACTTGTTTATTGATCTGTTCATGGGGATGGCTTCCTATTTCGCCCCCTTTCACACAGATTCTCCCCAAAAACACAGAACTGTTCTTTCAATAAACTCCCACTCAACTCGAACCCGTCACCATGCCCTTATATATTCCCCTGTCTGGTGACTCCCTCCCGTCCAATTAATGGTCTCTGGCTGTACCACCCTGAGATGGGTGGAGCCACACAGACACACCTACCCACAAATATCCCTCCCTAACCCAACACAACAATGCCCCACATGTAACATCCATTCACACTCATGCACACACACAAATAGACAGAGTCCCCACCCTGCATACACACTTTTACACCCTCCCCCCCCCAGCTTTGGGCTGCCCTATTGGCACATTGACACAGACACCCGCCAGGATTGCTACAATATATACAGTTTTATAATATGCAATTAAATGTTTTACTTTGCATACCCCTGGCATTCTACAGATACGTGGCTGGCTGCCATGGTTACAAGTCGTGTAAAATGAGCTCCAGTTTTGTCCATAAACTGCATGTAAACTGCAAATATGACGACATAATGCAACCTATTCCTGACGACCAATCAGTGTCTTAACATAATCCACATAAGTTTTCATAACTCGCGTAATATACTACGCAAGGAAGACGCTATTTCGTTTTATGATGTGGATCAAGGAGGAGGAAGTACCTTTCCCCGGGTTGTAGCCTGAAGGATATTCTGGCTTGAGAGAGGAAGACATGGGGAAACTACACAAAGCTGCCGTTAGGGGAGAGGTTTCCAAGTTCCAAGAAGCATGATTTAAATCAGGTAGACAAAGAATACAGGTAAGAAATTATGATGATGATGATGATTATTAATTGATTTAAGTTATTATAGATTAAGCTCCTGCCTTTTTAACCTATGTAGCCTAGCATAGCATACGTTGAACAATTCTTGGGGCACTTTATTTGCTGAAGATAGACTATCAGAATGATGTTGTTAAAAAATAAAAACCTCATTGACTAGATGGTGTAGATTTGTCTCCAGAAGATAATAAAAATACGGTAATACTATGGTTATTATTATTATTATTATTATTATTATTATTATTATTATTATTATTAATAATATTATGCATGTATAAGCAAGCAGGTTGTCTATACCAAAATCCTTATGATATAGGCCTACATTACGTATACTCTCACTAATACAATCATTTATGTACAGCCTATTCTTTTCAGTTTCTTTCTTTCATTGTCAAATTATTTCTTTAGGAAGAAAATGAGTTCTGTGGTGGGCCATTGGTGCTTCTATGATCTGTTATGAATTCAGCAGGGTTTAGATATAGAGTTTTCTGTTGTACTATCATCACTTGGTGCCAGAGGATATGCATGGGTTTTGCTATAGCAACACGGCTACAGCGAATAATTTTAAATGCTGGTTGTCAGGTCAAACCTTTAAGGGGTTTCATATTGGATGTCACCATCTTATTGGTTTGCAAATTCGTATGAGCTGATATCCAGTCCAGAAATTAGCCTATATAATCTCGGTAAGACTAGTATTATTCAGAACCAGTTGGGTTGATGTGACGGGAAGCCTGCAACTAGCCTAAGTGAAGAGGATAGCAAGCGTACAAGACAAAGGGATATTGTTTCTTCTGTCTGTATGAGATTTAAATGCTGTCTTGCAGAAGCCAAAATACATTAAATGAAAGCAGGCTGTAAATGTAATTTAGCTGTGTGCTGCTTGTGTTTCGCAGGCTGTAGTGAGAACCCATGGACAGGTAGGCTAAAGGTTAACTTAGTAATTCCTGTGTCTTTTGTCTCCAGATCACCCTTGCATCTTGCCAGTGTCTGTGGACAGGCAGACGTCATGAACCTCTTGGCGGAAAAGAAGGCAGCGTTAAACCCACTGGATAAAGAAAACAAAACCCCTCTTATGAAGGTAAGACAACACTAGAGTCCTTCTTCAGCATCTCAAAGGGTCTGTGTCTCGTCAATATTGTATTCCCTCTGGTTTTAAATGGAGAGCTTCCCAAGGTTTTGTTTTTAACAGAAAGAAACCATTGAATTAGTTATTGCAGCCGTCTATGTACCCTTTGACCTTTCCCTTAATGGAAGCCCATGTATACTAATGTGAACAATGAATGCCATTCTTAATGAGTCCCACTGATGCTTTTCCACATTTTCACTGACTTCACTGAGACTGTGGCTAAAATGACGCAAATGCGAATTACATGAACACTGATAGACATCCCCAGCCTGATTCTAATCCACTACGAGTTTCCAATCTTCATCGTCTGAAGAAATAAGGATAACCAAACACTGTCATCTTTTTTAATTCCCATTTAAGCCTACAGGAGAAAATACACAATGATAGCACAAATAACATTGATGTGCTTTCATGATGTGCATGTATGTGAAGTTCTCTTTCATAAGTGCTGGGATGATATGCTTTTCACCCTCTTGAGGTCAGAGAAGAAGAGAACACTATGTTATTGATTGTACTTCTTAAACATCTAAGACATCCAGTAGAAGACATTAAACACTTTTGGGGGCTTTGTTTTGCAGGCTATGCTTTGTAAGCAAAGCCGACCTGAACCTGGAGGACATTGATGGGAACACAGCCCTCCATTTCACTGCCGTCATTCGGTCCAATTCTCTGGCTAAGCACTTGCTGAAACATGGGGCCAAAATCAATGCTAGAAATAAGGTATGAATTTATCCCTCTTTGGGTTGTGTACCTTATGGCATGTAACTTCAATTGAATATATAGTAAAACATATGTAGTAAAAATGTGATGCATAAATACCGATTATAATGGGTAGTTGAATTATGTGATTTAAAGACTGATGTTTTCCTCACTTGTAGGATGGCTTCACCCCTGCGGAGCTGGCTCTTTCAGAAGAACACTTTCATGTGGCATCATTTCTGCTGGAACAAGAGGCAAACATGAATGCAGGTGACACACCAGCAAGGTGGGCAGTATTTTATGTTTCTCTTGAAAAATAAAAATTACACAAACCTAGAAAAACAATATGCCTTACACACAAAGTTGCTATGAGTGGTTTTATGATTTTGTCTCATGCTCTTCTGCAGAACATCGAATGAAGACTGGGTCGATGATGTCTGTCCTCCATCAGATGCGGAACTGGATTGTAGCCCAAAGGTATGAGGTCTTAAGAACAGCCGTGACTTTCTCATCACTGCCTTAGTGTAACTGTGCATCCCTTGTGATAAAGTATTAGCTTTTTTAATAATGTTCACGTTTGAAGGGTTGTGGGCTGGCTTAATGTCACATGGTCTGTATTCTGTCTTGCCTGTAATGTAGATTTAGTGCATCAAACAACAAGCAGAGTTGAGACTATATAATACAAGTTTGTTGTACATAGACACAGATGCCTACAAATGACAGGATTCTCTATACTGCAGTGACATTTTAATTTAATGTAAGTATTTCATGTTTTTAAGGGCTGTTGTGTTATTAAACGGAAGTATACATGAATGGAAAAGACTTACAATAGAACTTGTTTTTATCAGTCATTGTGAAATACCATTCTGATGTACTGTATAAATCACAGCATTTTAATGTATTGTTGTGACCATGAGAGTGAGGTCTGGTTACACACCTGTCAATCTATTGTTACTGAATGTACTTTATTTACTTGACTTCCATAAGCCTCATCAGCTGCACCAGGGGGAACTATTCAGTGGCCCTCAAGAGCTGTCAGAATGGTACTTTGTAAAGCTTCTTTATCTTCACTGTATCTGTCTGCATGGTATAGCTGATTTTAATGTATTTTTCTGAGCCATTTATGTATTTTTTCCTCAAGCCTTTTGTTTGTAACAAAATACATTCTAGTGGGCATGAATAACTTCATTTGTTTGTCCTTAACCAGCATATCGACTCTTAAGTTGCTTAGTGCCACACAAACTTATGGAAAAGAGAAACCAATTGTTTTGTGTGATGTTCTCTGTCAGTGTAATTTTCTAAAGGGATGAAATGGCTTGTAAAGTTACTTCTAAAACCTTTAGGTTAATATGACATGTATCATTTTCCTGAACCTTCCCATACAGTGAGGGAAAAAAGTATTTGATCCCCTGCTGATTTTGCCTCCACAGCCATGTGGAAATATATTATGTGACTAATATGTGACTTTTGTCACATATTGCATTGACTCTTGTGTGATTTCAGAGCATAATTACTCAGTAACCCCCATAGCAATAATCAAACCTAAACCCACACGCAATCAAGTACTGCAGTCTTCATGAGGGGCAATATGTTGCTCTTCTCACAATATTGAGATAAAAGAGTCAGTGTGCTGAGATTGCGATGGGCAGTTTTGTATGTTTATTGTTGTTTTTCAAATATATTTAATTGCTGTTCCTTTTGTGCTTGTGTTTGTGTCAGGCTGGGATACATATAGCGATACTTCTGTCTCCATGGCCTGGGACAACAAAACCCTTGTCTTCAGCTCAAAAAAGTTAGAGCAAAATCTGCCAATTTCACTTGAGAAGATGGCAACGTTGATAAAAGGTGAGCTATAGCGATGCACCTCTCTGAATATGAGAAATATCTAAATATCTGCTGTAGTCATTTGTGATCATAGATTATATAAATCAGCCTTGTGCAGACATATGGTTACTTGGGATGTGTCCGTAATCATCCAGCTTGCCTAGCTAGTTTTCAGAGCATAATTACACAGTAAACCCCATAGCAAAAATCTAAAATAAACCCCCACACAAGCAAGTACTACAATCTTCATGAGGGGCAATATGTTGACACAGAGAGTTGTCACAATCTGGAACAAACTCCCCAGCAATGTGGTAGATGCTGAAAGTTTGGGAACATTTAAAAATAGACTGGATAGTATCCTTGGATCACTCAGTTATTAATGTACACCAAACGAGCACAATGGGTCAAATGTCCTCCTCTCGTTTGTACATTTCTTATGTTCTTATGTTACTCTTCTCACAATATTGAGATAAATAAGTCGGTGTGCTGAGGTTGTGATGGGCAGCGATCGCCTGTCTTCAGCCTCAAAAAGTCTGAGCAAAATCTACAAGTTTCACTTGAGAAGATGGCAATGTTGGTAAAAGGTGATACACCTCTCTGAATATGAGAAATATCTGCTGTAGTCATTTGTGATTAAAAATAATAATAAATAAATAAGCCTTGTGGAAACATATGGTTATTTGGGTGGAGTAATCCAGTTCACCTACAGTGAGGGAAAAAAGTATTTGATCCCCTGCTGATTTTGTACGTTTGCCCACTGACAAAGAAATGATCAGTCTATAATTTTAATGGTGAGAGACAGAATAACAACAAAAAAATCCAGAACAACGCATTTCAAAAAAGTTATAAATTGATTTGCATGTTAATGAGGGAAATAAGTATTTGACCCCTTCGACTTAGTACTTGGTGGCAAAACCCTTTTTGGCAATCACAGAGGTCAGACGTTTCTTGTAGTTGGCCACCAGGTTTGCACACATCAGTAGGGATTTTGTCCCACTCCTCTTTGCAGATCCTCTCCAAGTCATTAAGGTTTCAAGGCTGACGTTTAGCAACTCGAACCTTCAGCTCCCTCCACAGATTTTCTATGGGATTAAGGTCTGGAGACTGGCTAGGCCACTCCAGGACCTTAATGTGCTTCTTCTTCTTTGTTGCCTTGGCTGTGTGTTTTGGGTCATTGTCATGCTGGAATAGCCATCCACGACCCATTTTCAATACCCTGGCTGAGGGAAGGAGGTTCTCACCCAAGATTTGACGGTACATGGCCCCGTCCATCGTCCCTTTGATGCGGTGCAGCTTCCTGTCCCCTTAGCAGAAAAACACCCCCAAAGCATAATGTTTCCACCTCCATGTTTGACGTTGGGGATGGTGTTCTTGGGGTCATTCCTCCTCCTCCAAACACGGCGAGTTGAATTGATGCCAAAGAGCTCGATTTTGGTCTCATCTGACCACAACACTTTCACCCAGTTCTCCTCTGAATTATTCAGATGTTCATTGGCAAACTTCAGACGGGCCTGTACATGTGCTTTCTTTAGCAGGGGGACCTTGCGGGTGCTGCAGGATTTCAGTCCTTCACGGCATAGTGTGTTACCAATTGTTTTCTTGGTGACTATGGTCCCAGCTGCCTAGAGATCATTAACAAGATCCTCCCGTGTAGTTCTGGGGTGATTCCTCACCGTTCTCATGATCATTGAAACTCCACGAAGTGAGATCTTGCATGGAGCCCCAGACCGAGGGAGACTGACAGTTATTTTGTGTTTCTTCCATTTGCGAATAATCACACCAGCTGTCGTCACCTTCTCACCAAGCTGCTTGGCGATGGTCTTGTAGCCCATTCCAGCCTTGTGTAGGTCTACAATCTTGTCCCTGACATCCTTGGACAGCTCTTTGGTCTTGGCCATGGTGGAGAGTTTGGAATCTGATTGATTGATTGTTCTGTGGACAGGTGTCTTTTATACAGGTAACGAGCTGAGATTAGGAGCACTCCCTTTAAGAGAGTGCTCCTAATCTCAGCTCGTTACCTGTATAAAAGACACCTGGGAGCCAGAAATCTTGTTGATTGATAGGGGATCAAATACTTATTTCCCTCATTAACATGCAAATCAATTTATAACTTTTTTGAAATGCGTTGTTCTGGATTTTTTTGTTGTTATTCTGTCTCTCACTGTTAAAATACACCTACCATTAAAATTATAGGCTGATCATTTCTTTGTCAGTGGGCAAACGTACAAAATCAGCAGGGGATCAAATACTTTTTTCCCTCACTGTAGCTACTTAGCCACATGAGTTAATGACATAACTGTGCAAGAAGGTTTTTGCAAAGCTTAGCATTTAAAGCCTGAGCGCATTGATCTAATGGACATACAAAGACAGTTTTGATATGATGTACTTACTTTTTTTTGTGACATTTCTCACGTATCACTGTGGAGGGTACAGGTTTTGTGTATACGTTGCTGATTCCAGCTCAATTGGTTCTGATCAGATGAGTTGCAGTGGGAAAGAGACAAGGCCCACGCACGCCTGGAAGACCTGGAGGCCCAGTTGCAAGCCATGAAGGAGCAGCAGAGCCAGGCTTCAGTTCAGCACGAGAACAGGCTGGCTCAGGTGTAGTGCGAAAACATACTCCTGAGACAACAGCTTGCTGAGGCCAAGAACAGGGGCCTGGTCAAGGAGAAGACCGAGAGCAACATGCAGGACCGCTCCAAGGCCAAGCTGAGGGCCGACAGCTGTAAGAGCTTCCAGATGGTGGAAGATCTCATCTGCAGAAATATGAAGCTCCAGCAACGGATATCCCAGCTGGAGAGTGAGAAGTCAAAGAGCGAGGTAGGTGGCCAAAAGTTTGGTTTTTGCGTTTCTTTTGAAAAGGAATAGAAGCACTTTGGGATTCAAGATGAAGGACAAGTATCTGACAAATTTGATGTGGATGGTACTGAATGTGCAGTAGCTCTTGTAACCTCTTTGCTAGTCTGTTGTGATTTTATTTTTGTTAGTTTCCTCTGCTTGGTGGCAGGTTCCAATCTTTTTTTTTAACAACAGTGTTTGGACTAGCAGTCTGTAGCAGTGAGAGTTAACAGTTGTCGATGTGATTCTCAGGATGAGGCAAGACGCCTGCATCAGGTGCTGTTCGAAGTGCAGAAGAAACTGTCCATGTCTATGGAGGAAAACCAGCAAATGAAGAAAGATATGGACAGCATGGAAAGAAAGGTAGATGTAGCTGTTCAAAATGATCTGGGACCAAATAACAGAGTGCAACTGTGTGATAATTTAGACTTTCTATGCACATATTTTTGCTTTTGACCTTTCTATTACTTGCATCTTGGTTTCCTATTTCCATTCTTTATCATCACTTTAGTTTCTTTTACACCGTGGTTTTCCCCTGGTATAGTACTGTAATGTTTTATAAGCCGATCATAGTGCCAATCCTGTGTATTACCAGTCAAGAGGATTCCATGGGCACGGAGAGAGAGTCTCTGACAGTTTTTGTGTTGTTTAATGTCAGGCATCTGTCCTGGGCAGTAGAAGAATTCTCATGAGTAGTGTTAGGTGTCGTAGTAAACTGCACTGGTGTGTGACAGTGTTGCTTGTGTCCTTCGGGCTCAGTTCCAGGAATCCGATGAGCATTTAATTCGAATCCAGAGTAACTCTTCTAAAGAAAGATAGTTGGCCTTTGCGACTGAGGAGAGATTAAGGAAGACCATCAAGCAGTTGCTAAAGCTCACAGAGGTATGTTAGGTTACGCCGGATCCCTGCCTCATTAAACTGTGGTTTCTAGAGTTTGTGTTTTCAGTGCAGCTGTTCTTTGTCCTGAACTCTTTCAAATTGTGTCTTTAGGCTGGAAATGGAAAACGCCAGGCTGGAGGCTGCTAACAAACAGCAGATGAACAGAATACAGGTTCTTCTAAAATGTGCACAAGATCCTCAAATGGTGAGTCTCCCTAACTTGTCCCTTGATGCACTTTGTTACATACCTTCCAGAATTACCATGCCTACCCCCCACATTTTGTATATCCATAGATTTTTTTTTTTTCATTGGTGGTTTGAATGCTGTTTTGTTTCTTGACTGAATTACAGTGAACCACATCTGTTTCTCTCCCATATTGCTGTCTGTAACCATGTATGTTGCTGCAGGCATGGACTGAGTTGAGGAAGCGTACAACAAAACTGATAGCCAGACTTACACACTACGTGGACACAGATGAACTGTACAGACACTTGATGGAGGAACAAGTTGACCCGGAGCTCCAACAGAAGCTGAAAGAAGTCCAACACATTTTGCAGGTGATCTATTTAATGCAGCGTGTTGCTTTGCCATGAATGGATGGGTCAAAGTTTTAAGTCCAGCCCTTAGCCAATTGTTGACTTTATTTCCCCTCTCTCTCTTTTTCCAATCTCTGAACTGTTTCTCTGCCATTAGAATTGAGCCGCCTCTCTGGAAGCTTTGAGAGGATGAACAACACCAGTTTGGTGGTTTTGAGAAACATACAGGAGCAAAGCATCTGAGACGTGGAGTGTTAGCTGAACAGGAGGCAGAGGGCCCAGCAGGACAGCTCCTCGGAGGGGGACTACATGCATGTCCTATACACGGTACAGTGGTCATAAATGGAAGCAGCTCTGACATGTCAGAACAGCAATTTTTGTGTGTGAGCATAAAGTACTGTGATCTCTGGAGGCACTCTGGGGAAGTGCATAGTGAATGCATGACAATAGTGATTTTACTATGTGAAAACATATTGATAATTACACTTCTATGTCAGGTACACACACCAAGGTAAGTAACAAAAGGGCAGATTACAAGGAGTTTTGATATTGGGAAAATTACAGATGTAGGAGTCTGTTTTTCCTTAAGCAGTAAACCAAAAATGGTCATAAAGTCTTGTAATTAGTAGGCATTGTATTCAGTGGAGAAAGACCAATGATGCGGGACAGTGCCCTGTCTGAATGCCAAATATATTATATTCGCACCATTGTTGCAGCAAGATTGTGTAACCCATGTATGAACTTAAGCTTTGTGTATTGCTCCAGAGAGGACAGGTGCAGTAGTTCTGTGTAGCTGAGTTTTAGAAAAACTTTTTCATCCAAGGCCATAGAGAGAACATAAGACAAAGGAGACGTGTGTGATCAAGTTGGGGTACCTCACTGACATCATCAAGTTGCCCAGCAACCAAAGGGAGTCATCTTGTATATGATAGCATGTTCTTTAGAAAAACTTTAGATGTGTCTTGCTGACTGACCATCTCCAGAGTGCTTCGTTATAGCTGAATAAACTATTTTGGTATTATTTCAGTTAAATCAGGTCCAGGGTATTCCTTGTCCACCTGTTTATTGAAGGAGTACAATTTCTCCCTATCAGCAACAACTTGTAAAAGTTCTTTACTCAGGTGGCCTGGTACCATGCTGTTTATTCTTGGTGTCCATACCTGGTGTGGTGGCTACCCTAAAGTCTGGTAGGTGTTCAGATCTTTGGGCCTTCTAGCCCTTGTTGTATTCCAATATTCAGGTGTTTCAGCATTTTCAAGATTCAAGATTCAATACTTTATTGCCATACCAACTTAGCTGTTAGCAGTTTGTCTCAGTGTGCTCGTAAAGAACATTACCAAAAAGGACATCAAACATACTATAAAGACATAAAACATAGCATAAAATATACCATTAAATTCTCATAAAAGGTGCACACATGCATGAAAGACACACAGCACAGACTAAAATCCATGTGGCTTGGAGTTATAATAAAAGATCAGTGCAATGATAAATTAAAAGAGAACAGATGCATTGATAAGACTTTTATCTAATCCATTTAACATACATAAAGATTTACAACAAACTGCACAACACAATCAAACATTTTCCAGTAGTTTAAGTTGATGAAAACAGACTAAATAAAGACAACCTGTGATCATTCTGTTTTGATATGCACTATTCCCAATGCTTCTGGTTGTGCAGCGCTATAACACCGCTCTGGTCTCAGCCGCAGCTAATGCTCCGTTACGTCGCACGCATAAGTACGTGCATTTGCGTGTATACGTCACTTCCTACGCAGGCCCTGATCTGCGCGCAGCCTCGCTCTGGTCTCTCTCTTCCTCTAGATCGCCATCATGGGTCGTATGCACGCTCCCGGGTAAGGCTGCGTTTGCCCCTGTAAAAGTGGGATGTTAACCCGATAATCTGAACAAAATGTGCTTAATTGAAGCGTATAAAGTTTTATGCACCACATGGGGACTTGTTTAGGGCTAGAAATGTGGGTTTTGAAGGTGAAAATAATGTTTAAAAATGACCCCGGGTTAGCCCTATTCGCTTAGCATGGCCGCGTGTGAGCTTGTGCTGTTTCTCTGTGTGTCTGTGAGGAGACTAGCAGTGCAAATACAGGCACAGTGTAAAAACTAAAATGCAATCGAGTTCGCCTTTCTGTTTTCTGGCTAAAACACACCCCTTGTGTATCGTTTTATTGTATAATCCTAATTTGATTCACCGAGCAAAGTAACCGGGAAAAGGCCTTTTTTTTTTACTTTAATATTTGATTTCAAGCTGCTGTTATTTAAGGGGAAAAAATTATAAAGAAACGAACCCGTCCAGTCTGTGGTGTCTTCACACAGGTTGGTGCCTAGTATGTTTGCGGCCTATTCCGTGTATTGTGCATGTAGCCCACATGTTGGCGTGATGGACTCGGGAATTATTTATACTGGCAAACGTTTTCTTTATTCGATTAATATATATATAAATATAATCAGGGTAGCTTTGCATACCCAAAAGGGAACTATCAAATATAGTGATGGCTAATTACACTGACATGCTTTTGAAAACATATTTCGTATATTTATCTTCTTGATATTCGTTAAGATAATGTGTTGCTGAAATCGTCACCAACCCCGGATTGTCGTTTGTGTTCACAGAAAGGGCTTGTCCCAGTCGGCGCTGCCATACAGGCGCAGTGTGCCCACAGTAAGTCTCATTGCTTATACCTGTGTGCTCGTTTCAGCTACACTTACTGCACACATGGGAACTCTTTACAATTATACTTTGTTTTTTAGTGGCTGAAACTAACATCTGATGATGTTAAAGAACAGATCTACAAATTGGCCAAGAAGGGTCTGACTCCCTCACAGATTGGTAAGTATATGTAGTGATTTCCTTTTCATTAGCATAATGATACAATTCTGCTTAAGTTCTATGCAGTACATTTCTGTGCTTTTAGTCAAGTGTTATAAGAGTGTGGGGCCAACAGTCTCAGCATATCACCTGGAACAGTCTGACAGTTGCAAGCAGTCTAGTTAAGTTTACTTCTGAATTACAAGATATACTCTTACTTTTTTAGCTGTTTTCACAGACCTTGATTAGCAATAGTCTTGACTACCTAAAAAGTTAGACTAGTGCTAATTTGGGTCTGTGAAAGACCTTTGTGTTAAGGATTTACTTAATCCATGTAGCCAAGTAAGAGGCACGTTCAAATCCTAGGTGAGCTCTGTGAATCGGGTGGATGTTTTAATCAAAGTTGGTGCATCAATGGTGGTCCTTTGCCTTTCCCAGGTGTGATCCTGAGGGACTCCCATGGTGTTGCCCAGGTGCGTTTCGTAACTGGCAACAAGATCCTGAGAATCCTGAAGTCGAAGGGCCTGGCCCCCGACCTTCCTGAGGATTTGTATCACCTGATCAAGAAGGCGGTGGCTGTCAGGAAGCACTTGGAAAGGAACAGAAAGGTAAAGTGCTCTCACTCAGGAACACAAAAATACTCCGCTGTGGAATTGCATGTAAAACTGAGCTTCCTTTCCTCAGTGCATTCATTTGGACTTGTGGTCTTTAAATCCAGTTGCATCAATGTGCACAGGATTGATCTCAAAGCAGGACTTGCCAATTTTATGTCCAGTATAAGTTTTTCTCTACTGCATTTTCTTACTGCTTTGTGGTAAGTGGAAATGCGTGCTGGAAGCTGACTGTTTTACTTGATGTTTAGCAACAAGCATATGGAGATAAATGTTTTGGGTGATCTTTCTATCTTTGTCTTTCACCCTAGTTGCATTGTTTCAGATATCCCAACATGATTGCTCTCCTTAATGTGAATGCAGAAAGATCCTTGAATACGAAGTCTGAGGCTATTGCCTTCATTTGCACTGGCCCATGTACAGCCTTATGTTCACAAAACAGACAAAATGCTGCTGAATGGAAGTCAAGCAGCTTACTTGTATTATCCAGATTGGCTCTGTAAGGGCCCTTCTCTGTTCGTAAAGAGCAGTAAAAAACGGAAGAGCTTGTGCTCTTGCAGTGCCTACATTACCCTTGCCTAGTGGGGAATCTGTGTTTCAGGTTTTCTATTTCCATTCTGTATTTCAACTCAATTTGTTTTGTGCTCCTTTAGGACAAGGATGCCAAGTTCCGTCTGATTCTCATTGAGAGCAGAATTCACAGACTGGCCCGTTACTACAAGACCAGGAGAGTACTCCCACCCAACTGGAAGTAGTAAGTATTTCAACGCCTGTGATTCTCATAATGACTTTAATACATTTGGTTTGGTTTCCTTCATTAAATTTGAGTAACTGGTTGGCTTTAAGATTGGATTGCTGGCTTAACTTAATACAGTGCATATGCTTGTGTAAATGGTAAGTTGCCCTGGATAAGGGTGTCTGCCAATAAATAATGAATATGTTGATCTGTTGAGGTTAATCTTTACATGGCAGTGCATACCTGTACTGAACACATGATCCTGAATACATCTGCATCTCTACTAGCATGTGAATGTGTGAATTAAATGTCTGGAGTAGCTTTTCTGTAATAAGTAGAAAATTGACATCTTTGTTTTTGTTAAACATTTCTAAATTTGAAATTCTTATTGAAAGTCTGTTTTCAATATCCCTCGAATCAGATAAGTGAAGAAATGATTAAATTATACATTTATGTTCAGAACTGGTTGAGACCCAATTAGGTGGAAAACCTTAAGTCTTGGTGCCAAATACTTTATGAAATGTCATCTTTGCAAAATGTATATGCTGAAGCCAATGTATAATTAAAATGTTCTTTGCCTGCAACATTCATTCTAAAATGTCTGCCGTCTTTTTAATCCACAGCGAATCTTCCACAGCTTCAGCCCTGGTTGCATAAATTTCATCACGTACTGGATAAATAAATGGCTACACTCTGATGAAAAACCTGTTCTTGTTTTGTCTTTCCTTCATCTTAAAAATGTAACACGGGCTATAAATAAAACCAATCACTGAACAGGAGCTTTGTTTGTGTTGAAGTTTGAGTTTGTTGGAAACTGCAAATTTCATTTGGCAAGCAGATTATAAATGATCCAAAGTAGAATAACTGATGTAAAGGAAAGAGGTTTATCACAAGAATATGACTACAGTTTGTTAAACTTTTAAATAGGATCTTTTCCTGAGGTGGGGGGTGAGGTGATGGTGATTAAACTTTGGGGTGGGTAGTGCACTAATTGTCAAACGATGCATTCAAAATAAAATTCTTACAGCGCTTCTGCAGATTTTGTCTATCACTGCATAAATTGTTATAGCAGCCTCACTCAACATACGAGTCCACTGACAGTTAGAAAGTCTTTGCCACCATTGAATTATTTAATTACTGTTACATGCTTTGAAGAAGCAAGACAATGTCTACTGAATCGAGAGATGTAAGCTGAGCTAAAGGTAAGAAATCCCTTATGGAGGATTTGCATCTGCTTTATCAAGATTTCACTATTAGACACTAGGTTTGTGGCAGACGGGGTTCTACCTGAGGGTCTTGTTGAAGAAGGTTCAGTGTCTTATAGCAGGTGTTGGAAAAGGTCTTGTTTTGGTGGAAGGTTGGAGACTAGTTTTGCAATGACATGCAATAGTTGTTAGTACATTTCAGGCAGGGAATTGCTAACCGTGTCACATCAGGAGAGAAAGTATCGTATAGGGTGTGCAGCTCAAGAGGAGGGGAGCTAGGCTGTGAGTGACAGCAGGCTGGTCCAGTAGCACGGCTGAGCTTGCTTTGAATCGTGTTGTGATCCAGTCAGGGCTGCTGTGCGTGTTTCCCTCCAGACGGGCTGCCTAATTTGGTTACACAGTCCCTCCTTGGAAACCACGCCAGCGTAACAGGGTGTTCATTTCCCGTCTGACTTCAGTCACCAGACGAAACTGTTGTTTAACATGGAGACGCTGGTCTGTGGAGGAGAGTTTTAAAACCAGACCCGCGTCGGTTTTCTGTCGCCGCTCTTCCGTCGTGAACATGAAGCTTCTACCGTCTCCGACTATCGCCAGGACCGCCCGGAAAAATCAAGAAGTCGTTCGAAGAGTCGTGAATCGGAAAACAAGTGAATTTTCTGGCTACTTCAACCGCTAAAAATAAAGCCCTGAACATGGACTCCCCCGGCCAGACGTGGGGCAGGAAGGCGATGGAGCGCTTCGGCGGGCACGGCAGTGTGGCAGTGCCCTGGAGCTGGCAGATCTGGAGCGCCCTGCTGCAGCAGCTGCGGGTCCTGCTGGAGTTCGTGTACTACAGCGTCTGGACGGGTAAGCAAATCCTGCACAGCAGCTTCATGGCGAGACCAGGTTAGACGAGCGCTGCCGAAGCGTTTACATCAAACGAGAAGTAACAGATGAAGTGCAACAACGGGATACAGATTCGAATAATCATAAACATTCCAAAATACATATACATTTTTAATACAAGTACATAACACATTTAAAGGAAGGAGAAGATGTATTTAATTTGTAAAGACACTTTACAAAACGGTAGCTTGAGTAACTGAGGGACTGGCACCAGTGTTGAGGTATATTATCATATAATAACGATCTTCCTTTTGAAATGTGTCAGTTCTGTTGTATATCCGGGTACCTGACGGCTAGTGCGATGTGTCCAGGTTGAAGGTGTAGGAAATGAAAGCATGCTTTGTTTTTCACGTCAGTCGTCACTTGACAGTAAGCCCTGCTCCAGTGACACATGGCCGGGTGACAGGATCTTTCCGTGACGCTACGCCCGACCATTCAATCTGATTCAAATGTGGCTGCGCACGATTTCCCTACATTTGCGTCTGACGCTGTTTTCGGCTCCGGGAAATATAGTTTCTCCTTGGTGTCGAAATTGAAAATGAAATGCCAGTTTTGTATGTAACAATAAGTAGAAATAGATGTCAATTTGAAACCGAAAGAAAGTGACTACAACTGACTTTGAACAGGAGCTGAGCGCCGCTAATGTGGGTTTTGTGTGTTTGTGGTCACTAGTTTTCCAGATATGCCGTCTGGAGGTGCACTTCAGGATTATGGACGAGCTGGCGGGGCATCGCGTCCAGCACCTGAGCGCCGATGGAAACCCCGGCCAGTCCTTCATCATATCCTCCTCATACAACTCCAACACGGGCGTCCTTGTCTCGGGTTCAGGTCCGTTATGCGCAAACGGGGCGGACAGGGCCGGGAAGCGCGACCTCTCCAGCCTGCAGGCGGAGGACCTGTGCCGCAGCCTGGTGGACGACTTTGTCTTCCGCGCTGCCGGATGCTTCGACTCGGGTCCTGCTGACAGTGATGTCCCCCGGGAAGCCACTTCCAGCTGGGAACTCAAGCACCCTAGTTTTTGGGAAGCATGTGAATTCCTGGAAAAAAACACCATGGATGAGGTGTGCACAGAAAGCCCAGAAGACGAACCCCTTGAAGTCACGTCGGATGATCTTATGAAAAGTCTGCCTGACTGCAAACCGATTACAGTCCAGGATTCTTTCTGGGATGATGATGATGAAGATGCAGACAGCAGCTGTGAAGAGTTCAAAAGCGAGGACAGCCAGGCGCTGTGGGAGTCTTTTACAAAATCGAAAGACCCTTATAACACCTTCAGCTTCTCTGCTTGCCTGTCAAGCTGCTCCCAGAAGGAAAGTGTCCAGTCAGCTCCTCACACACTGAAGCATAAAGATGAGCAACGGGACAGTTCCTCTGCCGGTGACACAGAAGGAGAATCGCAAAACAAGAGCCTCAGGATGTACTGTCTGGGCCGTTCCTGGACAGACAGTGACAGCGACTGGGAGAGTTCCAGTGAAGCCAGCGAAGGAGATCTGGAGGAAAATGAGAAGCTATGGGAGTCCTTTAATAACCCCTCTGACCCATACAATCTTCTGCACTTTACAGCTTGTCCTGTGGCTTCAAGCCCAAAGAAGACATCTCAAGAGGGTCAGAAGAAGTGTTCTGGGCGAGCTAAACAAGATCGAAATTGCTCTGAGATAGAAAGTTTAAGCTCAGACAGTGTGTTTGAGAGTCCGTCTTTATGGCAGGACATTGACTTGGAAGAAAGGCAGCACTCTGAAGACCTGTCCTCTGATTCTGAGCAGAATGATGACCTTTGGAAGTCCTTCTCACAGAGCGCGGACCCCTACCACCCTTTACATTTCCGAGCTTGCCTTGAAAGCTCTCCAACTGCGAGAAAGAAAAGTATCCATCTTAAAAATGAAGAGAGTACAGCAAACATTTCACAGAAAGTCACCTGCTCAAAGCCAGTCTTGCCAAAGAGACATTTTAAGCATTACTGTCCCAAGAGTCTTCAGGTTACCATCTGGAAGAAATCATCAAATGTGGTCCCAGAAGGGGTCCAAAAGAAAGATGAAAAACAAATGAAAAAGGTTCATATTTATATTTATATTCATAATTATTTTTCAGATAGTAACAGTATTTGGCCAGCCTCTGTATGGTCTCTGTATGGTGTCTACTCTTGCACTATGTGTAGGCCTATGTCTGTAAAAGACATTACAGTGATCACTATGTGCAGAATTTGTTGAGTATAATTTATGGAACGCGGAAGAGCACATACCTAAAACAACACATTTATTATAGGACTAAGTGATCATCTCTGTGCCACACCTATGCCTAAAGCAGACTGGCTGGAATGATAACTATAAATATGAGTTTTTATTTTAGCACAGCTGACTATGTAATTGAGCATAGGCCCGTCTTAAATTGTGTAAT
The DNA here is from genome assembly GCF_036373705.1 of Amia ocellicauda. NCBI lineage: Eukaryota > Metazoa > Chordata > Actinopteri > Amiiformes > Amiidae > Amia > Amia ocellicauda. Next base: position 9,663,505 of record NC_089853.1, on the reverse strand, counting down.
GACTTAAGACACTTTTTTTAAATGGTTCCAGTTCGTTCTGCCACTGATCTAAGCCATTATTTATGCCCACATATAAGACAGTCACAACTGTCTGACTGGCACGTGATGTTCGAGTCATCAGTCTCCTAGCAGACCCCTGTCATGAGATCGGGGCACTGTGTGATTTGTCTCTATGTACTCTTGTCTTTAAACTAGTATTTATAGCCCGCTTTATTTTAGAAGTTAGGATATATTTTTTTAAATCAAATCAAAATTTCAAACATGTCTGATAAACAGAAGTGACTTCATCCTAGCAGTGATAAACAATAACTGATTAACTCTGTGAATGTGAATGTGAAAGTGTTCCTGATCATTCTAACACTGGCAAGGTTTCCAGGAACCACACTCAGTTCTCACGCAGTAGATTCCTGTTATTCTCGAGTGTCTGTGCAGATTGGTGTTTGTACTGAGTCCGCGGTGTGTGTGTGTGTTTCAGGTGTCGTTTTCTCCAGTAGTCCAAGTCCATGTAATGCACGCCTGGTCGTTTGCGTCGCGTGCCGCCCGCCGAGGCCCCTGGGAGGAGATGGCCCGTGACAGAGTGAGATTTCGTCGAAGAATTCAAGACATGGAGCAGGCCATTGGCTACTGCTTCAGCACAGCGCACAGGGGGAAAATGCAAGACTACTTGTCTCACAAATGTCGCACTCCACCTGCAGTTGTAGCTTGAGCTCACAATCAGAACCTGCCTCACTGGTTTGCACATTACAAAGCCATTGCACTGAGAACTTATTTTTAAGTTAAATTATTTATATACTGTACATATGTGGATTTGTATGCCTTACACATAACAATACTGTACACCATATGCATTTTGTAGTGAGCAATAATTACCACAGACTTCTATTTTCATGTTGTGTGGCTATTTTATAATCTATTTTTGTAGATTTTATTTTTCCTTTATGTTTTTAAAGCTTGTATTCTGTGTGCTGCACAGCTAATATTTATAGTGTAATAGAAAAACATTGGTATTGATTGCTAATACAAGTTTTGGAAACTTTTTTAACATTTCTGTAAATAAATAAAGCACTTTTTTAGTGAATTCAGATATCCAAAAATAATTGCTTCTCTATTTGCTCTTTTATTAAAACAAAAAGAAGAAAAAAAAACGCCCGCTTTAACTAATACTTGGGTGTGATCTTTTAAGTGTTCTCGTAAATAGAAACATGTTTTTAAAATACATCTCACAAATGTAGTCATCACAGTGCTAACTAACCATTCGTAGTTAGGAGTTTTTGAATCCCTCCCTACGGTTTGAGCTGCAAAATATTTCTGCTTCAGATGGGTTTTGATGTTGTTTGGAGCAAATGATGCCAACATTTCCTCATGCTTCATTCAAGTTCCAGTCCTGCGCCGTCTGTGGAAGCCAAAAGGGCACACTGACGGTCATCTCTACTAGGTAAGCACATTATTTATTTGTCATTTGTTGAAGAAATGAAGAAAGCAAGAAAAAAAGGCCACTAGCCTATCAATCATTCCTCCTGTGAATGCTTGTGTTCTGCCCTTGAAATGCTCTTGCCACGTTGAGGTTCACTGATGATAACAATCCTTTCCAGTCTTTTTGTGCAAACATTCATCCTTCATCTTCCAGGCAGCAGAGTCATGGCGGATCTTGAGTTCAGCTTGGCCGTGTGACATAGCACCTGTAGGTCAAAGGTTGGCCTGTTATTGATTGCAAGACAAAGCTAGATCAGAGGTGCTGTAGAGCAGATCACAGAACCCTTCACTGTGCGTTGTTACATAACGGAGATCAATTGCCCTGCTAGGTGAAGTGCATACCATCCTGCTATCATCATGAATTATCTATCTATCTGCAGTTTGGAATTAAACAAAAAGATAGGTACAATTCTGGGAGGGGGGGGGTCACTCTAAAGTGTACTTTTTCTGGTAGAGTCAGATTCAGATCATTGTCTTTTTATTTATTTTTTATTAGGGATACGTTTTCTCAGATTCATCACTAAGCTGACCGGCGCAGTTCAGGAGTGGAGGCTTGATTTGGTGTCAGAAGAGGGATTTGAAAAGTCCAAAGTAAGTCAGTGTAGAAGGCTCTGTGTGAAGACAGGGTTAAAAGAAATGCATGATGAAATATTCCTCGCAAAGAAGAAATCAATTAGTCGTTTTGTCCCAGTCAGCCCTTATTCCCTTGACATAGAGCAAACACTACGTCAGTAATCAGGAGATATGTTCAAGTCCTTAATGGTAGCTGCCCTGCCCTACCCATCTCCTATATCATTGTGCGCTGTAGAATCAATACAAGGTTCATTTTAAGGCACACTGTTAAGTGACAAATCTTTCCTTTTCTAGTTTAAATGAGTATCCTGTATTGATCCTGCTTGTATTTATGAGGGGATTATTCCAGTGCAGTAAACACTCTGCGTGTGGATATACATTTTGTTCCTGATGAATGCGTCTTGTATTCTGTGCAATCTAAGTGAAGAAATCTAAGCCACTTTGAGAGTGTATGCGTGTGAGTAAAATGTATTGTAAGAACTGCTTAGACGAGAACGGCAGGGAGATGTTATGTTGCTGTCTGTACTATAGGTGTATAATTGGTCCCAGTCAACCTCATATCTAAGCAACCTGCCCTGCTGTGGCTTTGGGAGGATTGCATATGATTGCAGCATGGTTTGTGGTTGGAGGGTGGTAGGGGTGGCCAGGTGTATTTGGATACAGGTGAGTCCTGTGTAAGATGAGTTCTCAAGGGTTTAATTAAGTGACTGAAATGTGATGCAATACAGCCATGGTATTAGACCCTGAAACAAAAAGACAATCGTATGATTTCATATGACAACATTATGCAATTCACAGTGATATGTGTTAAACACGTCTTCATAAAAAAACCTTCCCTTAAAGATCTCGAGAATCCACTGCAAGTCTCTCACAATGGAGCTTACTGCACAACCTGATTTTCACTCCAGATTGTCTTGCAATAACAGCAAAATTGGTTAAGAATGGGGGTAGGGTGGGGTTTAGGATTTTGTCAGATTTTAATGGCACTTGTTCATTCTAATTGATCTTCTGCACTGAGACATTTACATTTTATTTTGATTAAAAAGACAAGACCAACTAAACCTTTATACATCCCTGTTATTCAACATTATTTAGTTATTTATTTGAAATGTTTTATTTAGCATAGGAAAGGCCTTTAGTGGATATGTTTTATTTTTTAATGTTATAATGTAGTTACAAAACTTGAATATCTCTTGCAATTGTTTCATCAGCTGGGTAAGTGCACGGGTTTACCACCAGGGGGCTGCATTTACTAAATATTGCAAAACATCTCAGTTGAAATTGAAGACTGCAAATCAAGATAATTGATTAATAAATAATATATGTATCAACATGTGTCTAGAAATACATAAAACAATATAATAAATAAATACTATTAATAAAACAACTTTATTTTAAATAGTCATTCTGTATACCGTGTCATGTATGTTTTTTATTTGGTATGTTTTTTTTTTTTAATGTCATGGAAACTGCTGCAGCTGGCTGTTAATTTAATAACCGTGTAAGACTGAAGGATTGATTTTGCACATCAGGTACACTCACACTTTGAAGACTTCACTGTGAGTCAGGGAGAGGAAGTGAGTGCCAGCTGTAATGTTATTGCTTTAAAAATCTCTTATGTGCATAAGAAAATTCAAAGGCTTGGAATTGTGAATTGTAATTATTTATTTAAGGCTTGGGCTGTGTATAAAGTGAGAAAGTTGCAGTGTTAAATGAGCAATCGTTCAGTCAAGTTGACCTTCTTTCACGTGTTTGTAGATTGAAGCTTTGCGTCTGTGTCTTATCTCAGATGCCTTCTGTCAATAGGACTTGTTTATTTAACTTTTTTCCCTCTGCACTGTAATTTCCGTGAGAAAAAAATGATTTGACATTGGGGACATTTTTAATTTTAATCATAAAATGACCCCTGCACTCTGCTGAATGATACCAAATGGATTTTTAAACTGAAGGTCAGGAGGAGGAAAACCCCAATCTCTCTCCTGACTTGCACCTGCACAAGCATCAGTATCAGCAATACACTTTCCCAGGATTTAACTTCTACTAAATCTTGTACTATGTCTCTTGTGGTTGTCTGAACTCCTGAACATTAATTTGGTAGCTGAACCCCAAAACAGCATTTCAATTATTTTTTATCATTTCCAGGCACCTTTCCTGACATCTGAAACCGTTACTGGATGGTGACATTTTAAAGCAATGTTCCCCACAGGCAGTTCAAGAAATAAAGCCTGATCTGCATCCAATGACAAGAGACATGTATACAGGTGAACGCGATTCTTTAGACAGGTTTCCTCTAGCCTTTGTGTGGAACTGCTTTTATTGTGTGTAGAAGTTGCTGATTGTTAATGAAGTATGCTTTTGCTTTTCTTTTTTTCTCCCTTCTGTTAGCTGCTCCCTCCTGAAATCCCTAAAAAATGCGATTCACTTGGAAGAGCTTTATTGAGCAAATGAATGGTTAATTATGCATTACCCACGGATTTAACTTGTGCCATGGTATCCATTGTTTATTAGCACTGCAGCGCTAGGCGATGGCATGGTGGTACTGCCTCAGGGTCAGCCGTGAATTATTTAAAATTGCGTTCTAAAGCAGCGCACTATCCTAATGTCCAATTACTTACGAATTCCTATTACTGTTGCAATGCACATCCATATTCATTTTGCTGTCACAGGGAAAAGAGTGATGGCATTTTCCTACACGGTAGAGCTTTCCACAGATAGTTATTTTATTTATTATTATTTTATGATTTTTTGTGGTGGTCAAAACCAGTCTTCTACATATGCCACTGGGTGTCAAATTAGGCATAAACTGTTGTGCGTGTATTCCTGAAAAACTTAAACTCTGCTTGCCTGGTTGTTTCATTGTAATAAGAGAGCATCCAGGGAGCAATGGCATGCATTATTTACACCAAATCTACATATAGACAATAGGGGAAATATGCAATTGTGCTGGCAGTTTTTTTTTTTTCTTGTTTTTTTTTCTGCAAAGCCCCAAGTTGCTTTTTATTTGTTATGAAATCCTCGCTAAGCATTGTGCTTGGAGGCAATCTTACAAAGTGGGTGAATTTCTGCCTTGTTTTCTGCACATGGGTATCTGTTGGCCCTTTTCACTGGATTAGAATAAAACAATCTTGGTGAAGAGCTGAATGAATGACCTCTGTACCGGTGCAGGGCTGGGGAGGCTAATCACGGGCTGCTTTTATTTCACAGCTGTGGCTGTTAACATTGAATCACCTTGCTGTACTTTACGCCTCAGGCAGCTTAGAGCCAGCGTTCATGGGCTTAAACTCTGGTGTAACATTCTGCTGCAGATTTAATACTGCAAGAGTCAGGGTTTCAAGGTTTAAATCATGGAATAATGTCAACGGTGAGGGGATAGTCTCATGTCCCCTTCTTGTACACATGATACTGCAGGCTGCCACATAAGTGCATCCAGCCATCCATTCATACATGCTCCTCTTTGCTCTTTTGTAGCAGTTTTTAAAAGCGCATCTTAAACCAGAATAATAGTGCTAGGCTTCTTGTGAGTAAAGAAGGCTAAATGTCATAATGCAGCACAGAATACCCTCCCAGTGAATTCCTGTGGGCCCTGGAGGTGTCATAAATCACAGAATGTGAAATGTACTCTTTTTGATGGCAGTGAGGCACAGAATTTAAAATTTTCTCTTGCTGGGAATTGGTGTCAATCATCCTAACTAGATTTTGTTTTATTTCAAGAAACCGAATGCATCACAGAGACTGGAGTTTTATAAAAAAATAAAAAACATCCCCCTCATATAACCTTCCTCTGTCAGATTTTTTTTAAAGATTTTTGTGTGTGCCTTATATGTGTTTGGTTTAATCAATTTGGTCATCCAAGCCGGGGGGCATTGACAGGAGGGGAGGTTAATAAATCCAGTGTGATTAATCTAAATGGAGAAATAAAATGTAATATTCTTTAGCAGTTTAGCGGTTAGCAGTATAGTGCCCTATTTCAATGAGACGTGCAGTGAGTCAATGGATGTGTGCAGGGGAGGTGGATGCTGAATAGTAGAAGGTCAGTGCCTCTGTTCATGACAGGAAGTGAACAGCTTTGAACTTCAAGTGTTGGAGCAAGTGGTGCATGTTGTCAGTGTAGAGTGAGCATTGTTAATTATTTAAAATGCATACTTATTTAAAGCAGCAATTAAAATGATGGCTATTTAAATTGTGATGGTAGTTCTCAGTAGGCCTCATCTGAAGAGCCAAAGCTTGTTGATGCACACGTTTCCCAGAATATTGGTGTTGTGGAAATATAGTTTATGTAGCTTTCTGGTTGTTATGCCCCATCAAAAATGAAGGCTTGAAAATAATTACATAGTTCAATAACTGGAAGAAGAAGAGGTGGATGACACCACAATCCTAGATGTGTCCATTAGAAATTGATGATTGTACCTTCTACCTCGTCATTTAGGTTGTACCTGTTTAAAAAGCGGCTTCCTTTTATTTGGTGCTGTGCATCTTTTCGTAAAATCACGTGCACTTGTAATCCCTTGTAGAGCATTCTTCCAAAGTAGTTTCCTTCTCTCTAAAATAAATAAATCATGTTAGCTCTGGGTGTAGGGTTGGCTTCACGATTGTCTGAGTTTCTAAAAGGATCTCCACGCTGTTTGACTTTCAACCTGTTTCTCAAACTGCATTCACTACACAAAGTGTAAACGCACAGGAATGACAATGGGTTTGGTTGTTTTAATGGAATGATGACAAATGCAAGACTGGAACAGAAAATACATAGCGATAGAGCAAAATAAAGAAAAATAAAAACATTTCACCTCGTCATCCACAAAACATGGATAACTTGAGCAGTTTTCTTCTTTCAAAATCCATGAATCCAAGCTATATAAATAAAGACGGTTTTGTTTCCAATTCCAATGTGTTGTCTAATGAAGAGAAGACAGTGGTGTACAACAGTGTAGCAAATCCTTTGTCATTCACATTCAGCCTTTTCTGCTTATGCACACTTCCCTTTGTAAAGAAGATGGATTACTTTGTAGCCCATTCATCACCTCTACTTCTTTCCCCAAGCAAATCAGGAAACGACATCTTAAACTGCCTTGTGCAAAGGCTCTCATATGAGGCCAAACACAAAATACACATATTTTGTTTGTGCTATGTTAGCCCTTTGACTTAATCTGTGTGTCTAGTGATAGATTTTCACCTCTGCTTGTTTCCTGGAATTAAAATTCCCTTGCTTGTAACTTATGTATTCCATGGGTACAAAAAAACGAATTGTGTTGTCAGCTTTAATTATTTACAGGAGGAGACAGATGTTTAAAGAGCTGCCAAACTGCCCAACTGCCAGAACAGAACTCAAAGTGAGGGTGCCACAAGGAACCATATATTATCCAGGAGGGATAGAAGAGTGACGTTTATGGATTGATCACAAGTATGGAGTCCCATCTTTGGCAGCAGACTGCTATTTTTACTTTGTTGTCCAGGCTCCCTTGATCGAGTTGCAGGTAAACTGCACACAGCAATCCTCTTGATCAGCTACACCTGGAAATCAGAAGCGCCAGTGACCTGCAGACCCTGCTGTCAAATCTCTCTTCACCCCACAGGTGAGGAACAAATCACTCCAGGGTGCAACAGCAATACATGTGCGCAGCTCAAGAACAGTTCTCACAAGACGTACCCAGCTCACCTCCACAATGATGGACCCCAAGTAAGTCCAGCTCAGTTGTGTATTGTGCTTGTGAAAAGATTGGAACACTGCATTCAGCTTCAATGAAAGGTACAGATTTGTGCCTGACATTAATAACATGTGTGGGCTAATTCTATGAGAAATTAGACTGGACTTGAGACATGGGCAGGTTTGTGTTTAGGTTGAGTCATTTCCAGTCTGAGAAAGTGTAGGTGGGATTTTCACAGGAATGAAAAGAGCTCTGGCCTTCAATTAAAGGAAAATTAAGGAGGAAACTGTTTTGATATTGTTGTACCAGAAATACCTACAATGCATTAATGGAGAGGGCGAGTGAATTTAACCTCTTTCTCTTTTATTTCCTAATTTAGATGCATACAATTGAAGAAAGATTTAACCACCAACCTTACTGACTAAGTATTTAAATACACATAATACCTCTCCTACTGACTTCTGTGAAGGCTTCTTTTATTCCTCACCATTCTCATTAATCAATGGGAAATCAACAATGATACAAATGCTACAGTATTATGAAAATCATAATTGCACTAGTTCCCATTTAAGAAGGTGGCTTAATTTTAAGATTTTAAAACTGCTGCATGATGACAGCTCACCAGTCTCTTTGTATTGTTTTGCTTGACCTGTAAGTCTTCAAACAGAATGGCAAGATACAGTATCTTTTACTCTGAACTTGAATCGGACTTAAATTATCCCTTATAGTGTTGGAGTATATGTTTCCCCATCACAGTTAAAAGAGCAATTTACATAGTCATTTTCATATTTTGTCCTCCATAACATTGTTTTTTTTGTTGTTCAAACATAAGATGCTATCACATTAGAAGGAATGTATGTTTAAAAGAATGGACGGATACATTTGTGGGGGAAGAATTAGAGGCCTACAGTGCAATTAACCTTTTTTAATAAAACGGCGGCTTAAAGATGGGTTGAGTCAGTTGAACCCTCCTCAGGATCTGTCTGTTGTACCTAGCCATGCAAAACACGAATAGCAGATTGCCTTGCTTATACTTTAATGGGTACTAATTGGCGAAAACATAAAGAGGTCGGTCAGGTAGACTGCATGTGCTAATTTGATTTATTTTCCATCATTTCAGAGATGCAGTGCATTGAAATGTAATCACCAGTCCTTTAATTATACTGTACTTAGAGGCCTCTGCAATCTAACTTCACCCCCAACCGCCCTTCATTCGGTTGCTCTCTCTCTCTCTCTTTTGCATAAGCCTGCCATCAGTTGAGAAGCAATTAAAGCAAAGTGTCAGTGATCTTATTGTCGTCGCTGTGTACAGTAAAAAAATAAGTCAATAATGAAACGAAGTTGGGGGATAACTTTGCTGTAACAGAGTGAATCCAACACTCCAGTTACATGCACACGTTTGTATTGCTGTGAAAGACAACTGATTGCACCATTCTCTTCCTTAAGGTGGATGTCACTCTTGAGGCCTCGCACTACAGTCTGGTATTCACTATATAAAGACCCTGGGCCCTGAGATGAAAAGGCTGTCGATGAGTGTATCTATTTGACACTGACCGTGGCTCAGTCTGTGAGAAGTGGGATCCATAAGCACGGTGTGTTAGAATATTTTCTGTTTGCTTTTTAAGGGACACATGTGACTATTCCTCTGTGTTTTGTAGTGTGGCTCTCTGATCCTGTTTTGCTTGCTTTTCTGTCATTTGAAACTTTTCCCAAACCGCTTGTATTTCATGCCTGCATTGCCAATATGGGCTGGTGTTGGAATTCCCATATATATCTAACCACGGAAAGAATTGATCACTGTGTTAACACGAAAAACCCACAAGGAGATATTGAATGGAAGTGCTTGACTCCCTGTGTTATTCCCTGGAGAAGATAAACAAGTGGAGAATGGGTGACAAAGTGCAATGACCTGAAGCTAATCTAAATAAACCTCAGAGATTGCTTCAATTTTAAAATGAGATCAGATAATGATCAGCACAATAATAGTGAAAGGGAATTTGAAAGACATGGGCCCATAAAATGGCAAGGAGCAAGTCTGAAAAAAAATAAATTAGATGCATCTCCCGGTCTCTCCCACGCATCACAGCAGGTGATGAGCATAGGTCTGTGGCTCAGTTTGAATTTGTTTCCTTCAGTTATGAAATCTGTGACTTTGAGATACACATTCATGCCCCTGTAGAAATGGTAGGACAGAATGAGGAGATTGGGCAGCTACCTTTGATGCTGGGTAAGCATTATTGTACAGTGAGTCACAGATGAACAGCACTCCTGCCCTTTGGTTGTGCTGAAGGACACCAGTATACAACTGTGAAGTCAATGCAGTCTAGTTTCTGATAGGTTTTATCTTTTTGGATGCATTTAGGAAGTGCTTTCATAGTGTTGGGGAGGGTGTTGCTACTGTAGTTGCCCTTGATGTCTTTTTTTTTTCCTTTCTTTTATATATTTGTTTTCTGTCTATTCTAACCTTGCTCTGTCCTACACCATTCTTGAACGGGAACTGGAATGCCTAGTCAGTATTTTTGATTCAGTCATTTGAAATACCCTGTGAATATCTAAACTTTGAACTTGGGTTGAGGCATCAGAGGAAATCAAAGACATTGTCCCTCTGAGATTGCTACCTCACAAAACAAACTCGCACAGTAGGTAACTTCATGTGATTCTAACCATCACGATAATGTGTGGAAAGAGAGTAAAAACATTATACCCTATTAACTGCTCACTTTGAGTTCAAAACCACTCCTAAAAGAATGAAAGAATGCATATGAATTAAATTGGAAATACTTGTATATTGTTTTAGTATCTCAGTGGAATTAAAATTGCACATATGCACATAAAATTGCAACTATATGCTTAAAAAAAAAAAAAGAATGCACATGAATTGCAAACTTATTCCCCCAGCTTTCACAGATTGTTTTCAGATGTGTTTTCAAGGTCTTTCTTTTGAAATTCATACATTCAAAGAAGTCTCTGCTTCCACCTATCGGTCTTTAGCAAGAGCCATTATTTCCAGGATGGTATTTCTCCCAGTAAGTCTCAGGGAAAAACAGAAAGATTGCAGCAATAAATGCCTCGTGTCCAGGCACACACAGTGCGAGATGAGCTGTAGCTCTATAATTAGGACTAGTGCTATATATCCAAATGGGCTATTCTAAGAATTCATGGCTGCTTGCATCAGAGCTTTAGAATTGTATCTTTATTTGTAAGAGTCCAGTAAACGAATGTGGTCTGTGAACAGGCTGAGAGGTGAGAGACGACGCTAAGAATAGAACCACGTTCCCACAGTTCAGTCAATTAACTTTTCATTGTATTAATTTATATATAAAAAAAATGACTATAGCCTGACACTCCAGACAAACACTTGACTTTCATGAGAGGCATTGCAGCCTCTGGTGAGTGTTGCATTCATTTTAAATGTTATTTTAATCTTTATTTTTACAACAATAGTAAAACACACAGGTACGTACAAAAGGAGGCATTTATTCAAAATATTCTTACTGAGGAAAACAATATAGTATAGTGTGTTTAATGTAGTAAGAAGAATAAATAAGCTATCTGTCATTGCTTTATAGATTGCAAGATTTACAAAACAGCATAGACATTTGTATTGTTTTCAAAACTATGTTATCAAGGCAGTGACAGTTGTCTCATGAAACAAAACTGAAAGTTGCCATAAGGCAGGTATTTAATATAAGCAGAGCTTCGGTCTGTTACTGTGACATTCATTGAATAAGAAGTCTTTAAATATGACTGTGGTTACAGGCTACAGGGCTGTTATCCAGAAATCGCACCTTAGGATATTTCGTCCCTTCCATATGACTGTGACCTTGCGTCCAACAACCATAGACACAAAGGATCAGCCTGTTTGGTCCCTCCATGATGAGCCCCATGCAAGCTGTTATCAGCAACTGACTTGTAACTTGAAACTCTACAGTACACTGATTTAACATCTCATGACATACTAGAGATAAAGGTAACGGCGTCAATTAAGTGTTTCTGTTATTTTATATACTTGTATGGGGAAGGTGGTACCTTCTCTGCCTTATTAATTATTACATTATATACTTTATTAATTACACAAATCTAATTTATTCTTACAAACATACCTTTTAAAATTCTTTTGAAATTCCACTTTATTTTTTATCCACAAACTTTGCAATCATATTTTTGTGCACCTAATATTTGCAATAATACTGCAATAAATAAACAATAAACTTCCCTGCAATACTGGCATCCCATCCTGGGTGTACCCTGCTTGGCACCCTGTGTCTGCCGAGTTTGGATCTGATCTCTGTGATCCTGTACTCAAAGAAGCGCTTAGTGAAAATGGGTGGATGGAATAATTAGAACTCGGCAATATTTGTCTTGTGGTATTGATCCTGTGGTAAGACGCTTTCTGTGGTAACCAAAAGCCCCCGTGCAAAAGAATCTGTTCAGACTGGTTGAAAGAATTCACAACATGAATAGTTGCATCTAAAAGCTTAAGAGTAATATCTGTCCCTCGTGAGAGCCCTATGTTTCACTTGTTCTTAAAAGGATTTTCATCCTTGACTTCCATCTTGCGGTTGCTGTCTCATGAGATGATAAATTAAATATTATATTTTTTTTCAGCAGGAAGAGTTGTGGGAATCTCAGTCTTTTGCTACACACCAATTGAAAATTAGTCCTGTTTGTGGTCAGTGTGTTTAACTTTTTTCAGTTCCTGATTCCTCTAAATAAGTAAGTATTTGATTGCGTACTCTGATGTGGCAGAGATTCTTCCATTGCTTGTTATACATGTAATTTTCTCTTGGCTTATCATTGAATTAATTCAAGACATGATTGCTATTTAATCCTTTTGCCCTTTTGAGCCGTCTGTCACGTTATGGATTCTGCAAAACACATCTCATAAAACCTCCTTAGTTTAATCACATAATAAGGGAGGAAATCAGATATTTCTGACTGTGAAGTCACTCTTTTTCTCTTGCGTTTGTTAATACTGCAGTCAATATCAGTGGGGGATCAGCACCATTAGCTATTGACAAGTCTATTGCAATGAAGGATGGAGCCTTTTTGCTTCACAATTCTGTGCTTTCGGCATCACATCTTCAAGGGTGGCATCCATCCATGTTATGAATGTCTCAGCAAATGCCAATATGCTTTATTAGACTGTAAAAGGATATTCAGATGCCTGTTTTTTCTTTGGTGACTCCATCTCTGGTATATGAATGATATTTATTCGTTTCCTGACTGAATTCCCACATGGTTATGTTTTATGAAATGACGACTGTGTTTGAATTTGCATGAGGATTCCGATATACTGTGTAAATAACAGAAACGCAATTTTTACTTCCTGGAAAGTAACCGATGTAGAGGAAATTACCTTGTGAAATTGTTCATAATTTGTATGTGCGTATTTATATTGCTGTATGCATCATTAAAAAAAAAAAAAAGAGTCTACCAACTGTATTTGGCATGCGTTTCTGGTGGTCTGTTTTTGTGCATTCACACTGAAGTCACCTTTACAGAATACTTCACTCACTACACCACCAGTCAGCGAGTCGCACAAGCTGCCAGTTGGGGAATGTGGAGCGATTTAGGGGAAATTAATGCGAAAATCCGTAGCATGCGTTGCAACTGTTTAATTACAGTAGTAAATAATTCCCTAATTACAATGCACGGGGGCAATAATGGGTTTCATTGTGCCTGCCTTCGGTTGATCATTTGCTAACGCTGAAATGCCACTTTCCTCCCCGGGACGCTGGATTTTCTGTCGGCGAGGGAAAAAAGACTCAAAGACGAGCCTGTACTTTCTCCCACGGCGGCCTGTCCCTTTAAGAGCCCCGCAGCCCTAGCGGTGATCAGCGAGCCTCGGCTTCCCGGGAGAGGAGAATGAAATAGTACTTCAGACCAGGATCATGGCGGCTCCGCTCGGGCGGGATACTTTACCTGAACACTGGTCCTACGGAGTGTGCAAAGATGGCAGGGTGTTTTTCATTAAGTGAGCGCGTTACTTTTCTCTCGCAGAAGCCGTGCGTGCCGGTGCTGTCCGGGGGCCGTCGTGCGGGCGTCCCGGCGCCGCTTTGTCCAGTAACAGGTGTTTGTTTTTGACTTGCAGTGATGAGACTCAGAGCACGACCTGGCTGCACCCCCGCACCGGCGAGCCCGTCAACTCGGGCCACATGATTCGCTCAGGTAAGTATTGCGAGAAAGAAGTGCGAAAGTTGCGCCACTTTTTAAAGTATATATTGTGTTTCTGCGGAGTTGAGCCTCCCAGAAAGGAAAACAAAAGCGAAGGAGAGAAACTTGACAGAAGGCGTGCACATAACTCACATTCCTTTTGTTTCGGGGCTTTTTCTCTCGCCAGACCTACCGCGGGGATGGGAAGAAGGTTTCACCGACGAAGGGGCCAGTTATTTCATCAAGTGAGTGCTGTCCCCTCTTATATCCGTAGTGGCAGTGGTGCTAACATGCCGCCGCTCGTTTCTGTCTGTTGTACGTGCGGGTCGTTTGTCAATTACCGTCTAAATACGGCCCAGCCGTCTTAATTAGTCACCCACTGGGTATTAGCGTAGTGGCCGGGTATTAAAGGTGGGGGGGACGCGCCACTACACATGGGTTTCGCTTTGCATTACACGTTTGCAATTGAAAATGTATAACCTAGAGTTACCGACAACCGCAAAAAAAAAAAAAAGTATATATGCTGAATGCACAAGTATTAAGCAGAAGTTGCCCGTGAATTCAGGTTCAAAGTCCTGTGTTGTTGCTTTGCACGCCGACGCAAGCGCAACTGGTTGTCACAATGTTGCGCGTCTCAAAGCATTCAGTGTTTGCAAACAGGGCTGTGCCGTGTATGAGCGCTGCCAACCGAAAGGGTTGCTTGTAAACGCAGGATGGTATCTTCCCTGATTGTTTCACAGGGGTTAGTCTTGCTGAAAGTGTAGTATTGCTGTGTGGGGTTCACTTTTACCGTCTTTCATCTTGTCTACTCTACAAGTATATTTATTATTCACCACCCATGAAAGACATTACTGTTGGCAACACATTAGAAACTCTCTTAAAGTGTTTTGGTCAGATAATATTTCTTAATAAACTAATAAACAGTCATGTAAAAAGTCTTAACACCAACTCTTTTTAACTTTAGACAGTATTTTACATTTTACTACACATCTCATTTTTTGTTATTTGTTATTTGCCTGCTTTGCTTATATTCTGATCAGTTTTGTTTGCAATGTCTGTACTGTAAACTGTATTGTTTGGGACAAATTACAGAGAACATTAGGAGGAATACAGGAATAATTAAATGTATGTAGGCTTCCTAATGTTTCATTTTAGTATAGTACATGACTCTGTACTATGTTTTTAATATGTGATAGTCTATGAGGTGGTGCTGAACCCCTCCCCCCCATCAACAATTTGCCTGCGAGCATGTCTAATGTGCATGTGGGCAAGTTTAGGTTGAAAGTACAGCCCAGTTCTACTGACTTACACATGCTGCAGAGGTAGTCTACAGTTTAGTGTTGCATTGTCAACTCCGCATGGCCATGGTTATGAAGTGTTTTTGGATCCTTTGTTGTTATTGTTGAAAATAAACACTCAAGAAAGCAGTCTAAACAGCTACAGAACATTTGAAGTAAAGAGTCCTTTGGTTCACGCTCTCATTCACTGCATTTCTTTAATGATTTCCCAGGAGCTTTGTTTGAAATGGAGGAATGTCATGCCATATGAATGCCGACTAAATACTCAGTATGCACCATTGCGCATGTTTGTCTAGACTGAGAGGATCTGTGACCCGTAGTACCTTAATTTAGTTGGAAAACACAAATTGGATGCACAAAACATTTTATCCTTGCAAGTTAGAGTTGCAGTTTTTCATATCTGTCTATTTTATGTAACATAACTGTACTTTTCACAATGAAGGGGATAATATAGTTAAATAGCAGAACAGGAGAGTGAAGCCAAGTAGAAACTTTTGTGGAAGTAATTATACACTGGGGGAATTTATTTGATTTATGCAAGGATTCAGCAAGCAGACACACTATGCCTGTGATATCATAAAACTTGCTGCTTGCTTGTGCTGTTTTCTTGCCCCAGAGAACTTAAAATCATCACGTTAGAAGCTTGTATACTGTAATACATGTACAAAACGATGTTGTTTTGTTAGCTTTTTGCCTCATGATGCCAAAACTGAATTTCAGCATTTATTGAACAAGATCTCTGAATTCCTCACATGAAGCCTCTTGTCATTGGAGTTCCAAAACAAGTAGTTTTGTTTTATTTTTACTTGTTAAAATGTAACAAAAAACAGACTTGCCTCTGTGTAGTTCTTCCCAGTCTGCACGCTGACAAGTATGACAGAGAGATAATTTGCTGTGGGTCATATGAAACAAGTTTTGTATGCAAATTACATATCTGTGGTATGCCCCTCAAAGTTTGTTTTTCTGGTTTCATGGTCATAAAAAGCATTTAATTAAAAATAAATAATAAATGTGTATATATGCTTCAGCATTTGGACAATGTTACTGTTTGAACCAAATCAATGACTACAAATTATAGTTAGTTATAAAGCTTCCCTGTTTTTGCTACTGAAATCCAGGTGTTTAAGGTATCTTTTCATTATGCTTGGGTTCCAAATATTTATGGAATATAAATAAATACACAATCAAAGAATCCAACAACCATCTTCCATTCTTGAGATTTAAACTTAAGATTTCAGGATGTGTATAAGACGGTGCTTATTAGGGGATTATGATTTAATGCAATTTGGAAGTGTGGTAACTGACACATTTTTCTGAAGAAACTTGTATTGTTTGAAAAATACTTTAGTGTTTGTAGTGGTACAGCATGGATAGAAGGTTTACTAAAGACTCCCTGCAAACAGACACTCTCATATATTTAGAACTGATCTGAGTCACATTTTGCTGGTGGTTTTCCATGGAGTTGAAGTAAGACTGTGTGTAATCTGTCACAGGCAAGTGGATCAACGTTTGAATTCCATGCGGACCGCAATTAGACAAATATTTATTTCAAAAGCATTTTGGAAACTTAAACAGAGCTTTGTCTTTGTTTTATAAATGACTCTATTGGGATGTTTTCTACAGTTGTATTCAACATTCATTTTACTGTTTGTTGTAGGTAACAAGTTGAGACATTTCTTGATTTACTTGTAATGTGAACTATAAACCTTTTGGGAAAATTGCTTAAGAATTTTTAGCTTTCTGCTGTATGTGATCGCTCAATATGTATTAAAGCATCCCTTTATCAAACAAAATCAAGCTAAACAAAATAAATACATCACTGGTGTATTAGAAGCAGTGCTGTTACTTTTTTCCCCCACTGTATATTTTGATTTTATTTGATCCCCTGCTGATTTTGTACGTTTGCCCACTGACAAAGAAATGATCAGTCTATCATTTTAATGGTAGGTGTATTTTAACAGTGAGAGACAGAATAACAACAAAAAAATCCAGAAAAATCAATTTCAAAAAAGTTATACATTGATTTGCATGTTAATGAGGGAAATAAGTATTTGACCCCTTCGACTTAGTACTTGGTGGCAAAACCCTTGTTGGCAATCACGGAGGTCAGACGTTTCTTGTGTGCAAACCTGGTGGCGAACTACATCTCGGGAGGAATTTTGTCCCACTCCTCTTTGCAGATCCTCTCCAAGTCATTAAGGTTTCGAGGCTGACATTTGGCAACTCGAACCTTCAGCTCCCTCCACAGATTTTCTATGGGATTAAGGTCTGGAGACTGGCTAGGCCACACCAGGACCTTAATGTGCTTCTTCTTGAGCCACTTCTTTGTTGCCTTGGCTGTGTGTTTTGGGTCATTGTCATGCTGGAATACCCATCCACGACCCATTTTCAATGCCCTGGCTGAGGGAAGGAGGTTCTCACCCAAGATTTGACGGTACATGGCCCCGTCCATCGTCCCTTTGATGCGGTGCAGTTGTCCTGTCCCCTTAGCAGAAAAACACCCCCAAAGCATAATGTTTCCACCTCCATGTTTGACGGTGGGGATGGTGTTCTTGGGGTCATTCCTCCTCCTCCAAACACGGCGAGTTGAGTTGATGCCAAAGAGCTCGATTTTGGTCTCATCTGACCACAACACTTTCACCTAGTTCTCCTCTGAATCATTCAGATGTTCATTGGCAAACTTCAGACGGGCCTGTACATGTGCTTTCTTGAGCAGGGGGACCTTGCAGGCGCTGCAGGATTTCAGTCCTTCACGGCGTAGTGTGTTACCAATTGTTTTCTTGGTGACTATGGTCCCAGCTGCCTTGAGATCATTAACAAGATCCTCCCGTGTAGTTCTGGGCTGATTCCTCACTGTTCTCATGATCATTGAAACTCCATGAGGTGAGATCTTGCATGGAGCCCCAGACTGAGGGAGACTGACAGTTATTTTGTGTTTCTTCCATTTGCGAATAATCGCACCAACTGTTGTCACCTTCTCACCAAGCTGCTTGGCGATGGTCTTGTAGCCCATTCCAGCCTTGTGTAGGTCTACAGTCTTGTCCCTGACATCCTTGGACAGCTCTTTGGTCTTGGCCATGGTGGAGCGTTTGGAATCTGATTGATTGATTGCTTCTGTGGACAGGTGTCTTTTATACAGGTAACGAGCTGAGATTAGGAGCACTCCCTTTAAGAGAGTGCTCCTAATCTCAGCTCGTTACCTGTATAAAAGACACCTGGGAGCCAGAAATCTTGCTGATTGATAGGGGATCAAATACTTATTTCCCTCCTTAACATGCAAATCAATTTATAACTTTTTTGAAATGCGTTTTCTGCATTTTTTGCTGTTATTCTGTCTCTCACTGTTAAAATACACCTACCATTAAAATTATAGACTGATCATTTCTTTGTAAGTGGGCAAACGTACAAAATCAGCAGGGGATCAAATACTTTTTTCCCCTTACTGTATTTAAAAGGAATTTGATTATTTCAATTAATCCTTTGAGTAATGTGATCACAAACAAAAACAACAATGTGTGTGTGCAGATCTCTTGGTACATTTGCAAATGCCTCTCAAATTCCACGTTGTAACTCTTCTAGACACCAACCGTAATTCAAACGAAAGTGACATTTTAACAAGTCCTTGAATGAATTAGCATCCCTAGAGAATGATATCTTCCCTAATTGTTTCACAGGGGTTGGTCTTGCATAAGTGGGCTGAAATTATATTGCTTCGTGGGGTTCACTTTTACTGCCTTCTTTCATAAGGATCGTCTTGATTGGGACTCGTATGTCATTGACCTGGAAAGGCCTCCCTTAAAACCATTTTTTTGTTTTGTTTTTTTAAACCTCTAGTGAATTACTGGTCGCATCTTAATGTAAAGGTCACTGATGCACACTTTGCATTTTCTTTTTTGTTTTCACAATGCTGGAAAACCATTTCCTTCTGTCTGCATTTTCTATTCTTATCTTTCACACCCAAGCTTTACTTGCAATCTTTTCACCACCTTCTCAGTAACTTCTTCCTGAATGACCTCTTTTATGTAGTAGTCTCTTTCTCCTTGTGGCAAAATGTGGCACGGTGTCTAATAACAAGGTGCATACATGAGCACTAATTTCAACTACTAAGTTGTTGATTTAAGTTACATTTGAAGGTTGTGGGCATCTTTCCATTGGCTTCTGCTTTTGTTTTTTATGCTTTTGTAGTTGCTAAACGTTACTCTTGTCTTGGGAAGTCTTACTGACTTTCTGAGTATCAAATCCATTTATCACTTTTATATGATCCAATAACTAATAAGCATATGGTCTATACACATAATTATCTGAAACAAAATATGATGTGTGTATTGAAAGATGAGGAACTTTCTTAACAGATCAGAAGTTGAAGATGTACATTGTATTGCATAATCCATTGCTTTTTTTTTTTTAACCTTGACAATGAACTTGGGTGGGAGGAAGTATGAGCATTTTTTTTTTTTTTCTCTCCACATACTAGTACAAAAGCATATAGGTCTGAAAATGTCTATGACTGATAACTATTACACAAACCACCAATCAATAGATAATGAGCTGTGGTTCCCATCAGAGGACACAACCAATTACTTTGCTGGTTTTATTTCCATGCTTGAGGAAGAACTGACAAAACCATACTACTTAAATTCAGGTCACACTTTTAGCAATGCTTAAATGCCTTGTTCTCTACAGATTGCTACATGTGAATTCCAGGCTGCTTCAATGTGTCCTATTTAGGAGTAAATGTATTCTGCGCCCATTTTCTTGCTGCCATACAGTGGAGCTCAAAGACTGGCTCAGCTGGGATTGCATTCTCTCTGGACAGCTGGAATACACGCTGTAATTGAGATCTGTGCATCACAGTGTATATACGCCACTAGTATTAAACAAAGAAGTGGTGTATATAAAAAATGAATCGAATGAACATTTGTAGTATTTCTGTTTAATGGCCTGTTTGGATTGCTTAAAAACCCCAACAGATATCTCTCAACAATTGTCAGTTAAAAAACATGTTTTTGTCAAAATACAAATAAGATTTGTGCTTCTGCTTGTGAAATTTCCCACAGCATCATTTTAGGAATGAATATAATTTATTTAGCGAAGCATGCCCTGTGGCAATTGGCAGCAGATGGCCACTAAAGCTGCAGACAGAACGTGTTGCAGAGTTAGTGTACACAGAGCTGAAATTAGACTGCTGCGTTGGCACTTACTCAATTAACTTACAATTAAAAATACAAAACATAAACAAAATTGTCACTGGTGATACAGAATCCTAAGTCTCCATAGTGTCCATGTTTAGTTCTTGAAAGGCCCAGTCCAGGTAATATTATAATGTCACCCAATGTTGCCAGCTGTTAAAGCTTGAGAACCTTGTTTCATTAAGAGTTATTGATCAGCCATGCAGGCCAATTCAATGAAGGGAACTGTGGTACCTTGATGGCTAAAGGATGTTCGGGTTGTAATTAATGAATGTGTAAACGCATGTGCTCAAGAGAACAGAATGCTATGTTTCCAGGTCATTACCAATTGATTATTTAAAGAGGACCTATCAAACCTGCTGGATTGGGAGTCTTCAGGGCTAGGGTTGGAGACCTCTGCATTTTACAGTGGCAGATGGAATACTTCTAAACATGAAAGGCATACATTGGTGGAGACGGTTACCTACACTTTGTCAAGGGCACTGTAAATGAGTATCCTAAAGAGCAGGTTAAAGACGACAGATTGAAATTGCTTCAAAGTGTGAGGGGCATACATTTCTTATGCATAACATTCAACCTACACAGCATGTCCCCCCCTTCCCTATTCCTTTGAAATATGTATTCAGTCCATGTATTCAGTCTTCTGCCCCTCAGTTAGGATACAGTTCCTTCCTGTGGTGTTGATTAAAGGAAATTTTCTTGCTTCAGCAGAACAAAATAATCAATGAATAGATGATGGAGAACCGTATACAAGTTAGGCTGTCGGTGTCATGGGTACAGCTTTCACAACCTGCCTGTTGGCCTTCAAAGACCCAACGTGCTGTAACTAAACAGCCAGTCGTCTCGCCTTTATTGAATCATCTGCCAAGCAGAACGGACTTCAAGTGATGTATTGTACCTGTTCTTTAACATCCCCAGTCTTCCTGTGGACGTGTGAACATTCGGTACAGGTACAGAAGATCACTTGTGCCATCTTTTCGCACATTTAATGAAGAGTGAAAGTGCTTGTCGACCGCAGTTACACGCCCTTGGAATTCTCGATGCCAGGCTCTCGGCCTGCTGCGGCCCGTCATCAGACAGCTGAGCCTATGTGGTGTGCGGTGATTGGTCATGGGAGAGTTAAATACCCTCTCCACATCTTTCGTTTCTATGTACTTTTTATTATTTAATGCTAAAGTAGTTGCACAATAGGAAAGGAAATACATTAAATCCTGACCATTTGGTAATAAATGGTTTATGTCAGAAGCAGGCAGTTTTTTCCCCCTGTATAAATGTATGATCTCTTGTGTCTTTTTGTTGTTGTTTTGCCGCCTTTGTCTATTTGAAAGTGTTAGAAAGAAGATGTTACATTTCGTCATCTAAGGTTGATGTTGATTTCTGTAAAAGTAGCATGGATGCTAAACAACTGTGAAAAGTGCACTTCAGCCTGTACTGCTCATTTAAAGTTATACTTTTTTTTTTTTTTTTTTTAAATAACCACAATCAGTTTCCCAAGTGCTTCAGAGAAAAAAAAATGTGGGTAGAGAGAATAATCAAATATGAATGTAAACAATTCTGACTGTTTGCATCTAAGATCGTTGTAATTTATTTTATGTGAGCTGCTTTTCATGGTGTTTAGTGTAAAGTATGACTCTTAATTAAAGAGCAGTTTTCTCTGAAATACTTCCGGTACCACGTCGGAGATTAGAAAGTTTAAAACGTGGTTGAAATCTTGGTGTAGGGAAAAGGGGTTTAGGTTTACGGAGCATTGGTCTTTCTTCTGGGATAGATGGGACCTGTACAAACCAGACGGTCTACATCTAAACAGAAGGGGGGCTAATGCATTGGGAGAGTGTATGTGCAGAGAAATTGAGAATCATTTAAACTAGGGACCAGGGGGGCAGGGACCTCTGACAATGGGATATATTCCTCTAAGGAAAGAAAACCAAGGGAACCTGCTAGTAGGAAAGTCCTGAAATGTTTGTACCTCAATGCCAGGAGTATAAGGAACAAGATGTTGGACTTGGAAGCCACAGTGCTGGCATGTGATTGTGATGTTGTAGGAGTGACGGAAACATGGCTTACAGAAAACAATGTGGATTAATACAATTTGGAAGGATACACACAGTTTAGGAGAGACAGGCACAATCGAAGAGGGGATTGGGGTAGCATTATATGTGAAAAATGACATTGAGGCAGAAGAACTCAAATTAGATCCCAGTAACAGAACAGAATCTTTGTGGGTGAAACTTTTGAACAAGAGATCTGGAGGATCAGTGGTAGGAGTGTGTTACAGGCCACCAAACTCAGATATTCAGCAAGATGTTGCATTGTACAATGTAATCAGGACTGCATGTAGCAAGGATGTGGCTGTTATAACGGGGGATTTCAATTTCCCAAACATAGACTGGGAAAGCCCGGTTGGGACTACAGAAGCAGAAATAGAAATGGTTGAGATGGTAAATGACTGCTTTCTAACTCAATTTGTTAGGGAACCAACCAAGGACAGTGCATGCATTGACTTGAACTTTTCAAATGACCAGGATAGAGTCAGAGGGACACTAGTTAGAGAACCAATGGCAAACTGTGATCACAATATGGCTAACTTTGAGGCATTCTTTCAAAAATCAAGCACCAAGTCTAAAACAATGGTCTACAATTTCAGAAAAGCAAACCTTGAAGGTATGAGGCAGCACTTAGAAGAGGTAGACTGGAGCACACTGGATACAGATTCAGTTGAAAATGGATAGTTATATTTTGAGAATATACTAATTGAGGCTCAGGAGCAATTTATACCAAAACGTAGCAAATTGAGGACCAAAAAACATTGACCCAAATGGTTTAATAGAGGTATGCAAAAAAATATCAAGAGGAAAAAAAATGTTATATAGCGCATACAAAAGGGACAGAGATTAAACAATATACATAGAATATGTTGAGCTGCAAAGAGGTATTAAGAAAGGGATCAGGAAAGCAACGAGGGAAATAGAACGATACATAGCTCTTGGAGCTAAAACTAATGCAAATAGCTTTTTTCAATACTATAACAGCAAGAGGACGATAAGGGAGGAAGTGAAACGGATAAAGGGCAAAAATGGAAATGTCTTGGGAAAATGATCAAGAAGTGGCAAATGTTCTAAATGAGTATTTCACAGAGGTTTTTACAAAAGAAAAGACAGATGACATGCCACAGGTTAACAATCAGTCCAGTCAAATCCTAAGAGAGATCAGGATAAATGAGGAGGAGGTACTAAGGGGACTAGCAGAATTAAAAACAAATAAATCACCTGGGCCAGATGGTATACACTCACCTAAAGGATTATTAGGAACACCTGTTCAATTTCTCATTAATGCAATTATCTAACCAACCAATCACATGGCAGTTGCTTCAATGCATTTAGGGGTGTGGTCCTGGTCAAGACAATCTCCTGAACTCCAAACTGAATGTCTGAATGGGAAAGAAAGGTGATTTAAGCAATTTTGAGCGTGGCATGGTTGTTGGTGCCAGACGGGCCGGTCTGAGTATTTCACAATCTGCTCAGTTACTGGGATTTTCACGCACAACCATTTCTAGGGTTTACAAAGAATGGTGTGAAAAGGGAAAAACATCCAGTATGCGGCAGTGCTGTGGGCGAAAATGCCTTGTTGATGCTAGAGGTCAGAGGAGAATGGGCTGACTGATTCAAGCTGATAGAAGAGCAACTTTGACTGAAATAACCACTCGTTACAACCGAGGTATGCAGCAAAGCATTTGTGAAGCCACAACACGTACAACCTTGAGGCGGATGGGCTACAACAGCAGAAGACCCCACCGGGTACCACTCATCTCCACTACAAATAGGAAAAAGAGGCTACAATTTGCACAAGCTCACCAAAATTGGACAGTTGAAGACTGGAAAAATGTTGCCTGGTCTGATGAGTCTCGATTTCTGTTGAGACATTCAGATGGTAGAGTCAGAATTTGGCGTAAACAGAATGAGAACATGGATCCATCATGCCTTGTTACCACTGTGCAGGCTGGTGGTGGTGGTGTAATGGTGTGGGGGATGTTTTCTTGGCACACTTTAGGCCCCTTAGTGCCAATTGGGCATCGTTTAAATGCCACGGCCTACCTGAGCATTGTTTCTGATCATGTCCATCCCTTTATGACCACCATGTACCCATCCTCTGATGGCTACTTCCAGCAGGATAATGCACCATGTCACAAAGGGCGAATCATTTCAAATTGGTTTCTTGGACATGACAATGAGTTCACTGTACTAAACTGGCCCCCACAGTCACCAGATCTCAACCCAATAGAGCATCTTTGGGATGTGGTGGAACGGGAGCTTCGTGCCCTGGATGTGCATCCCACAAATCTCCATCAACTGCAAGATGCTATCCTATCAATATGGGCCAACATTTCTAAAGAATGCTTTCAGCACCTTGTTGAATCAATGCCACGTAGAATTAAGGCAGTTCTGAAGGCGAAAGGGGGTCAAACACAGTATTAGTATGGTGTTCCTAATAATCCTTTAGGTGAGTGTATTTCCAACAGTACTTAAAGAAATTAGGGAAATTATTTATAGACCTCTAACTCAAATATTCCAAATGACACTTAGAACAGGGGATGTGCCAACTGACTGGAAGACAGCAAATGTCATACCAATCCTCAAGAAAGGGGACAAAACTGAGCCAGAAAATTACAGACCAATCAGTCTCACCTGCATCACCTGTAAAATGTTGGAAAAAATGATTAGACAGAAAATAGAGGAGCATCTTAATGAAAACCGTTTTCTTGGAGATAGTCAACATGGGTTTAGATGAGGCAGATCATGTCTTACTAATTTATTAGAATTTTTTTAACATGCAACTGCAGCTGTAGATCATGTGAAAGCATATTATATGATATACTTAGATTTTCAAAAAGCTTTTGATAAGGTTCTACACCAAAGACTGATCCTCAAATTAGAGGCTGTAGGCATTCAGGGTATTGTAAGTAGATGGATTATGAACTGGCTGATGTATAGTAAACAGAGGGTGTCGCTTCTAACTGGAGTGAGGTTGTCAGTGGAGTTCCACAGGGATCAGTACTAGGGCCTTTGCTTTTTCTAATCTATGTTAATGATCTGGACTCTGGGATAGTTAGCAAACTTGTCAAATTTGCAGATGATACTAGAACAGGTGGCTCAGCAGATACAATCTCGGCAGCACAGGCTATTCAGAGGGACTTAGATAATATTCAGTTGTGGACCGACACCTGGCAGATGAAATTCAATGTGGACAAGTGCAA
Organism: Amia ocellicauda; assembly: GCF_036373705.1. Classification (NCBI taxonomy): domain Eukaryota; kingdom Metazoa; phylum Chordata; class Actinopteri; order Amiiformes; family Amiidae; genus Amia; species Amia ocellicauda. The sequence continues at coordinate 9,637,923 of NC_089853.1, read as the reverse complement.
GGTATTACATGCAGGTAACAATAATGTCCACTATAATTACACTATGGGAGGAATAGAAAGACCTAGGAGTCTATGTGGACTCCTCACTTTCTCCATCCAAACAATGTGGGGAAGCAATAAAAAAAAAAGGCAAACAGAATGTTAGGATATATTGTCAAAAGCGTAGAATTTAAAACAAGGGCAGTAATGTTAAGACTGTACAAAGCGCTAGTTAGAGCTCATCTGGATACTGTGGACAGTTCTGGGCTCCACACTTCAAGAAAGATATCGCTGCTCTAGAGGCAGTTCAGAGGCGAGCAACCAGACTTATTCCAGCTCTTAAGGGAATGTCCTACTGAGAGACTGAGGAACTGAACCTTTTCACCCTGGAACAGAGGACACTACGTGGGGACTTGATCCAAGGCATCGACCACATGAAACCAGAGGAGCTTTTCCAGATCAGCAGGGACACACGCACCCGGGGACACAAATGGAAATTGGCCTTCAAGGCATTCAAAATGGAAGACGGGAGACAATTCTTTACACAGAGTCGTCACAATGTGGTAGAAGCTGAAAATTTGGGAATATTTAAAAATAGGCTGGATAGGATCCTTGGATCACTGAGTTATTAATGTACACCAGACGAGCATGATGGGTTGAATGACCTCTCGTTTGTAAACTTTCTTATATTCTAATGTTCTAATTGACACACTTCATTTATTCAAACTGTTGAGGGGTGGAAATTTTAAAAATCTCAGGGGAGTACAATATTAAAATCGTAACACTGTGCTATATAGCTATTATAAAGCAATGGTATATTCAATGTTAATATTGCACAAGTATGCCCCAATGACCTCACACCCCTGTGAGGTCATTTAAATGTACTTTAAAAGGTTAGCTTTATACAATGAGTAAATATTTCTTGTAGTATTCTTGTATTGTTTACACCTTTGCAAAATGAAAAATATGAGTAACCTACACCTACTTTGTTTGGTTTTATGGCTTGCATATTATAGTGAAAGGAATAAGTGAAGAACATCTTTCTGCTTTATCTCCGGTTGTGTGAATTGGGGGTCAATACAACGTTTAAGGAATACAAATCAGGCAATGTTTTATTTGGATGATCAGCTAGTAATTTACCCCATCATGTTCCGAAGTTGTATATTTTGAATTGTCAATCTTTCCTTGTCTGCACCTATGGTTAAGTGTGTTCCTGAAAATGGGTGTTCAGGTTCATATGCTAATGACTAGTTTTGTCTTGCTAATGCAGGCTGAGTCAGTGTCTTCATGGTGTACAGGTGGGAGGGAACAGCGTACGGTTGGCTGTTTGGAAACTGAGTCACCTCTGAATGATTGCTAGGGACACAGAATGTCCTTTATAATCAGTTCATGCAAACTTCCCTTTTGCAGGCAGTTCAGTCCTGTGTGGTGAATGCAGGGGATGAAACTCAACCGCAGCCCCTTTGTGGCTAGGTTGGCACGGGTATGAAAAGAATGTTCGCACAGGGGAGGGAAGAGGGGGGGAATTCAGGGTGGGTAGTATTTCTGCGATTTGATAACCCAAATTCTGAACAACAACAACAAATCTAATAAAAACAACAAAGCTTGAAGAAACGGTGACTCAAGCATCCCCTTTTCTTCTTCTTGGCCTAAAGACATGGGAAAATATGGTTAAGAGAATTTGGAGGGATTTGACTGAAAATGTTTTTTGAGAAACTGATACCCTATCCCCATGCTTGCTGGGTTCATTTGAGAGGAATGTTATTTCTCTCCAAGCTCCTGACACAAGTACTTGTAACTCTTGTTATTGTGTATTATTATAATGTTTCGTGCCAAGTGCTGAAGCCTGGGTTATTTAATCTTTCTTGTTGCAGTCAATTCTCCTAATATCTTGGAGGTTGCAGGTGTCTTATGTACATGGGATTAAAAAGCACAAAAGCCTTGTTAATGTCTTTTAACCTGGAGCTAGTATTTAAGTTTCTTCTTACACCAGTGCACATTGTCATCTTTGTTTGGGAGGGTAATATCTTGTACATTTGCTGCAGTTACCAGATACAGTTAAATGTTCCCTTTGCTTGTGTGTTTCTGTGTGTGTGGAGAGATGACATGCTCTTTTCATTCTAGAGGAAATCTTGAATACATAAAGAAGGACTAGCGTTTCCGTGTAGGGTGGCTCCTGGAATGTCCCAGGACATTGAGAGGACCAGACTGGTGTAATGGAGTGACTATGCAGTTATCCAATCCGCTACCTGATGTGTTGGTACTGCAAAACAGAAATAATGTTCAACCAGACCCAGAATCGTCTGAGGTCTTGGGAGTGTATGGAAACGCTTTGTTATCAAACAGGAAAGTAAATTTCACATCTCTGAGGAACAGAACATCATTTGCCTTTCCATGCAGTAATAAGCAATCTGTTCCAAAGCTTTAGGACATCGGTGTACAGGATTCATACATTAACTGCTGCCATCTTATGACTATAGATTGATGAGGCAATTATACTATATCCATGCAAAAATCTAAAAATAGAAACTGTGGCTGTACAAATGAAGGTGCTACAGGGGAGATGTAGTATTTAAATGATTTTAATAAAAAAATAAAACGGACTACAATTCAGCACATGACTGCAAGACTAGTGGTCAAGATGGATTTGGAACTTAATGCTTGTGTTTTTTATTTTTGTATGCTTTGCAGCATGACCGTTATCATCACTACAGGGCTATGGCCCACTGTCAACTACAGGAGATCCCAACAACAGCACCTGTGTTTAATCTTTTGTTTTAAATACTACCTATTCATGCTAACTGGGGTACTATCTCATATGGCATGATGCAACTTTTACCATATTTTGTTCCACGGTAGAACTAGATTTTTATGGTATATTTATTTGTGTTATTAAATCAATAAGAAGTTACTTGACTTTGTAACGTTTTTACAGTTCCTTGTTTAAAAGTCAGTTACTATGGACAAATGTCAGTCGAATTAAATAATCTATATCTCCTATTTTATGTGTTTTTCGCAGCTCCCGTCTCCGTTTTCTCTGGGCACAGGAGGTGCTAGCTTGTACTGCTAAGGCTTTGTTTTACTGGGTTTTCATTTTTATAGTTGTACTTTGCAAGAGCAATGTTTATAGGGCTGATAGTGCAAGGCTCTAAGAGCAATTAATGTCTGGTGACCGTGTAAAAGAATGGAGAGGATTTTAGCATCACAGTGATGTGCTGTAAAGGTCAATGAAAATAAAATGTCTTGTCACTGACACTTTTATAGTTGGCTACATGAAGGGGGTCATTGTGCAGCATGCTAGTCAATGCATTTAAAGGCCTTATGCCACAACAGTGAGGCACAGAGATATACGAAGGGCTAAATGTCAGAGCTGCTAAAATAATATGTTGTTTGTTGCCCTAAATGGCTTTGAGGTTCCTGTTTTGATGTCCTATTCTGCTGCTGAACACTGTCTTTGTCAGTTTGCATAACCATTTGTAATTGAAGGAACGGTAGACGTGAAAGAAACCAAACAAAATGATGGCCTATCCAGATTCTGGAAATACTGCTTTCTGAACCTGCATTCACTGAAGGTTAAATAAATGGCTTCCACTGTATTTGTGTTCTTTCCCCCCCCCCCCTGTGGATTACAAAACCATAACCTGAAAAAGGAAGTAGACATAAGCAGTAGCAAGTAGTAGATTTATTGATCGTTTAGACATTAACATGTTTTAGCTTTTCAAGTTAATCATTAACCATTTCTTGGCCCTTCATAAACATACATGTCATCCTGTAGGGATAGGTGATTTAGTAACTTTCATTATTTCATGTTTCTTTGTAACATATTTTACTGTAACCTGAAACACCTTATTAACATGTAATATTATTTTTACCCTCTTTAGTGAATGTTTCATTTGACTGGGCTATGGAATTGTGGCACAACAACTTCATACTTTCAGGCGCTGTCCTCACTGTATCAGTGCAGTGTAGGGATTCACAGATTTCAATATGTTCCTTTTACCTGCTTTGGATGCAAAACAAAATACTTAGTCTCCTTGAAATGAAATAAGTCCAGTATTTCAATTAACCTTTAATCATGTAGGTGCTGATTTGTTTTCTACAGAAGTCACTTATATTGAAGCAAAATTACAAACTTCTAGATCCCTGAAATTATGTTTTATTTCAAGGGCTTGCTATTTATTTTTTGTCTTGGTAGAATTAATTGTAAAATTACAGTTTGAATACAAAGTGATTAATGAACTGCAGTGTGTGAATTTGCTATTCAATGTTATTATAGCAGTAGCACTTAAGTTTATTTTCATGCATGTGTTTCTTCAGATTGCCATTACATAAGCCACTTAAATAATTGCTGTGTATAGACCCTAGGTTCAGTGCAGTGCCCATTAAATCTCCAGTTTTAACTTGAGATATAGTTTTGTCATGGTGCGCCGACTGGATCTGTCTGGGAATTGCTTGAGAATCCATACAGGGTTGTGTGACAGAGCAGTTGTAGCATTGCATTTGGTTTTATTTTATGTCACATTTCCTTTTGGCTGGCGTGCAAGTTGGCTGATGAGATTGTGTTCTAGCCTTCAGTCTGGGGGGGGGGGAACTGACAGCAGATTCCCTGCGGGCGTGGTTTGCCTGGGGCCCAAGAAAAACAACTCGAACTATGGGGCCCAACTTTGCTGGTCATGTTGCGGTTTCTATAAAATAAGTTCCCATTAAATTGAAATGGGATCATTGAGGTTCAGCAACAGAATGCCTGTCACAGAGATTTGGCAATTGCTGTTCCCCATTCATGTCAAAGTTCAAAACCGTCTTCCTGAGCTCGCCAACTGCTCAATACGTTCGTCTCTTTGTTCGTTCGTGAGATTTCTTGGTTGTATTGATTGCCTGACAGTGCCTGAGGCTCGGTCCTCTGCTCAGAAGGAAGAGTCCGCTGTGGTGCCACTGGTCAATATTTTATGAGGAGCAGTACTTAAGAAGTGCTGAAAGCTGTGCACTGGAAGGTGTGAAAGGGAATAGCTCTTGTTTCTAGGGTGCCTTGCTTTGCTGTAGAAGACTGCGTCTGTTTAAGTCTTAACAGGGGCCTCAGCCATCCTTAGCCTTCTGTGGATGGCAGTGCTGAATTAATACATAGCAAAAAAAATGAAGTATTGTGGAAATGAGAGGGGAAAAAAGATAATTTGAAGCATTTCTGATTACTTACCTGAAAAATTTAATTAAGTAAATTGGGTAGATCATTCTGATTCACCAATGAATAGTGGTGTCTTTCTTCGCATGTTAAATTGACAAATGTTAGAAATGTACAAATCTTGATTTCCTGAAAATACGTATTTTTTTACAGTGTGCTATTTTTTGTTTTCTTAACACAGTGGTATTTTTTTTTCTTCGATAGCTTCTTTACACTTTTATAATCTTCATCTGATCAAGCTGCACTAAAACCCCAAACCAAACTCTATACATTTCTGCTGGGTGTTTTGTGTATGTATGCAAATGAAGGCTGGCATTGACGAGCCTGCAGTGCTGTATTCTAGCCGCAGCGAGCCGACCCAGACTGCGAGCGATCCAAGCACACATGCCTGTGCCCTGACAACAGCTTGTTGCTTGTGTAGCAGGTTGCTTAAAATGTTCAAATCTGCACAATGAAGCGATTGTTGAAATGGCGCTGGTGTAGTAAAATCAAATTCATTTCCATTTACCCCAATAGAGATGTAGCAATTTGGATCTGGCACGAGATGAGTTCTCCTTTATGGCTGTATAATTGAGAAATGTGATTAGATTTTTGTTGTTGTCGTTTCTTGGAATGGTGTTTAAAAAATATATCAAAGGGCTCTTTATCTGTGGCCAGGCTTTTGAAAGTGTCTGCCTAAAATCACTTTTTGGTTTTCCTTCTTTAAAGGTGGATACTGTTATAATGCATGCAATTAAAATGGCATTTGAATGGCAAGATGTTCCATAAATAAAAATAATAAATGCACTCTGTATAATCCCATACCTTTACAGACTTCATATACTAAAGCATCTATTGTCTTACAAGTATTCCTTCAGCTTTCTTCTCAAAGAGAAGGATTATCTCTAGTCAGCCTGCACTGATTTAAGTGCACCTAAATACCCCCCCCAAAAGATGAAAAGCTCTTAACGGGCAGAAAGGTGCACACTTGGTGAACACTTCTCATTTTTCGCTGCTTTCTGAAGACTGTCAGTGTCAATTCCACTGATTGTAGGATTGTGGAAGACACTGTAAAATCCATCTTCGTGTTGTCACTAAACCAACATGCATCCTGGAATTACGGTTCGTGGTTGGACAAAGAAAGGTGTTCAACTACCTAGGTACGTTTAATTTCACAATCCCTACGAGACAGCCCATATCATTTTCCTATATCATGCCGTTAATTTATAATTGGTTTTGTCAGCTCCTTGCTCACAGTGCAGTCTTGCCACAGTGACTCGATTAGTCACAAGATGCTTTAACCGTGTAGAGAGCTGAATTGTGTAATGCATTGCATTCCCAATGTAACGAATCTTTAGGCTGCATTATAATGCAGTGTTACATATACGGAGACATTTTAAAATCTGGTTAGAGCCCTGGAGTGGTGAGTTCCAGGAAGCTGATCTGACCTTTTCACCCTACTTTCATGTTCCTCTGTGCCCTGTTCTACCCCAGGAATATATCCAGCTTCTTGCCCGATACAGTTACATCCCTCCATCAAAGGAAGGCTCGAAACCTTGTTGGTTTACTGTAGCCCTTGTTGCTAGAGCAGAAGTGCAGAACAAAAATAATCAGCCTTACATATGCAACAGGCTGCTTTCCTAGTAGTTTTCACTTAATTTAATTTAATTCAGTTTAATTTATATGTATAAAATAATTAAATACAAATTAATGAGATCATCATGGTTTATATGACTGTGTATATGTATTTGAGTTAGGCCTAGTTCTTAATGTCATAGGCCAAGTAAGGAATAATTCAAACATATATTTAAAGAAAAACTGCTTTAATTATTACAAAGCTGTGGAACCTAAAGTATTTTATAGATTTTTTTTGTTTTAATGAAGAGAATCAGTAGCCAGTGTAAAGGGAGCTGAATTACAGCACAATGTTAATTATGTACAGTTTGCATAGTGATGCATCTTCCTTTGCTTCCTGCAAAGTCATGTCTTTGTTTCCTTTTCCCATTAATTTAAATCCTTACAATCTGCATCTCCTTTTTATGTGAACACTGCATGATTTTCTGTTTCTATGTAGATTTCCTGTCCAGCACTTGACAGAGCCTGGGTTTTCAAGTGTGCTGCGATGCTAATTTGCTTTCTCTGTGCTTCTCCTCATCACCTTGGAGAACTGTATTCAGAAGCCATTGCTGCCGTAACCGCAGCTTGGAAAAGCAAACAACAATCGAGGCAAATAATAATGTGAGCAGAATTGACAACAGGAACTTCAATAATATATATTTTTTAAAAGAATGTGTTGGTGCATCAGAACATTTAGATAACACAATACTGTTTGCAAGCCTTTCTGAAGGGTCATGATTGGGGATCTTCAAAAATGCAGAAATCTAAGTGTTTCCTACATAGTCCTGTAGTGCTCATCTTTAGTGAGGACTATCGTAACCACATATCAGTTTCAAGGCTTCAGGCTCCAGTGAAACCTCTCTGAATTAATGAGACTGGCTTTATTGAAGAGCATCAACCAGTGTGGCAGTTCAAGTGTAGTCCAGGCCAAGGTGACTTTACAAATGAAGCAGAAAGCATTCACTACTTCCAAGTCATTTTAGTAATGATTAGCAAGCAAATAATGCAGTAACAGCAGGGGAAAATGCTTTCTTTTTTTACTTGACATAGGTCTTTGGAGAAGGTTGCAGTGTAAGCATGATATTGCATGAAGTGCATACTGCTGTAGTAAAATAGAAATAACAAACAGCTGCTTTTGTCAATACCTGTAATGGACTGTGCTTCCATACAGTGAAGAACTTTGTGCATATTTGCCATAGTGATATTGGTGTTCCAGCTGTGCTGAAATTTTATTGATGGGAAAGATTATCATATTAAATTGATTAATGTTTTATTGATAATGATTTGAAAGCATACTTGTATATTTGGAGTTTATACTGACAATTTGCCTGATTTATTTTGACTTTTGACACTTATTTGCTCAGTACATATAATTATAAGAAGACCGGGGATTCTCAGTTTGGATATGTTCTCCCTTCTAAAGAAATAAGATGGTTTTGGAGCTGTTGCTATTTGGAATTTTTGAGCTGTAAAGTTTTCGATCATTTTCAACAAGGTGGCTGAGATACTATAGCCCACATTTACATGAAAGGGGGACAATTTACATCGCTGAGCACCAAAAACAAATCTGTTTGAGAAATCAGCTCGTCAATACACGAGGACACTCGGGCTCTGAGCTTCTTAATCCATGCTCCTTTCTCTTTAAGCTGGGGTAATTAAGCAGCAAAATTAGACTTGCTCGCCTCTCACTATCCATTTATTCCTGATTTATTGTCGACTTCAAACCCCTGGTTTGTCTTTGGGGACCGGGCTAACAACCAGGTTGAGAACTCCATGCAGAATTCCAGCAGGAGGCATTAAGACTCATCCTGTGCATAGCATAGGTAAAGCTCTTTGAGGCCTCTACCTATTCAGTCCACATTATATCCCTCAGTCGTCACTGACTCTGGAGCAAAGTGGATTAATCTTGTCCACTCTCTCTGTGGTAATGGTCGGGGGGATACAACAGATGTTGGCTTGTCTTGGTATGCCCCCTGACTTGTTCTATGCGAACAGCACGGTAGAGCAATGTAGGGGAGAGGCTGTAAAAGTCCATTATGTGGGCTGGTAGAGCTAATCTTCAAGCTTAGTTGCTAGTCTGGCAAGCACCTGCTTGATCCTGTGGGATACTATCACACTGTTTTGTAAAATAGGGATATGTCTCATCCTTCTCTCTGTAGAGCTGTGTCAAAATCAGGCGCTTAATTGCTCCAATGAGGAATGGAATGAGTAGTATGCTTTGAGGTAGTTACAGAACAAAATATCAAATGAAATGGTGAGGTTACAGGGGTTGTGTAGAAGACATCAGCAATACAGGAAATGGGTCCAGTTTAAATGAGTCCAACTGCCACAGCGATCTAAAAGTGCCTTCATTTAGCAAGTGTGAAAGATGTTTGACAGAGCTACTTCAAACTCTTACATTGTAGTTTAAGTGCATTTTAGACCATAGCCTGTTTCAAAGAGGACTACAGCAAAAGTTTTCTGTTGTTTTTTAACATACATTTTTTTAAAATTCCAATGGGTATGCAAGCTGGCTGCAGTGGGATAAAGCCTTAAGAGACTTTTTCTTCATTTTTCTTTTTTTAAACATTGGCTGGATCTCAGTGGATTAGATTTTCAAATTGTGAGTCAGTGACTTGACTTTTAAAAGTGTGACTCCTACTGTGCCTTTTATTACCAGCAAACAAGGACTGAAAAGAACCTGTTGTGACTGCTTTTAAACAGGTAAGAATAGAAGCCAGATTTCTGACTTTCCCTTCCCCCCTCCCGGTCTTAGTTTCTTTTCAGTATATTAGAAGCCCTCATTTTTCCTTGGGCTGACTTTTTATACTAATTAAAGATAAAATCTGCAGTTACAATGGCTTCTTGAGTAAGTGGAATCTGAATAGGAGATAAAACTCCTATAAAATCCAAAAATGCAAATCGTTACGCTATTCTGAAAGTGCTTCTCAGTAGAAACTATCAGAGGAATAGCATGTTCTTTTTGTTCATTCATTAGACATAGTTGTCTGAAATCTAAAGTTCAATTACATTCCTACTCTGTGAGTGTATGTCTTCTCAGTGCCCCAGCGATATAATTGCAAAGTCTTTTTTTCTTTGCTAAATTTGAGGAGATCTTAATGGCTTTAGCAGGCAAGGTTTCAACGTGGAGTGCAGTTGGGTCCTTTAGATTGATTCTGTTAATCTGCTATTTTCACTGTGAGGCTCTCAGGGTGATAGGAAGCATCCTATCTGCACTTTGTGGAGGCTCTCTGTGTTTTGTCATCTCTCTCCCTATGTTATGAGGATACGAGTGAGCCCAATTGATCCAACAATTCCAAACTGTGAAGGTATATATATCGAAAAATACATCTTAACCAATAATATAGGGGAGAAAAACAATGTATTGTGACTTATGTATGAATATGCTACATTCAATTGTTTGGTCATGCTGCTCTGAGTGTATGGTTTCATCCCCACATTGTAGTTATCATTTATTCCTTTTGAGTAACTGCATTTAATTTGAAAGTCTTTGTTGAGACTTGTTGCTGCAAGACCTGCTCGCATTAATATTCAGTTTTCTTAAGTGCATTTGTTCTGTACCTTCCTTTGTTCTAAATTAATTATATTGCGTACTTTGTGGAAAGGTGATTCTACTGCACTTATTTGATCTATGTATTTAATTACATAAAGAGTGCCTTTTGCTTATTGTTTTATGAGTGACATGCGCAGATTCATCATTGTGGATGCATTAATCACTAGATCGGTGTGCTGTTTCCAGCAGATGGTCTGTTGTTACCACAAATACCACTTTACATGGGTAAAGGCAGCACAGCTTTTTTGCATCTTTGTGGAGCCTTTGAAACAGACTTCATGTTTGTATCAGTTGTTTTAAACGAGGATGCTGTGATGTAATAATGCTGCTCTGTAGTGTTTATCAGTTGGAATTTGACCACATGGTTCATGACACTCCATAAGAGAGCAAAGCCAAGGCTGCTGGGGTCAACTGGGTCTCGGTAATGACAGAAGTGATAAAGGATCCAACAAATCCCTGATCTTTCTCCATCATTAACTCCAGCCCTAGTGCCACTGGATAGAATAAGTGAGACATTCTTTTGGTAGAACATAACGCTGTAGACAAACACATTTTTACACAATCCTTTTCAAATTCCCTGGTATGCATGTCCTGATTAATTAATGGTGCGAGGTGCCGTTGTTTGTAGGGGAGGTGATTACTGTACTGGATGTCTCCTGTTTATCCTTGCGTGTGTGCAGGGATTTTTGAAAGCACCTTCTGGGGATGAGCTGTCGTGCTTAACGGTGCAAAAGGCAGACGTATCATTTCTAATAAGGACACATGCCAGCTACAGCTTTCTGTGGGGATAGACTGCCTCTGGCTCTGCTTCAGCTCTCTCCTGCCGTGCTTCTCTCTGTGAGAGACTAGTCTGAAGGTGCCACACATACTCCCATCTATTAGTGTTTTTTAATAAAGGTTGAACTTGTCCCACTATACTAAATGCTACTGCAGTGCAGTAAAAAAGCAGTGTTTAAATTCCTTCATTTGTGTTTCTCATTGGCTGCCCCCCCTGTAATGCAGCACCTATGCCTTTGGTGTGCGAGACAGATATTGTTGATAACCAGCACTCTGAAAAGTGTACATGGTTGTTGCATCAGTCCACACTTGAACATCTCTGTGCCCGTCATACCTGAAGTCAGCCAGGCATGACAGACGCAACCTAGCTGTTACCAACAAGGAATCCTGATGTGTACGCACACAGAGGTGACCAGATGCACTCTGCAGGCTGTCAAGTCCTAAAGGCTAAAGGCTGCTTTGTCTGAATTTGCTTTCTAATAGTCATTGCAAACAAAAAATCAGATTTTGTTTTTGAATCTGCAGTAATTGTGTTTGAGTTTCTAGTGCTTTCTGTCTCATCCTGTTCTCCAAATTTCAATGTAGTGCGTTTCTATTTAATGGGGGAGAAAAAAATGCATTTTAGTTTAATTTTCAGAATCTTATTTATTTTGATTTGAGATTGTTAGCCTAACTGAATTCAAAGCATAACAATGATATTTTTGTTTACTCGAATCAAGTGATGAGGCAAACTCTTGCTTTCAAATTGCTTCTAAAGTAGTCGGCTCATTGGGAGTTTTTAAGATAGTTGAGTTTGTTTTCTAGAAGCTTCAAAACAAACCACTGTTCAGTCTCCCCTGATTATCTACATGAGAATTCAATTGCACCTTGACAACCCATTTGTTATGTTTGACTGTTTAGAGGAGGTGGTTGGTTGATTGACAGCAACATGAGCTAATTATGCAGTACTGTAGAGTGGTATATTTAGCAGGAAGTTTAACCCTGCTGTGGTACCATGGGGTCTCTGTGACCCCACCCCAAATGGTACTGTCAACATAACTTTTTTCATGGTACCAAAGCAGGGTTAAATGAATTGGACAGGGTTGATGAAAAAGGTGATGACCTTTTTTAATGTGATGTTTCCAGTTCACCATGCCAGAACTATCAGAGACACAGGAGGTGCCCATTGTAAACAAGATACACTAATTCTTCTGTTAGACTGAGCAGGCAGTGCAGATTTCTCCTTGGAGATCTGTACTTAGGGATTTCCGTTGCTTCTTCTATTATCTTATGAATAGACTTTCATAGACGTATGTCCTTTTCATCATCTCTGTGTATCCTGTGCTGATATTGGTCTGTTGGTGTATTGTTTTAAGTACACTCTAGGAAAAGCAATCAAAAGTATTACTGCCGAGGTATTATGTTTGCCTGAATGAGCAGATGTTAACATATTGATTATTAATTTGAACAAAATGCATGCTCTATGCCACAACGCACAAGTTTTATATATTTTGGACTTCCATACCTTATTTTACTGAATTGTAGACTAATTGCTGTTGAATGGCAATATGAAAAACTTTGGGATTTAATGGTGAAAAAGTAATAATTTTGAGCTTAGAAAGTCAAGTATAAATTCTTATGAATTTATTTACACCTGCAGGTTGGAAAGCATTAAGAGTATTTTATTTTGTGTTATGGAGGTGTTAAGATGATTTAAGTCAGTGTTTTTTCTGGTGTTGTTTTAAGTAATTGGTTTTATCAGTACCTGCATTACCTGTTTAACTGCTAATGCAGCTCAAACATTGCTTCCAGGACTCCAGCAATGTGTTTACTATACAGCCACTTGAAATACTGACTTCAGTTTTTTACTCTCTCTTTAAAATGATCTGTACTGGCATTGAAGGAATTGATCAGAAGTGACAGACAAAATGCCTGTTGGGCAAACTTCTCTGTGTTGTGTAGATTCTTTCAATTTTTTTTTTTTTTTTTTACTTTTTGTCAACAGCTATTGTAAACATGTAGAAAGCATGGTTCTGGCAGAGCTGCTTGATATAAACTAACGGATGGTTGTTGGCAGAAGGAGAAATCTCCCAAACCTGCACTGAGGCATTGAGCACCTTTTAGTGATAAGTGATCACAGTGCTGCAGATTTCAGTCTTATCTCATGTTCCTCCAAGAGATTGCTTTGTGGTGGTTTCCCCGAGGTGCTGTCTTCATCTCAATTGGATCTGTGTGCTAATGCTTAGCTATCTGATTGAGATTGTATTCTGTAAATGCTGCTCTTAAGATTTCCTGTATTAGACAGTGTCTGTTTGCAGTAGTTTCTGTTTCAACCCTCTACATAACCGATTTAGCTAATTTTCTCCAGCCAGACTGGCAGATTTGGAGCAATGCCATGCAGTCTTTTCTATATAGAATCAAGAAGTCATACTGGTTTCTTTTTTTGTCATCCTAGCAGTCACCCCAAGTATATTAACTGACATGTTATTACTTTTCTTGTTTGTCTGAGTGTGTGTGTAGTGTTTAGATTTTTGAATATCTACAATGATGCCCTTCTGATTCTGTCAGCAGACAAAGCTGTAGTATTATCAACCCTGCTGAGCCCTTTAGCTTACTTCTTTCTTTCCGTAACTCTGTTCAGCGGTACACTTTGCGATCTGTCTTAGTCAGAAGATACTGAACTGAAGTACTCTTCCCTTCATTCTGCGCTCTTGTGAGATGTGACAGCCCAGTAGAAGCATTTAGAAATTGGTGCAAACCAGAAGCAGATGTGTCCTCTGATAATCCCTGCCAGTGTAAGGTGTATATTGAATAGAGAGGTTTAGTGCTGCCACTGTCTGAGTAGCAGATTGCGTCGACATGCCCGGGTAACAATTTCCTGTTTGACAGAAAGCCATTGATGATGGGTAAAATGCAGAAGGGAAAACTCGAGATGCTTAGCTCTTGAGATTTGTGTACCCAAAATAACTAACTGCAGCATTTAACACTTATCTCCGGAAAATTGAATTTGTTGGCTGTGATTACAATGTCGGTCCCAGAGATAAAATGAGAGGGGGAAAAAGGGCAGCTGTTTGGGCAATGTTGGTTATGAAAATGCCCATGAGGGGGCTGTGCAAGCAGAAGCAAATGTTGATACACTTTTCACAGCTCTGTCCTGCTCTTGTATTTTGGTAGGTTTAGTTTTGTTCCACTGGATAATACAGAATATCAAGAAGCCTGATGAGGCTTCTGTCACTGATGCTGAAAGTTGGTTACTTTTTAATAAATCGTAATTTTCTACCTTATTACCTTAACTTCCCTTTTTGTTTGCAGGCCTTCAGTGATGCTTGCATTATACAATGAAAGGATAAATGAAAAGAGCTTGGATGGCTAGTATATTAAATGAGGTGAGCAGCATGAAATCAATATCCTGCCTGTTGTGACAGATGCCAGATAAATGAATTATTTTTGTTCATAATAACAAAAAATGTGTGGTTTTAAATACTGAATAATACAGACACAGAAAACAAAGGAAGTACTGATTGGCTAGTACAGTGGGTGGCTATGTCCTGCAGGAGGACATTGTAGACATTCCATCAGTCACTGTGTGGCTTGAGATATTTAACCCGAGGTCTTCAATGAATACATTAGCATGTGTATCCAGGATGAGTGACTCGTAATCATGTACATTATACAAGATGGGACAGTCTTCCAAGAGACCGCGAAGAAGAAAAACATCTGCTGGGCGAGGCAGTAGCTATGACAGGTTTAGAATGGGACTCGGACGTAGTTGCCTATCTCTCAGGTGTATGAAGGGAACGACGCCCAACTATAAACAGGCACTTGACAGAATTGAGACAGAAAAGCAGAAAAGACACTCTGGAATTGTTGAACCGATCAGGTAAGTCTGAAAGCTACCCTGCTTACTCACGTTCTTCTTTTTCCTATTTGAAATCTCACTGTAGTTTGCCAGAGACTTGAATTAAAAATACTGTGCGTTTTATTCCTTTGCCACTATCGATTGGATCAATGGACAAGACTGCTCAAGACTGCTCAAGACATAGCCTAACATCTCTGTTGCATTGTATTACATCATACACTTTTTTTCTTTCCAGATCTGAGGCATTGTCAGTAGTCATTCATCAAGCTGCTCATAAAGGCGACCAAAAAAAGTATTTTTTACGAGATGCCCTTCGCGTTATTAATCCTGAGTGACAAAATGCAGATGACAGTTTTACTATAATGTTCAGATTTTCATCACCCTGTTTGTTTCAGAGTTTGCCATTAAACAATGCATTTACTTCTACCATATTGCTGAGAGAGTGTTTTTATAGCAGTAAGTGGTTCCATTGTATGATTTCTTTTGAAAAACAGTTTGAGGTTTGAATGTAATCATGTAGCCAAAATTCAGGTGAAAAACTAGTGATGGCAGGCATATTCTAGATTCAATAATAAGGTTTGAAACTTCAGAATTGTTTAGACTGAACATGAGTGTAATTCTTTAACCTTTTTGGCTGGGTTGGCTGCAGTGTGAATCTAAAGTAGCCATTCTTTGCTCACAAAGTCACTCTTTGAGATTCTGTAAAGGTAGAATTTGAGGAAAGCAGGTTAGAGTTGTAGTTTCCTCTTGTTTTTCAGTGACTGGGGAACGCTCTGTATGCAGACTTAAGATTAATATTGTATTTTGTCTTCAGTTTTATCTACATGTTGCTCCTATGACAGGTGCTTTGTGCCGTATAATTGTGTTTCAGTACCTTATCCTACTGCAGTATGCAGTAATCAACGTTATGAATGGTTTGATTGATTAATTAAGGTTGACCATACATATTTCTAAATCTCTGTATAAAGTTGAGGAGTTCTATCAGTCTCCTTTTCTCTTTAAAGTCCTGTAGCAGAAGTGGCAATACCTAAAAATCACTCCTTAACATTTATATTGAGGAAGCAATCTTTCTTAATTTAAATCGCAGCCCACGCGTTCTCCCTGGTTGACTACATTTTCATGTCATTAGATATGGCTGGCTCTTGGAATGAATAGAGAGAGAGAATGCCCAAAATCCAATCTAAAATGGTTAAGCAAGCTACTTCTGCTCATCTAAAAATGTCCTGAAATAGAAATTAAGTGGCAGGATGAAAAACATGCAATTGTCCACAAATTACAATTTTAATGCAGTGGTGGCAATAAGCCAGGCCATTTCCTAATTAGTTTTCTTTTAGGTCAATGTGTGTAATGTTTGACAGTGGAACACATCACAATATGACAACAGAAATAATAGTTTGAATTATTGAGAATAATTGTATGTAGATACTGCCTGGAGGTGTTTTCTGCAGACATGATTTAATTGATAAATTTTACTTCTCATTAAAGACCTTATTGTGCTGGAAAATTAGAAAATGACTGTATTGGACTAAAAAAAAGTGATTGTTTCCAGAAAGGCTTTAGTGAACATGATCATTTTGTTTTTTGAATTTGACTCTAGGTTCAGCCCAGTTCAAGTTTAGTATGAATCCTCTGTATTTCTATTTTTTTTTTTCTCTCTTCCCCCAATTAGCAGGTTTAAATCTATCGCAGTAACTAACTTTGCCTCATTATTTGAAATACATTTGAATCTCCAGTGGAATTTGAATCAGCTTTTTTGCCACAGAAAAAGTAGGCCTATAACATTGCATGGGGACTCTTTTCTGTTGCTTTGACTACATACGAGATTTACTGGTGGAAATCAAGATTTTAGTGCTTCCTGTGTGCACCATTATCCTTGGCAGGTACACGTGTCATATAGCACTCAGGGGATTTCAGTAGTCTGAAAATCTTTCATGTCCTACTTCAGGAAATAATACTGATGGGTGGTTAACCACGAAAAGCTTAGAAATACTTTTATTGGTAAAATGTTTTCATGTAAGTAGCATACCCAGAATGGTTTCAATTTGTAATGCTGAGTGGCTTTTCACTTTCCTTTAAGCATGAGTGGCATGTCAAGAATTATACTTTTAACTTTTGAAAAGAGAGAGGCCCATGAAAGTATAATAAATGTAGCACAGATTTTTCAAGCGGCCCGTGTAAATGTACCTGCACTGTAGGAATTATGCTCTACTTTTCGTTGCACGGTTTGCTTTAACTGATACGATCATGGATTGTTATTCACGTCACTGAATTCTTTATTATCTTAACTTCCCTGGTGGTTTCCCAGCTGAATTATCCAATGTTACCATTCAAATTAAATTGTCAAAGCAATTTTAAAATCCTATCATTATACTTTTAATTAACACACCAGCCATGTTAAAGAGCAAAGTGTTCGATGGATCTAATTTGATTTTAGCTTTTTTCTGTCTGCACAGGAGAGAATTCCGTATGTTAGTTGATGACGGAACATTGTTATTCACAAGACCTTCATTCTGAACCATAACTCATGGCCACTGAAGACAATAAAGGTCATTTTTCTTTATTTCTTTATCTTAATTCCAATTTATTCATGTTGGAACATTCCAAATACAGTCCCTTACCCTATTACTGGCAGATAATGCATCCTGTATCTCCTGCAGCTTAACCTTCTGCTTTGTGATTGGTGCCTTATGAGGAACTGAAGCCAATGGGATCAGATCGCTTTTATATATTCCCTCTGTATTTGTGATGATTTCATAACGCAGGGGAAGGATCCTTAAACCGATTTGGGATTATTATTAAAGCTTTACTGAACAAAATGTGGTTACCATAAAACACTGTATACATCTATACTTTTTTTCCTACTTTTAAATCACATTTCAAAAGGATCTCATATTTCAAAGGAGTGATGCCTAATGTTAATTTGCCTAATTAGTCACAACTGATTTTTCAGTCATAACTATGCATGGTTCTTAAATTAAGTTGGATCTTCTTCATATTCATTTGCTCGTAGGGCCATACATCTACAGTGTCCATAATTCTATAATGTTTCACATTAATGCTGAGGTTGTGCATCACCTATAACCTAAAAATAATATTTAAAAAACATTCATTTTTATTCATATGAGTGTATACAGTTTAGCATACCTTTACTGCCTGACTTTATTGGAGAATAACAATATTGAACTTAATTTGATTTCAGTTATCCGTTGTCCTAAATCCATGGCGATTGGACTGCAAATAAAGATAATTTTAGACCTTTCAGTGGTGTAAGGCATTATATTTGGATAGTTTGCCATTGTGTTAGATCCTATCCTCTCCTTTCACTTGGCAGTAAAGTGTTCAGTTTTAAATTTTATAAAAAAAAAAAAAAAAATCCTCCCTTTCTTGTACCTAAAATGAATCTAAGCTGCTGAGTGCCGCTATATGGATCCAGATCTCTGAATGTTCTCACGTCCCACACATTGCAAGGAAACGAAATGCGAAACTGAACAGATGACTCCAGGTGCATGCTGTTCATGTTACGAGGCAAATTCCCTTTTAATGGTGGTACTGATTGACTGCATTTACAGCAGTAATCAAAGACTTCTTGTGCATGGCTGTGTCTTGCTTTTGAAAGTCAGTTTTGCTGCTTGTCCCTTCTTTGAGGTGAGGGGAATTGGAAGACATAATCAGCCATGGTTATGAGCTGTAGGTGGCAGCAAGTTGGGGGACATCAAAGCCTTGAGAAATATTTTAAGGCATTAAAAAAAGGAAAAAAAAATGTTCTTTGTTTTCTTATTTAATAGGTTTTTCTTGATGCCAAGGGCTTACTACAGTCTTTGTTGGTGTTGGGTTTGGCTGATGGACAGAAAATTAGCAACAGTGCAATCTTACCACCAGGGATTGCTGTTGAATCTTTTACAGGTCACCAATTGTTCAACAGAGCAGTGCTTCCTTCGTCTGTTCTCAGGATTTTGTCTTCTGTGTCTTGTCAAAGTTAATTCAATTGTACTACTTCTTTATTTACTTTGAAATCCATACAGCACTACATAGAATAGATCTAATGTCTCCAACTTTTAGGTCACTCAAATTGAAGAGGTTTAACTGACTGGTATTGCTTCAGGACTAGTTTGACATTCACTAGCACAGAGTTTTGTTTCACACAATTTCATCCCTGGATCTAAGAAGCAGAGAATGATGTTTTCCTGTAGCAGCAACCAAGTTATTTTTACTTGTACTACTTTGTGCTTGCAGAGTAATTTAAATGGTCTTTTATCAGAACAATCCGAGATGTGCTCAAATGAAAACACAAAATAAATGTGTGAAGTAAAATTCCTTCTTTATGAGCCAGTCGGGTGCAGTGGGGTGTGACTCCAATTATGAACTTGTTTTTGCAGTTATTCTTGCAGCATGTTTTATTAGAGCATGTATACATTTTGATCATCCTGCATTTGTCTGTAATAACTCAGATGGGTGGTGTTGGAGATGTCCCCACACATTCCAATCCATTCAAGAATTCAAGTGATGAGAACCTTTTGGTGGCTTAGTTTAAAAATGTAAATCAAAGGTTATAGGATTGCTTTAGATTCTCGGTTCTTCCTTGGAAGGAATATTAACTCACTTTACTTACAGAAGAGACTGCAGAGATATAGCACTCATTATTCACTGCCATTAAATTGTGAGAGCAATTTCCGTTTGTCTTCAGAATACTGTCCTCTAAGAAATTCATCCCAGCCCAAATAAACAGTTTGAATTTAATTTCTTTTACTTAATTTATCTTCAAGGTATTGAAATCCATAAGAATAATCTAGCAGTACAATTATTGCTTTTGAAATGCTTCATTAAATTTCAAATTCTCTGCCTGATTCTCCTCTTAGAGCATAATGAGTAACTTTGGAAAAGCTGCGTAGAGATGAGATTTTAATATTCCCTCCGCCTGCGGGCCGAGTGGCAGTGCTGTGAAGATCTGCCATGTTTTTGGTCTTAATTTGAATGCGATCCTGTCAGAAAAGTTAGACACTGTGCTTTTGGTGGCATCACTAAGCAAGGTCAGCCCTTATTGCTGATTCAACTCGACATTGCTGAAGTCGGCGGTGATGGGGGTGCTGAAATTTGAGAGACAGTCTGTGTTAGATGAAAGACAGTCGGGCTGGTTACTATTTATTTTGGAAGTGAAGATGTCTCCAAGGACAAGCGCAGGAGCTCAGGGTGCAGGAAAGATACTGTACAACAAAACTTGTTCATAGTGAAATAGTGTGACTCTTGTCATCTGCAGTTTTAAGTAAAATAGCAGGGTTTCAGATGGATGGTATTCTCGTTGAATCATTTGTGTGAAATCTTAGAGAGCTCTCAAAAACCATAATCATGATAATTAAATGCCCTGGGTGGGGACGTCATGCATCCAGTAAAACAGTTTGTTTGCCTGTTTGTTTTTCTTGGCTGGCAATGAGGACGGTTGGTGTAAAATATATTGTTGGCACTTAAGGCAATACTGCTGGTATTCAACAGCAACCTTACTGTGGATTTTCCTAGGCACTGGGTTCAAGCTGCAAGATGAGCACTCGGGAGTCTGTCACCAACTCTGGAGGTGCAAAAACAAAACGGCTGCCACTGCCAGCTCCACTCCTGAGGTATATTGTAATGGTAAACCAGGGGCTTTTAGGGGCGAAGCAAAGTGAACCAAAAAGATACCAAAGGTGTTTTAAGCTGTGAGGCTTGACAAGTGGTTTGGCACTAAGAGGTAATAAGTCATGAACTTGTAACAGAAACACCCTTAGCTGCTTACTGACTTATTTCTTCATCTTAAAGGTCTTAAACGTCTGCTTCATTTGTTCTGCTTACATGCGCCAGTGCCTCGTGGGTCTGTGCGATGGAGACTTTGAAATGTTCCTTTTGTTTATTCATTTCTCAGGTAAAGATCAAGCTTCAAGACTTCATGTTTGAGGCCTGTTTTGCTTGTTTATTTAATCCAAACTGTATTCAGGCATGTGAGTGTGAGCATTTGTTTCCAGAAGATTGTGGGCTTATTTACTGATGCTACTAATGTTTTTTGGTTAAATCTTTATTTAGGACGGTTTCTGGTTAAAGGAAATTAGTCTTGGCCATCTGAATCATATACTAATTAATATCAAGGTTTGCATATTTTAGTTTATCCAGCAGTATGTAGTCACATGGAGTGAACTATGCATCTTTTAAAAGAGATTGATTTAGTGTCATAATCATCCACATATTTAGACATTCACAGTCATATTTATCATACGTTCACAAGTGACAGCATTGCAAATGCTAGGAAAATTTACAAAATTTGAAATTTCTTGCTTATAAGCAGATCACTTTGTGTATTGTCTTGCACAGCTGATAAACTGCAGTCCTGGTCAGCAATTGGCTGACTTCTAGTGCACAGTGAAATTCTATATTTTATGCTGTCCATAGATGTACTGTGAAAATAGAGGGAGGAGCATCTCATCTTTCAAATGGCTAGTTTTTATTTATTATACAGCTTCCCACCAGTTTTAAGGCAAATTAGATTATATATGCACACACACCACACACACACAGTCTATAGGTTTCTGTAATGTGTTCAAGCCTTTGGATGTCTGAATTATATAGAAACCCGACAGGCTGCTCTCCTGAATTTTTTTTTTCCTGAAAAAATAAAAACAAACTTGCTGATTGTGTTATATAATAGGTTACAGAGTTTTAGATTTCAGATGCACCCTCTCTGTACTGCCCTCCAACTTGTCCTTTTCATCCGTTCACCATTCTTAAGGGGGTGATAGATGGTCGTGCCAGAAATATTTTATCAAGGGCTCTTTTTATTTTTAACTGGATGTTAACCAGATGTGAGTGAAGGCTCTGTTCAAGGACAGCTGGAATTTATTCTTCGTTGCTTATCAGGGGCATGAAAGCTCAAACTGCGGTGTGCATCCTATCAGAGCTCTGCCAGTCATTTCTAGAAACTAAAGTATTTACTAAAAGCAAAGTATGATAAGATTGAATAGCATACATTTTTTAAATATAATTCATACAGAGACATGCACCTTCAAAGGATCTTCCGAAAGGTTAAGGTAGTGTGTCTCATTAAACGCGAGAAGTACTTTAGGAAACAAAAGTGTAATGAAAGCAAGGAAGCAGTGTCTTGAATCTTATTTTGTTTAAATGTATAACTAGCTTTAAAAACTGTGCTATGCAAAAGTTTAATTATAAACCTTGACAGGTCAATGTACATTTGCACAGCAACCTTTAGAATGTGAGTCGTCTTGTGTCAAATGACCAAACAATACATGTTGACCACTCTTATTACATCAAATTTTCTTTCCTCCCAGTTAATTTCATAAACATTTTTGTGAGGTATGCCTGAATTAATACATTGCTCTGCTATAGTGTGGGCTGAGAATTATGACAGTATTTTGTTCCGCCTGATTTTTCCAGAAAATGTGCATCTCCGTAAGCTGACCTGACGTGCCCACTTCAAAACACTGTTTTGGAAATAGGTTAAATTGTTTCTGACGGCGAACAATAAAAAAAAAAAAAAAACTTTCTTTGAAAATAATGATACTTTAAAGCAATATGAAGCTTACCTGCCAGCAGTACCTTTTGATGTAGCGTTAGCCCCGCACAATGTTGTCTCAACCATGGTAACACCAGGTTTGGGATCCATATAGTAATGACAGGAATAGACTTTGAGAAATACATAAAACATGTACCTTAACTTCCCCTAACACTATAGACCACCCAGAATTAAACGCTTTAGGAAAACTTTTTAAGTATTTAAAAGGAATTAAATAGTACTGCTTTAATAAAATGAAATGCCTTAATTTTTCTTGGTTGATTTTATATTTATTTTTCTGCTTCACTTTTTGAATGGTTGATGAAATGGCCCCAACAAAGACCTGGTGTTATGGGGAAATGGCAGCAAGCCACAAGTGTGTTGTATGCTAATGCTATGTTGTTCATTTTGGTGTGCAGTTATTAATTTTCAGTATAGGTCTAATGGAAGATTAAGAAATTGTGTGCAGAAAACCTAAATGTGCTTTCTCATCCTTTTTTTGGTGTTTCCAATGAAATGTTAGAATCCTGTTTCCTGTTTGTTTTGTGCTTAGTGTTTAAAGACCTGCTTTCTGCAGTGTTGAGTACACATTGGGCTGTAGAAGGAAGGCTTATTATAATTAGAATTGGATTGAAACTGTTTGTTCAAAAATAAATAACAGGACATTTTGTGGGGGATCTTTATTCTTCAGCAGAAAGAATCCTTACTTACTGTTAGCCAATGTTCTCTGTATTTTTACTGCAGGAGGAATGGATTGTTCTTCACAATCTTGTTTTTCCCCACTGCTGACCCCTGCTGTTCTGATTTACTGCCTTGAATATAAAAATCCTGTTTAAACAAGATTTTCAAATGTTTGCTTTGATGAAGCAAAATATTTTTTGAATTTTGGATTGCAATCACATAATTTAAGACAATAGAGTGTAAAACTGAAGCCCGACCAAAATAAATATATACATTAAAAAATATAAATATATTTATATAGCCTGCTCTGACACTGTTAACTTGAAAAGATAGACACTTTCACTGGCAAATTATTTCTATTAAGTCTTTATGATCTTAATCACAAAGGGTTTTAATCCACATGTAAATCTGACTAGTATTTGTTTGTACCTAGTTAACAGACTAGGAAAAGGAGACGAAGGAAAAAAAAAAGCTTAATTTGAGCATAGTAGTTCTGACTTTTGTATTTGTTTAATAGTGTATGTATTCAATATGCTAATATGACTTGCATTGAATGACACACACAATTTCTTTGTGTGTGCTGCTGTTCTATATTCAGTGAGATGGTTTGACTGCTGTGTGTTAATGATGTGTAGCTACAGATTGGAATATCTAATTGCCTAGTCCTTCTGATACGCAATGACCAAGACTTAGGTGCAATTATAATATACAATATACCTTGGTTGTGAATATGATTTCTTATTTAGCTGCTTAATGTTGTTCTTCAGGTCTTAGTGCCCAATCGAAAAGCAGACTCCTTGTTATATGTCAAGCGATCAAGAAGGAAACTGTTTAAATAACTTGCTGCAAAACCTCACTGAATAAAATTGGAACATGGACCCACCTCCCAGTTGCAGATTGCAAACTCTGCATTTGTTTTGCTTGTTAATGTTTCGCCCTCCTTCAAAATGAAAATGAACTGTCATGCATGAGTTTTTTCGTTTGCTTTTTAGCAGATATTTAAAGAAGTTTTCATTTAGTCTGGAGGGAAGATATCCAATAACTTGCTTTTGATATACATACTGTACTCCTGAATTCTTCTTGAACAACCATTATCATTCATTACATTAAAACACCATACTGACTATAATTGAAAATATTTACCGTAGCTGAATATTAAACATATTCTCTCACCCAAATAGGTGCAAGTATCCAGTAATTTAGGCTGATGAAGTGCCAGACAGTGTTAATTTTGGCAGCTATTTTAGATTTAGTCTTACTGTTTTGACTAAAATGCTCATCGGTTTTAGTAATTTCATCTTTCATTAGTTTTAGTTAATATTAGTCGATGAAAACTCCTGTCATTTTAGTCAGTGTAATTTTAGTCACATTTTAGTCCATGAATTTCCATTATTATTATTTGATTTCTTAGTAGACACCCTTATCCTTACAATTGTTACAATATATCACATTCTTTTTTACATTTTACCCATTTATACAGCTGGGCATTTACTGGAACAGTCTAGGTAAAATACCTTGCTCAAGGGTGCAACAGCAGTTATCACCATTATGCATTATGTCTGATGCCAGATTTTTACATCAAATAGTGGATGGATGCAAAACATAAACATTTGAAATGTATTTGAAATCAAATCACTAACTGGTATTGTAAACTTCATCACAAGTCACAAGTTTGTAGTCTCTCTTTATAATGTGTGTAATAAGAATAGAGTTACAAGAACAGTATGGAAGCATATAGTGGACTTTATTCAAATGCAAATGTAATCCCACAGTTGCATTTACATTTTCCATTTATGCACGTGTTATTTAGGTCATAATGCAAATACAATCATCCCATTTGTATTTTTATATTCTACTACGCACATTCGCTGACAGTATACACATTTTAAATGGCTTTTGCATTAATATTTTGTTTTCAAAGACTTCCCTTGCTGATACACAAAAGATTGGATGTCTAAAGTGCTATTAAAAGCATATTGTTAAAGCCCTGCTGTAAAATGCTGTAGCCAAGTGTGAATTGTGCTTCATGCTGTAAGCGCTTAACTTGGCTTACTGTACTTATAAGTTAACCAATTATATCCTAACTTTACTAATTACAAGAACAGGTGTTTAACTTCATACAATCTGTATCAACTTAATGTTAAGCACAATACAGTAAACCACATCAAGTGCATTCTACATTAAGCGAAACACTCTTGGGTACAATTGGGTTGCATTCTGTTGCGCAGATCTGCAGATCCCATTGTGGAGCAGAGCAGATCTGCGCAGGACTGAGTTGCTATGACCGAGTCAAGGCATGCATGATTATGGTTAGACCCCTAGTTCCCTGACCAGCCGCCTCACAAAATACTGTAATTTAATCCATTATTTTCTGTCATAGTTTTCGTTAACGAAATTAACAATGGTGCCAGAAGAAGACCTAAAAAAAGACATAAAATGACCATGTCTTTTACATACTTCAATAAAATACAACACAGGATTTTCTGGTTTTAACATTTCCTGAAATATCAGAAATATGGCAGTTTGAACATGTACAGGACACGTATTCCCCCCCACAAACTTTGCAAACAGCTGTGCGGCTGTGAGCTTTGCCTGAGTGGAGTTATTGAAATTGGTTTAAAATTCATCGAACTACATTCATCGAACACTGAGAAAGACGCTGAAAGCTGTAGAATGCCCATTTTGATGAAAATGTTCTATGGCTGAAATTAGTTTGAAGGAAATTAATCATGTGTGTTTGCACTAGGATCAAGGGATGGCAAAAACGAAAAACAGCTTTGATAAGATGCAGTTATTTTGGAGTGTTCTAAACTGTGAGTGAAGCTCAGTGTTGTTCCAGAACAATCCTACCCTTTTTGCGTTTCATTTATTTTTTCTCTCCTCTCTCTGAGATGATGAAATTGGACTTTGCCACCGAGCCCCTGTTTCATGAATTTTTATGCATTTCAAGATATGTGCCCTTTGAGCATCTGATATTGTTCCTCCAATAAACTGATTCACGGCTATAATGAGAGATCCTTGTAATACCAACAATAGCTGGTTAGGGGAATCAGGGTTCTTGGCATCAAATGGTCTTGTTCTACGCTTTTCACAACAGACTTTATTTAAACTGATATTGGGTATGCCATTGGTGTCAGATTAGCATTACTTTAAACATGGTAACTGGAATGGACTGAAGTTAATAGCCTAATTTGATACCAAGCAAACACATCTGTCTCTTTCTTTCCCTCTTTCCACAATCTGTAAATTGATTTGTTGTGTGTTTGAAGTGAACAAGTGCTTCACAGCTGGGCGGTGGACAACATTGTATCGCAATGGAATGAGACAAATCTTGGTCTCTTTATGGTTGTTTAGTGCTGATTAACTCACATTGCAATCAACTCATTCTGTCACTTTCAAATCCACAGATGTCTATTTTCTATATACAGGCCCTGATTATCTTTGGATCTTACACTTCTAGAATTCTAAAGAATGGGGAGCAATATTTAGTTTTTTAACCATACTCAAAGTACTTTATTAGGTACTTTTATATAGGTACTAGACATCTGTCAGCTATAGCAAAATAGTAAAGTAAAAGGCATAAAACAAGGTTTATTCTGTTTATTCTGTGTTAACTTGTATATTATACTGTACCTGTGTGCTAAAAGGGGGTAAAATGTAAGAAATGTTGGTCTGTGTTTCAATTAGCAGTTTTGAGTGAATGAGGCAAGCTGAGAGGGGCTTCTGAGATAACAGCCGAGTTTTTCTTATTCTGACCTTTTAATGTACACAGCACTCATATCAAGGAATTAAATACAAATCACAATAAAATACAATGCATACATTGGAGGCATGCTGCAAACACATTGAGAATAGGAAGATTCAGTTACTGGCAAAGTAACCGATAATGCAAGAGATTACTTAATTGGAGAATTGCTGCTAGAACCAAAGGCAATAATGTCATTAGCAGTTTGACACTTCACTGCTTGGTGCAGAGTAGAAATAATATTGAATATACCGTGACAGAGGAATGGAGCATAGAGGTCAGTCATTCTTTATCTGCTCTATAGGGAAGTCTCTTCTTACGGGCTAAAATCATCCTTCACCTGCTGTCTTGATCTTCATTAACTGATAGGAGGGATTTGCAGCATTTGCAATCAGTCTTGTAGGCTGCTGGCGAGCTGCCAGAGCTAGGCTGCCGTTTTAAGGCAGAAGGTCTCTCTTCGGCACTGCATATCCTGTCAGCAAGCGGCAGAGCGGGAGAGAAGCGTCTCTGGCTCTGCTGGAAGGCCAGAGAAAAGCAAACGTCTGCGCTGGGGAAGACATCGGCTGGTGTGTGGTGACTGACATTTGCAAGATTGTGATGTCATGAGGGTGGTGACTTTGAGAACTGTTGATGAAAGGCGAAAAAAAAAGGATAAGAAGAAATCCCTTTTGTTGTGGACAGATGCACTTGCCGTGTGGGGAGCCGGGGCTGGGCTTCTCTTGATGTTCCTCGGCGAAAGTGGGATGTGCATTGTTAACGTGCTTGGAGCAGGTGTGTGTGTTCTGCGCTCCCTGGCACTGTGTGTGTGAGCGAGGGAGCGGGAACCTGTTTAAATGAAACTCCAGCTTTCGCTTCACGTCTGCAGCAAAACAGCTGAGTGGATTAAGGACCTGCAGCAAACATGTGGAGCCAGCCTGGCTATTCCAACCACTTACCTCATCCTGGGCATCCTTTTTATCATGTGCCATACAGGTGTGTAAATCATTGATTTTCTCTTCAGTTTTTTGTGCAATTTGAATCCTGTGTTTGGCTGAAATCAATTTGTGCTTCTCCTTATTTGTGCTGCAGCATTTGTTTTGTGTGTGGAAAAGATAAACCAGGGATTACACACAGTGAACCATGCTGCTGATCTTGCCTAGTAATTTCATTCATGTAACTTGTAAACCCGGGTTTATAGATCCAACAGACAGGCTGACCAGATGAGCTCCTCTTCTTGTTATTACAGCACTCTTCTCCAGAGACACTGTTGTGCAAACAACAAACAAACACTGTGTGTGCTACATTTACCAGAATCTGACATTTTATGTTGTTGTAAAGCAATAACACCAGGTTGAACCCTGGATAAGGTCTTAAATGATATGAAGTCCTGCAGCTCTATCTTTTTTTTTTTTTTGTATTGGATATAGGTGCAATTTAGTAGCTGTTATAAATATTTCCTTTTAAAGACTACAGTTCCCTCGGGCAGTAGTGTAGCTTAATTTTTTTCTGCTGCTTTTCTGGTCTCGTTTTAAACCCGATTTGAACTCAATGCTTTATTTTCAGATTATACAACTTTAAATTATTTTCTTCTCTTTAGTCTATTTTTGTTAGTTTGTTGACCAAAGAGTAGCGAATGAACTGCCTAATAGTGGACAGGTGTGCTGCTTGACCTTGTACTGTTTTTTTGTACCCTGTGTCATCAGTGTGTCTTCGTGAACTTTTGCCTTGACAGCCTCCCAGTGCTCAGAGCTGAGGAGCGTAATCCTGTGGCTTTCAGGCACACCTTGGCTGAGGAATGCAGCGTCTTTTGTTGATTTGAACCCACGCTTCCTGCCCTCAGTGATTACGGCTAGAAAGGGGAAAGGAAGCGGCAGCACACTGCTGTGCTCACTGTTTGTACAATAACTCACCGTCTGCAGCCTTACATATTTAAAGCGATCCGACTGGGAGCCCGCATGAATTATTGATGCTATCTGTGTGAAAGACACTGGCCCTGTCATTGTAACAATTGGCGAGAATAGAAAACGGATGGCTGCAGATTGGTTGTTTATGGAAGACATTGTCAGGTGTCGAACATGCTTTGGTAATGGAGTAATATGTTTTGTCTTAATGATTGCAGGCAAGTCAGGAGATCATTTATATGAAAAATAAAAAACTGCTGTTTCTCGGCTGTGTTGTTACTTTAATTAGATTGATGAAGGTTCTTCAGTTTTGTTGTGTGTGTTCCTTTTTTGTTTGCTTTGCCAGCCTTGTATTATTTGACTAGCAAAGTGTTCAACAGTGTTAGTGTTATGGAAAAGCTGTTATAGATTTTGTTCTCTGAGCCAACAAGCCACTGTGCACTATAAAGTTGCAGGGCATCAATGATGCACCACAAGGCAATGGGATAAGAGCCAGCAAAGTGAGGGATTATTGCTGTGCAGCTCTATGCTCACAGTATACGGGGATCATTTAGTTGTATTAACCTAAATTCAGGCAATTTAGAGTGCACTGCATTGAACATAAAAGCACTGGCAACAAAATGTCAGCATTGGAAGGCAAACAAGATGTAGAATGCTTTTAGTATTGGACCTACTGCGTCTGCAAGTTTTCTTTTTCTATATACATTGAAGAGAATATTACAGCATACTTCCTGTGCTGTGGTTCTGTTGATTTCAGCATTATTTGGATGAGGTAGTCTTCACATTTAATTACATGGAAAAAGGGAAAATGTCAACATTTTCAGGAAATGTGAATGAACATAAAACCTTACATCTATTTGTGTGTGTTGATGCACAGCATATCTGAAAGCTGATACTAACATCAACTTTTACAATTAGACTAAACGGAGCATATACATTTAATACAGAGAAATCGGCATTTTAAAAAGACAGGAAAACGTACTGACTTACAGGTAAAATGGGCTTCTCCTTGGGGAAACACATTGATTGACATCTTCATTATGTTTTGTGGCCAACACTTTTTTTTATTTTTATAATGTTGTATGTCACAACAAATTATTTGGAATTTGAGACTCTTAACAGATGAAATGTTGGATGATGGAAATCTGTGGGGGTTGAAATGTTAAAATAACACGTCAGAATAATGCTGCTGACTCATTTATCTTCATCATAGTCGGCTTTTGTTTATATATATTTTCTACTCTACTGAAAAAGGTAAATGTCAAAGTGTTGTCAGCATTTCATACTGCACATTTTTTGTTTTTAAAAACTTAAATTACCAATGCAACACATTTTACTGGGAATATTGATGCAGCTACCTACATATTTTTGTGGATGAATCCTTAGTTCATTCAAGCATTCAAATTCAAGCTCAGACGTCTCTTGTGTAAGATCATCTGTTACTTTACAATACCTCCAGGCTAGGCTAGACTTTTCTCCCATTCACAAGCACACTGCTTAGCACACTCCTACTTTATGCTTTTAACCGTATAGCATTTGTACAAATGTACCGTAATATCTCCAGCACACCAAACTTTTCTCTTTTGAGCTGTAATTAGATAACAGCATTTCACAAAGCTGAACAGATGTGACCTGGTTTTATATCAACATTTTAATCATTTTACAACTTCTGTATTCCGCTGGGTAATATACCTCTGAAACCAGAGAAACTTGATTATCTACCAGTTCCTTCTTATCATTTAAACTTTCTTCACAGCAGCACATATTTTAATAACATTAAAACGATTGCTATGATAATGCAGCTATGACTCCATGCCTGGGAATTGTACTCATGCTTGCTTTTCCCATCAGTTGTGTACCAGTAATAAGATGCACAATATATTTTTTGTTTAATGACATGTGGTTTACAGATATGAAACCACTGGCTAACTGTGTTGTCAGTTCATATTTTCATGAACAGTCAGTCGGTTTATTTTTACTGAGGTTTACAAAACTGCCAGCTTATACCAATGTGTAATCTTTGTAATGCATAAATAAATTCAATAGAATTTTAATAAATCTTACCAAAATCTGCTATGAACTCGCAGGGACAAATGGACAGAATAAACAGCCTAGAGAAAAACAGTAGTAAAAAAAATATATATATATTCTAAATGTGATCACGTGTCTGGGGATATTTCTGTGCTGAGTAGATTTTATTCTCAGAAAGAAAAGACTGCGTTGAAAGATTTTCAGGGTAGAAAGGTACACAGTGTAGCCTGTCTACAAAGGAAATGGTTGTCAAAAGAGAGAAGGAAGAAAAAAAAAAGATCCAGTTAATAATTTTCTTTTGAGTAAATATAAAGTAAGTCCCCCTAACAGACTCGATACCGGTTTCTAACATTGCTTATTATTTCCAACTATGCCTTTCTTTGTTAAGAAAAAAGCTATCTTATTCTTGCTGTTGATGTTTGCCATTTATCTCCCATAAAACTGTTTGGATTAGCAGGTTTGTTAGAATATCCCAAAGGACAGGAAACTAAGTGTCCTTTCAACTGTTTGTCGAGTGTAATATCTGCACAGGAGGAGTGCATGGGAAGTGATATTCATTATTTGGGGATCCGTCCCACAGGATTAACTGCTAATTAAGCACCTTGATCTGCTGAGTCAGTGTTCTGGGTGAAAGTGACTGCCAAGCCAAGCGAGGTGAGTGCCTTTGGAAGCTGATGGCTGCGCAGTCATAAAATCTGTTGACATTTTGAGAGTGGTCCCCTTGGGGCTCGAGCAAAATGCTTCTTATTGGCTGAGCACTGTTCTCTGTAAGGTGAACCAATCGGAATCAGTTCAGCTGGAATGAACTTTTAAGCAGAATTGCAGGTATTGAATACATCTTGCTGCTGTGTTCTGGCTAAGCATTTTCTTCTTTTTGAGCGGTTAGCTAATAGATACTTGAACTGATCTAAATATAGTAGCTATCTTTTAAAAGTAGCTCTTGGCTAGCAGTGGAGAAAAGTTAATTTGTGAAACTGCTGTGAATTTCAAAGGTTTTGTGCAATTAGCTACAGTTAAACAGTAATTGTGGTGACGGTTCAGTGCTTCTGTGGCTTTAATGGGATACCTTAGCAGATGGATTTGCTTATTACTACTGCTTGTAGTCTGAGATCACCACTTTGCATGATGACAACTCCATTGACAACTCCCCCTCCCCCCCCCCCAAAAAATAAAATAAAATAAAAAATCAGATGTTTTTTTTATGATTGTGTAATTTGTTGATTAATTCTCTGTATACACATGAAATAAGTGCACAGATATGCACGTCTGTGCTATTTAAAATAAAAGCTGTTTTATAAATATTTAAAATCAACAACAATATCACCATATCTAACTTCTCAATGCATGTGAATGAACTAGAGCAAACTCCTTTCAGGTGGTCTGTGGAAAGGTTACTCAGTCATGGTACAGAAGCAGCAACGAAGTTGGGGTTATAGATCCATTGCATAAACCTAACCCTCACTGTAACTATAGGCTTGATGTCTATTAGGGTTTGGATTAGGCTGATGCATCATTGGAGTTGTTTAGGTTTGAAAACTGGTCTTGGTTACATATGGGTAGTTTCTGAATAATAGTTATTGTTAGATAAATGTTTGTACAAGTATTATATTTATGGTGCAGGCTACAGTTACAATGAGATTGACATTCATTTTAGGCATTTCGTGTTTCTTGCATAGCTAAACATTAATTTGCAGGTTGGCTGTAGATTACAATTTTTGGTTTTGGCAACAATGGGCTGATAATCCATTAGGCATCTTATTGGTTTGATGGAAATACAGTGAGGGGAAAAAAGTATTTGATCCCCTGCTGATTTTGTACATTTGCCCACTGACAAAGAAATGATCAGTCTATAATTTTAATGGTAGGTGTATTTTAACAGTGAGAGACCGAATAACAACACAAAAATCCAGAAAAACACATTTCAAAAAAGTTATAAATTGATTTGCATGTTAATGAGGGAAATAAGTATTTGACCCCTTCGACTTAGTACTTGGTGGAAAAACCCTTGTTGGCAATCACAGAGGTCAGACGTTTCTTGTAGTTTGCCACCAGGTTTGCACACATCTCAGGAGGGATTTTGTCCCACTCCTCTTTGCAGATCCTCTCCAAGTCATTAAGGTTTCAAGGCTGACGTTTGGTAACTCGAACCTTCAGCTCCCTCCACAGATTTTCTATG
Source organism: Amia ocellicauda (assembly GCF_036373705.1). Lineage (NCBI taxonomy): Eukaryota > Metazoa > Chordata > Actinopteri > Amiiformes > Amiidae > Amia > Amia ocellicauda. The sequence continues at coordinate 9,604,963 of NC_089853.1, read as the reverse complement.
GGATTAAGGTCTGGAGACTGGCTAGGCCACTCCAGGACCTTAATGTGCTTCTTCTTGAGCCACTCCTTTGTTGCCTTGGCTGTGTGTTTTGGGTCATTGTCATGCTGGAATACCCATCCACGACCCATTTTCAATGCCCTGGCTGAGGGAAGGAGGTTCTCACCCAAGATTTGACGGTACATGGCCCCTTCCATCGTCCCTTTGATGCGGTGCAGTTGTCCTGTCCCCTTAGCAGAAAAACACCCCCAAAGCATAATGTTTCCACCTCCATGTTTGACGGTGGGGATGGTGTTCTTGGGGTCATTCCTCCTCCTCCTCCAAACACGGCGAGCTGAGTAGATGCCAAAGAGCTCGATTTTGGTCTCATCTGACCACAACACTTTCACCTAGTTCTCCTCTGAATCATTCAGATGTTCATTGGCAAACTTCAGACGGGCCTGTACATGTGCTTTCTTGAGCAGGGGGACCTTGCAGGCGCTGCAGGATTTCAGTCCTTCACGGCGTAGTGTGTTACCAATTGTTTTCTTGGTGACTATGGTCCCAGCTGCCTTGAGATCATTAACAAGATCCTCCCGTGTAGTTCTGGGCTGATTCCTCACTGTTCTCATGATCATTGAAACTCCACGAGGTGAGATCTTGCATGGAGCCCCAGACCGAGGGAGACTGACAGTTATTTTGTGTTTCTTCCATTTGCGATTAATCGCACCAGCTGTTGTCACCTTCTCACCAAGCTGCTTGGCGATGGTCTTGTAGCCCATTCCAGCCTTGTGTAGGTCTACAATCTTGTCCCTGACATCCTTGGACAGCTCTTTGGTCTTGGCCATGGTGGAAAGTTTGGAATCGGATTGATTGATTGCTTCTGTGGACAGGTGTATTTTATACAGGTAACGAGCTGAGATTAGGAGCACTCCCTTTAAGAGAGTGCTCCTAATCTCAGCTCGTTACCTGTATAAAAGACACCTGGGAGCCAGAAATCTTGCTGATTGATAGGGGATCAAATACTTATTTCCCTCATTAACATGCAAATCAATTTATAACTTTTTTGAAATGTGTTTTTAAGGATTTTTTTGTTGTTATTCTGTCTCTCACTTTTAAAATACACCTACCATTAAAATTATAGACTGATCATTTCTTTGTCAGTGGGCAAATGTACAAAATCAGCAGGGGATCAAATAGTTTTTTCCCTCACTGTATATAGTGTCAAGTCTTTCCATTTTAAAAATGAAATGCAGCCTCAGTTCAGAATAAAGCTTATTAATAGTAAGTCCTTGGAGGAGGTAAAAAAAAAAAAAAGTGAGTTGGATCATCTTCACAACACTTTACAAAAAGAGAACTCTTAATAGCTTTGTAATCCTTTGCTGATATGACTCTAGGTATTTACTGAATATGGAAGAATCCATTTCTTGTGGTTTAGAATATTAATTCTAGGATGGACTATTAGGATTATTTTGTATTTACTTTTTTCTGTACTGTATCTGAATGCTTGGTGGGTTCTCTGACAAACATGCCGATTGTTCCTTAGTGGTTTCAGAATACAAATTATTTACGGCAAAAGCCTGTATGTGAGAAGGAATAATAATATATAAAAACACAATAGACGCAATGTCATTAACGACAATCTAAACCCAACTAATGACATCATGGGTGTAGCTGGTTGGGCATTTTTATGCAGTGATTCAATACACAAGTACTGTTCAAAAGCACTTTGGGGAAAAAGAAAAGGTGCCCATCAAATTAATTTCACACTATTTCTAAATGGTTTTCTTGTACAAGCCTCAGTACTCATTCTTTAAGGACTGAATTCAAATAAATTGAATTTACATCTGATTTTGGACATACGTTAATCCCTGAAAAAAAAAAAAAAAAAAAAAAAAAAAAAATATATATATATATATATATATATATATATATATATATATATATATATATATATATATATATATATATATATATATATATATAATATAGTCATACCCTGGTATTCTGGAACTGGTAAATCAAACTGGTGTAAAATGTGGATGCTTCATTTAGTTCCGTACTGTGACTATAGCTCCTTGTTAGTTTGTAGATTATTCCACATATTACATATTAATAAAACTAATTCTGGAGCTAACTCCCTACTGTTTTCTTTGCAACTTACTGGACTGTGGGGACCAACCTTCTGATGGTATGCCTGATTATTACATGAATAAGCATTCTACTCTGTAACCTCTTATTATAGAATACAAGTCTCATGAACATAGAATGTAGGAAATTAATCCTGACTGTACTACTAACTGCACTAGTAGCCACCCTAATTTAGCAGGTCACTGCACCAGGAGCAAATGTCATTCTCCCTGCCCTCTCCTATATGCTTGAGCTGGGAGATATGTAAGTCACGACATGAGCATTAAGAATGGCCAACGAGACGCTGGTCTTGTGGCACAGCGGTTGGGTGAAGTGCGAGGAAATACCCGGCCGCTTTCAGTACTGAAGGAGAGAGCATCTTCATGCGTTAATCATCGCTTCTAAGCACCTTTTTTGTGTTTTGCTTTTCTGTTATCGGTTTCAGACAATTCCTGCAAGGCTGTTAATATTCAAGGCCCCACTGATGGTGACGCTATTGATTTTTCAATTGAAACAATCTCACCTCGCATGAGCCAGAAGTGCAAGAATTAAGTTGAATATCTTGCTGTGGAAGCACACACTTTAAAGACAAACAGACAGGATAGTAGAGAGATGAGATGACTTTTGGAGATCCTACAACAATCGAGGCTGTATTCAAACAGTTGGATGTTGGGTCCTTCTGACCTGATGGGAAGACAGCGGTTTATCTCACTGTACTTTATATGAAGGGAGGAAGTAGATATAATGCATGGGGAGTTTAATTATGAATGGCATTTCTAAAGACTTAGAGTCTTTAGAGTCTGGTCATTAAAGTGAGCTGTTGTTAAAGCACATCCTGAATAACCATGATGGATTCAGTTTATGAATATAATTTATGCAGCAGTCCATGCCAAGGAAGAGTTAGCAGGAATTATTACTGCAAAAGTGTCAAGCCAGAAAATGTACTTATACTTAACACAAATGATGTAGCTTAACATATTTAAGGTTTAACAGAATATATGACAAATATGGTCAGTGCAGAATATACTGTAAATCCATGAACTGCCTTTCAGGTAACTAGACTGATGTATCGACAAAATCAAAACTTTTACCTATGAATCGCAAAGTACAAATTGGTATTGCAGTTTAATTTATCATTAGGAGCCACTTTATACTATTCATTAATCAAAAACTTTATTTGATTTAGCCCTTACATATATGACCCAATCTAGTCGTGCTAAGATACTTTACAGACTTGACAAACATGATGTGGCAAACTGTACCTCACAGACGTGGAGTTTGTGTGTTTGAGTTTATATGGTGCCCTGGAGGGTGCTCTTAATATGATCAGACTGTAGCTTCTGTCTAATTCTGTAGCTCTGTTGTAACAGCTTAAATACATTTTGATAGCATTAGAACGGCTTTAAATTTGTAGTAATGCATTTGGAGGACACCACAGTGTTGTCTTCAATTTCACCTGTAATTTGATGCAAAACATGTTTTTGTGTTCTGCCGTCAAATGATTGGATCAAAGATCAACTGAATGACCTAGATATTAACATTGGTAATGTGTGTATTGGAAGGGCGGCCATTCATTTCACGATGGAAGGTGGATGCCAGATACTTGTGACATAAAAAAGTGTGTTGCTTCTCAGAATGTAGTGTCTGGTACAGCCATTTCTCTCTGGCTAAACAGCTTTTTTACCCATTTAAATTATATATATATATATATATATATATATATATATATATATATATATATATATGATATATACACACACACAGTACTGTGCAAAAGTTTTAGGCAGGTTTGACACAATGCTGTAAAGTAAGAATGCTTTCAAAAATAGACATGTTAATAGATTATATTTATCAATTAAATGCAAAGTGAGTGAAAAGAAGACAAATCTAAATCAAATCAATATTTGGTGTGACCACCCTTTGCCTTCAAAACAGCATAAATTCTTGTAGGTACACTAGCACACAGTTTTTGAAGGAACTCGGCAGGTAGTTTGGCCAAAACATCTTGGAGAACTAACCACAGTTCTTCTGTGGAATTAGGCAGCCTCAGTTGCTTCTCTCTCTCCATGTAATCCCAGACAGACTCGATGTTGAGATCAGGGCTCTGTGGGGGCCATACCATCACTTCCAGGACTCCTTGTTCTTCTTTATGCTGAAGAAAGTTCTTGATGACTGTCGCTGTATGTTTGGGTTCGTTGTCATACTGCAGAATTAATTTGTGGCCAATCAGATGCCTCCCTGATGATATTGCATGATGGATAAGTATCTGCCTGTACTTCTCAGCATTGAGGAGACCTTTAATTCTGACCAAATCCCCAATTCCATTTGCAGAAATGCAGCCCCAAACTTGCAAGGAACCTCCACCATGCTTCACTGTTGCCTGCAGACACTCATTCGTGTACCGCTCTCCAGCCCTTGGGCGAACAAACTGCCTTCTGCTACAGCCAAATATTTCAAATTTTGACTCGTCAGTCCAGAGCACCTGCTGCCATTTTTCTGCACCGCAGTTCCTGCGTTTTTGTGCATTGTTGATTCGCTTGGCCTTGTTGCCACGTCAGAGGTATGGCTTTTTGGCCACAAGTCTGCCATGAAGGCCACTTCTGACCAGACTTCTCTGGACAGTTGATGGGTGTACCAGGGTCCCACTGTTTTCTGCCAATACTGAGCTAATGGCACTGTTAGACATCTTCAGATTGTGAAGGGAAGTAAGCCTGATGTGTCTTTCATCTGCTGCATTAAGTTTCCTTGGCCGACCACTGCGTCTACTGTACTCAACGTTGCCCATTTTATTGTGCTTCTTCAAAAGAGCTTGGAAAGCACATCTGGAAACCCCTGTCTGACTTGAAATTTCTGCCTGGGAGAGACCTTGCTGATGCAGTATAACTACCTTGTGTCTTGTTGCTGTGCTCAGTCTTGCCATGGTGTTTGACTTTTGACAGTAAACTGTCTTCAGCAACCTCACCTTGTTAGCTGAGTTTCGCTGTTCCTCACCCAGTTTTATTCCTCCTATACAGCTGTTTCTGCGCTGCAAAAACTAAAAATTAAGTGCAAAACACAAATGCAAAAAGAAAACCCCAACTGATAAAAAGAAAAACGCAAAAAAAGAAACACAAATGCAAAAGGAAGAACACAAAAACTATTTTTATTATTTTATTTATTATGGAATTGCGTCATCTAGAGTCCTACCAATAGAAAACGTGTCCCATCTCTTCATCCCCCAGCCGCATTATTTCGAAGCCCACTGCTGTTATGGGCAAGCTACACGCCCGCACAGGACTGAAGCGCTGCCGTTGGTCAGCGGTCTCTGTTTGCTGTTCTCTGCTCTGTGCTCTCTGTTCATGAGAGAAACGTATAAGATATGTTAAAGTATACATATTGATGCAGACCCGGAAATCAGAGGCCCTTGGAATTACCAATATTTTGAATGTCACTCTCACTTATTTATTAAAAACATACAATACATATAATGACCCTATTGACTGTAAACTCTTTACAGGGAAGTATAATTAGAAGTGGAGGTGCACTGTATAGAGTGACAAATGTAGGTCTTGTAGGCTAGTTTCATGTGTGTATGTGTATTCCCTGTAGTGTTTACAGTGAACACTGTCCTCATATGTATTAAATGTACGCTCGCGCACCCACAGAGACCCATATACGCACAGGCAGTATTGTGTGAACTGTAACATTTTAGTGTTCAGCTAATAAAAGCATGATGTTCTTCATTAATGTGAAATTAGTCCTTATTTCTGTTAATATCTGTGTTTAGTTGTTTGTTAACTCGCCAACACACCTTGTGCATGGCAATTGCTTTAAGATACACTTAAAGTAGGCTAACATCACTTTCTAACCTTTTTAATATAACCTGCATTAACACTTATACTTGAAATCAAGCACTTCTCTCATGCACAGAGCACAGAGCAGAGAACAGACGGCTTACCAATGGCAGCACTTCAGTCCTGTGTGGGCGTGTAGCTTGCCCCATAACAGGTCTTCGAAATAATGCGGCCACTTTTTTACATTTGTGTTTTTTTGCATTTGCGTTTTTCATTTTGCATTTGCATTCTGTTTTTTTATTTTTGCTTTTGCGTTTTGCACTTCAGGGCCACTGTATGTTTCTGTTTCACTTAATGATTGTGTTTCATATTGAATTGATTAGCACCTGTTTGGAATAATTGTTTAATCATACACCTGACTATATGCCTACAAAATCCCTGACTTTGTGCGAGTGTACCTAGAAGAATTTATGCTGTTTTGAAGGCAAAGGGTGGTCACACCAAATATGGATTTGATTTAGATTTGTCTTCTGTTCACTAACTTTGCGTTTAGTTAATTGCTAAATATAATCTTTTAACATGTTTATTATTGAAAGTATTCTTACTTTACAGCATTTTTTCAATGCCTGCCTAAAACTTTTGCACAGTACTGTATATGAGAAGGTTGAAGCTATACAGCTATAAAAATGAGCTCTCCTTCTTGGACTGTACTGTAATTGGGGAGGATACAGGATGTTTATTTTCCCGTTCTACTACAATTAAAGTATAATCCTTTATAGACTTCCTGACAATTCTACTGACAGGAAGGTTTGAAATTTGGCAGACGCATCACCACCTTTAACTTGATCCATGAATACTGCTTAGATTTGCATCACTTCTTTATAAGTTGCTACAATATGTGAATCTGAATTCCAGTAAATTGTATAATACTTTTCTTTAGGCAATTATATTCACCTGTAAAAACAACTATCCTTGTTTTTGATTTTCAGATGCTCTTATTCTGTGTTAAGCAAAGGTATTTGTAACAAAAATAAAAATAAAAGTACAATTTCAACACCCCTATCCATTTCAGCTCATTCACTGTGACAGAATAATGTCAAACTGCCAGGGACTGAAAAGCAGTTAAATCATAATAGTTTTTGTAGAATTACAACTGTTCTGTGAGGGGCCTCTGAGAAGTTGGTGTGAAGGGGGACATCTCTGAATGGAAGTGTTTTTAACAACCTCGACTGTTACTGAGATTAAACCGAATGTCTGGTCAAAAAGGTGCAGAACAAAGCTTGGAGGAAGTCGTTTGATTGCCTCTAGCTTCGGAGAACACCTGGTAGTCTTGAGCTGATGCTGTGTGTCATCAACCGGGGGGCCGGGAAGGGCTGGCAGCAAGAGGGCCATACGGAGGTTAAAATTGCCCAAGATGTGTAGCTGTCACACTCCATAGAGTTATCACATTTATTACCCACTGGTGACTGATAAGGTCTGTGTGTTTGTATAAAATTTGACAGGCTTTCGGGAACCAAAATCTTTTCTTGTATTTTTTTTTTTTTTTTTTAAACTCACTTAAAGCTCAGTTTTCATCAGAAGTGTGTTCTGGGAAAAGCATGCTCTAAATTGTCAGCTTTACATGACTGACTGAGTGAATGTTATGGTCGGATGCGTCTTTCACATGCGCCTCCATATAATGACAATCCTGCCTTTTTAGAGAGGAGTCCCTAGTACGTGGGTATGCTTATAGTGTGGAAGCTGGTACCTGGAGTTAAAACTGTGCCTCTGAGATGCGTTGGGAGTCTTGATCATAGTCGTGAGACTCTTGAATGTAAATATAAAATCCCTTATGAGCTGGAGTGCTGGATTACAGGGCTGGAGTTTAAGATAAAGTACCAACTAACAAGATCTTGTTGATGTAATCTTGCCAGCTATTATTATATATATTTTTAGTGAACAGCACATATGTACAGCATTAATTTGAAACAATGTTAATCACTAATCAATCTACTTTATTAAACATTGTTTATTACATGCTATTACATGCTTCATCCCAGTGAGAAGTCAAAAAGATATCTATGAAGATTCTGACTTAAGTATGAACATATCCTGTTGGATGGAGCTTTCTTCTCAGAGGAAACCAAAATCTTAGTTTTGCGAAATATAATGTAGAAGGCTGACTTTTAGTCATAGTGATTAAAACCATTTCCCTCAAATTTCGTGGTCTTCCAACTTCCTCCTCCACTAACCGAAGTGCCTTGTTATTGAGAGTTTAATTGTGAAATCCCTCCCATGTACAAACAGCTGGCTGATACGTCTAGTTTGTAGTGCATAAACAAGGAAAGTGGTAACGAATTTTATTTTAGACGAGTCTTAAGTGAATAAGGAAAGGGTTGTAGGCAAACGGGCTGATTATCTCAAGAATCTTCTGTGGGTGTGAGGACTGGAATGCTGAAGTATTTTCAAAGAATGCTGTATTGTTCTTGGGCCGACTACTTAACACGAAGAAAACAATTAAAGTCTGCTCTGATCCCCCTCGAGTTATTCATTTTTATTACTGTTGATTTACTGTCCCAGGGTTTGAGTAATGTGACAATATCATTGTAAATCACAATGTATTGAGCTTGTCTCTCATAATCTCCTGAAGGTCACCAAGATAGAAAAACAAACAAACAATCTTTTTGTATTTTAATATGATCGTACATTACTCTGTCATTTTAATCCGCTAATACATTTTGTCCTCGCTACACAGAAAATATTCCAGACTTGCATGAATTGGCAAAGTGGATTACTTTTAGATAGAGAGAGGCTGGCTCACAAAAAGTATTATGCATAAGACTGTGTTTGGCATTAAGCCACATGAGATAGAAAAAGAAAAACTACTTAGAAGTACATTGCTGAAAACACGTGCTGGACAACGAATACTCATTTTAGTTTTTATGCAATCATAATTTGATATGCATCACCTGCACGGCTCCTGCTACAACAAATAGGGACATTAAACCAGCTGTGTCTTGTGAAAAGATTAAACATTTTACATGGCAATGAATGGTAGCTGGCAGACATGAGAGATTGTTTGTGGGCAATACCTTGCTTGCTTCAGAGAGTGGAGATGAGGCTATGAAGAGAAGTCTGTGACCTGTGAGGAATTTCCAGTCAAACTATTGTTGTTTTTGTTCGTGCTCATTCGGGCTCCCACAATAAAACATGACTCAGAAGCTGATGGCAGGAAAAGTGACTTCTGACAGTTTCAGAATTCCAAGGATCCATCCGGAGCTTGAAAGTGTCCGAAGTTTAAGTAGAAACTAGTTGGTTCAATCTACTGTTGTCATTTTTTAAAAATATTATTATTGTCAGTTCTTTGAAGGAGCATGTTGGAATCGTAACAGTAGCTGAGCGTCTAGTCACGTCCACTGGGCTTTCAAATGCTCCTCTCGTCTTCCAAAGATTTGTTCTTCCTGCTGTTGGAAAATGTACTGTTTTTGGGAGTGGTGGAGCAGGAGATGGTCCCTTGAGGGTTTCCGTGGCTGTAAAAATCTATTTAAATTCCTGTCAAACTTTTCTCCTGACAGCTGTAGTGTTTTATTGTTGTTGTGTTTTTACTTTGAAGAGAAAATACAAGATTATTTTTCTAATTTCGTAGTTTCCATGCATTGTGTAACATAACCAAACAGTGATTTTTTTTGGTCTGATCACTCAGTGTGATCTAGCTTTTCAGGCTCCCTTGATTGACCAAGCAGTTTTGCGAAATCAAAATTAACTTACTTGTTAGGAAGGCCAGTTGGCTTGATGTGATCCCAGAATGACAATGGTCAAACAGCTATGAACTTGAACCAAAAGCTCCTATATAAGTAATGCAGGGCCTTTTGTGTACATTTATTTTTCTATTGACCCAGCCTGTCACACAGCATCTCTAGCTTATTTCAGAGATGCAGAATTCACATCCATTTGAATTACCACTCCCATTACATCCCAATTTCACTCTAATGCGGACAGCGCAGTGTTTTTGTTTCAGGATGCATAAATCCTGACTGCAGTTAGGGAGATGCATGGCCTAGTGTTTTTTCTCTGACGGGGCTGCAATGGCAGGTGGTGGCTTTACTGATGGACTGGCTGACATCTATCTCAGGCTACACTTGCATGGAGAGCAGTAATAACAGCACAGGACTAGTGCCCAGCAAAGGAAAGGGTATATTTTGACATGTGGAATGGATTTGCACAACAGATGTACTTGGATCCACATGTATCCTCCCCCATCTTTTCACTGTACCCCCATACACTGCAGTGTACAGTTGTTTAATGAAGGAAAAATAAATAAAACAAGGTGGGAAGAAATTGTCAATAACTTTTGGTGTGTATTTGGGGGCTGTAAGCACATTCAATTAATTGTGCTTAGGCATATGCTTTTTGTTAGAAATCAGTTAAAGTAGTTGATATTTTAACATGCAACATATATTTCGATTTATCTTTTTTCTAAATGTGTGCGCTTTACTTACCAATGTTTTTATTATTTTTAAATGTATACCCTAACCTAGCAACTTATCTGAGGTCAGTTAAATGTGAGCTGCAGCAGATGATTGAAAAGCTAATAATCATTTTGCTTTCAGCATATTTTATAAAAACCTATTTTCATAATGATCGTTAAGAGAGAAGCTCTGCAAATAAAACCTTCCCTTAAATTGTTTTTTTCCAGAACTGTTGTGAGAGCATGTGCGTATCCTTGCTATTTATGTTAATTATGTCGACCTGATTTACATTTGTTTTTTGGTGCACTTGAGGAACTGACTTACTGAGTTGTGTTGCACAGGATACTTTAGAAAATGTATTAAAACGTATAGACACATGTGATGCACTGCCTGTGTAGGAATGTTTGTTTTATTAGATTTCTTTAAAAGACAAAACTTGTTGAACAATAAATATTTCCTTATGTTGCACAACTGCAGGTCAGCTTGGTATTTCCTGACATTGTTCACAATTGCTTTAATCTATGTGGGAAGCATAGTGGTGTTACATGAGTATATGGGCAGGCAGAGGTAGTTCAAAACTACCTGTGAGCTGAAACCAAAACCACCTCGTTCCAATAACACTTGTGATGGCAAGGCCCTTTCTGTTGCTTAGCCACACACAATTATTCCATATCATATCTCTCAATTACTCTGCAAACAAGCTACAATCAAGATGGAGCATCTAATTGGGGCATGAGAATTGAATTTACTGCCTCCTCAGACTCCGAGCTAATTGCTCTCTGTATTTGTACTTTTGTTTGTTTGTGAGAAGGAAGAAAAAAAAATAAAAGGAGATTTAATGTTAGTCTCATAAACCACATTACGTTTTTCTTTATTATTTTATTTGACTAGCTCCACATAAGTGCGCCCCGTGATCATTAACTATTTGAGGCAGAAAAGTCTGCCATTCATGTCTGAAAGATGGTACAGTAATCTTATGTGCTCAAATTCCTATTTCGTAAAATGTGACATTTAATTGTTACATTTAATTACCATCAGTTATTGTAATTGAAAGCTTTCCAATTAGGTAGGCTTGGCATTTTCAGAGTTCTGAATTGATCGGTCTTTCCTTTGAAAATGTGATTTAATTCTAAATAGATTCCGCTGTTCCTGGCTGTACTACGCAAATCTTTTCTTCCGTCTTGTGCTGCACAACAAATTACTTTCAAGGATGTGAGTACAGTGAAGTTGGTAGGGGTTAAAAAACAGACATTACAGCAATTGCGGTGCATCTTGAATTTTTGAATTCCCACAACATGGCCTTAATCTGATTTGCCCGGTGGAAAGTCATTAACAGCTACGATCCTATTCTCTTTTCAGATGTTTCTGTGTGGTTGCCAGTAACGGGATGTGGCCACTTGGGTATTTCAGAATCAGTGCACCTCACATGCTTGGCTCAGTCATCAGGCAACAGAGGCTGCTGTCCCTCAGTGGGACACAGCACATTCAAATCTGCTCCATCGTGACGAGCACACTTCATACCTTCAATTTGACCCAGACGCTTTCTGATGCATTGAACCATTCCAGGATTGATTTTCCTTTAAAAACACAGCTGCTTTATAGTTAGTTTTTTCTCTGATTTTAAGATTTGGCAAGTAAGAGCAATTTATGTATTCTATTTTTATTTGTTGCAGTTTTTCTCCCTTCAATGCAGGACCCTACAGGGACTTGTCAAAGAATGTGGAGTTTTAGAACTGTGGCTTTTCTCTGTTCCTCTCAGGTCATATTGATCTGTGAGTCACTGATAGACGGAGGGCAGAGAGACAGTTTATTCTCTTAAACATTCACCCAAACACTGTTGCAACTGAGGCTGGGAATTCAGTCTATCCTTTATCAGAATACACACAGAAATTGTTGTCAACTTCTAATTTACAGGAATACATTGCCATATTGTGTTCATCAGAGGCAGCTGTCTGTGAAAATACCCAGCACACTCTGAGGACTTTATTGGAAGTGGCAGCAGATTCAAAGTCTCTTGGTCTTTCGAGTTGTTTTCCATTAACATTTTCATTTTCATTTTAAAATATGACTGGAAAGACAGATTTAACAAAGTCCACCGAAAGGTACTTAAAAATAAAATAAAATCCAGATAGGCCTACACCATTTTGACACCTATTGCTCTGTTGTCCATTTTATGTCCTCTATGACATCTTTTTTTTTTGTTTTTTTTTGTTTTGTTTTTGTTTTGTTTCTTCTCTGTAATCCTATAGGGATTTTGGTTTATTACACACCATTCAGTTATTTCCCCCTCATTGTGATGGTTCTTCTCCACTGTGTGAGATGAGTTTGATCTTCTGATTTTGGTTAATCCCATCAGCCTAATGATACGAGATTCCCCTTTGTTTTAAAACACTAGCTTAATCTTTTTTCTTTAAACCCCTCCAGATGAGTTTAATATTTGATTTATTCTTATATCGTGGGGAGATTTTAATTTTTTATACTGAACAGTTTGGAAACAATATTGAGAATTTTCTTGTCTGCAATACACAAGCTTCTGTAACTTTAGACATTTAATCACTAGACATTTTTCAACAGGTTAATTCCACATGAACGTTTCAACTCATGTTTTGTCTGAATTGGAATTCTAGCTTGCACCTCTGCAACAATTGTTTTTTAGCAGGCTTCTTGCAAATTCAAGTGTGTGTGTGTGTGTGTGTGTATGTATACAGTAGAGAGGGATTGCAGATCCAAGAGATTTACTCCTTTCTTATCTATCTAGTGCCAGCAAAGACCCAATCGATGGATGTTGTGCACAACTTAAAGTCCAATGGAAGAATACACTCTGCTGTTTTAGCAAAGTAAGCATCTTGGGGAATGGGGTTGCAGGGCTTAAATCACCCTACCATGAAATTGCATATGTTGTAGGGCTCAGAGACTTATATAATTTTCTTTCTGCCATTGTTCTATTTATTTCTTTAGTCTTCTTTTGAGATGCACTTCATGTGATTTAAGTGTAGCCTCTGACATGGTCCCTTCAGGGAGAGGCTGAAGTGGTGTTATCAAAAAGTGCCCATTGCAGTGTGTTTCTCAGCGGTGTCGGGAGCATCCCTGTTCGGCCTCAGGAGTCCGAGTTGAACATTAGGTCCACCCCCTGCCTTTGAAATGAGAGTTATCCGCAAATTTTTCCAAGATCCTCACCTCCATCATGTATGTGATGTTTCGCATGTATTGTTTTGTACATTTAATTGAATTTCTTGTGTATTTATCACACATAACTTTAATGAATATTTTAAAAGGTAAGTGGTATCAAGAATGCTGCTTTGTCAATCACTGCTGACTTTGTTTGTCAGTACCTGGAGAGCACTGTCTTAAAGAGTATTGTCAATTGTAGTAGCTTTCAGACACAATTGACAGAGTGAGGCATAAAATTGCCTCTGTTTGTGTAATTTATTTTTCGTCATTTATAGGACCCAACATTGATCTGGTTGATTTTCTATTATTCCAGATTACTTAAACTTTGTTGTAAACACACATTGTGGCATTGGTTGATTTTAAGAGAAGTATATTTGAAAGTCGTTTAGTTTTGTTTGTGTTAAAAGTATTGAAGCTGGGAAAAAAATAACTCAAACTGAGTTAAGTTCAGATTAATGTAGCTTTGTTTATGTTGGTGCATTTATGTACATTTACAGATTGGGATAAAAGTAATATCTCTTGTGACCATAGTGAAATTTAAATCTCAATTATGGAAGGCTATTCAATTGATTTGTTCCACCACTTAACGACTAAGCTATGCTTTTCTCTAATTGATGCTTCAGATCTGTGATTTCAAACATGCCTGAGAATTAAAAAGAAAACTGTCTGCAAATATAAACCAGTTTTATCTACTGTAAAGAACAATTAAAGGTGCGATTTTGTCATGCCAGTGTGTTGCCACATAGACTGCACAGCACCAAAAACATTTCAGTGTTTGCATAGCATCAAAGAGAAAAAACAATTGTGTAGAACCTGGTCATGCTGTTTGCAGTTCAAGACTTCACTGAAGCTTTTTTATTATGGTTATTTATTTTTCCAGACACACCCAAGGTGATGTATGTTCATAAATAGTTCAGCCTGGTTTTCAATGCGTCTGTACCAGGCTTTGGCAAAACACAGCATTTACACTGTACATGTTGCTACTGCTATTTGCATAAGGTAATTTTAATGTTTTTATGTTATTTAACTATAAAATGTTCAGTTCTTTGGGTATTTTTGGTATTATTTGATAACATAATTCTCCTATGTGTTGCCCTTTGACCCTGTCCAGAAGAACTTTTAAAATAACATAACTGTACATTTGTTTTGTATGTGTCTTTAATTATTTAAACATATTTGATCACTGAACTGCTAACATGGCAATAAAGACCCATGAAATCATAGGGTGCATTATACTCAAAGCTACTGGTTCTTTGTAACAAAATAATTAACTTTTATTACACTGTGTTATAAAGGGAATAGGGCCAACCAAGGAACTCAATCCAGTGTTAACATATAGTATACCCCAGATAGCCATTGAGATCATAATTATTATATGTTCTTAGCATATTTATAGTAGATTGGATTATGAACATGTGTCAGTACGTGAAGATCAGCTTTGACTAGTAGAAGCTTAGTCCTTCCAGAAATGTCTTCTGAACAGAGTTCTTGCTATTTCTTTAGCTATTTGAAGTGTGATTTCTACAACAAATGTGATTTTCCACTTTTCCAATTCCTATTGAATTGTCCCCCCCTCAGCTGTGTCTTTCTAATATGTAGTAAAGAAATCTCATGTTATTTATTGTATAAATCTACACACTGAGGAAAGTATTTAACATGTATTTTTGTAACTGTAACATGATGTGTTATATATCATTCCTCAAGAGGATAGTGAACATGCTTGATCAGAAATTAACAAATATGTAAGTTGTGATACCAGGAAACCATGGAAACGTTGATGCAGGATAAACCAGCTAAATTGAGATAAACAGTAAATGGTTTATCTTGTTTGAAATATGTGGAAGAGTGAACTGATTGCTTGCAAAGAGGAATGGAGGATCAGACAGATCTTTGCCCCTGCTGTGTTAATATTTATACATTTATTTTTCAGTATCTAAATAAAATATTCGAGTTGAACATTAATCCAAAATCTATATTAAATAAAATAAAAATAACACATCTATAAAAGTGATTCTGTGCAGTACTGTGGGTCTGAGCATGTCTATTCGTTAAACTGTAATGATAAAGAAGACTCATTCTTCTCTGGAGCTAAGAGTTACTTTTGAAATTCGCCTATTTCAATGTTCATATTTTTATTATATTCTTCCCTTCAGGAACAGACTAAAGAAGGAACAGAGGTTAAATGAATGTGGTACTAATAGAATAATGTACATTAGGCTATAGATTTTATATGAATATTTATTTATTTTCTACATTTTCCTCCAGGAAAAATAAGAAAAGGATTATTTTGTCTCCCCCTGAAATTCCTACACAATTTAATAGGTTTTCTCCACAATTGTCCAACTGAATTTAATCCACATTTCTATTATTTCCAAATTGATATAAATATTCCAAGAAATGTTTAGAGCAAGGAGTTCCTGCAGTGCATTGGGGACATTTTTAAAGCAATAAGTTACGCCCTGGGCATAACCACATAACCACATTGAACTTCTCTTACTAAATGCAGTTCAGATTAATAATGTTTGTTCACCTGTGGGGGCTGTGTGATGGATCCAGCATAAAAACCTGCTGTGTGACAGGAGTCCTACTACTTAAAATAAATAATAATAATAATAATTATTATTATTAAAATATATATATATATATATATATATATGAGGCTTTGTTTACCTTTTGCATAATCTCTTAATATAATGATCCATCAGTCTGCATGCCGTCAAGTCTTAATCTAACCATACAGCAGTCTCATAAAAGGTTTAGGTTAATTATATATTGTACACAAACTATGCAAGTATAGCATCACTCATAAAGGCAGTGCCTGTATAGCATGCCTAAAAAAAATCACCCTCAGTAGTCCTTGTACAGGGGGGGAACTCATTTGCAATACACGGATGACCTATCTTGTGTGGTTGGACTGCCTTTTGGTCGGCTCCTACAAAACCAACTTACGAAAGCTTTTCTACTTTTTATACCAATTATGCAAAGCTGCGGCAAATGCTTGCAGTGCGAAGGGAAATATTATAATCCGTTCCATGACTACAATTAATTAACAGCCCCATTTATGAAGTCATTGAGATAAAAGTTAATGGAACTGTATTTAGACAGTAAACAAGGCTGCTTGAATATTTCAGTGATATCTGTTGTAGGCGCTTTTCAGACATATCTGTCAAGTAGGCTAATTCTATAAAACTGTGCCTGTTTTCTGATCTCCATTGTCATTATTTTTTTTTCCTTTTAGAGATGAAAGGCAGTCAATTTTCATTGTCCCTCAAATAATAAAACCAGGTTGTTGTTTTTTACACAATTTCAATGTGTAAACTTTTCTCTCCGTGTTATCTATAGTGTGCAATACAGTGTTGATGAGCTTCATGAAAGCAGACTGGGTCACAGGCTGATGCTTGAATAATGATATTCAGCCACCAACTGCTGCTTACATTGCCAATGACTTTGAAAGTGTTACCACAAATCTCATCTTGAATTGTTTGGCTTCCTCCCTGGGCTGAACATATGAAATCAGCAGGTTGCTCACTGATGGTGTAACATCAATGAGCAAGTTAGTCCATTGCCATCACATAAAGGTATACTTTACTGCTGAGTTGGGGAATATAGCTATAAAATGCATGGCGAAATCATAAAAAGAATATGTCACATACACATGCCAGGCACATTAAGAGTCTGTGCTTCTTGTGATAGTATGATTAGAGGGTCTGAAGAAAGATCTGGGATTATATGCAAATCTGTGGTGTATTTTTAACATTCACTTGTTCCGCAGTTGGGGGGCCGAATGTAAAGACAATGGCATGCAACAACAGAAAGGCTCAGTTTTCAAAGCGGCAGGCTTTGCGTGGTGTTGACTTGACGAACCGACCGCCAGCTTTGGCATTTGCTTGTGTTTGGAATCCAAAGTCTCTTCGGTCTCCGAATGTCTGCATTATTGTTTGGAGATTTTCCATTTGAGTAAGACTGGCATCGTATTGAACATCTCCACAGTCCAAGTGATGACAAACTGCTCAGTATTAGGGACAAGCATTTGTTAAACTTATTAAACACCATTAATATTATCATGTAATAGCAAGTATGGTAACTCTAAGCAGCTGGGGCACTGTGCCATTGTTGTCAGTGTTATTTTTAAATCGCATACCAGCCTGTGTTAGTATTTGCCTGCAAGTCACAAACGGCTGCAGTGGGAACGGTCGTTTTATCAGGGAGACATTCATTCTTAGCTGTCATCACCATTGTGTGCCATTTACATCACTCCGCTGGCGATGCTGTTGTTAGTTAAATCCTTGATGAAACCAGCGAGCAGGGACTGTCACTTTTTATATCCCTACCTACAAAGCACTCTAGTATCACGGAAATGCTCCGAGCCTGGGATGGTTTGGGATCTAGTGTCAGGCCTCATGGAATGAAAACTTATTGATGACAAAATGGACAGTGTAGACAAAGCTGATCTTCTCAATCACGTATTTGGAGTCTGACATAAAAGGGAAAGCCTTATGCTGTGACTAGACTGCTTCATTTGGCAGATGAAATAAGAGCTCTGACCTCAATTTAGTCCTTTGGAGTGAGTTAATTGCTGTATTGAAATTTAACTTCAAACTAAAACCAATTTTCACGTTTTAAATTAATATGGCAGTATGACTGAGGGGAGCAGCATTTTAGTTTCTTATATTTTACAGTAAAACATGAAAAGTATTCCTTTACATTTATTTTGTATTTTTCATTAAACAGAGATGGCGCTTTATGCAACTTGAGTTTCTGGTATTATTCAGAAATTGACTATTAGTATCTCTACATGGCCGACAATCTGCACATTATTTTTTGCATATTGTGTAGTTGATTGAGAGAGAGTGTGTGTGTGTGTGGTGAATGAGAAATAAGAAATATCCATCATGGGGTTAACTTTCTGCCATTTTTTAATGAGCAGCCCTGAAAGGAACTTGTTCAGATGTTTACCTCCTGTGCGAGTCAAGACTTGGACTCTTTCAACATGGAGAAGTTGATTGGAACTGTAAGATGAACAACAACGATAATTATTACAGTTGTGGATGCTTTGTAGACCAGGGTTATACTACTTTTCTTGTTGTGGTGGTGATTATTCTTTTTATAATGACTATTTCACTTACATAGAACTTTTCATCCTGGCATCCTAAAGGGCTTTGCAGGAGAGGAATTGATCCAGCAGGACAATACTGCACCTTTGGGGCAGGGGGGGGAGCACACAGCAGCTGTTTAGCATCAGCAGCCTCAATGTAGGGCAGATTTAGGTGTGACAGTGAGGAATGGCTTCGCCCATTAAAACAGAGTGGGAGTTTGGCTGGGTTAGATCTGATATTCCTTGGCCAAACCACCCTTCGTGGCCCAGTTCAGAAGGCAGAGACAGGGTTACTAACACACCCGTCTTTATCTTCATAGCAAACACTCATCACTCCGATGCCCTTTAGTAATTTTGTTTGCCTAATAACCATCGTTAAAGTAATTTTACACTGCAGGACAGCCCAAACACGATTACACACAGCAGGCTTGCTCAGATAAACGCGCTCGTTTCCACCATTGCTTTGTCTTTGGTTGATAGCAGGCACTGTTAAATCTTAAACAGACTTCCACTTAAAAAACATCGAGTCATTAGCAATTGATAAACTGCAATCCACGTTTTGGGTTTAATTTAAGAAACATGTTACAGCGATCGTATTTGGCAGGGCTGCTCATTGAAGCATCCTCATTTGGCAGAAGCACGCTAGTAATGTCATTTATTTCATAATGTACATTTGTCTTGGGGATCTTCGGAGGAATGTTGGAGATGAAAGCTACATTTATTCACCTTTTCAGACATCCTCCTCCTCTTGTCTCCCAAAATTAACAATTCTCTACACACATTTTCCTCACGTGAATAAAGCCAAGAGACTGAGTACTTTGTCAATTCATTTCCTGGCATCTGTTCTGTCAACCGTTAATTGTACTAATTTATGTTGGTAGAATTGAAGCACACAGTTTCTTTTAACTGCCCTGTGGATAATGTCTATGTATTATGATTTATATAAAAACTGTTTATAAAATGAATTGATATCACTGCCTATCTCACGTAGAAATGTTCAATAAATTGCCAAACTGTGGGAGTGTGCTTACAAATATTCACTGAAAACGAACAGAGCTTAAATACAAAGCCTGTGCTACGGTACCTAGATGCAACGGTCGATTTAAATTTGACTACTTTCTTAAAAAAAACAAAAAAACAATACGCCTTTCCAGGATTTCCCAGTGAATATTCTAAAGTATGCTGTGGGTTTAGTTTATTTAAGGCTTATTATGTTAATTAAATAAACCGCTCAATGCATTGAATTAAAGAAACTGACAGTGAAGGACTGACTGATTGGCAAAATATACTGCTCCCAGGATATTGAAACACTTAATCAGTTTCAACCGATGACAGTGGGCTTTTCACTTGTGTGGTTGATAATATTATGATGAATATAGTATTCGGCCCTTTTTGTCCTTCTTCACTTACAAATCCCATGTATTGCAAATGCTAGCCTTCCAGCTGTACCACTGTCTCCAGGAATTAGTGATTAATTCCCATGACACTTCTGGGTGCAGCCCAGGAGAAGCATCGTTCAGAAGAGGTATCTAATTAACTTGCACTTTTCCCTCTCCGATCATCTTACTGCTGATATTTTGGGTTCACAGAGGGGTGAGGCTTTGGGTTAGGCTCGAGTTAGGGTTATATTTCTCTGATTTAACCTTCAGTTTCATGTAGGTTAGGGTTGTGTTTCTAATTATTTAACTAAGATGGGATCGGTGAGTGTTTGAGAGTCAGTTTTGTGGAGTGGTAGAAGAAGAGACGCACATGCACAAAATATGCTGTTTCTGTTGTAATGTTTTACAGCTGTCAGGTGATCCATCATCAGCACTGAGTGGAGGCCTGGACCGAGATTTTCCAGTCCATCATCAATATTTTCAGAAAACAAGCTCAAAGCCTTTACATTTATATTTAGTTCAGCGGGCCTGGAGCCACTTTCGTAGAACTGGACCTCAATATGATATAACTCGGTGAGATTACTTTTACCATGATGCATACCGTCAGCTGACACAATTGGGAAAGCCTGCAGTGCTTTCAGTAAGGGACAGTTGCACAGGTGTCTCTGCTCCTAGCGTCGTGTGATGACCCAGGCAAGTGGTGGGTTTGAAAACTGCATGTCTACTCTGAACATGACACAGCTGCGAGGCCAGTCTTACGTGGCTTCTTGCATCCACGGATGAGGTGCTCGGTCACGGTCTTTCCTACTGCTGTCGTCTTGAGAAATGCCTGAGAGAGATTTTTGACGGACAGCCCTCTCAGTGCATTACACCACCTGCATCACAGTAGGGACAGCTGTCACACCATGATGTGAAGGAGCTGAGATCGTTCTGCTTGGCCTTGCAGAGATTTGTACACCCCCTTCCCCCCTGCACTGTGCTCTCTTGTTCAGTTTACCTTCGCAGATTCACTGTCCTACCTTTGCAAGATTATCACCTAGGTCTATTGGTCAACTTGAAAACTGCAGTTTCAGCAGAAGGCAACATTTTGGGAAAAAAGTCTAGGTATTCTGCCAGTGATGCTTACCTTAATGGAGCTTTTCTCTTATGTTGCTTGGAGCCCTTATCCTTGTACATATTATATAGAAGCACCAGGTTTCAATCAAAATAGAGTGGCTATCCTCTTCCTGCTGTTAATTGGTGTTGACTTATATGAATTTAACACGGTCTATTCTTTTGGCAGTGTGTTTACAGAGTGTGTATATCAGTACTAAGCCGTGGTGTTGATGCTGGTTTATTTATAACACATCTGAAATCAATTAATTACTATTGTCCAATGGAGCCTAATTAGTTATTGAAATGATTATGGAAAGAAAATCAATATTACAGAGATTACCAACATAGGACGCAGGACGCAAGAATATGTACAAAGAGATGACGCAAATTGAATTTAATCAAGGTACCGAATTATAAACTACCACTTTAAAGTTGTAATTTAAAAATCTGTTTTGTTTTGACCAGACTTAAGTGACAGACAGATTTGATGTACACACAAAAATGCCAATATGTGCATTTGAAACATCACAAACTGACTGGTTCCATTAAAAATCCATTATGGTAATTTAAGCAAAGCACTCATAGCCTGTCAGGCCACATACTGCATTCCCATATGTCATAAAAATACAGCTCACTTCATGGGAATGTTGGAAATTGATTCTTTGTTTTATTCTTTGCTTGCAAGTATGTTCTGAACATGGCAAATCATACTGATTTGTAAAACTTACATATATATATTTTTTTTTGTTGAGGTGTAACATTTACATTTATTTGTATAACTTACATTTCTAATTGAGCCTTATGGATGTTTTGGAAGAATTGGTTCTAAGAATCATACACCTGCCTCTGAGTGTTCGTCAAAGATAGAATTAATGAGCACAATATGAGTGTTTGTGGCAGAACAGCAACAAAACAGACTGAGGGGCCTTGGGATGAGGTTGGTGTTCACAAGACGGATACAAATTCATCTGTTCCTTGTCACAATATAGGACATGGGAGTGGAGATAACTTCAGCCGAAGCCCTGCTGCTGTCTGGCCAATGCCCTCTGCGCATCGGTAATGAGTCTCCCATGCAATGTGAATATTATCTCGCACCTTCCCAAGTGTTCTATGTATAGGAGTCACTTTGCAGATACAAGGTGATTAGGGGGGTGTTCAAAATTATTGCTTTGCTGTAACACAATTTAAAACGCAATGTGTCACGCTTAAGATGAAGGCTTTGTGCACGGTTGTGCAAATTGAGAAGTGTTGGCATCAGCGCTGTGGCTTTAGGAACAATCTATGAGAATGGATGCTGGCTTTCTCAGGGTGGGGGGGCAGGGGTTGACACAGATTGGGACTCCACTCTAGTGCTGTCACTTGTGGCTGAGCTCTTTATGGCAACACTGTAGTTTGCTAAAGTGCTTCGTGTGAGCGTAAACTGATAAGCTCCATGGCATTCCTGTGCGCTGTCGAGCAGGGAGTCGCACTGAGAGCTTGCAGGCCGTATCAGATACAGGACGGTGAATGAATTTTCAGGCTGCGTTTCTCCTGGGAATCGGAGTGTTGAGAGGAAGGCGCTGGAAGATCGTGTTTCTCCGGACACTCGCACCAGTTTCTGCTCCAAGTTAAGAAATCATGAAACACTGGGATTAAGGAGAAAGTAGTTTATCTGACATGACGAAGCAGGTAATTATTGGACGAACGCTTTTGATAACATAGGTAGAGAACTCTTGTTAGGTTGCAAGCATCTGTATTAGAGTTTGCAATAGGCAATGTGGCACTTGGATATTGGATTTCAGTGACATTGATAGAGGGGCAATGCAGGAGTCTGTAATACAACTTGCATTTATGACTGACCTTTAACAGAGCATTTGTGCTGTAGGTATTTCTTAGGTCTGCCAGTAGTCCTTTGGATGAAATTCTATTTACTAACTGCTGTAAAATGGAATATTACTGCTACATCTTTTTTTAAATAAATGCAGATGGGTAGCCGTAGTCAGTAGTGATGATGCCTGATGTTTTCAAACGTTATATTGTAAAAAATTATAAGCAGGTTTCATACTTGTTGAAGTAGACTGGGCATATAGCTGTGGCAAATGTGTGATTCTCTGTCCCAAACTGTTCATATAGGAAAGTATGGGCTTTTAAATGCAGGAGAAGATTGAGTTATTTACTCAAACTAAATTTATTCCACTTAATGTGATGTTATGTTTTGCTGTATTAATATATCGCTGAATTGAATCGGAAGTTGGAAATTGGTTGCCTTTCACTGATTTGGTTGTGGAAAGCCTTCTGAACACCTGATACAGGCATTAACTACAAGCTGCACATGATAGCTGAGAAAATATCTGGGTTTAAAAAGAAATCACTTGTACTTCATTTCTTTCAGGTCCTGCTCTTTTAATTTTTGTAACATTTGATGTAAAAACTAAAAAACTAACAAAACCCTTTTGAAACTAGTTTTATTTAAATCCCCTTTTGCAATTGCAACATCAAAGTGTTGTCAACTTGATGTGGATACTGCACAATATTTAAAATGTATTTCTGGCTTTAAATAGACGCGACCTTTGACTATACCCACCCCCTCACAAACCGATATTGTGAAACAACCTGTTTAAAGTTGCCTGTGGCGTGCCAACAGCTACCATAGCGCACAAATACTAAACTCATACTTTATGGCGGGGTTATCTATTTATTAATTATTATTAAGATAGACCATGAAAGCAAATCTTCTATCACAGAAGTGCATATAAGCTGCAAGATAGTTTTGGTTTGGTTGTACATTTTTGTCATATTTCATCAAGAAGTGTGTACATAATTCAAGGAACAGAGATTAGACCTCTTTAATCAGTAAGCCAAGGACTAAACAAGTGTCAGTGCTGACCCCCTTTTTGTATATAAATAAATACTGCAAGCTAAATAAATAGATATGCTAGCTGTCAAGCATACATTATCTTCAATATTCAATCACTATAAACAAGTTGCGTCAACATTATTATGTATACTAGATTTTCATGATCAGTTATAGGATTGTCACAACTTTTCATGTGGCAGAATTGTTAAAATTAATTGGTAGTTTTTCTAAATCTTTCACTTCATGTGCTTTCTCTCTGCATTTTGAGATTATAACTCCTTTGAAACTCATCTTAACTGCATATTGCAAAATATGATTAATTGCAATGTGTAAAGACATTCATAAGTCAGTCATCACCTGAATAATTTCACCTACAGTAGATGCTGTAAGATCAGTGCTCCTGAGTATGCAGGATGAATGTCTGTTTCTGTTGATGCCATTTGATGAGAATAAGGGATGTTCAGTGCAAGCAATAATGCACAGCTCTGGTGCTGTAGCCTTCTGTTTATAATAGGTGTAGCTGGTCTCAGTGTGTATAATGTCTTGTAACCATATACAACATGTTTGTGTAACCTTTAACCATTGCCTGCCTTGCCTGAATATCCAGGGAATCTAAAGCGTTTGCGAAGCAATTTAAAAAAAAAAAAAATTTCAGCTTTGTGCAGCAATTGATGACATGTAAGATTCAAGACTCTGAGAGGCCACTGAACTCAGAGACTCCTAATCTCTGTGGATTCATAATACCCATGAGAAACAGCTGGGTTTGTGTGGCATGCATTTTGAAGTAGTCAGGAATTGGGACAGGTGTCTTTAAGCACAGTAGTCCATGTGGCTGGTGTTGACAAGTCAGTGTTGCACTCCAAACTTGAGCAAATTGCCATATTATACAGTGTTAACATATGAGATAGTTGTGGTGTAAATATAAATGGTCATGTGTGTGTGTGTATGCATCTATGTATGAATACACATACATACATACATATTATCTATATACTTTACAGAACATTGAATTACATCCCAAGTCCTTAGGAATAGTCAAAGATAATACAGCAAATAAAGAAGCTGCCACTACTATTTTATAAATATTTTTAAGTCTCAGTAATTTGTCAGGAGGTTGTTGAAACTACTTGTATAAGAGACCTTTTTTTTTTTTTTTTAAGTTGTCATTTGGAATTTTCAATTACTTTCCACAGTAAGTGAAATAAAACTGCATTACAAAGACTGTACTTTGTACCTCATTTAAGTGAACAATTCCAACAGTTGAGTAGAAAATTCCATGACAAGTGAATCAGAAATAATGTGATGAAGACAAAAGAGCATAAGAATGCAGATTTGTAATTAAGAGTGGAGGAGACCAAACTGTTGTATAACTCTAATGTAGTTCAGGCCATTAATACTCTTTCATAAGGAACAAAGCTTCAGCAAATGTAATGACTGTTAGGAACTCTATATAGTCTGGTCAAATATTATACAGTGAGGGAAAAAAGTATTTGATCGCCTGCTGATTTTGTACGTTTGCCCACTGGCAAGGAAATGATCAGTCTATAATTTTAATGATAGGTGTATTTTAACAGTGAGAGACAGAATAACAACACAAAAATCCAGAAAAACGCATTTCAAAAAAGTTATACATTGATTTGCATGTTAATGAGGGAAATAAGTATTTGACCCCTTCGACTTAGTACTTGGTGGCAAAACCCTTGTTGGCAATCACAGAGGTCAGACGTTTCTTGTAGTTGGCCACCAGGTTTGCACACATCTCAGGAGGGATTTTGTCCCATTCCTCTTTGCAGATCCTCTCCAAGTCATTAAGGTTTCAAGGCTGACGTTTAGCAACTCAAACCTTCAGCTCCCTCCACAGATTTTCTATGGGATTAAGGTCTGGAGACTGGCTAGGCCACTCCAGGACCTTAATGTGCTTCTTCTTGAGCCACTCCTTTGTTGCCTTGGCTGTGTGTTTTGGGTCATTGTCATGCTGGAATACCCATCCACAACCCATTTTCAATGTCCTGGCTGAGGGAAGAAGGTTCTCACCCAAGATTTGACGGTACATGGCCCCGTCCATCGTCCCTTTGATGCGGTGCAGTTGTCCTGTCCCCTTAGCAGAAAAACACCGCCAAAGCATAATGTTTCCACCTCCATGTTTGACAGTGGGGATGGTGTTCTTGGGGTCATTCCTCCTCCTCCAAACACGGCGAGTTGAGTAGATGCCAAAGAGCTTGATTTTGGTCTCATCTGACCACAACACTTTCACCCAGTTCTCCTCTGAATCATTCAGATGTTCATTGGCAAACTTCAGACGGGCCTGTACATGTGCTTTCTTGAGCAGGGGGACCTTGCGGGTGCTGCAGGATTTCAGTCCTTCACGGCGTAGTGTGTTACCAATTGTTTTCTTGGTGACTATGGTCCCAGCTGCCTTGAGATCATTAACAAGATCCTCCCGTGTAGTTCTGGGCTGATTCCTCATCGTTCTCAAGATTATTGAAACTCCACGAGGTGAGATCTTGCATGGAGCCCCAGAATGACAGTTATTTTGCGTTTCTTCCATTTGCGAATAATCACACCAACTGTTGTCACCTTCTCACCAAGCTGCTTGGCGATGGTCTTGTAGCCCATTCCAGCCTTGTGTAGGTCTACAGTCTTGTCCCTGACATCCTTGGACAGCTCTTTGGTCTTGGCCATGGTGGAGTGTTTGGAATCTGATTGATTGATTGCTTCTGTGGACAGGTGTCTTTTATACAGGTAACGAGCTGAGATTAGGAGCACTCCCTTTAAGAAAGTGCTCCTAATCTCAGCTCGTTACCTGTATAAAAGACACCTGGGAGCCAGAAATCTTGCTGATTGATAGGGGATCAAATACTTATTTCCCTCATTAACATGCAAATCAATTTATAACTTTTTTGAAATGCATTTTTCTGGATTTTTTTGTTGTTGTTCTGTCTCTCACTGTTAAAATACACCTACCATTAAAATTATAGACTGATCATTTCTTCGTCAGTGGGCAAACATACAAAATCAGCAGGGGATCAAATACTTTTTTCCCTCACTGTAATAAAGGTGTGCTTCCAAAGGAAAGGACAGCAGGCACAGCTGGTTGTTAAATATGTGGTAAGTGCCATCATTGTAAAAATGTTGGCTTTTGCGGTAAACCTCTAAATATGCCTTGCACTGCATCATAAGAGCTATTTACTTCTGAAGCTATGCTCCCTTGAAATCTCTGCACTTCATTAGATTCCTTTAAATAGCCATAGGCTGTTATGGTTGGAAGACATCGTATTTCAAACATCTTTGTTTCCAAACCTAAAAGTATCTAATCTCAGCCTTGTCATGTTTACTCCAGGTTATAATATTTGCCAAGTCCTGCAATAATTTCTCTTGGCAGTAGTCCTCTCATTTAGGTAAATGCTATACCTTACACGGAAAAGATGACCTCTGTGGCAAATGCCAGGGTTCAAAAGGTCACTCTTTATGACCTTGACCCTTTTTAAAGACATGTTTGTGAAATGATGCAGCTCCCTTGCTGTTGCAGTTTGAAGTCAAATATAAAGTTTCAGTTAAACCTCTGATGGGGACCACTCTGACATTTCATGAATGTTAATTTTCTCAATGGAGACATGATCTTTATTTATTTTTCAGATTGAAACAACATGAGCGAGAAATAACTTTCACATCAATAGTTACTACTTACTTACTTCTGAGTTGATGCATACACGTTCCTCAAAGCTGTGTTTTTTTTTTCCTCCCACTAAAACTCTGAGTCATTATACATGTTATATCAATATTGCATATTTCTCATGAAGAGGTTTTAATTGTAGTAGTCATAAGATTATGGCTAATTATAACGGATTCAATTCAATGCAATCAAGTTCCTCCTTTCTCCTGATTTCCTGTTTCACTGGACTTTTCCATCCCAAGTCATTACTTGTATTCAGCTTTGGAATAAAAAAAAAAAAAAGTGGTTTTCCAGTTATATGTGAAGTAGACAGTTGTCTATCCAGTGGAGTATTGCAATTATCCTATTTTTTTAAAGGCCCGATTATGAACCTTGTTGTATAAAAAAAATCAATACTACGTTTTGCTTCCTTCCCTCATTTACTGCCACCATTGGCTTTAGGGCTTTGGGCACTTTCACCCCAATCAATAAGCAGACCTACAGTGGGAGCTGCCATTAGAAGACCCTGCACACACTCTCAGTACTGCCTACACAATCTCTGCTGCACACCGCCCCCCTCACTGCACACAGCCCTCTCATTATTCAAGTTTAGTCCTGGAATGTAACTCTGGACAAACTCATGCCAGGTTCTGGAGATAAGCATAACCCTGCAGATTTACAGGTAACTTATTATGGCTAAAGACCCAGGAACAATGGTGAATTTAGACAAACAGGGACATTAGTTAATTCAATAGAGGCATTAATAGCTCAGGTGGAATGGAGACCACAAGACCCCCTGGCAATCCAGGATCGTGACTGAGTAAGACGTGCCGCCACAAGGTTACATTCAAAGTGTAAACTGTTGTTTTTTCATTCCATAAATAGCTACATTCATATAATATTTAATTTAGCTGAATGTGCTCACGCCTTCAGATTAATCATGATTAAAGTAGCAATGTTTGAAAGCATGGGTGCAATACGCGCAGGGATGTCCGGTCCACAAAACGAAATTAAATTAGTCCTTTTTGATTTTATCATTTTAAGTTTTGTTCATGCCAGTTATGCAATTCTCATGCTTGTTACAATTAGTTCTGCATGAATTGATTACTGATATTGATGGAATAGGAAAGCAGAAATAATGCCTTTATTATGTGCTGTCAATTTCCAATATGAATGGTGTTTAAGCTTTTCTTTATTGAAAGAAAATTACCATTTACTTCGGTTTTTGTTTCAACAAACAGCCCAGCAGACAGCATTTTATAACCTTTGTTAAAATGTAGACAAAGACTTCTGAGATCACATCTGGTTATAAAATGCAGCCCAAGACTATAGTGTTGTTCGTACTTTAATTAAATTATTATTATTAGCTAATCAATTATTGCATACCAAACAAAGTACACAGAGGTATTTAGAACTTTTCAATTATTTATAATTTTAAGTGCTTTCTAAAACATACTATGAAAAAAATTAATAATGACAAACTGATAGGCCTTGAGATCTTTATGTTGAAAATTCATCCTTCAAGGCTTTTGATGACTTTGACCATCCTGCTCTCACAAACTGGTTATTTTGCCAAGACAGAAATGGTCTCAAATGAAATCAATACTAATCCATTCATGTTATGGCTGCAATCCAAATATGTAATGATTTATTACTGAGCTGATGACAGAAAAACATTAAATATTAAGTTAGAGGTAAAAGGGGATTTTATTTTCTAATGCAATTAAGTCACCAGGAGACACGTGCTAGTAGCTGCATGTATTAGGGTTGTAAACTATATGTAGTTTTTAATGGAAGTATTTGATACTTTTTTAAATGTACCATCAGATTTGGCTGGTGCATTTTGGGAGAAATGCTTAGGTTTATGGTCATTTCTGGAGAGCTTAGAGCAGAATTTCTTATGTTCTTTTGTGGTTTTACTGCCATTGTAACTGGATGGACATAACAATGGTTAATCATCACTACTAGCCAGTTCTGTTGGGTGATAATCGCTCATTATTTTACTGGGCTATCTATAGGTACTTATTATATGATCTACAAATTAATGTATACCCACTGGCAGTCAATAAAGTTGCATTTTCTTTACATTTACACAATTTTAGAATAAAGCAGAACAAGCAAGCCTCTTAACACATGCTTAAATATTTTCCTCTGCATGATCAAGTGTTGGAAAGTATTGATTTCTACCAGACCCACAGAGATACTGATCAGCTTTGAATGCAACATGGCTTTTAAATATTGGAGTGGTGCAGTGATTGATAAACATGAGAATCAGACTAGAAACTGCAAGACGATGACTTGAGATTGGCAGATGCTGTAAGTGCCCTGTGATAGCCGTGCTTTCATTTAAAGCTAATTGGTACAGCTGAGAATGAGATTGCATAGGCTTTGCTTTTAAATCTCATGCTGAAAGTAGCCTTCCATTCATTAATTCTGTGTATATGTCATCCTGACTGCAGTATGATGCTTTTATGTGCTTTGATTTACTGGAGAAAGGTTCAGTATACAAATGCAAAAAATGTTGGCTGTCTTGCATACAACTGTGACAAAACTGGTCATTTTGTCATTTTAAACCTTAAGAAAAATGTTTACTACCAACTGCCAAACATTTCTTTGAGTTAGGCTATATCAAGATGCACTAACATCTCTGATATGCTCCACATTGTATGAGCATTGTGCACCACAGTGCTTTTTTTGTAATTGTTTATTTTATTTTTATTACTTTTTTTTTCATTCAGAATCTTCTAAAACAAAATGTTCAGTGTAACTTAGCATTGATGTTCGTGATTGTGCTGATGTCGGCTTATGAAAAGAGCTGTCTTCCAGCCCACTGAACTGAATCCAAATTGACGCACATTTGCATAAAATTTTGCAGTATGATGGATAAAGAGCTCACGTGAAGTTTTACAGGAGTTTCTGTGTAAAGGGAATTTGATCAGCATAGCTTCATGCCTATAAAGACAGTGAGAAATAACCCTTCCAGCTGTCAAATAAATTTAGTCTAAAAAGAAGGGGGTGCCATTTTTATGTTGAAAATGAACTAATTAAAACCTTAACTGATATATATTTTTTTTATTTGCTTTCACTACATTTCACCTCGTTTCAAACTCTTTTGCATGAATTGTAACATGTTTGTTCATAAGACCTTTTATTATTATTATTTATGTATTAGCAGACACCCTTATCCAGGGCGACTTACAAAATATAAGCGCAATAACCACATATTGCTTAATTATGGAGAAGTGACCCATGTTAAATTTGTGTCAGACATTCAGGATTGAGATTGGATAAACATGCAGTAGCAGACGACCTATAGAGAGAAACTTCAGTTCTGCTGACTAATGTGAATTGTAGATTTTGGAATACACTCATTTACCCTTCAGCTGTACTTTCTGGCTTATGTGACCTAGACACACCGCTGCACCACAATGTGTAACTTCCTCCTTTCATATTTCCCAGATTGAAATATGATGCTGGACATTGGCATGATTTTAACTGACCTTGGAATATGCTCCCATACAGTTCGATGTGCAGAATGTATTGAGTGAACGCCTGGATTACGGTGCATCAGTCACTGGTTGTGTAACACTGTTATGCGAAAGATAAGAAAATCATTGATCAGTGGATAAAAGCAGGGCCTCATAGTCAATTACTTTGCATCTTTGTTTTTTATTTTATTTTATTTTTTTATACCCTTGCTTCCTCTTGGTTATTCCAGTGATGCAACAATTGGTTGATGCCCAAGTTAAAGCGATAAATGACCTGCTGTGATTGAAATCAATAAACCTCCCTGGCTGGCTCGGGTTTGTGCTGAGCAGTATGTTTTGTGTGCAGTAATGTGAGCTCTGCTGGCCAGGCTACTGCTAGACCCTGGCAGATTCAACACACATGTGAGAAAGTAATAGGAAGTCTTGAAAGTTTGTATATTCCTGTAGAATTTGCCTGTTGCTATCCTCCGCCCCACACCCCTTCATATAGTAGTAAACTCAGCAATTTGTGTCTGGATAATAATGTTGTTTTTTCTTCTCTCCTTTCTTTAGCCATAACCAGAGAACGACCACGTTCCGACACCCCGTGACAGGACAGATATCCCCTGAAAACACTGACTTCATCATACAAGAGCAGTGAGTGACTTGCCTACCTTTCCTTTACAGATACAAGTGCTTCCTTTGTTTGTCTGACACGCACTCTCTGACAACCTCAGATTTGACAACCATGCTTTGGTTTTAAAAACAAAACGTGCCCTGAAGAGACTTTCCATCAACTCAAGTGTAGAAGTGCATAATAACAATGAAGAAAACCTTGTTCATGGTTTTTAATGCATATGGATTTATTCATGACTTTCTTGAATTCATAACTGCTGATACAACCATTACTTTAAGCCCTGTCCTTTTTGGGGGGGTTTGTTTTAATCAGGGTGTTAACTTGTTTAATTCACGTGTTTTGTTATTGACTATTTAGCCAGTGTTAATTTTGTGTTTATTCTGTTGCTGGGTGAAATCTACAGTAGATCAGCTCTTTCAGCAAGGTGAGGAGTGCTGTAACTGATTTAAACATCACTGGCATCTAGCATGCAAGGATGGTAGATTTGTTTGCCTATAGCTTTACATAATCTCCCAATGTTAACGTGACTGTTGCAGGAGTGTTCAGATGCTATCTGAATGTGCATGACATTGAAAAGAGTTCTGCACAGTTGTGGGGTAGGACATTCTTTGAATATAGTCTTCACAAAACAATACTTTTAATTTTCTCTCATCAAGGGCAAGTGTCTGGATATTTAGACACATTGGGTGGTAGTATGGGTAATTGGTGTATAGATATAAACTTGCTGACCACCTTGAGTCTTAGTCATTCTTTGGGGTGGTGTGAGTACTGTGTACTTCAATGCTAGGTCTCTGACAGTGTTGGGTTTCTTCTCTCTTGCTGGGAAGAACCCTACAATACACTGTTTGTGGATAACATGATCAATTAATACAGGAAATTGGCTCTGGAAGTGATGTTTTGCAGAGAACAACAATAGCATAGCAAACTGCACATAATTGACAGTTTAAAGTATGTGCATCTGCTGCTATATGTGAACTACCTACTTTAATTTTGCCACATTGTGTAGCCTATATTCAGCACAGTATATTGTGACTGCCTTTCAATAACAGTGGTTAGATTATTATTGTGATTAGAAATTTGCAGTAATAGCTGTGGTAGCTATAGTAGAAGTGGCAACAATAGCACATTTATTAGACTGAATGAAGAGAATTTGTTTCTGGACTTGAGTTAAACTTCTCTAACTGCAGAAATGCAAAGGTACCCTTTGGAGATGATAAAGATAGCACATTTCATTAACCTGCTGTGGGCTCTCCAGGGTGCAGCTGTGTCAGTCCTGTACAGACCTACATGGAGGAGGAGGGTGGGAGGAGGGTGGGAGGAGGGTGGGGGGGGGTTATTTCCCAGGGGACACTTGTTAGCTCGTCCCTCTCCAGTGACTACTAGCTTCCAGTCTAAATTACCAGCAGCTGCCATGAACAACTGAAACTCCACTAAAGGACAATTTAGCTGTGGGATCAGACATGTGGATGGTGATGAAAGCTTCATATACCCCCCAGGCCCAACACAGAGAGGTTTTTAAACCTCACCCAAGGATCAACATGTGTACTCCCAAAGCAGCACAGTTTAAGCTATAAAGGAATACTGACATAAGCTGCAGACTGTGTGACAATTACTGATGAACAGACCTGTGAGAGGATAGGTCTGTTTGCTTCGTAAAATGGGAGCGATTAATTAGTGTTCAAGGGTAGCATACATGCATTGGCACACATCCTTCTATAACATCTCTTCTCAGCTCTTCATAACTTTGCACAGGTCCATGGGAGGATTCCCAAAAGCCCCAGAGGAGTGCTTTCTTTTAACTGCTTCTCTTGCCTATTTCCAACAATAGTATGTGCACAATGGAGAGGCAAGGTATACCCTGTATGTATGTGTGGGTTTATATACAAGCTGTAAATATGAAGGGCTGCTTGTATGACATGTACAATAGCCAGCAGGTAGCTTTGTTAAACTAAAATGTGCTCTGAGGTCCCATGGTAACAGCACTGCCCCCCTCCCCCTTAGGGTAGTATTCTTCACTTAAAAGTTTATTTCCCAACAACATGGAGAAATACTTTACACTCTACTGTCTCTGAGATAATGTAGTCTCTGTAATGGAATCAGGCACTTTGAGAACAAGTCACCACAAAAGGCACATTTATGAGTTATTTCCTTGTCATTGAAATCTTTCTAGATCAAAGATTACATTTTGTTTCTTCAATTAATTAACTGCCTCGGCTTCGTGCAACATAATTATTTCACTAAGACTCCACTAAATGAACTCAAGAGACATGAACAAGACTTATAATATTCCATCTGCTGTAAAATAATAATTTACAAATTGTTTTATAATCAGATAAATATTGAAGGCAGTCTGATGAATCTAAAATGCCATTATTATTTTTCATAACCATTCTGACTGGAAATGGTAGCAAGCTGTTTTTAAAGTGGCTTGTTAAAATGGCATTTTCTTGTTATTAAAAACAATAATTAAAAAAAACAAAATTGGGACCTTCCAGCAAATATTAAATATAAAGAAAAGCTATGACAGAATAGCATAGAGCACTATATTTACTAACTCAGTTCAGATTATTATGTATATTTATAGCTGGGTAGGCATGAAAATCAAGCCCATATATTTCACTATATTTAATTTCTACTGCCTCCTCCTTTTTGTCATTTAAGGTGAAGGAAATTACTTTAATATTAGTTTACCATAAAGCTCTAAACTGAATAATAATAAAGCAAGACAAACCACGGTCCTAATATGATTCTTATCCTTAAAGCCAATTTTATTGAAAAATATAAAAAGGACCAGGATTAATTAGATCAGCTGCCACAGAGCAGGAGTTCTGATAAATGGAGTATCCTATGTGAAAAAACATTGTTAATTCTGAATTGATTCTGTCCATTAATGGTACTATGTGAGCTTTGGCTATCAAATATAACTAATGTGACAGAAAACCCTTGTGGTCTTAAACAGGACCTCTAGTGCTTGCTAGATAAATACAGGCTTATTAACCTAAATGCGAGACAAATGTGTCAGGTGCAGAGACGTGCTATAGATAAAGTAGACTGATGGAACAAGGCGGGGGGGACTTAATGAAGAAAATGAAGATACAGCAACACAGTCCCTCACTTTAAGATTTATTGATAGTGTGAAAGCCTATGAAACCCCATCCTTGCCTAATTACTGTTACATGGCTGGCTTTTAAGGGATTAAATGTTTGCGGTTTGCAGGCGCATAAGTAGCTGAAGTGTGAAGACTTAGCGACAGTTTTGAGTGGCTGGTGACTGTTGTCATCTACTATTTTTATATATCATCTTGTTTTTCAAATTACTTGTCTTAACAGCTGCAGTAACTGATGTCTGAGAACCACGCAAGCAATTCAAATCAGCCCCTCGTCCACAGATAGCAGCGTCCGGACTTGGCCTCCTCTTTGCTTATTGTTACTATGGCAGCAGGAGTGTCGATTTCAAACACCTGGGACTCTGAGACATAATAGGAAAATAGGCTTCCTGCTCGCAGTGCCCTGTGATTTATGTTCAGAGTTGTGCTCTGACAGCAGCCTGTCCAGGGTACTCACCATGGCTCTCTGTTAAAGGAAAGGCCAAAAGTTTCAGCATATGTCTCTGTCAAGGCTGTTTATGATTTTATTTAATATTGACAGAAAAGACAGACATGCCAACAAAGAAACACACATGAAGCACTGTTTTATCCAGCATTTGTCCTCTTTGGATACATTTGTATGTCAGTCAGCCCCTTTTTGCTCTGGGTTTTTACTTGAAAACAAGCCAGCTTTTGTAGTAATTTAACCACTCTAATCAAACCATACCAAAAAGAATAAGGAAAGAAGCTTGCAAATTTAGTCTCCCATCCCTCTGGCCATGATTTGACAACATTGTTATTATTTGTGTTTAATTGTTTTGCTTACCCTTTACCTCCATATTGTCTTCTTGAAGAGATACAAATAAACATAGCAGATAGCTAAAATAGCAAATAGTTTTGTAAAACACAAGAGGATGCTTTTGCACATTGCAGAAGTGATATGTGCTACATAATATGGCACTTTAAACATTTTTATGTTGTACAGCTCTAATTTCATTTCAGTAAGTGGTGTTGGTAATTCAAGGATTGGGTTTTTACAGAAGGTTTTGTTTAATTTTCTCATTAAACCTGAGCAGATGTAAAATCTGTTCTTTTTTTCCCCCTCATCAAATTCCCAACAACCATTGTCAAGCCACACAGAAAATGTTTAGAAGATGTAACCTTCACATTTTTTGCAATTGGCTTTGTTTATTGACAGTTGATCTGTGCCTTCAAAACAGTGTGAATGGATAGAAAATGAGAGATTTTTAGAGCGAGCTCTGTGGATACCTGTCAGAGTATTTGTAATAGGTAAACTTCAAATGGCTCTTCTGGTGTTTGTATTCCATAATTGTGATACAAAGTTACCAATGAAATATGGAACTGGATCATGGTACCAGAAATTTGTTTGGATTTTAATAAGACTTATCTCCATGGGCAACATGTTTCTGGTTTGTTCTCTTAGATATGAAGGCCTAAGGGCAGGGACGTACGGAGGGGGTCAGGGGTGGCATGAGCCACTGTAGCTTTTGTCCTCACAGTCCCAAGTGCCCTCTCCACCCTCCCTGACAGTCCATCAGCACCCCCCACACTCCCTCTCGATAATTTGGCAGCATTGTTCAGAGCCACTGCACCCCATAGCGTCTCCGCATGCTGCTGCCTATGGAATGAGGTATTTTAGTTCAACACGTCTGCTGTATTTTCTTAATTCTTAGAAACTTCAACTAATTGAGGGACTATAATTTGCTCTGGTGGTCTATCTCATAATTTTACTTTGTAATGTTCCTCATCCATTAACTGCTATTGCATTCTCTTGCCACCACAAAGAATACACTGTTTCAGGATTCATGTGGTCGTTATCGCCACACAGCAGCCTGGATGACAATGATTAGGTGATCGTTTTGCCTCACTATTTCTCCATGGCAGAAGGTGGATATACAAAGATATAAACCTGCCAGAGCTTTCCACCTTTTAAACAAATGCTGAAACCAGGAAGCGATGTGATAAATACCAAAACAAGGGAATAAGACGGCACTCCTGTGAATTATTTTCTTCTCAGGAAAGAACAGTGTGTTACCCTACCTGTCATTATAGCCAATGGCGTTTACAACTGCGGAAGTTTAATTAATGGTCGCCTGTCAGTGATTTTTCTGATTTTTAAAAGCATTTTAAAAGTTTGTTTAATTTAGAAGGAAGATCAAGATTAATTCTCCCAATAAAAAAAAAAAAAAAAAAAATAGTAGAATATTTTTGCCTATAAACAGCAATGTATGCATTTTTTAAATTTGATTTTTATTTTATATGAAATTGGAGGGGTTGGGGGAACCATAATCCCCTTTTGTGACCAAGAAATTACATGGTAAATGTTTATAGAGATGTCCTGTAGCTTTTTTAATTTTAATTGTCACTTACATTTTTTGGTCCTCAAATTTGGTTTTCAGAATGCATTTACACATTCTTTCTCATTTCATTAAAGAGGTACAGCCTAAAGATGGCTCAATTTAAATAAATAATAAAAATAACGGATGCCACTGATAAGGATAAGTTCTTCATTTGAGAACTGATGTCATGGGCATTGTCTTTCTGTTCAGCAAATGTTGTGAAGGAGCAGTAAAGAAAAAGCCCTGCAAGCTGGGATTGCACGACAGCAGTACAGTGTGTGATGAGAGGAGGAGGGGCAGCTGTGTTTTCATTCCTCCCAGGTGATGCCCCAGTTAGCGCAGTGCCTGGAATTTCAGTTCATCATTGTCCACCTGACAGTTCTCTCTTGCCCTCTTCTCAGGGAAAACTCCTCTTTACATCCCCATTTTAAAGGATATTTAGAAAAATACATATACTAGAAATGGCAGTTGGGGAGAAAAAAAGAGTGATTAGATTTGTGCTGGTCAGCAGCCATGCTTTTCTGTCATTCCTCTTTAATCTATTTTGCAAACAGCTGGAATTTCACTAATGAAAGCTCACACTCCTAGCTCTCATTCTGCGTCCGGTACTTCACAGGAACACCTAGCGCTCCACAGGAAAAGACACTCCTCACATGCGTTGCCGATGGAGAACAATGCTCAGTGTTTGGCAGTGAATCATGTTTCGTAAAATACAATGTTAAGATGCCTGTGGTCATGAAAATAAGTTGTTTCTGACTTTTGCTTGGTAACTTGGTCCCAAGAGGTGATGGGTCATCCAAAGTTTTGTTGCCTGAAACACTTTTGTTTTTGCTGTGTTGATTTCTGAGAGAGAAGGAATTGAACTGCTTTGCTTTCTCAATAGTTCTAACTTTTTTTAGATTAACAGGGTGTGCGGCTCTGTTAATCCTATATTTTTATGGATGGATTGGGTCACCTGCCACTTGCACAACTTAAAAATGCGGACTCGTCAATTACAGATATTCTCTTACTATCTACAGTAAGTAATCCATACAAGTGATATTTATTACAGTTTAATTTTGTATGAACTTTTGAATTTACATCTGGTTATGACTACAATTATGTCTTGTAAAATTCTGTAAAATGTTGGCAATCTTCAGTAAACGATCTCACTGATTTGAACTCTTTTAAAATAATTCCTCTGCTGTGTGAAGCATTGAGTGTTCCTGTCATCGGTCTGTTACTCTGCTGAGGGTGCTTACTCCCTTACTCTCCTGACAAACTCTTTGCAGATGAACCAGGGACTTGAAAGGAGATTGTATTGACAGTTTAAACAACGATAATGAGGAAGATCGCAATCCACTTGTTTTATTTATTTATTTATTTATTTATTTATTTTTCTTCCGTTGTAGTATGCGAGTGCGTTTTTGTCAATGAGTAATCTCTCCGTAAACAGATGGGCTGGTAGGAGTCCCATGACAAGTAATTTTAAAGCCTGAGTCCAAGTCAAAGTGAGAGTGTGTATTTAGTGTAAAGTTGTTTTCATTAAAAATGGTATTCGCAGCCCTATGTCCAAGGTATGAGCCAAACTCTTATGAGCCAATTAGGCACACTATGAAAGAGATGTGCTTCTGATTTAAACCTGGGAGTACTTTCACTGATCACTGTCTCTTTCAATCCAAGTCCTAATTGCCTTTTGAGTTATCTTAATTTTTATTTTATTCCCCCCCAATTGGGAGGATCCATTTCACGTATCTGTTGGACAGTGGTGTTCAGTTTGTGTCAACATAAAAGGTCAGAGTTCATTGACCTCCCAGTAGGAATTCAAATTCAAAGTATGAGTCACAGGAATTCCTGAGGTTGAATGTTATAACACTGCTGTCAGAAAAACATCTTGAACTGTGGCTCCCAAAGGTCTCTTGACTCATGACTGATACTATTTCTGCAGTCTGTCAATTAATATTCAGCAGACATGCATCATTTAAACTTTGGCTACATTGGTTTACAGTGGAATAGATTTATCAGAAATTATGATTTTATAGAATTGTGACTCGTTTTTTCGAGACAAGCAATAAGGATTAATTAACAGGGAATGCTCCCTTATTCCTCTGTGTATTTTAAAGCATCATAGTGTAACATTTCGTTGTCATGCATGGATCTTAAATATATTCTCTTTGGAGACAAGAAAATATTTCTTGCTGATATCTATGAACCAAAATAGAAGAGATTGTCTACAGCAGATACAGCATGGAGAAAAATTATCAATAATACAAATAACTAAAAAACTTGTATTAGCGGAATTTAATTTTGTCGCCTTTCTGGAAGATTAAACCTTGCAGCTGAAACGAATTATTATTATCAATTATTATCAATTATTGTTTGAACAGAAAATAATCTTTCTTTTCACTTTTGTGCATGTTAGTGCAAGTGTAGTCAAACAGATACTTTAAAGGCCAGTGAGTTTTATGAAATAATACTTTTTCGCTCTTGTGAGAGAATGTAGTAAACCTTAGGGGCTGCAAACTCACAAGCTTGGAAGCTCCGTGGCATTGACAGTGTCCTCTGGGACTGTGAAAGCATGGTCTGTTGCCAGGGCCAGAGCAAATGCTTCAGCCTTGCAGGAAAAGCTTGATGATGCTGTCCACTTGAAGCTGGCCGTTTCCCAGCTGAATTCCGTGCTCCGCAAAGTGGCCTTGTGCTGTGAACTGTCTTCTCTGTCACCACAGACCACTTTGGGGGTGGGCAGGGGAGCAGCACTGAAATTACTTTTTTTTTTTTTTTTTTTATATAATAGTTTGAATGGTTGCATAGTGGGTTTAATACTTTGGGACAATCTGGTACAATGTGAAGAAACTACTTTGTGCTGTGTGTGTGTTTGTCCCTGTGTGCCTATGTTGCATTTGGTGCAGATAAACAAGAGCAGCCACTGTCCCTATGTTAACTAGTATACATTTGACCAAACATTCAGTCACTAGTTTATTATTAAAGCACAGTCTGTTTTGAGAAGCTATTCAACTTACATTCACAGTTTGTACAGTGAGTGTTTTTGAAAACATTGACCTGCTTCTAAGAACCTCTGTGTGGTAGCCGGTGAAAGGGATTTTAATATTAAAAGCCTCTATCTTTTACCTAATTCAAAACTCTCATGTGTTTTATTATGGTGAACTAGCTCACACAGGAGCTGTATAGTACATAATCTGTCTTTCAGAGGAATAACAAATGTCTAGGGGCTCTGCATTTCTGTTTGTAGGTCTTACACATGATTGAGCCTGGTCTTTCAAGGACCCACTAATCTTGAATATTCAACGATCATTAGCTTTAACTGTTACTGTTTAAGACCTTAAAGATGTCTGTATTACCGAGATTTTTTCAGTTAATTTAATTGAATTCTGAAAGAGATGGTCTAGGGTGATTTGATATCCGATGGCCCCCTGGCCTTTTGACATATTGTATGCCTCAGAACAGTGAGACTTGCTCAATGAATGGTATAATATAGCAAACCAACAAGCAATAGGGATTTATGTAGGGATTTGTATTTAATCCCTTATATATACATATTTATTTAAGAGCTTGGCTGCCACGAAAGCGCTTACAACCTGTGAAAAGGAGGAGGATGGCCTTTGCATCAGGGAGTATTCCTTTCCCTCAGTGCTATGGATCTCACAGCCTGTCAAAGGAATTAGTCTTTTGTTGGGTCAAGCTGTTTCTCAGCTTTTTATTTTTTTTCCTATGTTCCATTCTTCCATTTGTTCCAAGAATTCCCCTCTAGGTTTCTGTTGGTGATAAATGTAAACATAATCTTTCATGTGCTGTAGATAACCTTTAGAGAAGGGGTGGTCTGTGCGAGTCTGGTTATTTATTGATTTCCTATTTCAATAATGTTTGTGAAAGGAAACATTCTTGTTGGGGGAGGAAATTGTTAAATATTCACACTAGGCTATACCTTGATTTACTGTCACCATACTGGCCCTTTTAAGTGTGGTGGTGGATGTGTTATAATGTCATAATGTAATTTAATGTACCAGTGAAACTGAAAACTTCAGTCTAACTGAATGCATGACTGAAGTCACACTGCAAAATCCACACCTTCAAGAGAGAAAGCTTAAGCAATGTTTACCAAACCTTTCAATGCAGTACTACAGTTCAGCATGGAGATTCTACATTTTATTTATTGGGCTTATTGCTAAATGTCTATTAAGGGATACAGATGACATTAGGAATCGTGTATTAGAGCAATTTCTTTTCACATGGCTTAAAACATTCTTGATGGCACATTGGTTGTGAAACACTAGACGAAAGTCCACTACCTTAGAAAAAACTGTGCGGTATGTTAAACTATCTACTAATCTCTGTATTTGTGTGAGTATAGGGATAAGGAGTGTAACATCCTTAATTCATAAAATTTAATTATATGGCTTAATCAAGCTCACAAAAAACCCTTTTCCAGTCCTGCGTTTATGAGACTGCACTTGCCTGTGGTTTGATAAAAAGCCAACACTCATGACCATCACTTTATATCCCAGTGCTTTATACTCGCAATACTATTCACCTCATCTGGAAATATATTGAGTGTCCTTAGAAGTGCACATTGTAGCCTAATTATAGCTACATTATAAAACTGAATTTTAACTAATAATAACTTTCAAAATCTTGAAACAGTTGTCCATTAAAAAATAAGGTTGTTCTGGAGGCAAATATTAGAAGAGCTCTTTTGGAATTACTAAAACCTACAGCTTGCCTGTACTATAGAACAAACAAACTGATAATATTATCCAGCATACCAAGGCAGGGATTGTACATCATTGCTTAAGCATTCAGATTTCATCTAGTATATTGTGGGTGATTTAAACTAGCCATTATTTTTTGTGTAGTAGTTGAGGAGAAACGGACTTCATATTAATTAAAAATGTGTGACTACATCCTGTAACGTAAACAAATGTATTTGTTTCCCAAGGCCAAATTCACACATGTCCAAGCAACAGTCAAGTCAAAGACCTTCAAGTATGGTCAGCGAGTCATCAACAGCTGTCACTTCATCCACTGTGGACACCACCTCAGGGTCAAAGGTGAGAATTTAATTTTGGCATCAGTGTAAGATTTAATTAATGTCACCAAGTTGTTCTAATTAATGTCTTCAAGTTTGTTTGTCCTTGATATAGATATTGCAGGAATATTTTAATTGTGTTTAGTTTGCTAAACTGATTTAAAGCTTATTAAACACTTTATCGTAGCTGGCAATTTGCTTTATTTGATTTTATTTACCCTCTGGTTGTGCAATTTAAAATGTATATTTTGCTGACCAAAATGGATCAGATTTCAATTTAAGAAGTCAAGGTTTTACAAGAATTTCTAGAATAGTAGGAAATATAGTTTCAATTAGCCCTCATTGCAGTGGGTGAAAGCATGTGCTCATTTTAAGATTCCATAAGGTTCACCATATATATTGTTTTATACAGATGAGTATTTATTGTGCACTGCAGTCTTAACCATTCATCAGCAGTGTACAGGTGCATGAGGCTACCATTCTATTTCTAGTTTATTTCCAGTTTTGAAACATTCATCAGGTTTGTAGTCAGCTTAAAAAACAACAACAAAATAACCAAGGAAGCCCTGTGCTATTTCTACAGTCATGCATCACCACTGACATATTATACTTACAGTGATAAATGACTGTGGAGATTAGTTACAAGTACACAGCTTGCAGCCCTGTACTGGTACTGTATTGTTTGAATTAAAGCTCATTTTGATTTGGCCTAAAATAGGGTTTAATCATCTTACACTCTACTAGAAATTATTTTTTTGTAATTCTGTGTTAAAATAACTAAATAAAGTATTATATCTGTGGAACATCAGTGTATTTTTAACTTCCTGTTAGCTTTCTCATGATTTCCACAGCATGTGCAAGTTAGTATAAGCTCCTTTTAAACAAATTCACTTAAAATATACCATTCTAAGCCCTGTGGAAATGAGAAATTTGTTTGAGATTTTATTGTAGTAGTATACTATTTAATCCTTCACCTGCTTATATTAAACATTACAAATGCAAATATGGACTAATCAGTAGTTCCACAGGAGAGACACGCACACGCGCACATGCAGAGACACACACGCACAGACAGACACACACAAAGTAATTTTCCATCAACTGTCAGATGTTCCAACTTTCTGATCTCTCCGTTATTTCCAGAATGTTTCACTGTCTTTGCTCTCCCTCATAAGCTTAGGTGTTGACACAAACACTTGAACACCTCAATTGGCAGCTTAATGAGCAGACGACCCTGCCTGCAGCATGTTGATGGAGTCCATACGATCTGTCTTTTACTGTTAATTTACAGTCAGACCCTCTTCTTGTCCCACTCTTGCCCCCGGCAGCTGCCACTGGCTTGCCACTGCCCTTGATCTCCTGCCAGCCCCTGGTTTTGACAGCACTCAAGTCAGACTGCTCATATGCTGTCACTCCTGACACGAGTGATGTTCCAGGTGTAGCCAGTGGCACCGATCTCTCGACCAGCCTGGGCCACGGGCATGAAAGACCAGCTCCCACCTGCCTCCTCATCCTCCCACGTGTGCGGATAGTGTCGCCACATGGCTGCGTTTATGTGCGCTGCTGGGCCGCTTATGGAGCAAGTTCCAGTATGCAGTGATGGCTGTTTTTATGAGTGACATTATGAGTCAGCATCATATCAGCTTTCTCAAGAACAGATTGCACCAGGCTCCAGAACAGCCATATGTTCAATCAACAGTTGTCCCCTGACTTTGATTAAACATTATAGCACTAGATGATGGCACATTAGTCATATTATCTCCTATCACCTTTGGAGAACTTGAATTTTCCGGTACAGAGACACTAAAGTGAGGAATGCAATATCAATCGAGGGCAACAAGTCCTATCTGAGGAATGGAGGAATGTAAACAATGCCACATTTAGTCACTTAATTTTTCTTAATATTTATCTTGGTACCTTATTATTATTGATTTCATATTCATTGCAATTATATTTTTACATGTGACCTTTATATATTTCATGTTTTAAAAGTTTCCCAATAACTGACTTAATATACGAGTTCTGCAAATCTGATATCAGATGGGAGACTACCATTTCAAAGTCACTTCAGAAAATGGAATCGTAAATTGGAACATTGAAAATGAAATGTTCTCAGTTATTTATTGTTAAACTACATTCATAACTTTTATTATTTTGTGCATGGTTGCATACTTCTGTTGTACAGACTAATTTATTAAAGTTATTATAAATTCATATTGCACAGTAATCCTTTACAGCAGTAATTGTATTTTTTTTTCTCCCACCTTCACACACAATGAAGACTTTAGAGTATTTATTAAATGTGATATTCACAAAGTGCTGAAATAAGCTTCTCAGGAGACCTCTTTCCTGACTACACTAAGGTTTAGTGCATATTATGAAGCTATTTTTTTGATAAGCATATTTAATTTAATTTGCCTATAGGCAGAAAGAGAGAGCACAAAATTCTGTTTCTCCAAAATATGACATCAATTTAAGACCTTAAGATGGCTTAAACTTATTCTCATACCACTTCTGGAACAGATCATTAGAATGTGTCACCCTGAAAGCCCAGCGTGTCTTTAGGCTCCTGAAAAGCCAACCACTTACACTGGATTTATAATAAAGACCTGTCAATGGTGTAAGCAGGTCTAGTGCCTCGTGAAATCTCAATGATTTTTGGCTCTGTTACTGCAGATTTCAGTAATGGGAGACCATTTGTGTAAGTGAAAAACATTTTAATAATTG
The DNA here is from genome assembly GCF_036373705.1 of Amia ocellicauda. Taxonomy (NCBI): domain Eukaryota; kingdom Metazoa; phylum Chordata; class Actinopteri; order Amiiformes; family Amiidae; genus Amia; species Amia ocellicauda. The sequence continues at coordinate 9,560,109 of NC_089853.1, read as the reverse complement.
GTTTCCATGTATAGATTTTTGGCTGTATTCCAGTTTGCTGGCAGCAAGTACTATAGATGTTTCTTCCCTGCTGAAGTAGGCAGAATTTATCCCCACCCCACCCCACCCACCCATGCTCACACTTCTCATAAGTTTGTATGAGTTTATATACTCTTGATAAAATATAGTGGCATTCATTTATTAGAATGGTGGGAGGGATTTTAACCTTGCATTGAAAAACAGGCAACTTATTTAACTAACTGTATGTTCTTGCTTCACTTGTCCCAGTCCTCATAATTAGTATGGAAGTTTTTCTGACAGGTTTGGTGACAAAGGCTTGCTGAGATTAAATGCATAATACTTTGGTCAGTCATTTGAGGATAGAGAAGTGATGTATTGAAATTAGTAAATGGAAGATAACTGGTTATGCAATCGCCAGAAGCAAGGTTTCCCTGTGCTCAATATTTTCCTAATGATTCATCCAACATATGGAGAGGGATCTGGAGGAATACAATGGTTGTCAAAAGCTATAGTGCCATATCAGCTTCTGTTTTCATGTCAAGACCAGACCAGTGTACATTTAGTCTGCTTTGTTCTATGGTTCTATTATTATAATTATTATATTGTCCTTTCTATCTTGCTAAGTGCTTCATGTTTCAGGCAAGTCACAGCAGCTTAGGTGTGAAGATGAGTTGCAGTGTAGATGGCAGGCCACCTGGTAAACAGATGTTGTATTTTAAATAAGCCATTTATATTATCTGCATGTTGTACAATTATTCCAGGGCTCCAAATCCAGCAGTAAAGTCCACAGCTTTGGGAAGAGAGATCATGCCATCAAGAGGAATCCAAATGTGCCTGTTGTGGTGAGAGGCTGGCTCTATAAACAGGTAAGACCATTAATGAGCTTACAGTAAGCCAGGGCCTGATCCTCCTGCAATGCCAATTAGTGCCCCCCTGGATATTAATGGGTGCTGGGCCACAATGGCCAAGTGATGACTGTCTAGTAGCAATAAATTACACAGTGGCACTAAACAAATGAGTTTATGTGCATTCTACTGACAACAGCTCCTGATATAAGCTATGGCCCCATGGATGTCTGTCTGATTAATGATTCTCACACACACACACACACACACACACACAGACTGAGTTGTCTTGATTCTCATTATAAAGCAAGAGTGGCTGTCACTCGTTTGGCAAGCAACGGACGTATGAGAGAGGGAAGTCACCTTGGATAAGTTGCAGCCGAATTCTTGTAAAGCGATCACACAACACGATGTCTTTGGACGAGTTGCAAAGTATTCTTAGAAAAACAAACTAAACAAACCCAGTCTCCTGGCTTCATCTAAACCCAGCACTGAGCTTTGTTTTAAAAAATCTGTGCTCAGCTGATGCCTCACTATTTTATTTTTTTACAGACAAGTTTGTACGTCTTAAAACACTGACGTAGATAGTAATTCACAGAGAATAATTCAAACTTGTGTAAAGGTTTGTTTCGTTAGAAGACTACACAGCATTGTGGAGTGCTAATGAAATCTCAATAACTGACTTAATAAGGAATTCCCAGGTGGGCTTCTAATGAGAAGATGGCCTATATAAAATAAAATAAAAATAAAAAAAATCGGCAAGTCCAATTATTGTGGACTCAATTACTTTTTGGGTGTCTGAGTTTTAATTCTTTCCTTTTCAGAAACTGCTTTTCCCATGCTAATGTTTGTCATTAAAAAGCAATTGAAGCCAAGGCAAGCTAAAAATACATGTGTTTGTGCTTATAGGACAGCTCTGGAATGCGACTCTGGAAGAGAAAATGGTTTGTGTTGGCCGATTACTGCTTGTTTTATTATAAAGGTGAGTGGTACAGGACTAATTGGAAATGGAAAACACACTGAACATTTTCAATGCGGAAGAAACATTTAAAGTTATTGTTATAAGTGTCAGAAGTAGTTTTCATTTTGCTTTGTGATGAATCGCTGAGTGTTAGTACAGTTGTGTACATACACAGTGACAGAGAAACCTGCGGTAGGGGTGTGATGTAGTCGAATTAGACTAGCAACTAATTAACCTTTAAGAATAAGTATCAATACAAATGGATTTAGACTTGCATGAGCAGATTAAAAAGAGGCTTGTCTCCTTAATCACTGGGGTTTGTTAACAGTCCCAGCATCAGTCTGCATTGATGATCTTTGTTCTGCGCCATGATCTGTTAAACATTTCCCTGTACTTAATACAAACTGATTTCCAAATTATTATGATGAGAAGGCTGTGCTATTCAGAGTCGGTGAAAGCACCCCATAGCATGATGTTTACCTAGGTGGGATAAATATGCGCCGAGTGAAGGATTGCACCCTCGTACACTTCCCTTGCATAGCTTCGGTTTTCTCTCATCTCCAGAATTGAAAACAAAACAAATCCTTGTCATTGCCTTTGAGGAATCTTTTATGGGCGCCCTCAACGTGGCTGGAATACATTTCTAAAAACTTATTTTGTTTTTTTTGAGATTGAATGTTAAAAACCAAAATTGAGAAGACAACATTTTTCTTAAGGAGTTTAATCACAGGCTTGTAAATGTGTACCCAGTTTACTGTATTGCTTTTGGTATGGTGTCAGGTTTTTTGTTTTTGTTTTTGCAAGCAATTAAGGACAACTGTATGGAGAAATGGGAACTGACATATATTTTGAATAGACAATTTCAGTACTGTTTGGGATGTGTTTGCATATGATCTATAGTGTGTGGTGCTTGGTATATTGGTGGCTGTACCAACAAACCTCAAGGGTTTGAGGTGGGACTGAATGCTTTGTTAGTGTAAATTTCCCCATCTACAAATCCCTGTATGACTGTGACTTTGGCCTTTTTTTTTTTTTTTTTTTTACTTTAAAGCTGTGGAGGCTGCACGAATAGCTCATCATCTGGAGAGCAACATAATAATGTAATAAGATATAGAGCAATCTGTTTTCATTTTACCACTCTTTTGTCTGCAGTTTTGCTCTTCCATCCGCAGCACAACAGGGATAGATAAAAGTTCTGGCACCATATGGAGAATGTCCCCTTGAAAGAACCTTGAATTACTTTTAACCAATTATACTTTAATCCATCCTTCTGCCGTCCACACACAATGCCCAAGCAAAGCCCTAAAACACCACAGCAAAAGAGTGTTTTTCCTTATTTTTAAATCAAGGACTGTAATGTTCCTACAGAGGATAAGACATGAATGATAGGGATGTTTTTTTTTTCTTTCCCATTTCACACAGACAGTAGAGAAGAAGCCGTTCTGGGCAGCATCCCATTGCCCAGCTATGTTATTTCTTCAGTGGAGCCCGAAGACCATATCAGCCGCAAGTACGCATTCAAGGTATGGCATTTTGTTCTTTCACAGCTTTAGATTAATTTCACTAGTGTGTCTGTGTTGCTGTAACACAGATTTATCTTAAAGCAAGCAGCCTGCCCATAGGTGTCTGACAGGCCCCTGTTAAGCTGCAGTGCTGCTGTATTGTCCCCAGTTTATTATACTGCAGCCTCTTTCATGGGCTGAATATAGTGATTATGGGCACCCACCTGAAAGTTACACTACGCTCCTTCATGGTGAATTACGTGACTTTCTCAATTAAGTCCTAGATTTTGATTTGACAAGTGGAGTTTGTGCAGAGAGCAGAAGTGACAGAAGCAAAATCTGTCTGTTAGCATAGACCAGTTAAAATATTACTCAGTTCAAACTATTAGTATTGTTATTCATTTATTTTACTCTTCTTAAATTATTGATGGACTGCTGCTAAATAGTGAACATACTGGAGAAAAACAACTACCTTTATTTTAAACAACTAAACCAATCCAGAGAATTGTCTTCCTTTGTGAAAAGTTGATTATCTGTACTGTATGTGAAATGTCATGGTGTTGTTCTCATCATTGTCATAATTACCACATTGAACAGTACAGTGGAACCATAGACATGACAGAGTTCCAATTCTGTGCGTCGCTGAAGTGACACCGGAGAGTCAGAGACCTCATTAAGTGGTCCTCACTTTGTGCCCCTTGATTCCATTAGTCTACTTTGCATAGAGGCATGGCATGAAGAGCTACTGAACATCAAAAATTGCGTGGGCACCCCCCCCCCCCCAAAAAAAAAAGAGTATATTTATATCACTGTTGACGAACAGAAGTATTGTTAATATATCAAAATGCATTTATAAGTACATGAATAGGACTCTATATGGGACAATTTTATCTCAATAAAAGCATGTTTGTGTAAGTGCTAGAGGATTTCTATATTGTCAATTCCAATTGGAGAAAATAACTATAGATGCATCACTCCACTAAATGGTTTAGTTAAAACAAAAAGAAGCCTTGAAGTTGAAAATCTTGTGGAAAAATCCTCAGAAACTCATAGCCACTGATTTTTATTCAATTTTTACAAAGCCCTTGGTACATAACTAAAGTAAATGACATGTAGAGCTAAGATGGGGGAAACTGTGATTGCTATCACTTATCTCTCAGGGTCCTGGGAGTAAAAGATGCCATTTACTTGATGGTATTTCTGAAATGCTGATATCTTCTCTGATTCAATACATGTTTTATTGCTTGCAAGTAAATCTGTGGATCACAGTTTCATTAGTCCCCTGCTCTCATTTTAACCTGCAGGCTAGCAAATTGTGACTAGATTATTTGGTAAACAACATTGTTCAAAATGTTTAGTGTTTTTTTTTTTTTTGTATTATTCATTGCATTGTAAATATGGTTATAATGCATATGGTTTTAGTGAGATTTTTCTATTCAGTTAGAAACAATGTACTAATAAGTTGGTGTGCAACCATGTTTGGGCTGACCCTAACTAATTGCTGGCCAGCATAGCTGCATTTTACTCTAACATGAATTGGCAGTTGTAATCAATGCCTTTTGAGGACAGCGATTTGTTTCGTGGATCCTTGAAGGGTGTTGCAAATGAAAGCAATGCTGATTCCCAGCACACTTAAATATTCTGCCAGCCTGACATGCCATCTCTCTTTCTGCTTCACTCGTCTCAGTGTGCAGATACAGGCTTTGTACAGTGCCCAAACTGCATGATACTTCATCTTGCAAAAGTGTATTGCCAGTCTACGTGCTTCGTAATCGGCCAGTGGTGTGCCTGCTTTCGCTCTGTCAAGCATTTCTGGTTGAACCCCCGCCCCCCCTCTCTCTGGGAGGATGTTGAAGGTTCTTTTGTGCCGGTCTGTCTGTGTGCTCCTGTCACCAGTCGCCCGAGAGACTGACAGAAAAAGGGTGGGCAAGTCCAAGAGAAGTCCCTGGTGTCAGTTTCGTTTAAGGATGAGAGTTTTGGAGGTCGCTGCCCTGAACATTGTGGTCTGAATCTGAACCTAGAATATGATTTGGGAATTTGTCAATTAAATTTGAACAGTTTTATTTAAAAATATCCCTTATGGGTATGGCTTATACGCCCATAGGACAGATGTTTCAGTTCTAAAAAGCCACAGAATTTCCCTTTCTTGGTGCTGTCTTTAATAGGCATGGAAACTCTTTCAAATGGAAAGCGGCATTTATAAATTTGTGCAAATTAAGCTTCAGTACAAGCAATATATTGGTATTTTGATGCACCAGTTATATAGTGGTTCAAGCTTTCATTCAATCGGTTCAGTTCTTTGCTTCAGGTTTTCTACTTCCTGTATATGATTTTTTACTATAATGTAATACATTTCTTCAGTTTAACTGGTATCATAATATTAGGACCAGGATAACAACAATCATATACTTACTTCTTGTATTTATTATATAAAACATGCTCTCTTGCAACTACAGTATGTAATAGGGATGCTGTAGAGCCCACTAGTACAGCATTGCCTATGAATGTAGGAACTTTACTTGGTGCTGGACAAGTAATTGTGCTTTATATAAAGGCTAATATTCAACTGGAACAGGTGGCTTTTATGCACTTCTTAACTAGCCGATGCTCTGTGTCTGTGGAGTTTGTTATTATAGTGACTGATCTTTTCCCAATGTTGATTCATATTCTGGAAGTATTATGTTAGCTGGAATTGTGGTTCCTGGAAATTGTGTTCATGGGGGTTTAACATTAAAATGTCTATTGTGATTTTCAGCGGACAGGCTTAAATTGGCAGCAGAACCACTGTAAGCACTTCTTATTTCCTAATCCCTTATCAAAGAAATAGCTTATTGAGCAGCCTGCTTGCATATCCCTGGCTGTTAAATTCAGCTGGGATTTGAGAAGGGGAGGGGGGGACAGACAAGAGCACAAAGAACAGCTTGTGTTTCCGTGAAGCGGGATTTCATTACAAAGATGGGAAAATATGAAATAACTGTCCTACTCTGGCCTGCATTTCAGCACCTGCAGTTAACCTGCCTGAATAGGCAAACCCTTTAACCCCCGCAAGAAACGAGAGCAGCATCGAGCTACCCCACCCAGTCCCATTTTCTGGCTGTGTGTTAACCTTTGTTCTCAAATGTTTTGTCTGTCTCGTCCCAATTTTAGTTTTTGTTTTGTGCGCTGTGTGTGTTGTCGCTAACTGTCTGCTTATTCGTCTTACTGACACTTGCAGCCCAAGTAGAGCCACAGAATGTGACATTGTTTACCAGTAGGCTTGTGACCAACCACTTCTCTGTTTTCTCAACTCTTTGTCCTTCTCTCGTTCCTATTGGTCTGTTCTCGCCCTTTGACCCTCTGGGTCTGCTGTTTTTGTACACTGTGGGGAGAGAGTCCGTTCTTCCAGAAAGGCCTTCCTGAAAAATAAAGGCAACTCCATGCACGAATAGGTATTTTCTCTTTTTGTCATTGTTTTCACAGTTGCATATTGCAGTTCAAGAATCATGTTTTTAATTTCAGTCATTAGCTTTAATTTATTATTATTTTTGTGTGTGTTTTTTTTTTTTTTTTTTTACCCCTGATTTCAGACAAGGAAAAAAGTAGTCTGTTTTTCTTATTTCTGGAATATTTGGGGAAACTACTCATAACTAATATGTAATTAAGCATTGCATTGTATTAAAAGCCATCCAGAAACAAACTCCTACTTGCTAATTTCTGGCATGGGATGTGTGAGAGTGTAAATCAGTGGTTTCTAACTTTAAACATCACATTGATTTAGAGATTAATTTATATAGTACTTCTGCATTAGTATCTTTTTTTTCATGCTGAACAGGGCAGACAAATCGCAGTGATTTATTTTTTCTTATTAGTGTATCTGTTGGTTCAGGCCTTGATGTAGAAGTGTCACCATTCATTTAGCATTAGCATCTTGTTGTCCCTCACAAACTAGGCCCCTGCTGCCCCTGATAGCTGTGTAGTTCCTTCCTTGTTTCCAGCAGTGATGTGGTATGAGGTAACGTAGCACGCGCTTAGATGCAGATTTATTCATCTTATATCTCAGGTATGCTCACACAGGCTGAACAAAGTCCTAACTTCCCCAAACTATTATTAGTCTTACTTTTCACTCTGGGTTTTCCCATGTGCTACAATTATCACAGCAACTTTTCACACAGAAAGCTTCAGATAATTCACAGTTTTAGATGTGTAAGTGTCACGTTTTCCTCCGTGTTTTTGTTTTTCTTTGGAGGTGAGAAGCTTTGCAGGAATATATTGTAAGGTGTAGGATTCAGTTTAAACCCAGAGCTTGTTGTTTTATATTGTATTTAAGATTTAAAGAAGCTTTTTTGTGGCCTGTCTGGTTGGGGCTGGGTGTTTGCATTGGATGTCAAGCTCAGCAGTTTCCAAGGGGAGGCTGTTGAGATCATGTTGGAACCACTGCACAAGATTAAGTAGACTTTGCTCTATCAAAACACACATTGTGTTGGGGAAAGCCAAGTATGATTATAGATTACTTTTTCATCTGTCCTAGCACAAATACAGAGACGATGGGGCTGTACTTATTTGAGTGACAAAGTAACAAAAAATGACCAAAGTGACCAAAGTTTTTGCTTTTCTTTTGTATTTTTTTTACCACAGCATAAATGCGTGCTTCCTGATCAGGCCAAGTCAGAGTATTCCTTATTTCGAGACTTCTCAAATAAGAAAGCATCTTATATTGCCCTACCCCAAATTCCCACCGTGGGAACAGACGCACGGAATGAACCCCACTTGCGGAAGAAATACTGAAATATAACTGGATCTGTCTTTCGAGGGTCGATTTCATTTAATTGTATCTGGGTGGAACTGTGCAAAAGTGCTGACCTGGTCTCTGATAAAGCGACTGGCTGTCAGTGCCTGTCAGCCCTCCAGTGTGTGCAGATTAGTTCTAGCAGCTTGGTTTGGACACAGATTTAGGGTAACAGAAGGGGAATGCAGTTTAAGAACAGAGCCAATTTTTTTGACCTTTAGACATGAAGGCACGAGGTAAGAAGCTTTAGCATGAACGTTGTTGAGAAATATTGGATTTGATTTGCTAAGTGGCAAACCTGGGAAGATTATTTGGGGTGCACTGTTATGCAGTCCTTCAGCATTGAGAACTGCAGTGGTGCACTTCATGCTAGCTCTAATTTAATGTTCACTGTGTAACCTACAGATTACCGTTTTTGTTTCCTAGATAAAAGAACCATATGTTTTAATTAAGGAGAGCTCTTATAAAGGTAAATGGTAATTTTATGTGGATTAAGGGACCCTAACTCCAGGTTTACAACAGAAATGTCTGGCTTTTATAAGTGCAAGCACATGTCACTTCTGTAGGTTGTAGGTTTTTAATTTGGAGAATAACATTAAAAAAATACTTTGGTATTAATCAACACTCAAAATAAAGCTTGGTGGTGTATGGCGTTCTGTGAAAAATGCTTACATTTCAAAGATGAAGATTGACATAAATACAAATATTGAATGAAAATGCAAGGATATGGAGGACATTTTGCAATAAAACTAAAAGATTTCAAGTGGAGGCTTTTGCATGAGATTTAAAGTGTGTTCTATTGGTATTTTTGAGGAATGTCTTAGCAATACCTTTGGAATATGATATAATAATAATAATAATAATAATAATAATAATAATAATAATAATAATAATAATAATATTATGCTTTGAATTATGCTGTCCAAGTTCTTTTGTTCATTGAGATGTGTCCCATGTATGCTGATGAAATTCTGTTTTGTTGCAGGCTACCCATACAGGAATGCGTTCTTATATTTATAATAAGAACTCTGTTATTGGCTCCCAGGCAGAGCATTATGGGATGAGAACATATTACTTCAGTGCGGATACACAGGAAGACATGAATGGCTGGATCAGAGCCATGAACCAGGCGGCACTAATGCAAACTCACACGTTGAAAAGGTTAGTCAGAGGGCTTTGTTGTTTTGACCCTACGTGCATTTTTTTTTTTTTTGCTTGATAAGGCATACATTCTGCATTGAATAAGCACGTAAGTATTTTAATATCTTTATTTCTTCACTCTGGGTAAAATGCCACAGCAAGGACTGAAGAAACTGCTGTGTGACCACAAGCCCTTCCCGACCCTCCCTCCCTCTGCTAACAAATTTTGACTCACTTTGGGTCTTAATTTTCTGCTCCAGTAACTGCTGTCCTTGCATAAGCAAAAAAAAAAAGAGACACATAAAAGAGTGTAACTGATTAAGAGGAACAAAGACAAAAAGTTAACACAGAATAAAATCAGTCGCTGTGTCAGTGGAAAAAGCCACTTGGTGTGTATTGAATGGGTCAATATTTGCAAGCCTGCATTTTTCATTGGTTTAGCTTTATTGTATGTGGGCTGCTTAGATGCATTACAGTGAGCAGTAGCCGAAATCTAACCAGTGCATTGACCGAAATGTTTCTGTTTTTGGGTGGCATGTCTGGAAAACGTATCTACCTTTGTTTTCTTGAGTATGTATTGCTTCATATGCTCTGTAGCTTATCCTTTCCGGTATCTCATTACACCCCCCTCCCCCCAATTAAGCTGTGTGGTGACATCTAGCAGAGCTTTGATTTTGTGTGGAAATTAGCCGTTTAACAGACCACGTGTTCTCAGCTTTTCTTTTTCCTTTTTTCACTTTTTTCTGATGACGTCAGACCAGCGATCAGTTTGTGCTTGTGCAGTGTTTTTATTTTCCCCCTTTTCTGTGGCCGGTGTCAGAAATGCAATGCGAGAGAATCTAGTGCCAACACTCAGGTATTTTCTCTGTGAAAATGGGCTGGGATTCACAGAGGCTGCTTGTCCCATCCCTGGGAATTGAATACTAGTGCTTGTTTATGTGTGGGTCAGCTAAATAGGTAAATGATAGGTAATTCCTATCATGAATAATAGGGGTTTCATTGACAGGGTGTGATTTTAATCTCATCTTCACGCATTGTTTCTCACACAGAGATCACAGAGCGGACATCCATTTACTACCCCCTTCTCTGAAGAATAATTTAACTTTGACTTTGACCCAAAGAGACAATTACAGATGTAATTTTACTGCTCACAGAAGAGAGCAGCAGTTGAGCTGTTAAAATGACTTCTCTCTTAAATAATTCCTGTAGGTATGTGACATAGCTGTTCTGCCAGCTTTACAATGCAGGTCCAGCAATCCCCTGGCTTGGGGACTGCAGCTATCAGGAAATCTGAGCACTGCGGCAGGCTGTTGTGCGACTACATGGTTTATTCAGCTGCCAACTGACTCCCTTCCAGTTTCTCAAATACTTTGTTTGAGAACTGAGCAACAAAGCAGTAAGTTAGTCACAGAGCGCAGGGATGAATTCAGGGTCACTGGCAGTGGGGCCACTATTTTATGTATTTAATACTTATTTTTTTGGGGGGTGGTTGGGTGGGAGGTTGTATTGATAGCTTGAACATAGAAGATGGGAAAACACTTATTTAAAAAGGAAAATGCATTAATTCTTTAATAAAATATATTCAAATTAAGCAAGCTTTTATTGGGCCAATAGTAGGAAAAAGTACATCTTAAAAACAAAGTTTGTTTTGGTGAAATTAATTCCCCACCCCCTCTGCTGTTTTCATGTTTTATTTTTTCTTCTTTATTCACCCTTCCTCCATTAATTGATACCTGCCAGACTTCTGTTGTCATTATCTGTCTTGCAGGATATATTACCCTTCTGTTGCAAAAACACACAGTATATCATCTCTTAATTAACGGGCTCCATCTAGGGGTTATTTGATGCTCCAGCTTCTCTGTCAGCTCCTAAACTGCACACCATCTATCTCCAAGCTGAATTATAATGAAAAATAACCGTCATGACACCTGAACCCCAATAACAAATAGTAGGTTTTTTTTTAAATTATGCAAATGCAGGACTCAAAGGAATTCTACAATCTGAGACTTTAACTGACTTTAACTGAAACTTTACTTCCTGAATGTTTGTTACCCTTTACATTTCCTCCTCACACACTGTACACATGACATACATGGGGCCCGGCAGACTCTTGTGACTTACTAGGATTGATTTCAGGTCCTGCGCTTTTATAGGCTCTCAGTACAGCCAGTGTGCTGGTGGTGGATTTTCCCATTACTGTGATGTAAGGTGTAAGTTTAATATTGTGTCATCCAGGTAATTTCACATCTAAATGGAAAGCAGAAGAAGATACCTCTGCTAGAAAATGTATATCTACCACATCCAGGGATGCTAGACCTTGACAAAATGGACAATAAAATGGTGAAATATGGATGTTTACTCTTCATAGAATTCTAGTTAGTTTGGTGGATAAAATATGCTTTAATTCACAGATCAGACTGGAAAGATGTTTCATACATGATTTGGTCATGTAATTTGTGGTTCAACTATATTTTGCACTACACTTAATTTAAGGGTTCAGACTAGGTTTAGGCAATGGTAATGCAATGATCTGAACCCTCAATTCATCAAAAGACTGCATGACACCTATTTACTTTACCATCTTTAAACTATAAATCTTTCTCCAAATCGAAACCTTTACCTACCCTAAGCCTATCAAATGTATAGCCGTTAACAGTAAACTTAACACAAATCCTAAATTCTACCTTTAGAAAACCGAATTGAAAAGCCAGTGACAACATAACTAGTTTCAAAATAGTTACACTGTTTTAAGAAACCACTTCTGAATTGGCTCATACAGCAGGACTCATGTATATGTAGCCTTTAACACAGGCATATACTTTAAGATTTTTTAAATGGTCTGTTTTCCTTAATTCTAGCTTTCTGTCTTTGGTTTTAAGTGATTACATGTTTGATTATTACCTGTTGCAAAATGTGAATGAGAGCACAACCTCATGAAACCCTGGGAAACTCCAAAATGAACCTGTGACTTATGGTGCATCTTTTAATGTCAGGTGTTATAGAACCTGTAATTATTACTTGGTTGAAGGGGCAAACATGATTTAAAATCCTAGGATGAGAGCTTATAATAATCTTCAGGTATATAGACTGCCACAAGCTATCCTTATCTTTTTAATTAGCCATTTTCAATTCATACAAGACATTTAATCTTTTAGACTCAGATAAGGGAAATAATATCTCTTACAATGTGTGGGAATGAACGTGGAGAGAATCCTTTTGTTGCTTTTGTGCCAAATTTTATCGGCCGTGTCATTCCTTATCTTCGCATTTCTATATTAGTCAAGTGAAAAATTACATTTGGCAGCACTGTCGGTTAATTGAACAGTTTATAGCTTTTCAGTTTTCAGAGCTGGATAGAAATATCTTTTAATATAGGCATAATATTTCACCCTTAAAAGTAAATTGCACTTGTCTGTTATAGCCTGATACAGAGGATATGTGTATTAACCCTTATCTGACTGGCTGAAATAAATCCCTGCAGAAATGTTCCAGGTTTTGTAAATGGTTTGAGTGCTTGCGTAGAATATCTGTGAATTGTCAGTCTGGTCAACTGCTATGCAGGTGAAATGTGTCAGAGGAAGCTTAGTGGCTTGAAATCGGTGCTTATCCTTACAGAGAAGCAGAGAAGGCTGAGAAACAGGCAGTTCCTCAGACCAACCACATCAACTCCTACAAGAGCGTCCCCCAGCCTGAGGTTCTGCACCGGCTGGAGCGGGCCGGTGACGATACATTCGGCTTCGAGAAACGCGAGGAGATCCGCAAGGAGCGCGAAGACGAGGAGAGGTATGGATTCCGGAAGGACACACTGGAGGGCAAGGCCAAGGCCAAGAGCAAGTCCCCAGCCCCCGCAGGGGAGGGCGACATACTCTCCCCAGAGGCAACCAGCTCCTCTCGCACACACACTGCTCAGAGGAATGGCCTGGTGCCCACGCCGGTGCCAGTGGAGCAGAATGGCAACACGGCGTACAAGAGGGGATTCGTCCCGCGCACAGACACCGAGAAACATGTGCAGAGGAAGACCAACCTGGCCCAGGTGGAGCACTGGGTGAAGCTGCAGAAAGGAGACCCCAAGAGGTCAGTAACTGCCAAACATGTACTGTCCACCTTTCAAGGATGACGGTTGACAAATTCTTAAGCCAGTTTCTCTGGTTTCAATGAAAGATTTTCAGCACTTGGGTGTACTGTATATATATTTATTTTTCAAATATGGTTGGTTCTCTCATAGTTGTTAGGAAACTGGAATGCAAATGGATTGTTCTTTGAAAAGTTGTTCATGTTGGAAATTGCAAACGTTGAACAATACAGCTTATAGGTAGATATAAGTTCCCACTGATCTGAATTGTATGGAAACGAATGTAAATAATATGGAAATTAATAAATTATCAACCAGTGCCCTCTGGAGCCATATAATACATATAGTAGTAAAAATAGAGAAAGTGTTCCACATAAAACTGGCTCAGTGTGATCAGCTCCTGAGTTTAATACCATAGCACCCCCTGCTGGTCATACAGAAGAGCTGCTGCCAACTGGGAGAGAATGTCAAAATGTTTGGATAATTTATCCTTTCAAAATCTTTCAAATTTTTTCTACATGCTTTTTTTTCATTCTCTGAGAGAGGCAACCACTTTTGGTTTTCCTGTAGCTTTTACCTGTGTAACAGCTTCCTGAGAGCAGACTAGCGATTCTAGTCACAGCCATTCTTCCTGGTATATTTCTATAGGTTTAACACAAGTTGATTGCTTACACTTGGATAACTCCAGCTGCCTGTTAAAGCCCCCTCTCTCCCCACTGTGTGACTGCAGCCTTCCCGCCTCGGAGCAGACTCTCCCCCGCCGGACCCCTCCCCTGCAGCCCCCGAGCACGGCAGATACCTACCAGACCTTGCCAAAGAATGCCCGGCAGCCCCCGGGCAGCCCCCCCCCAGCCGCGCGCAACCTGCCCAGCGACTACAAGTACGCCCACGATCGGCTCAGCCACTTCCGCATGTCAACGGAGGAGCGCATGGCCACCAAGGAGGGCATGGTGTGGCAGCTGTTCGAGTGGCAGCAGCGGCAGCAATTCAAACACGGCAGCCCCACCGCGCCCATCTATGCCGGTGCCCCCGACTACTCCGACTCGGCCGCCCTCAAGGTCACCCTAGAAGTCCCTCGCTCCATATCGGTGCCGCCCTCCCCCTCCGACATCCCTCCGCCCGGGCCCCCGCCCAAGACCCTGTCGCCACGGAGACCCCACACTCCCGCCGACAGGGTGACGGTGAGACCCCTGGACCAGCGGCCGGCTGTGGAGATCCCCGCCGCAGGCTCCCCCCGCAGGGTGCGCTCCCATGTGTCCAAGGTAAGGAGCAGACAGGGGTGGGGGGCAGTGTAGAGCAGTGTTTCACAGCCTTGGTCCCGGAGGCCTCCCTGTTTGCGCTCGTCTTCTCTCCAGTCCAGTTACCGGCTGCTTACCTGAAGGATCTCCATATCATTGAGTTTGAAAATGCTGAAACAGCCATCGGTTCATTCACAGGTTTGATTAAGAGCTCAGTTTGAATGAAAAAAAGAACCGACACTGGGATCCTCCAGGACTAGGGCTTGGGAGCCACTGATTTAACAGCAGAACCATTGCTGGGCACCAGTTGTGGTTTGGAGCCCCCTTGAGTCCAAACAATGGTACTCATCATAAAGAGTTCTTGAGTAATGAGTTCTGGTTCTTTTGCTTCAGTATTACATTCTACTATTAGATTGGACTTCGTTGAATTTATACCTTATCAGAAAATGACTATTGTCTAGCTATAACCATACATATTCCTCAAAACTGCATGGAATAGAAGTAGGGTTAATTGATATTGGAAACTCTATGGATTTAGACTTAGGTCTGGATTTATAGATAGTGAGCTGACTGACATGTGTCGTATGTTCCACAGAGCTATGGAGATCAGCAAAGGCATATGGTTCAAATGGTTTTGGCATATTGTATGAATTACATTTCTGTTTATACAAACAATTCAAAAGCATGACGCAACATGAGTGAAACACCAGATTGTATTGTTTTGTAAAAAAAACAAATTGGATTCCTTTTGATAAATTTAGAGTTATTTTGACTATATATATATATATATATATATATATATATACACACAGTGAGGGAAACAAGTATTTGATCCCCTGCTGATTTTGTACGTTTGCCCACTGACAAAGAAATGATCAGTCTATAATTTTAATGGTTGGTGTATTTTAACAGTGAGAGACAGAATAACAACAAAAAAATCCAGAACAACGCATTTCAAAAAAGTTATACATTGATTTGCATGTTAATGAGGGAAATAAGTATTTGATCCCCTATCAATCAGCAAGATTTCTGGCTCCCAGGTGTCTTTTATACAGGTAACGAGCTGAGATTAGGAGCACTCTCTTAAAGGGAGTGTTCCTAATCTCAGCTCGTTACCTGTATAAAAGACACCTGTCCACAGAAGCAATCAATCAATCAATCAATCAGATTCCAAACTCTCCACCATGGCCAAGACCAAAGAGCTGTCCAAGGATGTCAGGGACAAGATTGTAGACCTACACAAGGCTGGAATGGGCTACAAGACCATCGCCAAGCAGCTTGGTGAGAAGGTGACAACAGTTGGTGTGATTATTATACACAAAATAACTGTCAGTCTCCCTCGGTCTGGAGCTCCATGCAAGATCTCACCTCGTGGAGTTTCAATGATCATGAGAACGGTGAGGAATCAGCCCAGAACTACACGGGAGGATCTTGTTAATGATCTCAAGGCAGCTGGGACCATAGTCACCAAGAAAACAATTGGTAACACTACGCCGTGAAGGACTGAAATCCTGCAGCGCCCGCAAGGTCCCCCTGCTCAAGAACGCACATGTACAGGCCCGTCTGAAGTTGCCAACAATGATTCAGAGGAGAACTAGGTGAAAGTGTTGTGGTCAGATGAGACCAAAATCGAGCTCTTTGGCATCAACTCAACTCGCTGTTGAGGAGGAGGAGGAATGACCCCAAGAACACCATCCCCACCGTCAAACATGGAGGTGGAAACATTATGCTTTGGGGGTGTTTTTCTGCTAAGGGGACAGGACAACTGCACCGCATCAAAGGGACGATGGACGGGGCCATGTACCGTCAAATCTTGGGTGAGAACCTCCTTCCCTCAGCCAGGGCATTGAAAATGGGTCGTGGATGGGTATTCCAGCATGACAATGACCCAAAACACACAGCCAAGGCAACAAAGAAGTGGCTCAAGAAGAAGCACATTAAGGTCCTGGAGTGGCCTAGCCAGTCTCCAGACCTTAATCCCATAGACAATCTGTGGAGGGAGCTGAAGGTTCGAGTTGCCAAACGTCAGCCTTGAAACCTTAATGACTTGGAGAGGATCTGCAAAGAGGAGTGGGACAAAATCCCTCCTGAGATGTGTGCAAACCTGGTGGCCAACTACAAGAAACGTCTGACCTCTGTGATTGCCAACAAGGGTTTTGCCACCAAGTACTAAGTCGAAGGGGTCAAATACTTATTTCCCTCATTAACATGCAAATCAATTTATAACTTTTTTTAAATCTCTCACTGTTAAAATACACCTACCATTAAAATTATAGACTGATCATTTCTTTGTCAGTGGGCAAACGTACAAAATCAGCAGGGGATCAAATACTTTTTTCCCCCCACTGTATATATGTATATATATATATATGTCAAAATAAATAAAATCAAAAATCAAAAAAAAAAAAAAAAAACAGCATTGTCATTTTTTGATAATAGAGGACCTTTTATTTATTTAAAGCACGAGGCTGTTACAGCACACAAAAAAGCCCTATGTACAAAATCACACTCAAATTCTTCACACTAGAAACAGTGTAAAGATTGCTGGCATCACAACATTTTCTTGTCTGACAAACAAATTCCACCTCTTTATGTGAAAAACCACACTTCTTTCCCACTTCAGACAAAATAGTGTTAGATCATCCCCATCACTGCACCGAGATAAGGATTTTCTATTGATCAAGACCCCAGTTCAATTGAGAAACATGAACGCTAGCTGGCAATTAAACCAATACCAGTTTATAAATTAATTTTGTGGCTGTAATACGAAAGAAATGTGAAATTAGAGACCTGGATTGATCTTGCCTTTTTGTCTGTGCTCTGAGGTGTGAGAGGAACTGGTTAAATATCCTTCCCTTTAAGCAAGGCCGTTATGTTGAAAAGCCCTTTACCCTCCTTGCCTCGCCTTTGATTCCTTTCACAAATAGACTGCAACCTTTCAGCTCTGTGATCTGTCCAGGCTGTGGTGCAGATGGCAAAACAGGGCCAATGCAAGGTGCGTCTGTGAGATGAGGAAGGCAGAGATGGGGAGAGATGCGCTTCCTTCATTGCTACAACAGAAATCTCGATCATTGTAGCTGCATGCCCGTGTCACAAGGGTACTCTGGAAGTGTCTCTTCCTACTCTCTAAGTTTGATAATTTTCTGCATTTTAAATGTAGGAAGAGCCTACTTTGTTGCAACTTATTAGGCAAAACCAGTGAATTTCATTGACAAGCAACACTTTTTCTAGGAAAGGTAATATAGCAAGTATGTACTGTTAAAGTAATTCAGGTTTCTAAAGGCAATGTCATAAAGTTCAGCTCGATCAGGAGCTCGTGTGGAGTGTGAGTTTTCATGTTCTGTATCATGAGCTCCCCTTATCCCAATTTGTATACCTCCATGGACTATGATTAAAGTGTGGGTTATTAGGATCTGATAAAATATGCTGTGATCACATTTTCACCCCATGAGCAGACCTTTTTTTAAATATATATATATTATATATATCAGCAACCGGGTTTCTTCACATATAAAATTTAAATAAAAAATCTATTATGCAGCAAAAAAACTGAGATTTGGAAATAGGTCCAATTGGCTTGTGTTGCCTCTTTTGCTAGTAGCAAACAAATGTTATTTTAAGAAAGCAGGTTGAGGATAATTTATGTGTAACTAATTAAATCTCTTGTTGTTTGTGTCCTTTAAGACTCTGCAGTAGCCCTGCTTTACCAATTCTGTGTGTACAGTAAAAATGTCAAATCAACAAAGCCTGTTGGCGATTGAAAGTAACGAAGCACATCTCTGCTAATAATTCAAATAACAAGAGTGGTGAAATAAATTACCCACTGCCTAAAAAAATATATAATGAGACTTTGAAATATGCTCTGCGAACCATGGAACTTTATTCAAACACATTATTCCAGTCTTTTCAATTATTTGTGCTAAAATGAAATAATTTAAGAGAAGCTCCTCATTAGGTTTTATTTGTCGTCATTGTGTGTGATGTGGACTTGGACACACAGTGCAATCACACTGATTTTTTCCAATCTCTTTCTTTTTGCAGACGGCACATATTGAAAGACGCTCTATGCCACCGATGGGATACATTACACACACGGTTAGCGCACCCAGTCTACATGGGAAGACGGTATGAATTTTGGCACTTTGATGTACATTTTGTTGATAATGTATTTTTAGTTACTTTTTATTTCTGTTTCCTTACCATGTGAAGTCTCTCTGACAACATGTTGCAGCTTATCTACCATATCAATCTCAGAGGGCTTCTGATCCTTGCACTTTAATTATAATACTGAAAAGATATTTGTTTATTAAGGGAGGAAGCCAGATTTCCCCCATTCCACTTTGAAACTGTGGATTTGTAGCAGGTGAACGCATTCAAAAGCAGGCTTAGTCTTTATCGATTCCACAAATAAGACCTCATCAATGGCCCTTGTGCTGGAATTCCCAAGAACGGTTTGGTCATGCCCAGCCCTGGGTGCAGCAGCCTTCACAGGTTCTCCAGCATCCAACAGGAGGCGAAGACGTGAGGTGTCAGGGTGCAATGCTCGGCTTCCGTCTCTCACAGGGAAAGGATACACACTGACATGTGAAAGGAAAAAATAATGTGGGATGGTGGGGTGGCAGAAAACCTCCCCAGGATGTAAATAAACCCTCCTTTCTGTGCTTCCCTGGCGTGTTGCGCTGGCCGCAGCCCGAGGAACTGACCCTGCTCCTCATTCAGTTGAGGAGACACCAGGCTAAGATGGCCAGTGTGCGCAATGACACTCTAGCTCATCTGCAGCAGCACAATGGCCCCACCAAATCAACTTTCCAGGTCAGGGCCTTGTATGACTTGTCTACTGTGACATCTGTGGTGGCATCGTGATGTTGCTTGTTCCATGCTCCTTTGATTTGTTCGTTGGACTGTGACGTTTTATATTGTGTTTGTTTTGTTTTATTCTTCTGTGAAGTAGCATGGAGATAGCTACCCATAGTTCGTTCCTCTTTTCAGGCTAGCTTACCTTGTGGCTTATTATATACAGAGCTGTATATAATTCATTGCGCTGCCCTATCCTTTGCAGTTTGCATCTGTGAAAGCTCTTTTTATTAATTTGCTTCGGAGTGCTGAAACAAGCCTGTGGCTGTAAATCTCTCGCCCTCACACTGAATCTGGTAAAGGAGCCAGTGCTTTTGCCTGCTTCCCTGTAAATGCTGCTCTTCGCAAACCGCTCCAGAAACACCACCCTGAATGTGGACTGCTTGGCATTGGTATACATTTAGATTTTCTTTTTGTTTCTTCGATACCTGTGGTCCCTTAGAAGAATAACGCATGTTAATGACTGAGCAGAATGGAATCGGATTAAAGGGAGTTTAATTTTTCATCTAGTACAGTTAAAATGGATAGATGTCCACAAACAATGGATAGGGATCAGGAGGCATCAAGGGTTATGGATCTCAGTTTTTTGTTTCTTGCCCCATAGTCTCTAATGATTTCTCTTAAATTGCTGTCTGTAAACCTTACCTTCTTACATGATTTGTTTAGAAAATTCCTCCAGTTGATTTGAATCCAAGGCCACCTTGGGCCACAATCGGCTACACGCTAGAAAGCTCAGTGTTCAGAAGGCCAAATCTGTCGGGTGCTGCTACTGAGGTTGTTCCTGATGTATGATAGCCCTGTGTGTCATGTTACATCCAGACTCTTTGAGGAGGGACTAGTTTATCATTTCACTCTGTAAGGGTGAAAATTAGAGGGGTTGGAAGGTGATGTTTTCTTGTGTGATTATATATACACTCACCTAAAGGATTATTAGGAACACCTGTTCAATTTCTCATTAATGTAATTATCTAACCAACCAATCACATGGCAATTGCTTCAATGCATTTAAGGGTGTGGTCCTGGTCAAGACAATCTCCTGAACTCCAAACTGAATGTCTGAATGGGAAAGAAAGGTGATTTAAGCAATTTTGAGCATGGCATGGTTGTTTGTGCCAGACGGGCCGGTCTGATTATTTCACAATCTGCTCAGTTACTGGGATTTTCACGCACAACCATTTCTAGGGTTTACAAAGAATGGTGTGAAAAGGGAAAAACATCCAGTATGCGGCAGTCCTGTGGGCGAAAATGCCTTGTTGATGCTAGAGGTCAGAGGAGAATGGGCCGACTGATTCAAGCTGATAGAAGAGCAACTTTGACTGAAATAACCACTCGTTACAACCGAGGTATGCAGCAAAGCATTTGTGAAGCCACAACACATACAACCTTGAGGCGGATGGGCTACAACAGCAGAAGACCCCACCGGGTACCACTCATCTCCACTACAAATAGGAAAAAGAGGCTACAATTTGCACAAGCTCACCAAAATTGGACAGTTGAAGACTGGGAAAATGTTGCCTGGTCTGATGAGTCTCGATTTCTGTTGAGACATTCAGATGGTAGAGTCAGAATTTGGCGTAAACAGAATGAGAACATGGATCCATCATGCCTTGTTACCACTGTGCAGGCTGGTGGTGGTGGTGTAATGGTGTGGGGGATGTTTTCTTGGCACACTTTAGGCCCCTTAGTGCCAATTGGGCATCGTTTAAATGCCACGGCCTACCTGAGCATTGTTTCTTACCATGTCCATCCCTTTATGACCACCATGTACCCATCCTCTGATGGCTACTTCCAGCAGGATAATGCACCATGTCACAAAGGTCAAATTATTTCAAATTGGTTTCTTGAACATGACAATGATTTCACTGTACTAAACTGGCCCCCACAGTCACCAGATCTCAACCCAATAGAGCATCTTTGGGATGTGGTGGAATGGGAGCTTCGTGCCCTGGATGTGCATCCCACAAATCTCCATCAACTGCAAGATGCTCTCCTATCAATATGGGCCAACATTTCTAAAGAATGCTTTCAGCACCTTGTTGAATCAATGCCACGTAGAATTAAGGCAGTTCTGAAGGCGAAAGGGGGTCAAACACAGTATTAGTATGGTGTTCCTAATAATCCTTTAGGTGAGTGTATATATATATATATATATATATATATATATATATATATATATATATATATAGCTCTGGAATAAATTGAGACCACTGCAATTGTTTCTTAAATCAGCATCTCTACATGTATGGCAGCCATTCCATTCATATTTTATAGTTTATAGAATAAAACAAAAATGTAAATTTTACCCGAACACATACCAATACATAGTAAAACCAGAGAAACTGAAAATTTTGCAGTGGTGTCTTAATGTTTTCCAGAGTGCGTGCGTGCGTGCGTGCGTGCGTCTCTCTCTCTCTCTCTCTCTATATATATATATATATATATATACACACACACACACACACACAGTAAGGGGGAAAAGTTTTAGGCAGGTGTGAAAAAATGCTGTAAAGTAAGAATCCTTTCAAAAATAGACATGTTAATGGATTATATTGATCTATTAAATAATTGCAAAGTGAGTGAACAGGAGAAAAAACTACATCAAATCAATATTTGGTGCAACCACCTTTTGCCTTCAAAACAGCAGTCTGCCTGGGAGAGACCTGCTGATGCAGTATAACTACCTTGTTGCTGTGCTCAGTCTTGCCATGTTGTATGACTTTTGACAGTAAACTGTCTTCAGCAACCTCACCTTGTTAGCTGAGTTTGGCTGTTCCTCCCCCAGTTTTATTCCTCCTACACAGCTGTTTCTGTTTCAGTTAATTATTGTGTTTCAACCAACATATTGAATTGATGATCATTAGCACCTGTTTGGTATAATTGTTTAATCACCTGACTATATGCCTACACAATCCCTGACTTGACTAGAAGAATTGAAGCTGATTTGAAGGCAAAGGGTGGTCACACCAAATATGGATTTGATTTAGATTGGTCTTCTGTTCACTCACTTTGCATTTAGTTAATTGATAATCTATTAACATGTCTATTTTTGAAAGCATTCTTACTTTACAGCATTTTTACACACCTGCCTAAAACTTTTGCACAGTACTATGTGTGTGTGTGTGTGTCTATATATATATATATATATATATAGAATGTGATGCTGGCTAATCTTTTTTTAGCTATTATACAACACTGCCCTGAAGTTGTCATTTTTTATTTGATTATCCACACTGATCTTTCGTTAAATATTAGTCACAATAATAATAATACTAATAACAATGGAGGGTAAAGGCAAAACAATCAAAGCTCATGTAGAAATCGGATGAGACCTAGCCCTTAGTCACAAGTAACATCTTATAATATTCTGATCTTTTTAATCCAGTTCTGATTACGGTTTAACAGTGAAAAAACTACAAAAGCACTCTCTCCGTTTCTGTCGCTTTGTTTTATTTGATTTGTTTCTTCACTCCTCACTGAAGGCTGATGATACTTACATGCAACTGAAGAAGGACCTGGAGTATCTAGACTTAAAGGTGGGACTTGGAGAACTCATGCCACTCTGCTCTCATACTCTCCTCATCTCTCTCTTCTTGCTTGTAGGCCTTAGCTGTAGCCCCCCCCCCCTCACTTCCAGGTTCCTCTATCTCCCTCTCCCTGTCTCTCACACACACTAATGCTGCCAATTGTCAGAGATAGAAATAAGAAAAAAAAATGCTTGGTGTAATGCTAGCAATGGACTGTCTCAGTTCAGGCACAATAATTATTTTTCTTCCACTGTATTCACCACTGAATGTTATTTCTACAATTGTGCTTTGCCCCGAAGCCTTCCGGACATTCAGTAAAAAAGTAGAAACTGTTCAAAATCAGCGATCAAATAACAGGTTCGTTGTTTAATTTGTGTGACAGTTCTGTTTACATATCAACAAAGTGGTTAGAAAAACCCCAAATGCATTATCACACTTCAACACTGTATGCCTTTGTGTTATCAAGTCAGTGGAAGAAAAAACACCTCAAAGAGAAAAAGGATAGCAAAGGTGAAGTACTCTTCATGAACAGCTGAGACCCCGACAGAGTCTGATCTGACCGAAAAGGCATGACACGAATTTAGTAGGCTCTGAATGAAGATGTAGTAGATTTTGAACTGCTTCTGTTAAGTTGCTTAGAGGAAGGCCCTCTGGTGGTTATTCTTTGTAAAATAGCTCAAATGCAAAATGCCAACTTTTGCTTTGGTTTTTAGGTTTCATATAGATCAATAATTATGTTAGTTGTCTGGAAATAGGAATACCATTTTAGGTTGTGTGTGGACCTAAAGCATTTTACCAGTTTATGGTTATACTATTAATTTGAGAGATTAAGTCTTGAGCAGCCTGTTATAAGAACATTATTAGAAACTGCCAATTCTTTTGTTTACTTTCTTAGGGATTTTTTTTTTATAACTAGGTTTTTCTATTTTTGTTTGAAACAGATAAAAAATATTGAACCGTTGATCTTCATGGTTCACAATGTGTTACAAAACTCTTCACAAGGTTTACGGTCCAGTTTCAACGTAAGGATGTTTGCATAAAAGTGTGACCATTTCATTGCTTCCTTGACAACGTTACGCATACCTATGCAACCCATAACTGTCTGAGGTGCTCCCATATCTCAGAGCAATTACACAGCTTCCTGTGGGTACACAACTGTTGTTGGCTCCTATATGTGCATAACATTATTGTGATGTTTAAATGTGTGGCAGTGAGTTACATTTTTTCTGTGCGTTCAATTTTTCTTTTGAATCTTTGAGAAGGTGTCATAATGCATGTGCTAAGCATTGAATTAAACTTCAGGCCCCTCTCTTTGCAAGTAACAGTATTTTAAAAGTAACGCATCATTACATGTTGAATCTTGGTGAAATAGTCTTTTATTATTTATATCCTATCATTATTGATTTTAAATGTCTGAGTTTTGTTTTATTTTTTTGTAACAATTGCTATAACGAAAGGTTTTTGTTTTTTGGGGTGGGGGGGTGGATAATGTTAAGAAGATTCAATGTTTTTACATTTCAACATTTCTTAGTGTTACTTTTCCCCTGGAAATTGTTAGGTTTCAGTTCTAGGACTGAAATGATCAAAACATCAACTGATATCATGAAGCTATTGTATGTAGACTGTAAATAAAAAATCTGTGAGGCTGTTGTGACTAACCGCTATGGCAGCATTAATGATTGTAGGTCTTTCAGTGAGTTATTCCCTAATTAAAAAGTGCTATTACCAAATAAATTCACAACCCTTACACAGCTTCTCGGGAGGGAGGGGGAGGGGGAGGGGGAGGGAGACCCCTTTTTTTTGTTGGCTTTTGCTTGATTTTGTGTATTGCATACCTTGTTAACATTTCCAACAAACTCACTGCTAATACATATTCAACTCAAGCTTTTTTTAAGTAGTGAAGCAAGACTTTCAGATTTTGGTTTCCACATAAACTGCTTCTGTCTCTCAATGCAACATGTCTGTGTCCCTCACTGGAAAGACGACTTAATACAAAAAAATATTGATGGCAACGGAAATAAAACTTACAGCATTTTGCTCTTGGCTTCCCCAGGTTTCGGGACAGGAGAGTCGGAAAGAGAGATCCGTAAAACCAGTCAAAATTGCAGAGAGCGATGTGGATGTGAGTAGAAAATAAGTTTCACTTGGTTTCAACTCTGATGGTAAGAAGAATACAAAAACAAAGGACAGGATTAGGATAATCAGGAAGGATAACTTCCACCCACATAAATTATCTCTTTCAGCTCCTGATACATTTTCAAGTCATTTTCATTGAAAAGGAACTACTTGGATAAATCTCTGTGTATTGGATATCGAAAATTAATGGTTGTTAATTTGGAAATAAGCTGTAATGTCCAGTAATTGACTTCCTAACTTAACTGATATTCCTAACTTTTCACCATACAAACGGACTTGAAACCATGCCAAACAAGACAATACTGAGGAATTACTTGTTTTTTTCTTTCAATTTTTTCATGAAACAAAAAGTTACCAAAGGATATTTCAGACAGTGCACGAATAACCAAAACATGTAATCCTTAAAATAAAGAAGGATTTAACAACCACACATGAGCAAAGAAAATGAAAAGTCTAGTCTATTGACTAGTGCTTTTTTTTCACAAGATTTCAATTTAAGCTGAAAAAAACATGTAATGGGATTTATATTTTGAGGGCTTTAATTTTTCGGTTTGATCTTTGTAATCCTTATCTTTGTATTCGTTTGTTTTGTTTTTCGGTTTTGAAAGGTAAATAAGTTGGAAGTCCTGACTTTTCATCATAATCTTGTTAGATTTTAACAATTTATAAGATAGTCGGTGTATTTGTCTTAATTATAAATATTTTATGCAATGAACATGATAATATATGGTTTTGGAGACTGAACCAACTTAATTATTAATTTAAGGGAAGGATAAATAGTTTTAGGGGAGATGGAGATAAACCATTTGCTGTATAAGAAATGTAGTGAACAATGTAGCCAAGCATACAAGGCTTTCACTTCTTCTGAAACCAGTCTCTTATAATAATAAAATAAAACCATATCAACACCCTTGTATATTTTACTGTTAATTATACATATGGTTGTGTGTGTGTAGATCTCTAAAAAACATACAGTACTGTGCAAACGTTTTAGGCAGGTGTGAGAAAATGCTGTAAAGTAAGAATGCTTTCAAAAATAGACATGTTAATAGATTCTATTTATCAATTAACAACTTGCAAAGTGAGTGAACAGGAGAAAAATCTACATCAAAGTCATATTTAGTGTGACCACCCTTTGCCTTCAAAACAGCATAAATTCTTGTAGGTACACTAGCACACAGTTTCTGAAGGAACTTGGCAGGTAGGTTTGCCCAAACATCTTGGAGAACTAACCACAGTTCTTCTGTGGATTTAGGCAGCCTCAGTTGCTTCTCTCTCTTCATGTAATCCCAGACAGACTCACTGATGTTGAGATCAGGGCTCTGTGGGGGCCATACCATCACTTCCAGGACTCTTTGTTGTTCTTTACGCTGAAGATAGTTCTTAATGACTGTCGCTGTATGTTTGGGGTCGTTGTCATGCTGCAGAATTAATTTGTGGCCAATCGGATGCCTCCCTGATGGTATTGCATGATGGATAAGTATCTGCCTGTACTTCTCAGCATTGAGGAGACCTTTAATTCTGACCAAATCCCCAACTCCATTTGCAGAAATGCAGCCCCAAACTTGCAAGGAACCTCCACCATGCTCCACTGTTGCCTGCAGACACTCATTCGTGTATCACTCTCCAGCCCTTCAGCGAACAAACTGCCTTCTGCTACAGCCAAATATTTTGACTGAGCACCTGCTGCCATTTTTCTGCACCCTAGTTCCTGTGTTTTCGTGCATAGTTGAGTCACTTGGCCTTGTTGCACGTCGGAGGTATGGCTTTTTGGCCGCAAGTCTTCCATGAAGGCCACTTCTGACCAGACTTCTCCGGACAGTAGATGGGTGTACCAGGGTCCCACTGTTTTCTGCCAATTCTGTGCTGATGGCACTGTTAGACATCTTCAGATTGTGAAGGGAAGTAAGCCTGATGTGTCTTTCATCTGCTGCAGTAAGTTTCCTTGGCTGACCACTGCGTCTACTGTACTCAACATTGCCCATTTTATTGTGCTTCTTCAAAAGAGCTTGGACAGCACATCTGGAAACCCCTGTCTGCCTTGAAATTTCTGCCTGGGAGAGACCTTGGTGATGATCATTAGCACCTGTTTGGTATTATTGTGTAATGATACACCTGACTATATGCCTACACAATCCCTGACTTTGTGCAAGTGTACCTAGAAGAATTGGTCATACCAAATATGGATTTGATGTAGATTTTTCTTCTGTTCACTGATTTTTGCATTTAGTTAATTGATAAATATAATCTATTAACATGTCTATTTTTGAAAGCATTCTTACTTTACAGCATTTTTAAAACCTGCCTAAAACGTTTGCACAGTACTGTAGATATCAGCCAAAGGAATATTAATAATAATTAACTTCATGACTCCCCCCCAATACAGGTAAAATTGAGCAGGTTGTGTGAACAGGACAAGATTCTTCAAGAGCTGGAAACCAAGATCCGGACACTGAAAGATGATAAGGTAGAGTTGTCTTTTTAGGGTAATCTAGATGTATTTGATACTGTTCTCAAAATGACTCAATCATTCTGTGGATGTTTACCTCCTGTAAGTGGAAAGTATTATTTCTTTAGAATCCCATCATGATATAGGTGTGATGATTATGTTCTGTGGCTCTCCTCAAGTTTTGCTTACATTTAGTTTCTTTCTCCTCCACACGCACAATTGTCCAGGCAGGGAATAATGCATCTGACTCAGTGTCCCTACTGGCTACATCCATAAATAAGTGCTATATGCTGTATGTATGTATTTTCCCCCCCCCTGCACTTTCAGGGGAAGAAAGGTGGTTTAAAAGATTGTTTTTATTGTGGTCTCCCTATAGGACAAGCTGGAGTCGGTGCTGGATGTATCCCACAGGCAGATGGAGCAGTACAAAGAGCAGCCCTCCCACGCAGAAAAGATAGCCTACCAGCAAAGGCTGCTGCAGGAGGATGTGGTGCACATCAGGGCTGAGATCTCCCGGCTGTCCACGGTAAGTGCTGCACAAACCTGGCCCCCCTCGGCTCTTTGCCATCTTCACTGACAGGAGTGCCCAACTCACGAGGAGAATCCTGGTGGGCGGGTGGGTGGTTGGGCATCTTGCACACCCTCGTATAGAATTAAGTATAAAACCCCTTAATATCATAGATTTACAATGCTAGAACAACTACATTTTTTTTTAAATTTGTAATCAATCTGTCACAGTCCATATTCTTTATTGTGTATCCTTCTGTTGAAAACAAAACGCAATGATCTACCACAAAAAAAAATTAACTTCAATTTTTTTAGAGTAATAGTCTTTGTGCAACTCTAACACTAATCGTAAATAGGTTTTTGGCATGAACATTAAATATACTAGACTTTGTGTTTTAAAGATGAGCATTTAAAAATATTGTCCTTGGACCACTCGTGTTCCCCTGAAGAAGTACTGGGTATGATTTGGTCTGGTCAAAACTGGAAATGACGCATTGCAGGAGCATCTGTGTGATGCATCCATGGTTTTGTGGTATCTGAAGGCTCCTTTTCCCTGACAGGAAATGGAGAATGCCTGGAACGAGTATGGGAAGCTCGAGATGGATTTAGCCCAGTTGAGAGAAGCTCTTGAAGAACAAATGAACAGAAGCATCCTCTTCCAGGTAAGTCATGTCTGAAAAACATACGCCCCCCAGTTTCCTGAACTCTACACCTCTTTAGGAATGAATGCAGATGATGTTGTATAACATGCTCTTTGGTTCATGTCTCTACAATATTATTAATCTATTGTCATTATGAAATTCTGTTTCGTACTATAACACTTTCATTGATCGCTAGACTTTTTATCCTGCTAATTATACCCATCTAAAAGGGGAAAATGTAATTTTCATGAAGTTTGGTTAGGCAAATTACGTAGACCAATCAATCACGTTCCAACCTGTAAAGACTGAAAGTGCTTGAAGTGTTGCGAAGTGCGGGATGAAGAATTTCGCCATGTCTAATGTTCTCTCCCTGTAGCGACCGCGTTTGATTCACTACTCCCTGAGCTCAGCATGCAAAGAAATGGGAGTTGATGTGATGGAAACAGCCCTCCTTTTTAATCTCTCTGCTTTCATTTCCCCCTCTTTTGATGGGATCTGTGGATAGAAAGGAACGTAAATTATATGGCCTGCATGTTTTTGCATACTTCAGAAAAAGTTTCCGTCTTATGTGCTGTTGTGTACATGTGAGCAGAATATTACATTATTATTTCCGTATGTAAAAGGTGAAAGTGGTCTTCCATTGTAGGTAGTTTTTTGGGTAATATTTGGACTTTCTGCCATTGTGAAGAAATCTAAATGTTTGGGTTTTCTTTGGATTTTTGTCCATCTTATTTTAAGCAGGAGAAAGCACAGATGAAGAAAGATCTGTGGAGGATTGAGGATGTCATTGCAGGACTCAGCTCCAGTAAAGCCAACTACAAAGTTACCATTGATTCAGTGAAAAACCCAGGTGAGAACAATACACACTTTCCCTCTTGTGATTGTATCCTAACTGGAATTGTTGAGTATAATTGCAAATGTGTTATTGTCCAATGGGTCCAATTTTGTTTTAATCATTTTGTATCAATAATTCAACTGTCCTTGTTTACTCTTGGGAATCCACAGAGTTTTACTCACTCTTCCTGGTGTATTTTTTGTTTGTCACCTACAGAGAGGAAAATTGTGCCTTCAGTGTCATTGTCCTCAGTGCCTTCTGTGTCTGTGTCCATCTCTACGCGAGAGAGTAAAGCACCCCCCCCTCGCAGCCCCCAGCTCAGCCCTGTGGAGTCCAGGGTGTCCCAGCAGACACAGTCCTACTTCCCCCACCCGCAACCTCAGTCCCCCCTGCAGTCCAGCTCACTTTTCATGTCTGTGCCAAAGCGGGTGAGTCTCAGTCCTACAGCTATGGCTGTACTGGCAATGAAATTCATGTTGTGCTGCATTTGGACAATGTTGATCAGGGTCTGAGAATTAGCAGGCTGATAGGTGGATCTAATGCCGGTTTGTTTTTCTTTTTGTATCCTATGCATACTGTTTTTTTTAATCTCCACAGAGCATCTCCTGCTGTGTGGATGCTGCTCACATTACCCCAGAGGACTGACTCTCCAGTGACCATTGTGTGTTTGTTTACCAGGTTGAGGAGGAGGCTCCTCCCAGGCCCCCCTTGCCCCAGCTATACAGCCCTGACGACCAGCCCCCCGCTGTCCCGCCCCTTCCCAAAGAAGCCTCGGTCATCAGACACACCTCTGTCCGGGGCCTCAAGCGCCAGTCCGATGAGAGGAAGAGGGACAGAGAGATCGGGCAGTACGTCAATGGAGACTATAAGGTGGGTTAGCATGGAGAGTCCTGTGTGGAGCTCTTCCACGGCCCTGTCTGTGCAACATCTTGAGGGCCCTGTTCCATGAAACCAGGATAAATAAGTAGCTTAAGATTTCATCTGATTTCAACTGGTATGCCTCAATTGTTTTGGTGGTAGAGGCTTCGTGCAATGAGGATTTTTTTTTTTTTTTTTTTCTTTTAAAGAATCTTCAAATTCAAATCGAAATCTTGATTTTTTTATATGTGGAAAAAAAAATAATGCAGTAGATTTCTAAGCCAAGTACCACAAACCATTATCTTTAAAACACTTCCAACTCTTTCTTCATCTATATGGAAACTTGCCTATTGTTACAATAGAAACATTTGCCTTTCCCTGTTCTGTGTCACAGGTGGAGCTGCGCTCATACATGAGCGAGCCCGAGCTGTTCGGTGTAGGGGAGGGGCCCAGTCACATGAGTGTTGGTGTCTTGGGTCCCGACAGTGGATACCAGACTCTGCCAACCAGAGGTAGGGGCCATGGCTTCATATGTGCTTTTTATGGATCTGTTTGTGCAGTTGAATCCAATAATACTAACTAATAGTTATGTTGCCTTAAATGTTGCTTTGCTTCAATGAATGGACTGTTGTGAAATACTCCTGCTACATGCAGGTGTCAAAGATGAATCCCTCACATGCATTTTCTTTTATAATGGAATAGACTGAAGCTACAGTGGCACAGTGGGTTTGGACAGGGACACATTGCAAGTTATTTTCACACTCTTTCTTAGGGTTGGCGAACTCCACTTCAAGACTAAACCAGTCGACAAACATTTCATCCTATGTTACTATTAGAAGAGGAGTTTCTCCCTCTGGCTTGAAGGTGAGGCTGTTTCAACGGTGTAAGAAAGGTGCAGCAGCATACATTATAAAGATATTGTGAACTCTTACACTCACAAAACCCTTGTGTGTTCAATGGGGTAAAGATTCTCCACAGATATTCCCAGTACGGTTATCTTGGCGGGGGGGGATTAGCAAATGTTGCCTTTGGTGTTTTTTTGTTAAATCTTTGTTTATAAAACATCTGTGATTTCAATGATACAGCCTCTGGAAGGAAAGAAGACGGGTTATGGTTATGTATTAATGCCTTCGCAGAATTAAGTTTTCAAGGCAGTACTATTCTGTTTTAAATCAAAAAATCAAAAAACAAAACAAAACATCTGGGATAATCTGAATACTGAGAATCATTTACTTCTCTGTGAGATGTTCGATTCGCATTGTTTTGAAATTGAACAAAGCTACTTCTTAAAAAGCACTGTAACCACAAAAAACACAAATATATATAATTTCAAAACTTGATTTTAATTTAAGATTAAAATTAGCTGACATGATTGGTTAACCAACACAAGACACAGAGGGGGGGAGAGAGGAAAAAAAGAAAAAAAAAACTTGTGAGACTGTCAGTGCAATGTTAATTAATTATTGCTTTAATGTTACCATGGGGGCTGTAAGGCAGTCCGTTTTTTTTTTAACACTGTATTTTAATGAAAAATGTAAACACATGAATTTACCAGGGGCTTTTAGCAACTTTTTTTTTTTCCTTGTTGTTTTTGTTGTTGCTAATTTATGCTTAATTTATTATCCTTGTAGGAAAGACCAAAGAGTGCCTTGGAGCGTCTGTACTCTGGGGAACACCAAAAAGGCAAGATGAGCGCCGAGGAGCAACTGGAGCGCATGAAGAGACACCAGAAGGCGCTGGTGCGAGAGCGCAAGAGGACGCTGAGCCAGGGCGAGCGCCTCTCCGCCACCTCCCGCTCCTCCTCTCGACCGGTCTCCGCAGACCTGGGCTCAGTACGTTAGAACCTCCTGCCAAATAAACAAACAAAAAACAACAACAACAACAACACATACTTAACAGCTGTAGCATTTAACATTTGTTCCTTATTGTTATTTTCTTATAGGCATGAGAAAAAAAAAAACTACTTTGAAGAGATAATATATTAATTCTGAATTAATACGTATGCTATAATCGGTTACAATAGCACAAGTATTGATGATAATGTAAAAGAATGTAGATCATAGGTAGCTGGTGCTGCAGGTAAGTTGGTATGTGAAGTGTGTTGATTGTGCAGAGATGGGAGTGGAAGCTGTTTTGGGGGAAATTGTTTTTAGTGCAACTGAGGAGGATTTTGAATGTACTGTGTTGTAGCAGGAGGAAGGGACTGAGGCTTGAATGGAACTTGTTTTCTTTGAACAAACAAATTTACCTTGCTGTTTAAAAGCACAAAAAGAAAAATATTTTAAATCACTGCATAATTTGTATACGGATAAATATATATATGTATATGTGTGTGTGTGTATGTTTGATATGTAGTTCCAAATTATTTAGTTGTCACTTTCAAAATTCAAAAAATTGGTAAAACTCATTGGAAAAATTCAGAAGTCACTATTTTTAACCTTTCCACTTCTGATTTTATTGTTTCTCCCTAGTTGTTAAACCAGCTATGTGGAGATCATCTTTAGACATCATATTGAAGTGAGAATTCAATTTATGCTGTGACTTCTGAATCCTGAGTGGTAACAGGAAATGCACATAGCCTATATTATACATTTATATGATTGATTTGACTTTCAGTTTTGCAAGTGTCCTTATAAAGGCTCAATGCTATGTTAAGATCACCAGTGCGGTCTCGCGTGGCTCTGGTGATAATGAAAGAAGGATCCATTATTGTGAAGTGTAATCCCTCTCTGCCACTAACACACCCTGCCTGCACAGGTTTAGCTATCCAGGTCCTCAGTGCTGTTAAATATAAAGGGTGATTTAGCACATCTGCTGCAGCTTTAGCATTCCTTTTTCTTTTTCCTCCCCTCTTGTTTTCCTTTTGTCTTTTCCCCTCTTGTTTTCCACCACAGCTTTTAGGTTTGATCATGCACGCCTCCTGTATTCAAACCATGGCACAAGCTCTCAGGCTTTCAGCAGTTTATCATTCATCTCATACGCCATCTTTTCCCAGGCTTTCTAATTTAAAATCCGTAATAACGCCTAACTGGATCTTCTGTCACCGGGCATCATTGTGTTCCTATCGGCTATTGAATATTTAGTACAAATGTCGTCCTGTGAACCCTTTTTGTAGATTTTACCCTCTTATATCATGTATAATAATAATATAATCCTTCCAATAACAACTTACATTCCCATGGCCAATCCCCTGCTTTGTAATATTACAAATGAACCATAAAATAAAGCGGTTTGACGTTATTAGAATGTGTGGTATAATATATGGTGAATGCATAAATGCTAACTGTCATGTTATGAGAGACCATGGCATTAAATTGCAAATCATTGCTTTTTAATTTTTATTTACATTGTTCTGTCCTTCAGTCTTTAAGAGCTACATTCACCATGCTGTATCTTTTGACCTTAGAAAATCATTGTGCTTATTATTGTCTGTCATCTTATTCCACTAAAGAAGTGATTTACATGTAGTAAGCCCATTGACTTTTTTAAATGAATAATCATTTACATTCTGTAGTCAGCGCTCCACTGTTTATTTTATTTTTATTTTTAGCTTTGAGTATTATTTAATAGGATTATGAAGGCAGATCAATAGGGTGAAAATGTATTCTGTATACACTTCACTGAAAAATCACTCTGTTCAAGCCAATATGCTCATATCAGCTAGGGCCCTTTTTTAACTGCCTGTAGTGTCAGCAGTCACCTTATCAGGTGTGTACCATTGAGTGTACATATGTCACTAATCAAACTACATATGTTGAATAACCCTTGAGTACATATGACGACTAATCATACATTAAACTGCAAATGTAGTATAAATTGCACAACTCGTATTTTATTCCCATTTTTTAATGTAGACGTTTGCACTTAAAGGACTCAATAAATAAATAAAAGTATTTGCTAATAAATACTGGCCAGGTTTTTTCATTACTGGTGTTATATTGTATTTTTGAAAAGGTGCCGCTTTGTCTAATAATCACAATGAGGCCTGGGATTGATCTGTAAAGTTAGAAGTGATTTGTTGTTTTTTTCAACAAAAGATTTTAATTGATAAACGTCTTCCTGAATCTTTAAAAAGGAAACTAAACTTTCTTATGGAATGATGCACGCTGAGCGTCGAGAGCTTGGGCTGTGGACACAGACGCTACAGAAATGAATTTAAATGTTCTTGTCATTAGTGGGCTACGCCCTGCAGGGTAGAGAAATGTGTACAACCTGTAAATTAGATGAGCATAGCTTTATTTGCTGGAAAACCACTTCAGCATTCCTACCTTTGAGAAAGATATGTATATGCATAATTACTGTGAATGTGTATGCATGTTACTATAATATATCAATATACCTTTTAAATTCCTATCAGTACATATACATTTAATTTGCACATGATAAGAATCTGTGTCATGTGGTAATTGGGTATCAAGTTAAAACAACTTATACATATCTTTTATCAGCTAATCTCTCTTTCAAGTCTTGTCAGTCTTAATGCAGAGCACTTTCATATTGTCCTGGGGTTCCCTGAGGTAAATGTGTAGAATCGCACATCACTTTCAGTTCTATCATGAACAAGGCAATTCTCTTCAGTGTTTAATGTCTTTGGGTTTGATTTGGGACACATTTAATGACATATTTTCAATGAAATGACGGATCGCTTGGGTGAGTGCATCCTTTTGCTGCCTTTTCAACCAGACACCTCTTTAAAGTTACACACTTGCAAAGCTTATATTCCAGTAAGTCAGTTTTAGGTCATGGCAAAGGAACTGCCAATCAGAACTGTGACTTGAAAACATTGCATCCAGCTGCTTAAAAGGAAAGAAACGTCTTTACATCTGTTGAGAAAACTGGATATTCAGCACTGGTGATGAAAAGTACCCCAGTTTCCTTACAATCAAATTAGTCTTGGAGACAAATCTATAAATGAAGGGTGCTGGGCAACACATACAGTACTGGGATATTTACTAACCCTGATGTCATCCACCATTGATTACTAACCAGGCTCTGGTCAGCCCTCAAGTGGACATCACATGTCATTACAAAAATCACACCATCCCTGCCTTTTACTGCAGCAGGATAATGAATGGATGAAAAGGGCAGCTGAGAGTGGGTGTTCATGGGATAAAGGTCACTTAGCACAGCTACTGTATGGGTGGGAAGCCCCAATTGCATGTGCCAAGTACCCTCCTTTTTGGTTTACTCCCTGCTTCAATACATAAAGAAAAACATTCACTCCAAATAACTGGGAATTACAGGGGTGTTTGATCGCATTTGAGCTTGGATTTCTTGCACAGTATCACTGTAAATGTCTTTCGAAATAAATAAAATCTGGACACTCCCTAAAGAATTTAGTTATATGTTGCAAAAGGGCTATCTTCAAAATACCATATTGAAATTATACATTTCAAATATTTATTTCAGACTTAATCACTTTAAGTCTCTCTCTAGGTTAAAGAGATGGCTTATGCCCAATTTCAAACAACTTGGAAGAGATACGTTTATTTTACCTTTTCTAAAGTGAAATTCGACTTAATATTTTGTGACACTTGAGCTATCCGTTTGGTTTCCTGTTAAATGCAGGTGTTTTGGTATGATTTCAGAAGTGTCCAGCATTGATTTTGGAGTCAAATTACATAATTGACAATTTGGACATAAAATGCAAGTAGTCTTTGCCTTTTTGAAAAATTTATAAAATTGACAAATGCTGAACAATTCTACAAAGAAAAACAGAATGACCAAAAATATGTGATATATTTTACAATGGCACATAAATTATAGCTATGATTGTAGATGTTTTATAGAGATTGGGTGTGGAGTTTATAGCTTCGTAATGATGCAGTGATGTCCAGTGATTAACATGGCGGTGTATTTGTTTGCCTGTCAGTGGAAGCGAGAGCAGGAGTTTGATTTACAGCTGCTGGAGCGCGCGGTGGGGTGGGATGACAAGGCAGGAGAGCTGGAGCCGTCAGACGAGTGGCTCACTGTTCGCGCTGTGCCGATGAAGGAGGTGGACCTAGAGCCGCAGGACTATGATTTAGACATCAGCCGAGAGGTAAAGACAGCCTGTGAAGTGACAGCCAGCCTCGTGCCTTGACCCTGGGCGTGATGGCTTTCCTCATGACTGCATCCCTTCACAGGATTAGAGAGAGGGATGAGTTAAGACACTGTACCAACAGATCCGCTTTTGTTTTAATTCCATTTAATTACAGGTGCTGAAATGGTCATATTGGGAACATGACTCCAACAGAGAGTAAAATAGCTAATGATTTCATACTTTTCTGCTGTTATATCTAGGTTTTTTTTCCATCCCCTGTCACTATAGACTCTCTCATTATCTTCATAATTGTACCTGGGAAATGTAGAGTATACTGTGAATAAACATACATTGGTCATAAATGAAACAATGTTGGTACCTGTAGACCAGACAGGCGAAAGCATGAAACAATGAGCTGCTTCTGAACTTCAGCAGGGCCTCTAGATTGTTGTGGTTTGTAAATAGTACGTGGATGTAAGACATTGTTGGCGTTGTATACCTGATCATCAAAGCCAAGAGCACAGTGTTGTGGTAGGAAATGTTTAAATGTAACACCCCACAACATTTTTAGGGAATTGATTTTTTTGGGGGGGAGGTTTGGCAAAAGGAAATGGTAATACTTTAATATTTACACTCTCATTAACAAACAATCCTCCAATGCTTCCAGTTGGTTTCCCTGCATTACATGCATTTTGTTCTGTCTGACTAAAGTGAAGGATATACTCACCTCAGTTCAGTTTATATGTTCATTTGCTTAATTTGAATGCAGGTATGTTTTATTAGGACTGGATTTTATAGGGGGGGGGTAGATGATGAAAATGTGAGTATTTAATAATTATGAAGGCATTTTGAGCTGTGCTTTTGTCCGTTTTGGTGTCTTTTTGGTTGAGAAGCGGGATCCAATATGTTATACTTGTCCGGGGAATGAATGCATCGACAACACCACGGATGAAGTTCCTCACAGGGAAAAAAGTTATTTTGGTGGGATTTTGTTAGACCTCCCTCTAGATTTTCTATTCTCTGTTAATCAATGATTATTAACGAGCTGTGTTTTGTTGAATTAAAAACTCCACAAACTAAAAAGCTTGACTATACAGTAGATGCTTCTATTTACGGGAGGCTCATTCCTGATGAGTGGTTTTGTTGTGTGATCGCAGCTATCGAAGCCGCAGAAGGTTGCCATTCCTGAGCGATATGTGGACATGGAGCCGGAGGAGCCTCTCAGTCTGCAGGAGATGGAAGCTCGCCATCGGAAAGTAGAACGCATCAAAAGCATCCTCGCCAAATCAAGGTACGCCAGCAGTGACGTGTCTGTTCTGATGAAACAACTTGACATGAGTAGTTTTTTTTTTTGTCTTAGAAAAATATATTCAATGTCTGAATTGCTGATGATCCCTTTGTCTCTGTATCTGTGAAATCATGGCAATTAAATCCAGTTGGTCTCCTCAGATTATCCGCCAAAATACAGTCCAGGTACTCTTAGTAGGCTTCTGCAGAGTACGGAAATATAACAAAGCACCCAAACTCTGTGTTGTTCGCTTTTCCGTAACCAGTCAATTTTTCTTTATTCCTAAGACTTACTCCCAACTTGTGATTGTGTCAACCTATATTTTGCTTTTCATGACTTCTGTCAGAATTTTCACAAGAATGTTCTAGGCTTCCCCCGACAATCGCAATCTGAACTCCACCAATCTGAAGGGATGTGTTCACTGTTGCAACTACCCTGGGCCATCTCAGCCACACGGCAGTTTTTGCAGAGCTGCACGTACCTGGTGGCAGCTTGTGTTGAACTGAAGGCTCTGAATGTATTTGTGTGGTTGTGTCTGTTCCAGCGTGCAGAACATGCAGTCGGCCATAACAGTGGACAAACCGGACTTCACAGACCTGGACTCGGCGCTTCAAGAGCAGGAAAGGATCATCACCATGTCGTACGCTCTGGCTTCGGAGGCCTCGCAGAAGAGCAAGCAGGTCGCAGGTAAGACCTCACCTAAACACGACCTCTCCTCGATATGAAACGGTGCAGTGGAGAGTCTTTTTAGAATTTATTTTTTTATTCAATTAAGCATAGTCTGTTACAATACTATAATTATTCATGGCACTCTCTAACAAAACAACAATCGTGATTGATAGGCTCTCAAACCTGTCTTGGCGAATGGATTTTTTTTTTTTTTACTGCAGATTTTAACAATAATGAATCTAATAACTCAGGTCATACTATTCTTTACTGTAATGGTAAAGAAGACTACTTTTTCTTCATTATCTGGCAAAAAGGAATACATACCAGTTTTCTAGTGTATGTTTTTTTTTGTTTGCTAATATGGAAAATTAACGTCTTATAAAAAGAATCTCAAGTTGTCCATTATTCTTTTTCAAGATGTCTCATTATAAGTCCCGATATTATTAAGGATGTATGAAAATTGTTGCTTTGCTAATTCCAGTTTGTAAAATCGTGCAGATGGTGAGTAATATCTTGATGAAGATATTCTAAGGACTAATCAATGACCCACTTTAATTCTGCACAGTCTAGCTTTTACATCCTGTACACTCCCTTTGAACATTTTTCTGAACTGGCATAAAAGAGCATGAAAGAACTTTATATTTATACTTTGCAGTGAATGGAGATGGTATTTTTTTTTTTTTCATTCTTTTTGGTCATTTGGATAAATGGT
This sequence comes from Amia ocellicauda, assembly GCF_036373705.1. Taxonomy (NCBI): domain Eukaryota; kingdom Metazoa; phylum Chordata; class Actinopteri; order Amiiformes; family Amiidae; genus Amia; species Amia ocellicauda. The sequence goes on along the minus strand of NC_089853.1, from coordinate 9,521,091 downwards.
TTTGAAAAGCTGCATTTTCAGTGCTTCTGTACAGCTGTGTGTGACGGTTAATGACTAAAATGTTCAGGATTAATTAACTAATATTAGTCTGCATGAAACTGCAGCATGTACACTGATATATTTTTTATTAAGTATTTGAGGGGGGTGTTGAAGGTGATTGTAAATTACATTCTGCATGACAAGCGATTTTAAAGTGAAGCTAACTGTGAAAGAGTACAGGGTGATCTGTCTGGATTTGTATCTTTCACATTGCATCAAGGCTGTTTTAGTCACTAGCTGCAGATGCACTAAACACCACCCTGCGCATGTCTGGGGTCTGCTCACAGAGTACCATGTAGAGAAACAGCCTACTGATTATAGGCAGAACATTTTTTTTTTTTTTTTTAAACTAGACCTCAATGATGTGGAGCAGCTATTTATTAAAACGCCTCATCATTTTTCTGCCTCTGTTGAAGTAGACCTCCTTCCTGTGTGCTGTGTTAACCGGCTATGATATTAGACTCTGTGCCCTGGCTTGCCTGTGCTGCAGCAGTACAGTACACTTCCTCGCTTTGAATAAGTCTGTAACCTGTGGATGTCTGTTTATCCCACCTTCTCTAACTGATGTTGCTTTGTTCCTGTGTGATCCCTTCTAGCTCAACAGCAGGTGTACGAACACAATGTACCCTCTCCTTCTGTTGCACAGGCATCTTATCCCCCCTTAAGCAATGGATTTCACTACACATTTGTCTAATAAGAAAAAAGTAAGAACTAACTGCTTATTTAACACGGTTAATTTGCTTTGAGCTTTTACTAATTGTTATAACATCAGGTTTGCACTTAACACTTCACTGCAAGCATGTTCATTAGACAATTGTAATTGTAAAACGTTAATCTGGAAGCATAATGTAAGCAAAGTGATTACATCTTATCATTAGCATCCACATTTGCAGTCCCTGACTTAACCAGGCAGTGCGAATTGTGTGCAAATTGATTTTGTAATTTTGCCAGCAAAGCATAATTCAGCTTTGCTAAAAAATTAAACACACGCACACACATATGTATAAAGGAATAAAACATATCTGCAAATATGCCATTGTGTCTAATTAAGTGTGGTACCCTCTTTCTTCCACACCTTGTAGAAAAAGAAAAAGCAGCTGCAAAACAGAATGCCAATTTGCCATCTGTAACTTGCATAAAGCATTTGTTCCTATAATACAAGCTTTGTTTTCATGCGAGATGATAAAATCCTACTGAAATAAGTCTTCTCTAAATCTAATACTGAAGAAGAGGGGGACAATGTAGATGGTGCAAACTCACCCAGTATTTCACTTATTTCAAATTTAAAATATGTACATTTAAGCATTAAACACAATTTACAAACCAATATTATTGTACTTTAAGTTTTTTGTTTTTTTTGTTTGTTTGCTCTACATTGACGACTGCCTGATTAAACAATCACCAGATCACCAGCTTGGTTCCACAATAACAGCACAGCCCTGCCTGTCATTTGCTTTCATAACCGTGCTGCTTTGAATGCTAATACTTTGGGATTGTTTGAGAGTTGGCCTGATGAGGGTCTAGGATTATGAATCTGTAGGGAACAAGGGTTTGAAAACTGGCCTCCTGTCACTGATTACATTTGTTCTTACTGTCACTCTTGTAACTGTCAATGGGTGTGTTAGTGTCTGGTTATTATTGGGAAACATAATGCCCCACTTTCTTTCTTCACTTACTTGTTAAATGGGGAAGGTTTGTTTTTGTATTTTCGTCTGTGTGTATATCAGCCCTATACAGAGATGTTCTGTCCAGTGAGAAGAAGTGTGTGTGGGGAGGGTGGGCTGCAGCATACCTTGAAGAACACCCCCTCCAACAAGTTCTGCAATATCAAATTGCCTATAGTGTCACAATCATAAGGGAAGATGCCCATAGTCACCATTTACCCACATGCCCTCATACCACATGTTCATTAAGTCCTGTTTAATGTCACACAGTTTGTCAGTTTATTTATAAAACACATCTACCACATCAATATTCCATGTCTGATCAAACTACAAAATAATTCTCACCCCCAAGAGTACATTTGAATTTGAGTTGCCCATTTTCAGTCCCTGAACAGGGGATTGTTCTTCAGATTTGTACTGTGGTTTATTTAAATACAGCTCATATTTTCTTTGCTTAAAACCATGATTGTCATCCTTACTGTTTGTTGCCCTTCTGTGTATTTTTTTCCAGCTTTATCTCACTCATGTTTTTCATAATTGTCAGTGTGGAAAAAAACCTTCCTAGTATTATTGGTTGGTCTCATGTTGACATTGGGTTGCACTTGAGTGTAGTCTTTTACTTGCAACATCTCATTGTAAAAGCTATGTAAGATGTAGTAACAACAAGCAGCTGAAAATGGTAACCAGCCATGATTTCTCCATAAAACTTTGTCTTGTCTTAAACCATGCGCAGCATATTGTTACTAGTTATAAGAACTTCAGTGAAATGCTTAAACTTCTACAAATAATTCAGTTTGCTATTACTGGAAATGTCACTTTTGTTAGCATAGTACATTTTTGTTTATTTCCCATAAATGGCTACATTTTTAAAATCCAATAATAATAAGAACATAAGAAAGTGTACAAACGAGAGGTGGCCATTCGACCCATCGTGCTCGTTTGGTGTCCATTAATAACTAAGTGATCCAAGGATCCTATCCAGTCTATTTTTAAATGTTCACAAATTTTCAGCTTCAGCCACATCGCTGGGGAGTTTGTTCAGATTGTGACGACTCTCTGTGTGAAGAATTGTCTCCTGTTTTCCATCTTGAATGCCTTGAAGCCCAATTTCCATTTGTGTCCCCGGATGCGTGTGTCCCTGCTGATCTGGAAAAGCTCCTCTGGTTTGATGTGGTCGATGCCTTTCATGATTTTGAAGACTTGAATCAAGTCCCCACGTAGTCTCCTCTGTTCCAGGGTGAAAAGGTTCAGTTCCCTCAGTCCCTCAGTAGGACTTTCCCTTCAGACCTGGAATAAGTCTGGTTGCTCTCCTCTGAACTGCCTCTAGAGCCGCAATATCTTTCTTGAAGTGTGGAGCCCAGAACTGCACACAGTATCCAGATGAGCTCTAGTGCATTGTACAGTCTGAACATCACTGCCCTTGTTCTCAACTCTACACTTTTGACAATATATCCTAACATTGTTTGCCTTTTTTATTGCTTCTCCACATTGTTTGGATGGAGAAAGTGAGGAGTCCACGTAGACTCCTAGGTCTTTCTCATGCGTTACTTCATCTAGTTCTATTCCTCCCATAGTGTAATTATAGTGGACATTTTTGTTACCTGCATGTAATACCTTGCACTTGTCCACATTGAATTTCATCTGCCAGGTGTCGGCCCACAACTGAATATTATCTAAGTCCCTTTGATTACACTGTGCTGCCAAGATTGTATCTGCTGAGCAACCTATTTTAGTATCATCTGCAATTTCAACAAGTTTGCTAACTATCCCAGAGTCCAGATCATTAATATAGATTAGAAAAAGCAAAGGCCCTAGTACTGATCCCTGTGGAACTCCACTAACAACCTCACTCCAGTTAGAAGCGACTCCTCTAATCGACACCCTCTGTTTCCTAGACATCAACCAGTTCATAATCCATCTACTTACATTACCCTGAATGCCTACAGCTTCCAATTTGAGGATCAGTAATAACTTTAACTGCTTTAACTGCTTTTAACTATAAAATTCAGGTGGCATTGAGTATATGTAGAATGAAGTATTCTCTTAGCCCCCTCAGTAATTTACTGTTTGGATATGAAGTCGTTGCAGGAACTTTTACATTTGGTCATGCTGGCTTTCAAACATCCTTTTAAACTCTTAAAAAGTATGTTTTTAAAAGGCAACGGAGACCAATATTTACTGATTTTGAATACAATAGAATTGGACTGTTTTCTTAACCTTGTCAAACAGTGGATTTATAAATATATTTAAATACTAACAATCCTAATTTTGCAGTCCTAATATTTTATATAATTTTGCATATAATACAATACAATGCCTTGGTGAATGAACCGGCCAAAACCTCAATCTGACAAGATTGTGTTGCCAGTCCACATGAAGCGCTCGAGTGCCCTGCAAACCAGCAGCTTGTACTGATAAAACCTGAACTGAACAAATTTGAGGTTTTGTTTCTTGGCTGCTGATTGACAGGATGTCAGGGAGCTGTCGGGTTTTTCACAGTTTACTTTTGCCCTCGGCTCTTGGTGCCTGGTTTCATCTGTGCGTTACAACATCTTATGACATCTTGCACTGTATACTTCTGTTTTTGAAGGGAGGATAATCCTACTCATTTTATACAATTGAGTTTTAACAGTTAAGTCCTTAAATTCTTACTTAAATTCTTATTCAAGAAGCAAATAAGCTCACTTAGGTTTCACCCTATTTTAGTGACATAGCATTTCTCCCACCGAAAGTAGGAGTGAACTTCCTGCAGTCATACTAACCCTCTGCTGACTTCATAGTGTTTGTGAAGATGTGAAATGCTCCGGCTGTTTAAGGTCATTGTGAACTTAATTCAATCTTTATTTCTTATCATTCAGCCAAAGCTGTGACTGAACATTAAGGTGCTATCAGACACTGGGCGATGCAACTTGCAACAACCTGGATTCTTGAAGATTTGAAGATCTTTCTCCTGCTTAGATACTAAAAGCTTTTGAAAGTCAATATTTCTTTGCTGAGCATTTAGTGTTAAATATGGTACTTTTTAAAGTGTTTTTTTAAGATCAAATTTTAAGAGAATTATTTTGTAAGGTAAATGGAAATCTTTGCAGTGAAACCTGATGTGAATACAATAACTCTGAAAGTGTCTAACAATGTTAATATTGTACTAGGAAACATTTTGTACATGCTATTGCACTTTTAATACATACTGTATCATAATGAAGAAGTGAATGTTTTTTTACAAAAAAAAAGGAAAAGATTTGCTATGTTTGCAGTGTTGTATGCTTTTCAAGGGAAAGTTTAATTCAAATGTATTTTGTGGTATTAAAATGACTGAAAAGTGTTGCAAGACCAGAAAAAAAGATTCTGAAAAAAATGCATTAAATGCTGATTGTATTTTTGTCTAAAACGCAGATACTATTCTTACACCAAATCAATTAAAATATATAATTTTTTTCTAATCCAGCACTGCCAGTATAAGCTTCATGTTAGTTTGCCAAATGGATTTTATTTTTGCTTACAATAGATCTAAATATAAATATAAATTTTCCTTAAATATTTTCTGGAGAAAACAAAGAATGGTGGCATAAAAGAAGTCACAATGTGATTTTTTTTAAATGTAAATATTAAAAATATTAACCAGGATAATTGTTTGCCTCATTTAAGTATTGATTTATGTAATTTTAATTCCAGTAATTAACACATTACAGATGCTGTACTGAACTCTATTGCCTTAAGATGGAATGTTATTCCGTGAATGTTTCTTTTCTTCCAAGTCATGTTTTCAAGAAAGGAATTTGAAATATGAGAAGGAAAAAACACATCTGTGTAGACAGATTTAATGTATACCAATCATAAATAAACGGTACAATTTGACAAAATGTCTGATGCTGAGCAATCTGTGGAAGAAAGGAATGATGGCTGGAAGGCAGGACCAGGATCGAGGGTGTAAACTGTTTTTAGCTCAACCATTTGTAAACCTTCTTAGTCAAGAGTGAAATCATCTTGAGCCACGAATCGCGGCTCTACAGGATCGAGGCTGGAGGTTGAAGGTCACGGCCCTGACTCACAGGTGGGGCAGTTCCAAGTGAAGCGATCTAGGCTGCATCACCCCTGGACATCGGCAGAGCACTTCAGCTTCATCCCAGTTGATCCATGGCAAGGCTGAAGTAATACAAATACCAATTATATAACCAGCAGGTTTAGGTTTAATTCATTTGGGAGCAATGGGTTTCCTTATGCTGTCCCACTTTCATGAGGTTGCAGAGGGAGACGTGTGTGAGAGCGTGAGTGAGTGTGTGACAGAGCTGCGAGTGCAGGAAGGCGGTGGTGTTTGATCCTGAAGACGTCTTCACTTCAGCACTATTGGTTGTCATGGCATTGTTCTGAAGACATTTGTAAAGACAATAACATGTAATTCTAACTGATTCTAACTGTGCTGGTTTAGACTCGTTTATTCTGTCAACAAGAGGTAATTGTTGATATTTACTGGAAAATGTGTCTAAATGGTAAAATGATCTTAAATAGTGCAATAGTCATTCTCCTGCTTTAAGTTTGAATCATACAACTGATGGAGGGGAGACGGTCATAGTTTGACTCTTAAACATGTTTTCCCTGTTATATTGAGTTTAGTAAATGAAAACATGATTAGAAAGCTAGAAGAATTCCAACTGTTTTAAAAAATATATATGAAATTAATTTTGTGTGGATTTATTAATGATACAATCCTTTTTTTAATTTAACACATCAAATTTTAAGCACTTAGTACAGATGGGTAACTGGAAAAATAAATTGTTGAAATGAATCAGATTGCATACATTGTGTAGACATACACTTGCATATAACGGAAAACCAAAAAGGTTTCTTTTGAGAAACTGTTCATTAGAATATACAGTAAATCTGGGATAAAAGGATTCTACTTTAAAAAACAAACTTTTTTTCCTCCCCCCACCCCCCCCCCCCCCCCCCGTCTTTGCCAGACTGGTGAAGTAACCTTTTCTTCATAGTAACCAAGTACAAAGGAAAAGTACAAAATGTACATACATCACAGCACCTAGGATTCTGTTTGAACATCCTTATTGATTGCTTTGACCCCTTTACATTTCATTCTATTATTTGAAAAAGGAGTCTTCCTTCAGCCGAATCCACTCAACAGAGGTGAACTTTCAATACAATATATATACGCACACGTCTTCAGACATGTCTTTAGTTCAAAGGATTTGCATTTTAAAGAGCATTTTTAATTTGGTTAAAACTGATGTTTTATGCGGTGAATCTGTGAAGTGATGAAACATGATATTTTTTTCCATTTAGTTTTTTTGTGTGATTGTAAATACCACCCAAAATTCAGTCACTTTGTTGAAATACACACCTTTAACCTGGACCCTTAAACAAACCTATTTAAAAGTCCCCTCTCCTCTAGCAGTTCTGCACCTTATGAGAAGCTTCTTGTTTTGTGGTCAGTTCAGTAAAAACCAGACCCACTGTATTATGCTTATTGCTTATTCCCCTTGTCTGACTTGGTCTGAGCTTATTTTTCTTCCTTCTCCAGTTCTGGATTTTGTAAAGTGATGCATGTTCTTTGATTCTCTGTGTGTATCGCTCTGTTTATTAGGTCTACTGCAGGAAAATCCTCTGGCTGTTCAGCCCAGGTGTCGATTTCCATCAGTCACTTTCATCTTCTGAACGTGTGTCGGTGTTTCAAATCTCGCTGCTTTTTATTTTCCAGGAGTTCCATAGAACAAAACTACTCAAACATGATTTAACTCCTGTGTTCTTGGTTTATTCAATCAATCACATTCTGAAGTTATAGTTGTGCATTTTGGAATTAACCTTTGGATGGAGTAACATCTGGTTACTAGAAACAAATATTTAAAATCAGTTTTTTTCTCTTCTGTTACTCTAGCTTCCTGCATTGGTTTAAAATGTCTGAGCGGTTTTCAGATTCATCACTTCCCTTGTTAACACCCAATTCATAAAAATAAAAAGAGAACCATGCTAATCTCCCCAAAATGATTTTTTTTTCTGCACCTATTCTGTAATCCTCAATAGGCAATTTTCCAGTCGAGTACTTGAAGATCAGTTATTTTTGTTGGTTTTGTTGTTGGCTCGACCCATTAAAAAAAATAAACAAGTTACATAGAGCACATATAAAAGCACAGATGCAATATAAAATAAGATACAGGTGATAAACTGTTGAAATCCTCAGAAAATCAAGACCCAATCTCTTTACAAATATATGTTAAATGATATATATACAAACCAAAAAACATTGTTTTCAGGTCTTAAGCACTTAGTTATAAAATATTTGTAACATCTGCTTAAAAATGTTGCCCTACAGGAAATCAGTTTCATTTTTTTTTTCTTGCTTTCTTGCATCTGTGCAACTTAAAGCAAACCAATGCAAGGCAAATGTAGTTTGTGAGGCCTACACACTAATGAGCCTGGTGGGTATATGTCGCTAAAATCACATCCGCTGTTTTGCTTATTCTGCTGTTATTCTAATAAATAGAGAGGGTGGTGGGGGGTTCTTTTATAAATCCACTGAAGACCATCCACAGAGATTTGGGATATTTCCATTTATTGATGTTTGGCTGGTAGTTCATATACATTTGTTATTCTCCACTCTGGACTTCAAAGAGAATGTAAAAGGGCTATTATGCTAATTCAGTCCTGTCCTGTTACATGTAATAAATTCACATGCACATTAATTCTTTACAAAATGTTCTTCTTACGCCTGTTCCAGAAAAGAGTTAAAAATATATACATACATTTCCTTTCCCTTATTGATGAAGATGACTCCACATCCTGGAACTGAGGGGAATAATTACCTTTCAGATGTAAGGCCAGATGTAGTCATTATTGGATATTTAAATTACTTGATTTTATTTTAATTGAAGAAATTACTTCCAATTCATTTGGGAGATGGTGTGCTGAAAACAATATATACAGTACAAAGTAGTATAACAAATTAAAAAGACACTGCTTCCTAGGACAGGTTAAGAAGCCTTCACAAAAGCCATTTTATAGCTGCCCTTCTTTTCGTCTTTTTTGCTGTCTGTACAGTCTTCTGCAGGCTGCTCCTGTTCAGTTGTGTCTTCTGGTTTTGAAGAGGGGTCCTCCTTCTCTTCAGGGGTATCTATTGAGCCCTTTGGACTGTCTGGTTGTTCCGAGTCAACTTCTGCTGCGTTTTGGCTTTCTTCAGGCGAGTCAGGCTGGGAAAGATGGGTATGGAATGAGAAGATCACGTACCTGCATGTGTATTTTGCACCCATAAAACACAAAGCTCTTGGTAAATTACCTATACTGTATACTTGAAATACTCTTGGCATTGAGTGTATTCATATACATTTAGTACACAGCTAGAGAGATTAACTAACCAAGATCTGTATTAATTGGCAAATCAATTTCAACTGATGGCGAACTGTTTTATCACAACATTGCATAACTAAAACAAGGCTCCCTATGGTAGATTTGCATTTAAAAACTGCCAATTCTAAAGTGAGATGCATTCAGACAGAGCTAAGATGTAAACCTACATAAGTCTGGCAGCAGTATTCATTTGCTTTTGTTGAAGACAGTAGTTTGCAGCAGAGTCCTGAATTTTACATTTGCTTTTAATGCTGACAGTACACGATTAGAGGAGGAAATCCAAAACCAAATGTCACAGGTGTTGTGTGAAGGGATATAAAACAGTAAGGGGGATCAATTGAAAAAGCACATTTTTAAGAATGAAAGCTTTTAAAATTGAAATAGCACAGGAAGCCTTACAGAAAAGGAGTCAAGGCCACTTCAATTCCCTCAGGGAGTATGCTGTACCTTGATAGCAGAACACAAACAGCAACATATTCCCTGAGGTAATTTTGCTTTGGAAGTAGAGCTTTAAACAGTCACTCACAGGGAAAAGCTTAATTAGGAAAGCAAACACTGAATGTTCACGTTCACGTTGAGCTTGCAGTTAAAATGGGCAGCACTTTACCTCACTGAAGCCCAGGCCACAATGTCTCCTATTCCTTCCAGAGAGTTTTCCATCAAGGCCTTGTTGGTATTGATGTTCAAGTTCAGAATTCATCCTCTTATCCTCTTCCCCTGGCGAGAATGAAATTGAAGCAGACATAAAGACAGCACCCTTACCCATGAACAAGCTGCACTGTATTCAATGCACCCAATAAAGCTAGATATCTGAAAACAATGTCACATTAGTGCACATGGGATGGCTTTGCACTTACAGTTACAAATATATGGCAGGGTGGCCAGTACTTAACATTTCCACATGATCACTTTATTTTGTTTTAGACATCTCCCTAGACTTTTCATAAAATTCCATCTACCCCTTAAAATAAGAGCATTAGAATTCATCATTTAATAGTCAGGCTTCAAATCAGTTGCTGATCGGTAGAAGTTTAATTCTTGTAATTCAAGGTCACTCTAATAAATCAAAACATCTTCAGGTATGTACGAGGGTACGGATACGTTTGTTTTGTTTACAATATCTTCAATGACTGATAAGTTTTCCTCTTCAGTTGTTTATGTGCAGCATTCAACGTTGAAGTGGATAAGTTCTGGTACAAAAAACATGATTTTCAAATGGCATCTTATGCTCTTTCATCATCAATATATATTCTTTAATAAATGACGGATCAGTGTTCAATTATTTAAAAGGAGCGCTCCGAATCAGTGTGTTCTATAATAGCAATGTGCGGCAACATAAGCACAAAAACAGCCTCTAGCTGCCAACATTACTTTCAAGTGGCGGAGTAAAAGATTTCTTACCTGTCCTGAAATGAGAGGTTGACTTGTGATCTCCAATAACAATACGTCCTGTGTGCTCTTTCTGAAATGAATACATTCATATTTATTATAGATAGATAGATTGAATTGAAGCAAGAAGAACAGATCAAAAGATGGACAAAGGAAGCTATTGAATGGATCCCAAGAGATGAAAAAAGCTAGAAGACGACCGCATAAAAGATTGGAAGGTTAAATAATAAACTTTGCAGCCATGACATGGAAAAGGGGACCTATAGATCAAACTGGAAACATCTTGGGGAGGCCTTCATCCAGCAGTGGATCGATATAGACTGATAGTGATGAGATCGATAGATGTATAGATGCATAGATATAAAACAATGCATTTGGTTATTGTTTCCCCATTATGAAATCTAATATCAGGGATTTCCCTTTTTCTTTTTAAGTCTTATATAAATAAATGTGGATGACACATAAGTGCTTGACAACCAATCCATGTTATAGTTGGCTAACCCGAAGATAATTTGGCCACTACTGCTTCCGGGAACATTGGAATACAAGAAAAAGTTCTGCAAGATGTTATCCTTTAAACAATGTGGAACAGGGGGCATACACTCCTTTAAAACAGGGCGGCTTCTTGGTACACCTGATACAGTCAGCTCCAAAATCAAACCTCACCCTTCTGCATACCTGATCTGTAGAGTCTTGCCAATAAGACACACCTGGGAAATGTATAGATCCTTAAAAAGGGGAAAACCAGGTTTGACAAAGATCAGCGAACAACGATTTATTGATCAATTTGTTGCAAAACGGGAATCAGGACACAATTAAATCTCCTTGGCCAAAAACAAATTATAAAAAATAATGTCTTGCAGTTAAAGAACAACAATGAGTACACTTTGTTCTTAGTCCTCTTCCACAATATTTAAATCATAGACATTTGCAATACCTACAGTAGTTTGAGCTTTTGTGTACACAATGGAAGCAGATGTCCCTGGGCTTCGTGTTAGATCTCACCATTTATTCAGTTTGGGAGCCTTTCAGCAACACCTTTCAAATAACATTAACACTGAATGTAGTCTTAAGGCTGTGCTAACACAACCAAGCAACAATTTCTTGCTGTGTCTGCTGGTGCCGAAATGAAACATTGATGAGCACATTCATTAACACTCACCATCCGTTTAGCCTTCCTTGTTATTCTGCCTCTGTTATAACCATCTTAAAACAGCATTTATCCAAGTGCTTAGTACAGCGGCTTCGGGGTACAGTGCTGAAAGTATGCCAAATGTTTAAGGCCACAGGGAAGAACAAGCTTACCTTTCCTGCCCCCATCAGCCTGAGAAACTTCTGTTTCCGCTCATCAGTACCTAAATCTGCAGCATCCCAGCTACAAGATCCTGCCTGCAACACAGGAGAAGACCACTCAACGCCCAGCTGTAATGCCCTGACCTCTCCATGAATTACAGAGGCAGGAATATACTGCATTTTCTGGCAATGCATAAACAATGAGTTTTGTACATGCAGAGCAAAACTCAGCATTGCAAACCTCAAATACACAGTCCTGCCCCACCAAGGTGCTGTACTGGGGGCTCAGAGGAGGAATTTGACTGGGATCATTTGGAAGAGCAGAGGTGAGTAGTCTGAGCCCAACACCATACATTTTCTATCACTGATATTCAAACAAACACTTTTTTACAATGTGAATTCAGTGCTACTCCCCCCAGCAATTACATCAATAACCACTGCTTTATCATCATTAAAACAAAGTCAAAAGTGGATCAGAAAGCGAAACAAATAAGCTTTTGACTTCATTATTTGGGGGGTGTCTCGACTTCACAGCCTGCTATTTCTTAAGCAAGGTAAATCACATTCATATAGCAAGCACTAACTAGAATGCATTTAAAACAATCATCTTGTACTTTCTTCACCACACAAGCTCAATGTGGAACTCGCACGGAGTATAATATCAATGCAAGTTAAATAGTGAACCGGATACAGCCGAGACAAGTCAATTCAGTATATGTAGCGAATGAGCCTTTTAGTATTTAGAAAAACAGTCGTCATTGCCATTTTCTATTTCAATGCCAACAGTGCCACTGGACAAAGCCCATGCATGAGCACAAACATCTCAAAGAAATGAAGTAGCGAATCATCCCGTCCGCACACACTGGCAGAGGCCTTGATCTGAGAGGACCAGCACTGCGATCTCCTGTCTGCCCGCATTACATCGACATAAAAACATCTAGTACTTCATTCGGAGACGCGGGTCTTTTTGTCCCATGTTGACGGTCTTCGGCGGAGCTCATTTTGAAGTTATAGCCAGGTTTTCTGTTTTTAACTGTAAGTACTTTTCCCTTTGCAAACCCGATGGATCTTTAAATGCGCCTGCTGGAGCATTGCTTCATGGGAGTTGTAGTTTCCAGCCGCTTGTCAGAGGCGGAGCAAACGTGTAATAAAACCAAAAACTGCATATCCCAGGATCCCGTGCGATATCAACGCCATAGAAGCGCTGTATTTAACTTCGACTTGTGTCCAGAATACAGGCACACGTGTGTACAGTAAGTGCGTAGACGTCTGTCAATATTTTGTTAATTAAACGTATATGTGAACAGCAGTCAAGAGAATAATGTCATTGTTTAGCTTTTTCAAACGCAGTTCTATTTGAAGTCAGTATCGTGTTCTAAATATGTTCTAATATATTGGCTTTATTAATGCACCATCGCCTTCTATTAATACAATAGCCGTGGTTTACACTCTCTGACTGGAGAACTGAATCCTGACTTATTTTATGGATAAAAAAGCACTTAATCACAATTATTGAATCAGAGTTCAATAAAGAATGTATTTATTAAGTTACACAGTGTTTATGGATTGTATGTCTATCTTACAAACAATTTCGAAGTGCATTTTTATGGCCTGTTGATACCTAAGTGTTACTGGATTGCAGTCATTAAGCAGCAATATATCTAGCAAAGACTGTTAATGCTCCACCTGTCAGATGATTTACTTTAAGAGACAGCCTGTCTAATCTCAGTGGTCCTGTCATTACAGGGCCAGTTGCACACCCTGGGCTGGAATCACTGGTGTCCTAGTACAGCTGTATTCTTCCTCAGTACTTCCCACAGCACTGTGGTGAGCTGACGAACAGACACATCCTCTTTGGGACATTACGTCACATTCAAGACATGAGATTTCACTCTGCATTTTTAAACTCTTGAACCTACCTTAAAGAGAAGGCTTGCTAATGGTCCAGGTTTGTCCTGCAGCCTCCAGGACACTGCTGGGAGCAACTCGGATGCATCTTTCAGTGCAGTAATCGAAATGTCTTTTGAATAGTGATTTATTAATTCCTCGGTTGTTTGATAGTTAGGTGTTTGCAATGGGAGGGGGAATGCAACAGTACTCTCTAACAATCTTATTGGTGTCATTTAGTGTTCACACTAGACGTACACTTTGGCTAAGATTATGGTTAGGATTAAATTCTAAGAACATAAATAATAACTTGTGACCTGCTGGGCTATCTGTTACAGATCATGTCATCCATATGGAGGAATCTGTGCCAGCTGAATCAAAGAAGCACAGCTTTTCAAAATGGTCTTCACAATATCACTGACCATGGATGAGTTTTGGATGCCCAGTTAAGTTTATATAATTTAACCAAAGGTAGTTATTTTATGGTGATGTATGATTTAATATTCTAGCTGTTATGCAATTGCATTAGGTTGGGAAATCACTAGATAATTGATTGCTGAAGTTATTCAAAACTGAAATTAAACTTGTATGTTTCATATATTTGAATTGTATATGCATATATGTATGTATGTGTACATTGTAAATAGATCTCTTTTTATAGAACATAGAACATTTTTTTTACTTTAGATTTGATTTTAAATGTATGTTTTATATCATGGAAAAATGTTCTTAAGTCTAGGGTTTAACTTCATACCTTTCACTTGTGGTGTAGCATTTTAAATATACATTTTAATCGTTTGTAGTTGTATTTCTGTAACAACTGGAGGAACCTCTTTACACCAGTGTATAGTGTTACATAATGCTAGCAGGAGCACAACTTGGCCAGCACTACACCCTTGGAGGACAAATCATGGTATGGATGCACATGACCAGCAGAACTTCCTTGATTGGCCAGTGCCGGTATGAAAGAAACCAGCATGCCTATATTGTGGGGTGTCATAGCTGGAAGGAGAGGAGGAAACAACATCAGCGAGTATGTAAGATCAAACCCTGGTAAAGAACTTTTGGCTTTGGGATTTTGTCGGTCTTATTTGCCTCTTTGGGACCTCAGATGGCACCATCAAGTCCTTCCTCTCCTCGTATTGGCAATTTGGATCCTCATGGTCGTACTCCATGCAGGAAATGCAAAGAGAGATGCCATTCTAGGCCCAAAACCACATCAACCATGGCATCCATAACCTTGCAGAAGTGCTTTAGCCTGCAAGGTGGACCTGTAGTTGGCCGGCAGGTGTCTCTTGCCCTCTGTCTCCAGCCAGCGCAGAGTCCTGGTGTCTGACATCTACTCACTTTCTTCTCCTGGCACTTTTTTTCACAATACGCTGTTCCTGAGACCACACAGCTTATGCCCACATTCTCCACCAGTGTAATACTGTGGGGGCTTCAGGAAACAGACACAGGAACAGGGGGTTATGGTGCAGCTGGCACTAAAAATGAAAACAAAACAACTCTAACACAACCCGAGCTCCTAAACTAAACTGTGAAACAGGTCACTCTCGACACAAGACAGACAAACCAGTCAAGCAAACAGTCCACAGCACAAATCCAAAAGAGTAGTCAAGTAGTATTCAAAGTCAATAGTTTTTTTTACCAGTGTTTTGTTCTTGCATACCCACCTTGCAGCTCCTACATCCCCACAACTATTCAAATGGCTTATTTCCGGCACGGCTTCCTTTACACTGGCACTGGCCAATCAAGGGAGTTCTGCTGGTCATGTGCAGCCATACCATCACTATGGGGGGTCAGTGGATGGGCTGCTTGTAAAGCTTATATATATCAATTATATCAGTGCTTTAAAGTTTAATTTCTCACTAATAGTAATGGTGCTGCTGAATAGTAAGAAGGCTCCTTTAGATTACCCCTTCAAGTTAAGCAATGGAGTTCTTGGATATAACAAATGCTAATAAATATTTAGTTAGGAAGAATCATCTAGAGGACACTAAATTACACTGCATTGACATTAGTGTTCCCGCAACACGTACTTTGTATACAGGAATCTGTGGGAAAGTGATGTGCAGGTTATAAGGGCAATGTTTTAATCTTGTGATTTTGACTCTTGGTTGAGGTTTGTGGACAGATGGTGTGGCATACCTATTGTAGGCATTCCTGAAAAACGTGTCAGCATGTGTTGGATCAGCTGTGAACAACTCCACCAGTCGTTGGGGACTTACTTTCTTCAGAAAACCACTCTCTATATAATCGTCTTGCTGTACTGTGGGTCAGCACATTCACAGTGGATTCATTTTATGTAGCTTTTTTTCCTTTTCCATAAAGCTGCTCTTTGTGGCATGCCCAATGTAAATTCCTCTTTGTTGTTGCAAAGCACCAGAGTGGTAAGTTACCTACCTGTTGAATGAAAAGCCAGTCTTTTCCAAGTCTAATATGCTACATGGAAACACATTTCCCGAGTTACTAGATTTGTGACGACCATGTGATCCTGTGATTCACTTTAAACACCGTTATCATTTAAAGTTTGGTTAATTGCTGAAATCCTCTAATTTATCTTAGAATGAAAAGTTATAATTCTTGTAAACAGCCAATGGAGTAAAGGTGTTCAGTAATGCAGTATTTTAGTACATGTAAGTTTCTTTATTCAGGATTCAATTTTCTTCTGTGGATTGTTACACAAAATAAAACGGTTAATGAAGGTAAATATTTTATATATGTAAAGACCAGCTGGTGAAATTGAGCTTTTTTTAGAATCACAGAAAGGAGAACCTGTAGATTGTGTGGTTGCTAATGCATGTTAATTAAAGAAAAGGACATTGCTGATTTTTTAAACAAAATTTATCTTAATGATAGTTGGTGTTCATCCAAAAAAAACTTAGTTTCTAGACAGTGTATTCATTATGTAGTGTGGTGCAGTAGAAGTGCTTTTGAATAAAGGTGCACTGTTTTCTGAATTGCTGTAAGCTATATATATAAAATATATATTTTACATATTTAATCAAGACATAATACTTTTAATGAATTCATTTAAAATGTGAACTTCTGATACTCAGAATAAGTTTAGTAACAAAATAATAATAATAAAAAACCTAAACAGAAAAATCAAAATAAAACCATTGATGTTAAACAAATAAATGACAACTTAATCCATTTGGGAGTAGAAATGTAAGTTAGGAACTGAGAATGTAGCCCTGGAGTGTAACCTTGTAAATAAAACTATTATTTTGGTTCATTAGTATTTATGTAAATGAAGTTTAAATTAACTGACAAATGCATTTCCATAATTAACTCCAAATCAAAGTCTAAAGATATTGGAGGTTGCTCTCATTATGTAATTAGGAATAACATGTATTTAAGTTATCTTATTTAGACTTACTTAATTAGACTTTCCCTGTTAACTTAAAAGGAATTATCAGACCCTGACTAAACTTTGATGAAATTTAGAGTAACAAGTAGAAAATTTAGGTCATCTAATGAGAACACAGTGTCCCACTTTACAAGTCCAAATGGGATTAGGATAATTAGCATGTATGCAAATGATGATTCAGTTAATTACATAACAAAATTTTCATTAAAAATTAACAGTGATGGTTGCATCTTGTAGAGACTTCTGAGCTGGTGTATGCAGAAATCCTGGAACTTAATTAAGGATATGTCAACGAAAGACAAGAGCATCTTTTGCCCACCTCAGCCTAAGTTAACTTCTTGTCCCATGGGGAAAATTTAGTGTTAAACATTGTTTTTTGTTTGTTTGTAGAATTTTTACTTTATTTGTTTTTATTATTATAAGACTGAATATTGATGAAATCCTTAGCAAAGCATTCCTATTGTATTCATCAATGGTTGCGTAGAGGTTTTACATTTTTATATTTGGAGTCACATTTGTCTGAATTTTGTTTTATCATTTAAACTGAAATTTGCTGTTTACCTCTGTCAGTAGTTTGATCATTAAGTTCTATATAAAGTATTAATATGCGATTTAGTTGCTTACACACACACACATATGTAATATGTCTATGGTAGTATCATCTCAAAACAGATAACATAAGTAGCTTCAGGGCACAGGAACTGTGAACTAGACATATATCTTATAAGAGAAATCAAATCTCTTTGAAATTGACTCTAAATTTAATTCACCTTGCACAAATATTTATTTTAAAGCAATCCTATGAAATAATAAGTAATTCTAGCTTTTTGAAAGCCACCTTCCTTGTATAGTGCTAATAAGGGTAGTATTGTGCTTGGAAATGTGATGTTGGAGGTGCTGAATTTGCACACCATTTGCCTTAATAAATCATTATGGTAAAATAAGCTCCAATTATACCTGCCAAGTAAATGTACTATAACAGTTTTTATGTGGTTAACGACGGCCTTGTTTATTTTATTTTTCTGGTTTTGAATTTTTAGCATTCCTAGCGTCTTTGGCAGTTAAACAGCAGTAATGTATTAAAAAAATATTTAACATAAATAGACCTATTTAAAAGCAAACTATAATGTATAGATTTTATGTAATGCATAATGAAAGTAAAAAAACATATTGTGTGGCTTTCTGTAAATAACTCACTATACCTTTAGGTTTCAGGTTGTTAGCTTTCTTCTCCTTCTTTGTAGCAGCAGTAGTAGTAACCATAGCATTGGTGGGGAGAAGAAGAGGACAGTTTTAAAGGTGAATGGTGATTTATAAACCGTTTTGTGCGATATTTTTTACATTTTCACTGAATACATTTTACCGTTTGAATTTTCTAAACGTGTTTTACTCTTTCCCGTTTACCTAATTATCATTAATTTAAAAAAATGAAATAAACAATCCCATAGCAATATACGGCACACATGTCCCTCCCACCTAAACAATTATGTATAATTAAAATGCTTAAAAGTCTTTATAGCAACATAATGCCATAATGAATTGGTTTTCCTGCTGCTTGCAGTTAAAATTAACCCTACCTCTGCTTCCTGCCACATAATAACTTAGTTTGTCATTTACTCTTTTTATAAGTCTTGATTGCAAATAAAATAAAAAATAACAGAAAAGGGAAAAAAGGACTTGACTTTTCAAGTTTCCTCTGGGACATGACTCCTGCCACTTTCAACACTGAAAATAAGTAATTAAGGCTTTTCTTCTCTGTATGACAGCTTTTGCTTTGTGCAGAGATTCCTGTACCTCTCTGTATAATCAAGGAGTGAATTACAGACGTTAATAGTTTCTTTGGCTGAAGTTCAATTAACAAAGCCTTTGGTCCAACGCTATTTATTGAAGTGATATATCTACAGAGAAACCATTTAACTGAGACATAAAAAAAAACATAATCCCAGTATTTTCTGTTGAATTTGAATATTGGAGCCATGGAATGGTGCTGGACATAAGACTGTTTCACTGAGCTCTGGTTCAGATTGTAGCTGGTGTCGCGGTGTTGGAAATGTGCAAAGCAAATGATTGATTAAATTATACTTTTACTCTTGTGCATGGTGAAGAACTTCATCTTGTTCTTTTTGTGTGTTTCTTCCTGTAACAAAAATATATAAAATAGGGTCACTTTCGATATATACATAGCTTATCAAATGATAATCAACATGCCTTGAATTATGAACATTGAATTATCTGCATGATCTTTGGAGCCCTTACAGTTTTATGTATATCATACTGTGGTAAAAGACAAACACACTAAGCCTTAAGAACATAACCAGAGTACCAAAACTGTGGTGAGGGTTTAGGTCAGTTCTTTTGGGGATATTTTTATCTTTATTGAGAAAATAATATGATAAGAATTACACCAATTCATTTATTTTTTGCAGTTATAAAACCCAGCTTGTCAAAATAAACTGTGTTTTGAAAGTAGTAATTAAACCATACCATGCTCCTAGTTAAATGTTTTAACCTTTGATATGATGAGGCTGACCTAAACTTGTGAACACTTCTCCAAGAGGAAATACATTCTTAATAATATTTAGTGTATTTTTTCTCTCCTTACAAAGTCTGGAAACAGTATACCATGTATAATAAATTCAGAGGCCAGACATAGATGTATATTTAAGCATCCTCTCTTAAAAAGGATGTGTTTGGGTTTCCTTGTAATCAAAACAAATCATACGTAAGTTTCCATATTTTTTTGACAGACTAGTGTTCCCTAATTAAGCATGCAGAATGAAACAAGAACACATGTTAATTTAATGTAACAAAAAATGTTGATTTTCATGCACTTACTTTTAAAATATTAATAGAGTAGACTTGCATTTTAAGATGCATCAAAGCAACTCATAATATGCAAATGTAATGTATGCTGCTTTCTCCCTCTAAGGCTGGTCTGATACGTTCTCTCAAACCAGGCAAGGTATTGGTTCAAGCTGTTTTTATTTGCAGACATAGCCATTTTAATTTAATTTTAATTACAGAGCAAAAAAAGACTATGTAAGCACAGTGATATGAAAGACAAACAAGCTACAATATTTGAAGAAGGGAAAATGATATATAATTAAATCACCATTATTGACTTAACTTCTCTGTTTCTGAATGTTTTTACATTTACTGCAAAATAAAAGTACCCTGCTTATGAATACAGTCCCGAACCACTAGATCATTAAAAATGAATCGTGTTATAAGAAAGTGTAAAAAGATGTATTGAATGCTGAAAGGAGCTATGTCTGCTTTAAACTCATTATATCTCTGCTAAGATTCCTGTTCTGATGTTAATTTGAAAGTTTAATGACCCCTGCCAAGTGATTCTAAAACAAATGTTTAGATCTGATGATACAGCCAGTCATAATTTTGAAAGCCATTCTATTTCTATTCAAATTTTAATATTCAAGGAAAAATAACTGAATTGCTCTTTTCTTAAATGAAGGCAGAATAAGCCCAGCTTCAGACATACACAGACATTATTAGAACATAATATAAAACATTTGAAGATGTGCTTTGAGGCAAAGAGGTCTTTACGTATAACCCAGGAATAAAGTGAGATACAATGTTAAGGTGAGTTGTCTACACTTGAAGGTCATCTTGCTACTGCACCAATGGCACTGTGCTACTGGCATCTTGAACTGTATGCCAGTTCAGTTTTAACCAATGATGACTACAAATTAAATCGATTTCCTATTCATGGTACAGTATATCTATTGTACATATGATGAATGACAGAGGTAAGGCCTTTTTTATTATTATTATTCTGTGCATTGCCCTCCACTTTGAACCATTGCCCATTCATATTATACAACACATATGAGGAGCATTTTTATTTTTGATGTCTTTCTGAATTGCTCCTTGGTTTGTAGTTGCATCGAATTTTTACATAGAGGGACTATTTGGACTAAAATACATAGTAGTGCATAAGAGGCATGCATCACCATGTGTAAGACATTACATAAAATGTTTTTATTGTTTGTGGAGGTGTCTCTAGCTGGGTATAAGGGAATACAAAAGTTATGAACAAATGATTTGTCCTGAATAATACCTAGATGCAATATTATCTTTGGGGTGAGGTATACAAAAACAAGGCTAGCCAGCCTCTTTAGGTTTTCATATTGTTTCTTCACTCTGAGGGACCCTTATAAAGTGTTATAAAAACGTAGATCACTTAAAGATCACAGATGTGTTTGAATTAGAGATTTTGAATACATTGAAGTACTGTTCTGAGACATTTAATTGTACACTCATTAAATCAGATTATAGACGAGGCACATATTTAGATCCTATTGTAAGAAGACTGGCAGTCATGTTGTATGAAAACCACATCAATGTATTAAAAGACCATATTGAATTGCTTGACAAAGGCAGTTTATATAATTTGTCAAGAGAAAAACTTTATTTAAATAATTACTCTTTCATACATGTATAATAACGCGACCATTTCTTAAGCACTGCCAATTAATAGCCTAGATATTTGCAAAATGCCATTGTAACCCCCCCGTCCCCGTCATTGTATGTATGTATGTTTGTCTGCATGAATGTAGGTTATGTATGTGTGTGTATATGTATGTATGCATGTATGTACATTTAAGATAACAAGCGCATGATCTTTATTAATATTTTGCTAGTAATAACGTTTACCCTATAACTTTGCTTCCCATTTCAATTTTATGATCTGGGAAGGAAAAGCGAACAATTAAAATGAAAAGCAATACATTTCAATTTCAGAAAAATATATATCATTAATAAATTAGCATGTTCTAAGTGTTCACTTAATACCATTCAAAGTTATTTTGATAACGTTATTAAACAATTTAGAATGTATCTCTAAAGGTGAGTATATACATTTACGCTATTGTTCAGACGTAAAAATAATGGAGAAAGAAAAGACAATAATAATTTTAGCAAATCAAATAATGTCTTTATTGAGGTGCGCTTGTTCGTGGGAGGAGTCACAGGGGACTGAAGGTGAAAATAAAAGACAGTTTAGTGAAGATGCGCATTTAAAATACCACCCAAATCAACTGTATTCTACATTCAGCACTCACATTTGTTAACACTTTATCCCTTACGGCATAAAGCCTCTTATGGAGGATCACGTACATTATTTTCGAAAATTAATGTAATCAAATGCATAAATTGCATATAATAAACTAATATTCAACTCTGCAATTGTTGCATTCCTATTTTACTAAACATCTGTACAGATATAGCAATGCATTATTTTAATGCTTAATACTTTTCAATAAGAGGTTTTTAAATTCAAACATGAATCCCTCTACCCTGCTGGAATGTCTCAGTTATTCCAATTAACTCTTTCATAAATGTATTTGTATATACATATACAATGTAAATGTTTTTCTCTATAATCCGGAACATCAAGTCAGTTTGAAAACCTTTTAAGGGTAGATTTTAACTATTTAAAATGTTGATAAATTAGTTTGAACGGAGGCAAATGTAATAGTCAAATCAGGGACTGTTGTACCGTAACAAAAAATAAATATTAATAATAATATTAATAAATGACAATAGGGTAGCGGGAATTTTCCATAATTCACAATATATCTCAGCAATGTATTGTAGTTCAATAAAAAATATTACTACTACTACTACTACTACTACTACTACTACTACTACTACTAATAATAATAATAATAATAATAAAAACAACAACTTGGAAGTACAATGTTATTGCTGTTTTATTATTATGATAATGATTATGATATCAAAGTGAGAAATACTATGTAGTCGGTATATGCAATACATACAAATTCGTGTTTCATAGGCTAAAAAGCTAAACATAAAGTACCTAATATATTTACATTGTATAATTAATCTCGAGTCCAGTTTAAAATAAATAAATCATAATATTTAATCTTAATGTTATATTTACATCTCCGATGATATTACTTTTTTTTTTGTATTTTGTTACATTTGGGTAACTTTCATTCGAGGTGGACATGATTGCATTGCATAATTTGAAATTGGGAACATAGATTTTCACTATATTTAAAATACGGAATGATTACATTTACATTTTTGCCTGTTTGGAGTGGATTTTATAATAACATCTTTATGGAAAAAAAGGAAATATGTGGAAGTGAGGAATAAGAGTCATGTATTAATGGTAATTCTCAAGTTCATCGAAGGGTGGCGTGTGAGTCACATAGAGATATAATAATACACCTTATCCCTGCATATGATTTACCTGTCCTCTTGTCAGATCATAGCTGAGATTCGCAACCAAAAGCTCAAAATGTTTACTTTTTAAAAAACAAAAAACCTGGATAATGAATATATTTTGCGTGCAGATCACATTAAATATACATAGATACATACATTAGATAAACAGTCTTGAATAGGACCCCCTCACCAAAAACAAACAAAAAAAAATCTTCAAAATCTGCACTAAATCAAAAAATTATGCTATAGCACGTTTTTCAAATTGAATATAGTTATAGTGGTGAGGCATAACTTTTTAAGTCAAATATATTTATGTATATATATATATATTATTATTATTATTATTATTATTATTATTATTATTATATCTGATTAAAATGCTTACCTTATGAAGCGAACCCACTTCCAAAATAATTATTTATTTTCATCTTTCCATGTGGCGTGTGAGAATAGCGGTGTGGTATTTTGACGCTATGATGTTGCTGCTAAAGCGCGCATTGGAAGGAAATCCAGTGGTACTAAACATCTGGAAGAAAAAAAAAAGATCTCTATGGACTCAGGTGATGTAGCTCCGAATCAGGATTGAAGTCGCACGGTGAATTTATAGCTCACACTAACCCTCCAATAACTTATCATGTTGCAAGATCCTTATACTGTATCCATAAATAAGTAAATATTTCTCTTTTACTGGCTGTTCGTGCCAAGTTCCCCTGGTTCCTAACTTTTTTTTTTTTTTTTTTTACTTTTATATATAAAGATATTGAACAGTGACCGTATTTTCCGGTTTAATACATTATTATTGTTGTTCTTCCTTTATTTTTCTGTATCAACAATCTTAAACCCATATGCATGTATGTATATGTATATGTATATGTATGTATACACACACACATATATATATAACTTTTAAGTGCAGTAGGTTTATTGCCTCGGAGGCAATGCTCAGTTTGAATTATTCATCTTTTCTTTGGTGCAGACTGAATCTAGGGATGAAGATGTGACGCGTGGATAGGATTTTTTCAGGAACAAAGGGAATGTGAAAATGAAAGACAGACAGAGCCTGGCAGATGTGATGAGATGTGGTGAAGGTGTATCTACTGGCACTCCCACTCACTCCTCTCTCCCCCTCTCCCTCTAGCTCCCTCTCCCTCTCTCTCCCTCTCTACAACCCTGTGTGACTCTTCAGTTAACAAACAGCATTTTCTCCTGCAGCCTGCCCTGTCATTGTAAGTACACCATTCTCTTATCAGCATGTACATTCAAAGAATCGATTGTATTGTTTAAATCACTGATGGATACAAGGCATTTAGCACGCAGATGATCAATCTGCCGAGAAACTAGACTTTTCTGAACAGATAATCTGTCCTTCAAATATTTTAATATTAGCTTTTTATTCCCAACTTTCGACATTTTCACAAAGTACTTTTTACGAAATTAAACTTGGTTTAGAAGTTTTGGGAGTTGTGCTGAACTACTTTTTCAATCAAAATGAAGTTTTAAAAATGCCCAGGTCTGAATTAATCGAGAAGATGATTTACAATTGAAGCTGAAAAGACTGATGGGTTCGATTTTGCAATCAAACGCTCTTCTACTATTTAGTAATTTAGCTATACAGTTACACTAATATGTTTTATTTTCTCTCGGGAAATAAAGTAATAAAGTTGCATGTAAGTTTTATGCATTTATTTTTAATTCGATGCTCATAATTTTAGATTTGTATGTATTGATTAATGTTAGTAAGTTACCTGTACTCCGTAGGCTATATGTGGCGTTTTAGTTGCCAGGAATCTTTGAATGACAGAATAGACACATGCCATAGTAGCTCAACATTCAATCCATGTCACACATAATTAAAAAAAAAATGTTTCAAATCGGTATATTAAACCTATTGTATACGGAAACCTTCTGGTTTGTTAAAGCTTAAATATGTTGTAACTACCCGCTCGGTAATGAGTTTAATATTTTAACGTCTGGTTTGTCTAGTTTTGAATGACATTCTGATTTATTGATTTGTAAACTATTTTAGCACCATTGATTTTTAAGTTATAATATTATGAATTAGCTACATATATGTGTGTTTTCTAAGGTGTTGGACTGGTCAACTAGACATTTGATACACATTCAGCTAGTTAGTAGTAGTTTGCTATGAAGTTATGATACCAACATAACATATACAATGCTACTTTTAGACAGAAAAAACAATGATAAATAAACATAAAATTGCAAACACTGATGATCTTACTGCTGTGTTTTTAGCATTGTCAATGTCACATTCATACATTTGGATGCTTTAAGTTTTCAAAGAACTGTTCAACTGTTTATGTCATAATGATTTCCTTAAAAAGTATACACAATTAAAATAATAACACATTACAAAATTACTGGAATTATTTTACAATACAAAGTTATGTTAAACGCTACTTCACCTACCAAAAGGTGTGCGAAAACTAAAATGATCCTATCTGACAGATGACATCTGTAGCTGTAAGCATTTCATTGAAGGATTTCAATTTCAATACTTAATTATTTCTTTAACAGAATAGAAGTGACGTTTAAGCATTTTCGTTGCTTCCAGTGCGATACATGTTAATATAGTACTTAATCAAATTGAGTTACATATTTTAATTGCCAGGTTTCTGCAAAGGTTTAACTGGGACAAAGATCGCAAGAGAACATTTAAGAAGTTAAACAGACGCAATATACGTCAACTATATACCCGATGCAGTGATTAAGAAAATACTTCTGCTCGCCCAAAAGATTTGTAACTTTGTAACTGTTGTGATATTAAAAAACAAACAAAGGTGTTCTCACTTATTCTGATACATGTTTGTATAAATACGTAATTAAGCAGGTAGATCTACAAAACGTCTAATGGAATTACTCATGGCATTTGCAAAAAAATAAATATCTTTTTAATATATTTGTGCATGTAAAACAAAATCCCTTTTCACTGAGATACAGACTTATTTGTTTATCTATTATTATTATTATTATTAGGTATATTTTTGATAAAAAAAACTTCTCAGACTACACCTAGTGCCTTTATTTGTTCATATATGGAGACACCTAAACATGACTTTCTTAAGCACATGCATATTTCTACACATACAAACGCTGCGCAATCTTGTTATCCTAATTGTATTTTTACACATGCTCTACAGTGCCTGTGTGTGTGTGTGTGTATGTATGTATATGTATGCACGCTTAATCAGAACAACAATACTTTTCTTTAAAACAAATAGTTTGCCCACTTTGCTGTAGGGGTCTCATCACCCCATGCACCTCAGCGGCTCTGCTCCTGTCCGGTGGCTCCCAGGCTGTAGTACCAGCGCTGGCAGCGACGAGGGGCGCCGGTGGGGACAGAGCCCAGTCCCTCAGCTCCGTCCTCTGTCCAGCTCTGCCTCGGTCACCGTATTTTCCCCGGCTGTTTCTAATCTGTCTATATGCCTTTGCAAGGGTTTACTTAAATGCAACTGGTATTGCGCGTTATACGGCAACCCGTAGCCCATGTGCACAATTGTGTCATTTTCTTCTGTACCAATCTTGCAGTCGCCAAAAAGTTTCTTGCTTTTGAATACACGGATGCTCACGTTTTCCTTTCCCCGTCACCTACCTGTACTCACTTGAACCCTTAGCTATGTTTGCAGAACAGATTCAGCCTCACTACTTCTGCTGTCCTCACTTTTCTCTTGGTATCAGCGTATAGTCTACAGTATAACTGATGTGTACTGACAGCTATCTGACACAGTGCTATTTTCTGAACTCTAAATGTCCTTATAATTTATATTGCCAACAAGCGGAATTTAACCTCAATAGACCACTCATTCACGGGTTTAAGGAAATCTGTCTTAATGTTCTCATTTGACTGACTTTCGGTCTACTTTTGTAATGTTCATTTTATATTCATATTATTACTGGATGTTGCCTGCGTGCAGTCTGTGCCTCTCTCCCTCCCTCTCGGCCGGCCGGTCGTGTCTCTCTCTCTCTCTCTCTCTCGCTCCCCCTCCCTCTGTCTCTCTTTCTCTCTTTCTTGCCTCTCTTGTCTGGGAGGGGGAGCCCTGCCTCTTTGCCTTTCCTCAGATCAATGCCCTGGCCACTCACTTTCTGATGTTGCACGACGGGAAATGCTTTGAATACTTGCGACATGGCCGCTCACATTGATTGCCAAGATTGACAGCACTAACCATCGCCTTCACTTGTTTCACAGAGAGAGAGAGAGAGAGAGAGAGAGAGAGAGAGAGAGAGTGAGTGTGTGTGAGAGAGAAATAAACAGATTATAACAAAACCTCATACCAGTTGTGACACTTTAACTTCTGTAAGAACGGGATCCCCTCTCCATGGCCCGTGGAAGCACCAGCAGACTTTAGTTTCTTTTTTCTCTCTCGCCAGAAATCAGTAATCATTCTTTTTTTTTTTTAATTAAAATACCGAAACGGGATACCGTAAGGACCTGCTTTTATCTTTGCCAGACTGGCTACTACAAGGTAACCACGAACGATTTGAACCTGTTGTTTTGCTTCTTTTTATGCATTTTATTTGCTCTGTCCTTTCTGTTGATCCTTTGCTTCGTTACAGTGTGTCTGTCTGTCAATAAGCTGATTGTCCTGCTGTGCGCTTTCCTCTCCTGGCGGACATTGAGTCGGGCAGCTCTCTCAGATGTGTTTGTGCTGCTTTCTCAGCAGTGGTCATGTTGAAGGCGATTATTGTATTATTGAGCAGTCTCTTCGCTGTAGACACAGGGTGCTCATAATGACAAAAGTAACGCATCCTCAATACACGTACGATGCGGGCTGGTCTTGTTTAGACCTGACTATACACGCATGTTTACTTTTCTCTCCCTTTGCTGGTGAAGGTTACTTTTCTGTGAATACCATGTGTTTCTGTCGGTCAACTTACTTTGTGTAATTACGGAATGATATGCCGTTTTCCGTCACCTTTTCTTGAATGAAATATGGAAGGGGTTCCGCTGGAGGAGAGCGAGCACAGTGGCGTTACAGCGCTGCGGCGTCTTATTACGCCTCTTGCCCCCATGGCAGGAGCAATCTTATAAAAGTTACCTTTGGACAGCACTGTTATTATGAGTCTCTGTGCACACCAGTTTGCTGGATGTGAAGTCTTGTTTCTATGGGAAGCAATTTCAGTTGTGTCCACAAAGCGGTACTATTCATTGACAGTGACTCCCGGCACTGCTAGGTATCCCAGCCTATATGGATTTTAGATTAAAAAAAGTTTCATCCGAGTCGTTCTCAGTGTTTCTTTAATTGGGGTTTTACTTTGGGTTGTTTACTTTAAGGCTGATGCTCCGGGTTTTACTTTTACAAAATCATGTGCATGGATCATAAGAAAACTGCGCAATCTTGGTCGCCCTGGCGCAAAAGCTTGGGAATTCTCTGATTTAACTTTCACTGGAGGTCACGCAAATTGACCTTACAAGAATGCATAAGCCATAAATTAAAATAAAACCCTCATCCAGGGGCTGGTCCACTGAGAGACAATACACAACCTGGACAAACCAGGCTCCCTGTGCGAGCTGACAAAACGCTGCGCGGAGTTGGAAAGGGAATTTGACAAAGTAAGTCTTTCACAAAGTGTGCTTCAGTTCGGATGTGATTATTTTTGATAGGCAGTATAAGGTTTAATCTTGGAGACTGTGTAAAAAGACAGCTATAGATTAAGAAGATACATCCGTTTATTCTTTACAGTTTCATTTTGTTAATGCATTGCAGTTTGCTCCACCATTATATCTATTATTTGCATTTCTTGATCATTTCTAAACAATGCAAACGTTGGTGTTAGATGCATGTTTAAAGTTTAATTGTACATGACGTCTATTTGAAGGGCGTGCATTTTACATTTCTATTTAATGTGGTTTGCATTGCTTGACTCCTTCTGCATTTGGGATGAATAGAAGGTGATTGTGCTGTACCTTTCTGTTGAGAGGTGGCTGCGTTCATTGGACAGTCGGTCAACTTGGACGGTGGGTTTTTAAATAATGTCTAACGGATTCGTAATTTGGTCATTGGCAGGACATATTCAAGATGCTGGAAACGTTTGAAAACAATTTAGTGTTGTGTCTGGTGCAGAGGGGTGAAAAGAACAGTGAGTGTGACCTCAGCCTGAAGAACTGAGATAGTTCATCTTCTGAAGGGTGTTTCCCAAAATGAGACACTCCAAGTTGAACAGATAAAAATAATACCGCCTGCTGTGCAACGATAACACATTTATTAAGAAGTCTGGTTGATACAATTCCTCTAAATATTGTACACTGTTCAGGACAAATTACATGAATAAATGTGTTGTTATTTTTTATACAAACGCTGACGTCAATTAGACGATAATATGTAAGATCATATTGAGCTTTAGGTAGCTTATATACATCTTAGATGGTTATGCGTTTCTACATTTTATTTTTTGAATGCATACATTCCTACATAACTAATATTTCTAAAACAAATTTCACAGAGCTGTTAAAATCATACAATAGCCACATTGTTCATTCCACCCTATAGGTGGAATGTACAACCCTAATTGAACACAGCTCAACTTTTTTATTCTTTTCTCTGGCTTATTCCAAATTGTGTGCAGTCTGTAATAATAACTTTGTGTCTTATAATACATTCTTGTCTTAAGTGAGAGAGGCTGTTTGTAAAACAATCCCCTGGCTGGTCCCTCTGTTGGGGTGAAGTTGATCCCGTAATGGCATTTTGTTTTGAACAGTTGCTGTTAGCTGTAAGTTGAAGTTCCCTCATAAGGTAAGATGGCACTGGAGCTCAATGTAGGTCCAAATGGCACATTTATAATTAGACTGCCAATTCAGCACATTGTCCTGATGGCTATACAGGGATATGCTGCACTGTCTGGGATTTCAATAGAGGAGACTTTATTCAGTCTTAGCCAGTTTAACACAGTCTATACGGATGGCTTGAGTGAGAGAAAAGCAACTGTAGATAGGCCAGCAGTGGACGATTGTTTCTAAACGAGAAATAAGATCAGCCCGCTACTTATTTATGGGGCTCTGTGAACAGCTCTCTCTCTCTCTCTCTCTCTCTCTCTCTCTCTTTATTTGATCGGATTTTGCAAACACAATTAAACCATTCAAATATATTTAAGCTAGTACCTTTAACATTCAAAATGCAATTAATGATTTTTGTTAATACTTAATAAAATATATCTAAACAACTGGCTAGGAAAACTATGGGTTGCAACATGCAAATTAATTAATTTGTCCCCTCCTTAACTTAAGAAGGTGGTGTGCTTTAAATATACGCAATGTGCATTTTGTAAAATTGAAGTCTGCAGCATGTTCATAGAAATACCGACAACAGAACTCCCCTTCTCTATATTTTAATTGTTCAACCGTTATTCTTGGCCCACTACATCAAACTACATTTATTCAAACTGAGTGTCCTCTGTGCTTTTGCTCTCCGTTGATTAAACTCAGATAATTAGATCTTACACAACTTATTAAAAAATAAAAATGAATCTGCATTTTCAAGAATTAATTTGGATTTCTGACTTAAATCTTTAGCTTAGACTATTCCTATTAATAATCCCCTGTGGTTGTGTCAGTGTAATAGACACGTGGATGTGTTAAGTAACTTGTGGTTTTGTGCGACTAAAGTGCATTTCCTGACTGTGTCCCGACTTTAGAGATATCGACTCATATGGTGCCAGTAAGTTCAGAGATTTGGGAGAACATTTTGCCATACTGTAACCGCATGCGCCACGGTGGCCGACTTGTTTAAATATATCTCGTATTGTAACCCAAGATCAATGAGTCTTGTGTTTGTACATAGTGAAACTTTAACTTTGGATTATTTCAGTGTAACGCACACCAACATGTCAAATATTGATCAAAGTAGTCTGTGATAATTAATATTGCAAGTGAAGTTATGTATTTGTACAATAAAAATGCACCTATTAAGCATTTTTCTCAATCACGTAACCGCTATTAATACATGTCATCGACTGCATAGGCTTTTCATTTGCATTTATTTAAAATAAAAAATACCTTTCAATTTATCTTTGGTTTTGGTAAGACACACACATATATATAACTAATCAGTTAGTTTTTATTTTTTTTATATGAGCTTTTTATTTTAGCACACATCTTCAAAATCCATAGTTACAATTGTGGTTTGATTTCATACAGCTTCCAAAGTATGACGACATGAGAAAAGCAAGGACAGCCCCATGAAACACAGCATTCTTTACAATTGTTCGGTTTGTTTTTAGATTACGAAAATCTGTAAATGGTCCCTGTGAAAGCTTGGTGTCACAGAGAGAACTGAAGACATGGAGGGCACAGGACATTATTTCCTTGCTAATGTTACTCTGCAGAAATATTGTAAGATAGGAATAGGATCATTGTGTGGACGAGCACATCAACATAACCAGCAACAGAGAAAAAAAATGTCTTGTATTGCATTGTTTTAGTTAATTGCTATGTTTTATTATTATGTCAATTATATTGTGTTTTGCATATCATGCATGACAATGAGAATTATCAGGTGGATTTCATGTCTGTTTTAAGTTAATTGAATGTTAATACCTTCTCTTGGGACATCCTGAGCCTCTTTGGCATCACTAGATTGTATTTATCAATCTAAAATTCAAGCATTAAATGAAGTTTGAATAATTCTCTTTCAATTAAATCTTTCAATTAAATCAGCAGCAATACTGACTAAGGAATGGGAATTTTCCAGAAATTGTATGGCATTATTGTCCATGTACCTGTGAATACCAGTTTATTCATATGTTTAGTTTTCTTACTTAAATAATACTTGTTTTTTCACCTCATCTAAAAGACAGAACACAATAAAAAGATTCACATGTATTATAGGTTCATTGAGACCAAGTAATTATTTATATATTTTATAATTAGTCGACAACATACATTAAACGTTTGTTTTTCATTGGCTCTGTTACAGATACTAGCTCCCTTATTCAGTCTTTTCTTCAATTTCCTACATTTCTTCCGTATATATATATATATATGTATCATTATTTAACTCTTATAATTGTGTTATATAGAGGATTATTATTATACAATTATATTTTAAAATCTTATCTAAAATCTTATTTAAAATATTACCTTCCCTTTTTTGCTTCCAAATGCTGTGAAAATAAACTAATTAATAAATAGGCTGATGCTTTTTTCATTTGTGCATTTTATATTCAAATTGTTTTTGGCAGCTTAACTTCTTCTTTATAAAAAGAATATATATATATGTATTTTAAAACAAATGTGAACCCAGTCTGTAGTTAAAATGTCTGCTTTAATTGCCTAATCAGAAGGATTTTAATCGGATTATAATTTTTGAAAAACAACATCAAGAATGGTTTGTTCAGAATAGGATTTATTCAGAATTTCAGGTGGTTGTTAACAGAAAATAAAACCATAGCACATGCAGAAATGATGAGTGGCATTCTTAAGATGCCTAATAAAAAACCTTCTTGAATTGAAATATAAATTCTAACTTCAGAATGTAATTATTTGAAGCATATGATGAAACATGCATTTTTTGTTGTTGTTATGGTACACTGACATTAAGAATAAAGCAGGAGAGGAGAATGCAGCAATGATTTCATTCTACTTGTTACAGTCATCGATACAAGACACGTACTTGTAAATCCAGATCATCAGTATCTTTGTATCTTACCAAAGTAATGATACTTAGCAAGCCGAAAGTTCTATAGTGTGACTCTAAACACCGGTATCGGTATCAAACATACATACATTTTAGTATAATGGAACAGATTGTACATTGAGATAAGAGTAGGCACTACTGTGCTAAATATTGACGACGGCTATGAAGATTAAATCAGATATTGTTAACATCTTTACATGCTTTCTGTGCCTGACCATGAACCATACACACACCCTTTGGGTAAAGGTTCTTTTGACATAAATGTGGAGCTTGATCAATATTTTCTAAGATGAAACATTCTGTGGAATTGTTTTAATATGATGCAAAGGATGATAATTTACTTGGGTGAAAAAAATAAAATCCAGATGTATTGCAATATATTGTGTGTATATATTGAGCAATATATATACTTGAGCAAACAACCACTGTTGAGTAGGTAACTGAACAATGATATAAATGTAGCATACTTAACATAGTGTGGCAGTGTGCTTTGAGTAGAAAATCATTATTTTAAGTTCATGAGATGCAGTTATTACATTGCATGTCCTATAAACACATATGGGGGAAAAAATCATCACTTACACTATTCAAGTTAATTTCCAAATGGACACCGTTTGCTTGTGTTTATGTATCATTTTGCCTTCACGTTCAGAAAATGATGTTTATCTCTGATAAAGATTGTAAAAATAATACTCTATTGTATACATTAAATATACATATTTAGTAATGTTATTTTGGCTTTGATCTGAATGGAAAATGTTATGCTTTGTGTACACTCTCACCTATTATAATACACGTTTGTGTTGTTGTCAACATTGCTTAAGGATGGGAATATTGTAATAGAATATCTTCTGAAAAACACAGTGTTTGTGTGTTAATGGACACGTGTACCAATGATTAAGCAACTGCAAAAATGCAATGCGACACGTGAAGCTTTTGGGCACTTCGAATTCTATAACCTTTAGGTTTGCCAAGCCATCTCTCTTAGTGTGTACTTGAGATTCCATCACCAGTGAAAGATTAAAAAGACTTGTGCTTGTATAAAGTAGAGTTGTTGTTTTTTAGTTGTTGTTTTTTAATACTAGTTTTAGTCTTTGGAATTACCTTATTTTTGTGATGTAGCTAAACCAGAACACAGATTTCGTCAAAACCACACTGTTAGTCTGGCAATCTGTTCCATTGTTCCTGAGGTGGACCACGGGTTCTAGGTATGAAAGACTTCTACTGGCGGCATGTCTGCGGGGGAACTTGTTAGAAATCTTGCCAACCAATTACACTTAAGCTTATAGTTGATGTGAAATATGTGGCTTCCTTTGAGTGTATATATCACACATGTGTCTCAGAAGAGTGTGTTATTATTATTATTATTATTATTATTATTATTATTATTAGTAGTAGTAGTAGTAGTAGTATTTAATCTGATTACTGTGTACATAGAAGGACAGATACTTGCTGGATATGACAGTGTTTGCCTTTTGTGTATTTGAAGGATACAAGAATGTACATACAAATATAGTTAAAACCATATACCATGATAGGTAAAGGGAATAACATATGTATATCGTATGCGTGTAATAGTTTCAGGATTTTCAGGAATTGTATGTGATAATGTTTAAAGGATACTGGAGTGTAAACAGGCAGAATCTAAGAGGTAAACAACATGAGAGGAGGTAAACAACAGCAGGCTTCATAAAGGTAAGGATATACAACAGAAGTGAGGGAGGATATGGCAGATAATAAATGTGGCAGCACATGTTTTGACATCTGTCTTTATTAGTGTTAGCTAATTTGCTTCAGAATATTTAAACAATGATCAAAACGCATGTCAGCATGTTTATTAGTATTCTTTTATATTAATTTTAAATGTTTTGAACTTATTATTATTATTATTTTTTTCTGTAACCCTTCATTTTCACCTCGTGCGTTGGGATAAACATTGACCTATGACAGGCTGATTGATAATGGTATGGATTGTCTTACCTGCTTTAAAGGTTAACATTTAGTAGAATTTTAGGTTGTGTTATTGTAAATGATTTCACAACCAAATACTTTGAAGTAGTCAAATCCATAACATTGTGTATTCCAAGATAATCTAGAAAAATGTATCTCTGAAAAATCCTGCGTAGCTTTCTGGTCCTCCGCTCCGTGGGATGCTCTGATTTAGGACTCGGAAGGTGATCGAACATTTTCATGAGTCATAACTGAAAACATTGTTGCCAGGCAGAATGTAGGCAAGTGTTTGCTGTTTTGTCACCCTGATTTGTTACTTCATTCTGAAATATTTATGAAGACTGGGGTTTGACCAGAACAGCATGACCACAGACACACAAAAGCATTAGAGACTTCATTGGTGTAGTGTATTCCCAATAAACAGTTAGCAATGGAGCTATTTAAAAATTATTTAACGAAAATGTAAATGCAAAAAATCTACAAACATAAAAATGCTGTAATGGGCTAGTGTTGTACAAATAGACATTTAACTTGAGTCTTAAGTATTTCTTTCCACATAGTAAGTACAAATTAGCCAGCCTATACTTATCTGTGGCTTAACAACACACCCAAATTGCAGTCTTGCTTTAAAAAAAAAAAAAAAAAAAAGTAAAAATCTGCAGCACACGAGGACTTCGAACATGGTAATATAGTTTGGCAAATCTTTTAACCACAATGCAAGGCAGAAATGTATTGTTTCTTTTTAAGGGCATTCATTGTTATTTTAGTTTTTTTTTTTTTTTTTTCAAACCCTGGAACCAGTTACTTTATTTTCTAAGAATAGAACATTCAACTTACATTTTGGATCTTAGTGCTTACTTAGAGCATAATACCTTTTTAACATTCAAAAGTATAATCTCATGCAGAAAATAAAGTTATTTTTGCAAATATATTTCGAGGAAGCAGAGAAAATACACAGATGTCTGTGTTTTAGGATATGAATTGCTCACATCAGGGCAGGTCACCATGTTTTCTCCCTTTACTTTCGCTGGAATTTGTAGGGGTATGCAAGTAACTTGTAGATTGGGTTCCAACAAAGTGCAGTAAAAAAAATAAAACAGGTCCAACTATTGTGTTGAACACAAAATACATTTTTGGTTATGTAGCCACCCTGGGAAGTATATCCTTTGAGCGAATATATATCAGTTTTACTTTTTATTTGAAATGCAGTTGCTCTTGTTGTTTTCTAATATGGAAGTCTTTTATTTATTTTTTGGATCATCTAAGCAGCTCAATCAGGTGTTGGAATTAGAATCTTGTTTATTTTTTATGAATCGGATAAAGATCTCTGTTGTGAATATGAAGATGAGAGTGAATTTCCATATCAAAGCTGATATATCTGGAGCTTTGCAGTAATTAAAATGCAGTGGTTTGGACTCCATGCACAAATGCTGAAGCAAAGTGTTGTTGGGATCTTGTGCAGTGTGCGGGCGGTTGCCTCCTGCATACTTCTAGAAATATACTTATAATTTTGTACAAATGTTTATGCCAGTCCACGCTCTTCTGTGGATGGCTTGTCGCACAGCCAAAACCATTTCAAGACAAAGTTATTTTTCTACAGCTAACCTCTCATTGTGGGTTTTTTTCTTTGTGTGTGTGTATGTATGTATGTGTGTTTGTATGCGTGCATCATGTTTTTCTGATGTTTGCCTCTCAAAAAGAGGTTAGACACATTAATTATTATTATTATTATTATTATTATGGAAAAACGTAACCTACAATAAGTGGTCACAATATCAATATGATTTCACTTCATGCACTGCTAGTTGTTAGTTAGTTAGTTAGTTAGTTAGTTAGTTAGTTAGTTAGTTAGTAGATAATTGCAAGGAAGTTCCTCCTTTAAGTTCTTAAAACTGTTTGACATTGAGAGCAACTGGATGTTTAATTTGCTGTATCGTGTCTTTTATGAGTGCAGAATTTTGTACAACAGCTCCATCCTTCTTAAAATCATTAGGATTTGGAGGAATTCTTCATTGTGACTTCAGTAGCGTTAAGAGAGAGGGGGGAAAAAGGCATTTATTCTTGTGAGAAAATCAGAAGAAGATTAGCATAGACCCTAGTGTTCCTCTAAGACAATACCCCCAGAACAGAATTTGTCTTGTTATCTCTCAATTGTTTACAGATCATCCTTTCCCCTGAGTGCTTGCATGCTGTAAAAGGGATTGACGAGAGACCGTGAAAATCTCCAAATAAAATTGACGTGTGCATATTAAACTTTAATGAATTTTGTTTTTGGGCACCCAGCAGGAAAACCTTTAATGCCTTCTACGAATTGTAATACATTGGAGACGGCAGTTATGACAAGGATTACAATAATGTCAGCATAGTCTCTAATGGTTTCATTCAACAGGGAAGGCAAAAATGGCTTCAGCATTTCATAAATCGCCAAACACTCTTTATATTTCAGTATCACCCCTGGCTTTAAAGGGCATTTTCTTTGGAAATGTCAAATATCTTTACTGAGTAGTGTATAAAATCTCAAACGTGTGGAAAAAGATTAGTCTTTGTACCTTTTTTCTTCAAATTGAAAACTCACTGAAACCTAAAATAAAATACTGTCAAAAAAGCTAATAGCTTTGAGTGCTGTATCAATGAAACTCTGTATCTTAATTAGTGGTGTCTTGTACTACAATGATTTGGTATACTATATTTTATACAAGCTGTTAAAAAAATTGCGGCCTAAAGAACATATTGTCTTAGTCTATGGATGGACCCCCATTTAAGTGATGAAAGAGGATTTCACTGAACACAGGAATGCTGACGTGCACACTAGCCACATTTAAATTTATGTGAAAAAAGGGCAATGCCACTGTATAATATCTTAAAGGGGAATATTTTCCCCATCTCCTAATGCACAGTATTTTAATATTTGTGTTTCCCGTTGCATTTAGAACCCAGTAGCTGTCTTGTATTGTCTGTGACAATGTAAGTAAGTAAGCGCTATGCAAGCATTAGCGTCATTAAGGCAGTGCTGATAGTGTTATTCATTTTCACATTTTTAATCTCACAAATGTAATATTCCAGCATGTGTTTTCTGTTGCTTTTAGTGTTCAGTTAATGTTTTCCATGTGAGGCCCTCAGTGAAAAGAATAATTCGGAAGTGAAGTGTTTCTAGTGCTTAAACGATGGTGCAGTTTGTTAAAAAAACACATAGCCTTACTGATGAGCATAACTGTAAACTGCACCCCTTTGTCCATCTTCCTGTTTAAGGTAGAAATACATAGATATGTCAGTATTTATATAATAGGATGGCAGCGATTTTGCCTGGAAATTGCAGTGCAAGCACTTTCAATTTCTATTACAACCTGTTTTACTGTTGTTTCAGAACAACAGGAGAAGCAAAAAAATGGCATCAGAAATAGTGATATGGAATCACTGCTTTCTCGCAGAAAGGTCTGGTATATTTTTGGAAAAAGGTAAACAATATCTTTGGAATTTCGAGCCAAGACTGATCCTGAGCCTCAGTTTTGTGAATGAGACAAATAAGATATGACATGGCTGAAAAAGCACCAGCCATAGTGGGGTGTTTTATGAAAGGTTGTGTTTTTCAGTATGTGAAAGTTCTTTTGTTTCTTTGGTGTGAAACTGTTTGGGAAGGCAATGTCCTGTATTTTAGCCCCCTTACGATTGTATTTCACTGTTGAATGCGGTAATGACAATGACAAGATAATTCTGCACTTAGAAGATTACAGGATTTATTTACCTCCACAGAGCCGGGTGTATCCCCATTGCTGCTCTGGAGCCTGTGTCGTTTTAAAAGTCCTAGTTCAGTGTGACGCTGCAGAAGATTAAAAATTAACTGTTCGGTTTTGACTGACAGCTTGA
This sequence comes from Amia ocellicauda, assembly GCF_036373705.1. NCBI lineage: Eukaryota > Metazoa > Chordata > Actinopteri > Amiiformes > Amiidae > Amia > Amia ocellicauda. Next base: position 9,482,416 of record NC_089853.1, on the reverse strand, counting down.
CTTGCATCTGCTGGCTTAATCTGATTGTAGATGTAAAATATGCTGAAAAGTTGTGATTAACTGAGCCCATCTACAAGGCATATTTTGCAGCTCTGAGATATTTGTCAGGACTGCATGAGTTGCTCAGAACAGGCAGGCTGACACGTGGCTGCGTGCAGTTGAGCTAATGGAGGTGATCTTGGGATTTGCTTTTTTTCTTTTCTTTCTTTTTTTCTTTTTACATTGCGAAGCTGTCACGGTATGATAGATCACAAACTTTATTGCATGTAGAAGTGACTTAGGGTCACTAATTGATATAACATGATTGGACATAAAGATTTACAAGAGGACTATAACAGTTTGGATTTAAGATCCTATATGGTGATAGAAAGCACTCTTGTCCTTTTAACCCCTTCTTAGTATAATACTTTTAGTCTAGTAGTTTCTTCCGGTCTCACATTATGTATTTTCTCTCTCACACAAAAGGAAAAAGACTGTACTGACGGTATATTTATGTTCTCTAAAAAACAAATGGGTGTATTTTATAAGCATTGTATATTTATTGCCTGTGCATAAGGAGTTTGCCAGTACACCGTGTCTGAATGGGAGTAAACACAGTAAGGAGAGCTGTGTACGGGGAGCACAAAGCCTATTGATGCTTAAACAGCTAGATTGGTGAGGAGGATGCTATCCTGCTAGTTCTCGCTCTTGTCAGCTCCAGAGAGCACCAGTGAAACTGTTTGTTCCTGACAGCAGACAGCCCCACTGCAGGGCCCTGGTTTCATGTTACATTAAGTATTAGTGCTGTTCTTTCAGGAGTCATTATGCTGTGACATCAAAGATTTCCTGACAGGGCAGTCATAGGTTAGCGCTGATACTGTCTATTGAAATTTCCAAGACTAAAAATGATAGCTGAGGTGGCGAGAGAGAGAGAGAGAGAAAGAGAGAGAGAGAGAAGGAGTCAAGAATATGGCTAAATATTCAAAAGACGGCCTGTGCTTCATTGGGAAATGTGCATTGATATGAAAGGAAAGGCCTTATATCCTCCTGGGAGGTGATGAACTACCTTACTGAGAGAAGCTGGATTTTTTTTTTCAAGTTAAGAGAGAGCTGGTATTTACTTGATGCTGCTGTTATTGTAAAAGCACATTCTCTCATCATTTCAGTGATTTTTTTTGTCTGTTTTTGAACCTTACCTCAAGGCCTGGAGCACCGCTGGTAAGATCATGGGAAAATAACGGCAGGAGCAGGTTAGGTTTGTGTCCATTTATGCAACATGTACAATTCACTGTGTTGTGCTGATCACACGCCATGTAATTCCTCATTGTCATTTCTGCTTATTGTGCTATTATCCCATGATAACTTAGTATTGCAGCATGAATAGCTTTCAAAAAGCCAACCTTAATGACACTAAAGAGTATTAGTGGTACATAATGCTGTACCAGAGGGCAGAACGACTCAGCTATTTTTTTTATAAGGATAGTTACTTTTCCTGATATATAACCACCCAAGCAGAAAAACAATTGAATACAATTCCTAGAATACCACACACTTTATTAACAGCTTGTTAACATAAGCACAGTACCTATGCATCCATTTGTTTTATTTCTTTCATTTCATTATTATAGTGTCCACATTCAACCATTTGTTTTGGTTCAGAAACTTAACATGGAAGTATAAGAAGTCAATCCACATTAAAAGTGAAGAAGCCCACTGGGATCACAAATGACGTTTTACATCCATAGATATGCCATTTTGGGTAACCCGACAAGGACATTTAAAATTTAAAATGCTGCTATGGCTTGAATCTATTCAGTGGTTTTGAGTTTCAGTAAGACTTTATATATGGCAAATGTGGTTATGTGTGTGTGATCTAAGCACCATTACATAGGTTGCACTAGGAAGAGGTGGAGTGCACAGTTTTACCTGAGTAAATATGAAATGTTTCTCCTTATCTCTGTGGATCTCAAAGGTACTTCTTTATCTGTAAGTAAAGCTTTGCAAGATAATTGAGTTGACAGTTACTTTTCATATTTGACATTATTTTTGGTGTTATGACTGTACTCCTTTTTCATGCATATAAATATTTAGATTACCTTCAGGCTGCCAGTCAGTTTTCTGTATTTTGGTAGGCATTTCATGTTGCTGTAGGTTAGGGGTTGTCTTATGTGTTTGTTTCTTAGTATGTTTTCTACATATCAGAACATGTATTGTAAAGTATATTCACATACATTTTCGTACATTCATTTACTTTCTACTTTGTCAAGTGTTGTCCTGTTTGCTAGAATGCTTTAAAACTGACATTTATGCTAACAGCCTTGAATTTCACGGGTGAATCGGAGCACCCTCACTAACCTGCTTTTCAGTATGAAAGTTCAAGTTGTCCATTAAACCACTCCACTGAAACTGATCTAAACGGCAATCATTTAGATTCCCTGGAAAATAAAAATGTGTATTTACACGTTCTGTTTAAGAACCCAATTATCAATGCAGCATTCTAATTATTAAGGTTTGATAAGAGAAGTATGCACAGGTGCACTAGTGTACAGTCAGCTTAAGATAGTACTCCAGGAATTTCACAGTGCTAAATAATTTATGGGTTCAAGTGTTTATCAAACAGCGAGTTAGTATAAAACTATCCATGAATCAATTTTAGTTTGCACCTGATTTCCACATGAAATCTTTATATATGTTGAATTAACCTGGTTTTTGTAGATGGATATTTCAGAAATAACCCGACGGGAACCTTTTGATTAGTTTTTCAGAGTTCAAGTTCTTTCCAGTTCAGGGCGATTTGTTGAATTCTGGCCCTCAGTTATGTCTGCTGCCTGTTAAATAATGACTTTTGCATACATTACAGTAACAAAACAGCCTGGTGACTGACACTTCCACTTAAATGACTCCCCTGCTATCAGTCAGAAGTAAATCCCAGTTATTGCTCTCTAACAGATGCCTTGTATATTACACCAGCATTGTACATTAAGGAGCAGAGAAAAACAAAACCCAGCACGCCTCGTTTCTGCAATGTTTTTAATAGCCCCATCCAAGACTATAAAAATGCCCTTCATTGCCACTATTCTCTTCCGTTTTTATGTGCAGCATTCATTTAAAACGGTGACAATGAAATGAAAATTGGCAGGTTTTAAATAAAATCTAGAACATGGATGCCTGTGCAGGGGCATGGAACTGACAAGGTTACAGTTCCTGGTCGTGCTGATCTCAATACGCACCTCATATGCAGCAGTGATATTACTGTTGTGGTGTCCTTTTCTTCGTTTCATGCTCACACAAGGCAAGAACACCCAAATTTCAAAGCAGCCAATGTGGGTTGTTGGGCCTCATAGCACACATACATAATGCAAGTACATTCTCATTTTTGAGTCCTATTTTACAGTGTTTTTCTAGAGGTGTTGCTGAACAAGAGAAATGTTGGTGTTTCATGTTAAACACCCGCACTTTGTAATCTGTCCGAGCCATTGTTGGGTCTCTTTCCTTAGGACCCAGGAAAACCGTGTGAGGGAGAACAAAGGAGGGGAGCTACTTTAATGCGACACAACTGTTCACATATGGAGGTATTTGCGGAAGCAAGAAGCTATCTGAAAACACGCTTTGAAATGATATGGAAAAGCTGGGAGATATTAAGCCAAAATTGGATTCCCCACAGTTTTGTGTGGAAACTTTAGAACTCTTAATGCCAAACACACATTAAAGTGAATAAAGGGCGCGGGGGGGAGGATGGGAAGAGAAGAATGCTGTGGCTGAAGTTATGATAGTTGAGCTGAATCACTTCTCCTGGTACAAGCCAGGTCTTTTGTTTCCTGATCTCATGTATGTTTGCATTGATACAATAAAGTTAACTGGTTTTACCTTAAATGTGCATCAGAAGCAAAGTGGTGCAGCAGAATGCTACAGTTATTATCAAGATGGATGAATGGAATAGCAGTGGCCTGGTTTGACACAAGCCTGCATTGAAAAATGCAAGATTCACCACAGTGTTATTGATATGTATGTGAAAAACAAAGAATCATGAACTCATCATTCATATACTCAATATATATATATAAAGCACCACGTTTTGTACACTTCCATTGAACTGCTCTCCTTATTCTATGTAATTACAATATCCTCCAGGACTTGTGCTGTCCTTGCGATCTTTAGTAAAGAGAAAGGTGAAAGCAGTTACAGTCCAGTTATTTACATGGAGAGTGTTCTAGCTAATCATGTTAATGTTATTTTAAAGCAGATCCTGCAGCCCGGTTCCTCTTTGTTTATTGATGTATAGACTTTACTAAGCATCTTCTACCAGCTTCCCTAATTGCAATTCACAAACAAATCAAGGGCTATCTGACTGCCCTGAGAGTATAAGGCAGCCCTTCCCTGCTCTACAAGGACACATAATTTGAGGCAAACTACTGTAGATGTACCTTCTGTTATAAAGAAGCTGCAGAAAGTTATAAATAAATATATGTTAAATGTATTCCACATGACAAAGTGCTACTGCTTTGCCAAAATGTTGGCATTGTGAAAGCAAGGACATTTTTCTTGGTGTGTGCCAGGACATATTAACCACAGTAAGAATAAACATCATGTAAGAAGTTTGGAAAATGTGAATATTGTACTTTAAAGTAAGTGGAAAACAAATTGAAATGAAGTGAAAATTAATCCGCTTGCTTATAAGTCACTCCGAAAAAATGTACTTGTTTTAGAAACAAAGGTTTCACAAAAATGGCAGAATCGCGGTGTGTTCAGAAACAAGAGTCTTCATAAAATAAATCTTGCTGTGTCACATGACATGAAATACAGCAATAGCAGAATGTCAAAATGCTATGTTACCATATGTCTTCACTTGAAAACGTGTCTTCATATTCTCTTACGGTTTATGAGTGAAGCTTTGAAATTTGTGGATCAACTTCTGAACAAAGAAGTCTTCTGCAATCCAAGATCTAGGATGTTATAATTTAAGTGTCTGTCTGCTACTTTACTGCAGAAGAAGAGTAAAACAAACTACAAAGTAAGCTATGTCATGGTTAATAAAAAGATATATAGAATAATATATTTAGCAGGAATAACATAACAAGGGGCATATGTATTGATAACAATCAGAGGGCACTTGATTCTCACTCTTCATTTGCTGCCATTTTTTGATCGAGGACTAGATGTAATTTGATCATTGTAAAACCTTTTGTACTGAGGCAGTATGTCCATCTGCTGACAACCTGAAAACCCTCACCAGGGTGATGCGAACAGCAAGTGATCATGTAAAAGATGTAGGGAGTAACTTAATATCTTGAGGACAGCTGAGCTAAACCATACCATTCATGTGCTGAACAACAACAGCCAAGTGCAAGGCAGGGCACACACTGGACAGGTCGCAATGCAGACTCGTTCTGTGCATATTTGCATATGTGCATATTAGATGTATCCAGTGACCCACACAAGCTGAATTTGGTCGGGTTGTTTCGTGTTATTACAAATTAGCATCTAGTACTCATTCTGCTTGTACAGGGTCATCTTTCTCGGTAAACTGATATAAATATTTGTATTATTAATATGATTTGCAATTAATCATGTAAAGATTTCCATTATAACAGCTAACCATAACTTTTTACATTGTACAAATCCCCACACTTAGCTTCTCTACTCCTACCTGCATTTTATTGTTCTCAGGAAATCAGAATAAAACTTTATATATTTTTAAAGCAAGAATTTGATTAGGAAAAAACCCTGACATGGTGCGTGGTAACTTAAATTAGGTCCAAATGGTCAAATCTGTTCTAAAACATTCTGCCTCTCATTTATTTAACTGTCATGTTAACATGTCCCCATACAGAGGTTTGTTGTGTCTGTTAAGTAGACCTTGTATCTGATGAAGTTTTGATTTGTGGTTCGAAGCTGAAGAGCAGCTTGTGTTGCGAAAGGCAGGACTATGGAAAGCATGTGCATCTGCCTTTAAAGTGCCCTCTGAAATGAATAATAAAAAAACTATGTTCAGTAATTACATGGAGCAGCCATGTGGTTTTGCTTACTATGTATTTTTCATGAGTCGCTCTATCTGACATTCTCAAGGATAGCCAGGCACACGCGCACTGTACGCCCACGCACAACGTACAGACTATCCCTGTACGCCAGTAACTGAGTATGAAGTAACCTAAAATCTCATAGGGGCTTTTCCTGGCATGGTTTCAACCACGCCTTTCCCCTGTGACGTCCAGTGGTCATGCTTTTGGCCCACTGTTAAAAACTGACTTTACAGCACACGGCTCTAATGGCAAAGAAACTGAAACTATGACATTGCATAAACTCAAACCATTTATTATAGAATCAAACCCTAGACTCACTGGGAAATGAATGAAGCGTTTCTGCATTAAATTTATTGAAGTGTTACCAAAACATCAAGGCCCTTAGTCACAAACCATGAACCCCCTTGTAATGTTGGCTGCTATATTTGTGCAAGGGAATGACAAACTTATGCACAAGGAACATCCAGCTCTTATCTGTATCAATCTGGAATAAGTAAGCTGATGCCCTCCAAAGCAAGCACTTGCATCTCACTCGGTTAATGTGTGTACACATTCCATAAACAATCTCAACTTTTACTGACCTCAACAAATTGGAAAAAAAACCAAAAACAATCATTGTTCATTCGGCTGGTACACTGACCACTCCTTTGTGAATACAACCTAAAATCTTTTTTTGCTGAAAACTTGGAGCAACAGTGTAGGCCCTGGCCTTTACATCTAAAGCAACAGAGCTGCTGTAATTGTTGTGAGGAGCTCTCCGAGAGAAACGTTGGCTTGGGTCTTTGGTGAGGGGTGGGGCTGAGGGAGAGAGTTGGGGTGGGGTGGGGGAGCCTTGAGGAAGTTGAATTTATTGGTTGCCATCTGCAGGGTGGAGGGATCTGTGTGGCTGCCAGCACATTGCAAGGCTTCTAATTAAACAGTCATCATTATCAGCTTGTGGCCACAGCTCATCCCCCAAAATGAAACTTCTAAGATGAATATGGAATCAGTAAGGCCTCTATGAACCTCATGTTGGGTTTGAATTATAAAGAAGACATAGAAGAGGAGTGTGCTGCAGGGCCCTTCTTTGGCATGAAGTGGAAGGAAAACGGCCATGCCCATTCAAGTTTAAACAATCATAGAACTTCAGAGGAATCATCACTAATTCCAAAATAGACCTAATGTGTTTTTTTTTTTTTTTTCTTACGCTAAGAAGACTGGAACAAGACTGTGTTGGACTCCTACACTTATTTAAATGTATTACAAACATCAGTATTATAATTAATATAATTCTAATTGCTTTCTCCATGTGCTTCACTGTACATATTTGATAAAGTTGCTTGGTCCTGATCCTTGAATCAGACATCTCTGCACAAAGCAGCAGTCAAGGTCTTCACCTTGGTTAATATGAAATTGGATTTATTTTTAATGTATTGATTTGTTTATGTGGTGGAACACAGAAAGCAAATTAAATAGCCTCCATGATAGCCCATGCCATTGTATTAGGGAAGATGTTCAAAGGCTGTAGGACACTCCCACTTTTTTACATTTACTGGCTTAGTTATGAGTGGGCTGGAGTTGTTTTTCAGTTCAATCTTAAAACAGGGGTGCATTGTTTGGGATGTATCTGAGTGACCCATTCAAAGAAAACAATTAATCCATTTACTAGGATTAAAGTCAAGTTCTCTGATTAAAGGGAAAGTAACTTCAGATAAGATAGATATGTTTGCCCAGAAAAGAACTATCTAGAAATACCATTAACTGTCCTACTGGTGAGCAAAGAAAATAACAGAAAAACAGCAATATGTGTTGTTCTGTTTTAATACTAGGAGCTGCCTGGCTGCGAATTAAACACAGCAGAATTAATCTTCAGCTTTCCAATTGTAGTCAATTGTTGATTAAAAAAAAACAAAAACATTCACCTTTTAGGTTTTTAGTGCCTAATTCCCTTACTGGAAGTATAGCTGGGGCTTGAAAATAATCCAGATGGTTTTGTTGTGAAATGTATGAAGGTGATTTAGTGCAGTTTATTATTTCTTTATGAACTTTTGATAAGAAAGATATACTGAGTGTAACTCTTGTTTTCATCTGCCCTCAGTCTGGCATGCAGGAATAATCCATTGAACCCTTCCAGCAAATTGAACTTGAAACGATCAGGAATGTGCAGTGAAGCCAGGCACCTTCAGAGTTAACTAAGCTGGTGGAAGACTTGCAAAGTATCGCGCCTTATTGTGAACTTCAAAGTATGCACTGTTTAAGCAAAGAGATAAAGGGTCTTATTATTAGTACGTTTTTTTTTACATAGAGATTAGTATTCGTTTTTTTTTTCTATTTACATCATGAACTTATAACTCATGGTATCATGTGATACCATCTTTTTGTAAGGCTTGTCCAGGTCTGCTCTTAAGATATGAAATGGACAGCTCGGCTTCTAGATTTTACAACTGACTTCCTTCTTAAAATGTCAGTGGTTAACCTAGTTATTACTCTCTTTGATTTAAGCCAAATTTGCTTTTGCGCTCTAAAAGGTATTAATAAAGACCTAAAATTCCTCAGATTTTATGGCACAAGGCTGCTTATCCCTCCTCCAATTAGCTAAAAGAGGTGTGATTTAAACAATGTGCTTAAAGGTTAACTTTAGGTTTCTTTCAATTCCTTGAAAATTGTCATTCCTGGCTTGAAGTTGTTCTCAATATACAAATAAATGGTGGTGGTTACAAAATGTAAAAAATTATATGTGCGATGAACAAATGTGGCAGCTATCACCCTTGGAATTTTCTTTAGCCTAAACATACTTCGTCTGAAACTGCTGCAATATGGTTAGGTTGTGCCTCAGAAAGTTTTTCATGTCACAACTATTTACATGCCTTAGCTATTAGGATTAAGATTTATCTTTAATGGCTCTCCCCATTACAATGAAGCCGAGAGAACCATGTACCTGTATGAATCAAGGCAGGAATCGTCTGTCAGACTATTCTTGTCTCATGCACAACGGGAAAGAGATATTCTTGCTCAGGTTGTCTTTACCCTGAAACATCAACAAAATAGCATTATGGCATGCCTAGAGCCTTAACATATGTTGCTCTAAAAGTTTCTCTTCATACTCAGATTTGCACTTGTTAGTGTTTTACTTGGACAGTGCTGAAAGTGGAAATAAATGATGCACTGGTAAGATACTCAGACTGTTTGCATAGAACAGTAGTATTTGTTGAATCCTCTTGATGTTTTTGTGGGAGTTTGTTCTGTTTTTATGAAGAATAATGGAAACCATGTGTCTAGCCCTCTGAACGAAATTAGCGACCTTTCATGTGACCCACCTGTCGTGCTTTCACAACCGATAATACTAACCTCATGTTATGATCATCTGAAGAGAAACATGGTGTCAGCACCCTGGGAAACGGGTTTCCACAGTGATTTTTGGCAAGAATGATTGCAGCGGAGACCTTTGTCTGACTTGAATTAAGAAGTATCTAGAACAATTCTGCAGTGTTTGTGTGCACTAATGATGATGAAATAAACAACAGAAACAATGCTGTATGCTGGCCAAGTGTTCCAGTGTGTAACTCTCTGGATATTCACCTTTTATATTTCCATATGCATTTTGCCTGAATTTATGCATGCTCAACAATATCCAGAGTCTTGTTACTGACAGCATGGAAATCGGCAAACACATGAGGGATTTGTAGCTTTTACCAATAAGCACGGTGAAGAACTCCTCAGTGTTCACGTTGCCTGGTTCAATTTGTAACCACTTTATAGGTGTGATTTGAAAATAATAACACAATTTTAGTTCATTTTTTGTTTTCCGGAAGGAATTCCTACCTTCTTTGCAGTGAGAGGTTAAGTGTGCCTTTTTACGGTGGGAAATATAGGAGGATGTGATGTAAATTGTTATTTCTGGATGTGAAGAATTGGAAAATGTTGATTATTTTCCAAAAAAGTGCTGTGTGAAAAGAATTATGTCATAACAGCGACATTGTATTCCGCTCTGGGCGATTACATTGCATTTGGTGGGCATTAGCCTTTTATTGACCATGATGGGTTTGTCACATTCAGACTCTACTTTTACCCTATTTTTAGGTTTAACATATTTTATATGCCAGGGCTTAAATAAATGCTTACATAATGGAAAATATTCCATTCACAAGTAATAGGCCATTAGAGGTGTTTTAAGTCTTGTTTAGTGGAATATGCTTGCTTTGCCCATTTCAAACCGATGTAAGGTTTACTAGAGAGTAGAGTCTGGGAATATTTACTAATTAGCCTATTTGTTTAGGATAAATTATTTTACATATATCTTCTCATTGCTTGTACAGTGTTCCAGAAAACATTTGATTCTGCAGTTTAACTTAACTTTTGCTTGATAAAATAGTCAAACATCTCACACTTTTTCCCTCTTCTGTGTAAGTGGCAATTGCAGATATACAAGCATTTTAAAACGTTTTGCCATTGTAGTTCTCACACTGGGAGGCTGGTCATCTTCCTAGCATGCCAGATTTGCCTTTCTGCCATTTTTCGGTTGCATTAACATGTGACACAGCTAAACCAATCCCATTTTATTACTTTTCTCAGCTTTTTTATGACCTCCTTATGGGCTATAATGGGCTATGCTTTTGAACTCATTTCCAGTTGTGCTAGATATGATTTAAAAAATAATAATAATAGAGAGATCTCTTCTGATCACCAGCATACAATAGGAGTTTTCTTGAGAAACAACGTGCATCTAATAGTTAAGTGACTGTTTTGAAGAACCATGCATCTCTTGTTTGTACTAATTGAATTCAGCACTAAAATATGCTGGCAGGAGTTCTTACCTTGTTCTGGTTATTTATTGCCTGACTGGAGAGGTAATTTGACCTCCTCAATTCAAAGAGCCTTTTTTTTTCCAGAAAAGAGTGTTAAACTCAATTATGTGAGCGATCAGTGACTCAAACACTACATTTGTTTTCTACAAAAAAAGAGTAGGAAAAAAAAAAGCTAAGCGGTACGCAGAATCTTTCACTCAGAGCAGCTGCAGAAACCAATGGAGACAACTGAGAACAGTGCCTTAGCAGTTACTGTGATGTCAAAAGAGATTTGTTTCCCTCCATTCATCATTTCCCTTTCTTTAAGATTAGTAACTTCATCATACAAAATAAAAGTAATCAGTATCCATACATGCTGCCATTAATTTAAAGGTTCAACACAGAAAAAACAGTCTTTACTGTGATGGAGATATAGGGGAATAATGTTAATTTTCTTCAGAGTATGCTATGAAGCTCATGCAAAGCACCTGATCTAATTTATGTTAGATTTCAGTGAATAACCACTAGCCTACTATTGTGCCAATAGGTTTTCATGATTATTTAATGTGGTTCTTATTTAATTTTTTTGCTTTTTTCAGACTTTTGTAGAAAGATTATTTGGAAAGAAGCTATTAATGTTCTTGGCATTTTTTATTTACTTTTTTAGCTTTTTTTTGCCTTATTTAAAACTGTACTGTCTAATTCTTTGAAACTAATGTCTTCCTATTGTATGAAGTGCTGAGTTTGTCTCTTCTGGATGTAAAAAAAGAAGAAAATAATTCCATTACTATTTCTCCTGCAAAGCTGTTTTTATAATGTTCTGAACATTCAGAAAACAGAATTGCTTTGTTTAAAATTCATTAGCCAATCCCAGAGAACACAGTGTTTTCTTCCCCAGAGACAAAGAGTGGCACTCAGTATGTGATCAAGTTTAAACTTGTACAATACCGTGTGAATTTTCAGGAAAGCATCCACTTGTTTTTGTTTGAGGATTGTGATTTTAAATCTCTTGGAAATGTATTTCTTGTCGTGTTTTATTTTTGCAAGATTATATCAGATCATTTTTGTGAAACAATTATTTGTAAAGTAAGCAGCAAATATAACATCAAATCACAACATGCCTTACATAAAGCCCCAAGTGCAACTAAGGTAGTACTGGAGTCATTTCTCTTAATGTTGTTGACCTGTCACTTCCAATTCTTACATTTAAATGTTATCTGAACTTTTACTTAGGAGTAAACTGCTAAAATTGCAATCCAATTGCAAATATAATTTGTCAGTGAAATAACAACTGGAATATAGAATGTGCTTCTAATGCTTGAACAAGAACAACACAAATAATTTGCAGAGACTGATGTGGCTCGCTGTAACCTGATCATTTATGGATCAATTGATTCTATTCTAGTTTAATTTACCATATGATTGACTTGCAGCTCTGAATTGTAGGAAAATATCCACATAGAGCTCTGCTTAAAATAGCTCAGTCATTTGAATACAGATGCTCTGTAACCAGACCTTGTATCGTGATGTAGCTTAAAGTCAGGAGACAATTGCAGGCTGATTATGTTGCTACTGACAGAAGTTGCTAATCCTTTGTGCGTCTGAGAAGTTTTGCATTTAAATGTATGTTGTGCATATCTTCAATAACATAAACGCAGAGTTGTGATTTTAAGGCAATCAGAAAGAGTTGTATTAATATTTGTACTTATATTCCATTCAGATTTATAATAACAATGCCCCACAGGTCTAGCCAAACACAAAAGAAAGCAATACTTTTCCAGGATGGTATGAAACACTAATGAAAGGACGATTCCCCCCCTTTTAGTGCTGATTTTCAGTCCACATGAGAGCTTATACGGCTTTGAGTCCATTAACAAGAAGATATAGGCCTGCACAGAAAATGTGCAGGTTTTAAATATTTGGCTTTACAGTTATCATATAAAAAGGTTAATGTATCAATATATTACTGTGCTTTCCAAAAAAGTTTTGTGGCATTTGTGCTTAGTTTAACACAATCAACTGCGAAAACCTAACATACAGTCGTATGTATGCACATACCACACTGGCACACTGATGCACTGATACTGCCTCTTTGTCCTGTAGCTTTCAGCATGTGTCTGACCTCAGGGGAGGAACAGACCTTGCAGTGTTGTTACACAAAGCCAAATAATTTTTTTTAAGGTGTTAAAAACTTCCATTTGTGCATTCCCAGGGTGAAAAGCACGAAACCCATTTGAGTCCGGTTGTAACACAGTCCGACATTGTGGCTACGCTTATCCAACAGTCATTTCACAGATTCTAAAACCAGGATGTGGTAAACAGGATTTTTAGAAGCTAAAATGCCCTGCGTGGGATTGGCGATAAGAATGAGAAATGCTCCAAAATAGTAAAGTAGAATAAGGAACCTTTCAGATAAATACGTTACCTGGCAGCATAGTGGACTTGCACTATAGACCAAAATAAAATAAAATAAATAATTAAAACCGTGAGAAGTTCAATGCAACAGACAGTGTATTTGTAATAGAAAGAACAGTATATAAATCAGTCACAAGAAAGATGTGGAGACGCCTGTGGTTTTAGAATATTATCACACCTGACAGAATACTGAGTCTAACTAGGTGCAGCATCAAAGAGACCTGACAGTGTACATTCTGAACCGTTGGTTACGCTTGGAGCTCCTGTGATTGCTTTGCATGTATCCAGTAGCTGGGCACTTATTTCAGTTTTTTCACATATTTTCTTATTTGTTCAAGAGAAACTAAACTGTTGATCATGGCTTCCAAAGACCACAGAACAGAAAGCTTAATTCAAAAGTCACCTTCAGGGGGAAAAAACTAACAAAAATAAACAATGGCCAATTTTGTAAAACAGATTTACATGTTTTTAATTCTGGATGTCATTGCATTCTCCTTTTTCTCCCACCGATTAAGAGTGGAAGAGCTAAATCTACCCTCCGTGAATATAGAAATTAAAAAGCCTTTTTCTGTCATCATTTTAATCCCACTTGACCAAACAGTGAGTGATGCTTTACTACGGTTGCCAAAACCCGAGCGGCTATGAATTTGAAACAAACAGGTACAATTTCACAGTTGTCAGGAGAGGAATATAATAGCTTCATCTTTAACCTGCATGCATATTGTTAACCATTGTGAGAGAGGGCTGTTGTGACACTTAGCGGAATGCTAAAACAGCTGTGGCTCACAATGATTGGAGTCGTTCCAGGATGAAACAACTCGATGATACGGTAGATTTTTTCAAAAATAAAGCTGGTCTTTGTAACTCTATAGCTTCTTGCGTGCCTCGATGCTATTTCACAGAAAATTTATAGCCTCCAATTAATTAGGTTATCATAGCAGCATCATGAGCCTTTCTTTTCTAAGACCCCTTGAAGATATGAAGATATGTGCGACAGCTACATTGAGCCCCCCCTTTCCGTTCCCCCAAGCCAGGTGACTGTAAATGGTTACTTAGTTCAAAATGGGTTTTATTAGTTTTGTAATAGCTTTATCTAAGTAGTTAATAATTCAGTCTACTTACAGCGGAATCTGTGCTCTTTTTTTTCGCTTGCCTTGGGCGATGTAGAAGTTGATTTTGTCAAGCTGTATATTGAATCTGACAATCCCATCTACTCAACGGCGGCACATTCCTCTTTCTCTCATCTACGGTACAGTGCAGACTTTTGGGAGTTTTTGATTACATAGTCTTTTTGCGATCAATGCATCATCACTTAGAAATAAAACCCGTTCTGTGTGTCCATTGATTCACATGGTGTTTGTTTTTACAAGTATGGTACCTTTGAGAAGTGCTGCTTTTCCATCGGGGGAATAAAACACTGAAGGGCCACAGTCCCCGGTTATGAACACAGATTGTTTTGTGATGTTCTACTAGATAAACTTGATATGCCTCAGATTTTCTTGGTTACATGCTCGATAGAATCAGTATTATCCACATTGGCTTTCAGATCTTTTTTAATGGCAGTTAACAGCTAAATCACTTGTTTCACTTTATTTAAGATATAGTTGGTGTATTGTACTATCAAATATAGACTGTTCGTGTTCTAAAGGACATTCTTTAGGTCAGGCTGATTTTCTGCCCGTATTGGCTGGCTTGTCAAAAGTGCATTGACATAAGCAACCAACTGTCTTAACGCTCAAACTACATTATACTCTACATTTATGGTTAAGGTCTGCTATAAATACAAAGCCACTGTCATATGATAAAGTTGCAGACAAAGCTGTATTATGCACAGTAGTAATTAAATCAAGCTGTACCCCCTACTTAAGATGAGCACATTTCAGGAATGTTAAGGTTGATTTGATTTTAGAAAGAAATTTAGATCCCTCTCCTTAGGCTGTGATTATTTCTCTAGTGAAAAGATTATACTATTATTTTCCACCTAGGAAAATAATTCTGTATTTCCACAGAATTACATAAAGAGATCTGTGCTTATCTTTGAACTTTTCCAATATCTCCTTTCTGTGGTTTGGTATTTAATTCATTTTGATTTAATTGAAAAGGCTACAAATCACAGATTTTTCTTTTTCTTTTAAAAAAGGTCTGTATTTTTTTTATGTTTTTGTAAAAGTATAACAGGATATGACACACGATACAGTCTGTGGGTCTTGTGTAGTCTGGCCCCTGTGAGGGTGTGTGTTCCTTGTGTGTGTACGTTGTCTGAATGGAGCACTAAGAAAGAGGTGTCTGAGTGTGTGTGTGGGAGGTGCTCCAGTCTGCTGTCACTGGTGATGGACACAGAAAATACCAGACTTTGATATAAATGCCACAGGTGTCAGGGAAAGGGACTCTGGGTGCTTTGAAGTCAACCGGTTCAGTCTACTATGCTTACCCAATCTGTCTGGGTTTTGTTGACCTGTTTGTTTATTTTTGACCTTCAATGCTTCAATGTTTGGTTTGTTTGTTGGCTTGTTTATTTCGGTAGTGGACATAGATGTGATAGGGTGTGATCTCGCCTTTCTCTTTCTCAAACAGGTACTAAAGTATTTCCACTGGGCCCAGCATCGCCATTATCCAAGGCTCCTTAAATGGTATAAAAGTCACTAAAATACAGTGTTCTACATATACACAGCATGACAGGGCTTACAATGTCACTATAAGGGAAACAATAAACATCCACATTATAATTCTGCACATTTCTTTGGAAGAGTAAAACATAAAATGTGGAAAAAGAAAAGGTTCCTTTCGTGGAATCATACCAACTTTTGCACGGGATATTGACTGAATGCACGGAATCTCTGTATTGTGCTAATTCCAAAGATTGAAACTGGGGGGCATTGAAACCCCACCTTCTCCCCTCTGGCACTGTGTGTGACGCCACCTGCTGGCTGTACTTTTTGGTTTTCCACACTGTTTCAGAATGATCTTACCCTCCCTGCCCTAGAGATGCCTGGTGCATCCCTCCATTTCTCACAATATCTCAGAACAGCTGATAAGGAACTGCAACATCTGAGAAAAAATGCTGTCGTGATTGTGGATACAGTGATTTGGTAATAGAACTGTTGGGAAACTAATAAAATGAGTTCAGAATTGATTGGGATTTTCTTTAATGAAACTATGATTGCTTAATTAGGGAATGCTTATTTGAAAGGAGCTCTGTTACTGTGGGTTTTGTGTCTGCTTGTTTAATATTCAGGAAGAGACAAGCTAATTCCACATTGCCTAACAAGGAGTGCTTAAAATGTGCTTATTATTTGCCTTATTATTACCATTATTCTCAATAATAATAATAATAATAATATTAATAATAATAATGAGTATTATTATACTAGTAAGAACAATACTGATGGATAGCATAATTTGTAGCATAAATTAAGAATGCAAAATTACATTTATTTTTTCTTAATTGTTCCCAATTAGCATACATTTGCAGATTCAAATAGTTGTTTACTTCTGCTTTGTATAAATAAAGCTTATTTATTCATTCAACAGGAACCAGCTAGAGTATTTATAGGTACTTCCACACTCTAAATGGACTGCATGTGTGTGTGTTTGTGTACTGGACATCATCAGAGGTGATTTTCCTGACGGCAACTGGTTGCTGTAGACCTGACTGGTAGTCGTGTAGCAGCCCGAAGCAGATTGTTCCCTCCGAGGTGTTATCAGAATGACAACAGGCTTTAATTTGTTCAGGGTCGCTGGCTCTGCTTAGCCTTGTTTGTCTTCTCACTTGCTTTGTCGCCTGCAGCATCAAGGTTTCCACATGTAAATGTTGCCTATTGTGCCTTGAAAGCTTATTCTCCTCTCATACCCACATGTTTGAACTTTGAAATCTGGTGTCTGTCTTTTCAGCCTTATCTTGGTCGCCTTTACACTCAATTGTCGATGTGCCGTAGTGGCATCGTTACGGGTTGCTAAACGATCCAGCTCAGGTAGTGTGTATTGGAAGTGTTTATGCTCAGATCAATTAGCTATGACCTTAAAAACCTCTGTCCTTGTTTAATTGGTGGCACTGAAGCAGACTAATGGCATAAATCAGCTGTTAATGAGATCCCAGCTTGTTGTTAAAATATATAATAATGTGGGAAATGAACATCAATGAGCTTTTTGCACACTGTGAAGCCACTCTAAGCAGTGTCTCTCAACTCTCTGTGGTACATGGGTTTTATTTGGAATGGTCCATCTTTCTTAAAATGTCTGATTCTTGAAAAGTATTTGTTTTCTTTTAGTAAACTTTCTTAACTTTAAGGCTTCAGGATCTAAATTGCATAAAAAAAACTAAAATAAAAATGTTCTGTTTAGAGGTTTAAATTATGTTAGTATGACTTTAACTGTTGGTGTATATTTTTCACTAAATCGTTAACACTGTGGAGTAAATAAAATGAATCACTTTATATCAAAAGGCATTAATCAAAATAATCATAAAGCCAAATGACTGATTAATGAGGTTACAGAAAAGTAAATTCTAAACATTGTCTAGGATTCATTCCCAGAGGAGCAACACAGAATAAATCTAGAGCACTGTTTTACTTCACATGTAGCATTACTGAATTGCTGCCAATACATTTTCAATTCCGTCTCTAAATGCAAAGTTTTATTTTTAGATCGGAGATCATTAGCTGCACATTCATCTTTATCAGACGTTTAAACAAGCTTAAAGAATATTGAGTGTCACATTTTCCAGATTTCATTGCTAGACCAAGTAGTGGTATTATTCAGATGTCTTTTTTTACATAATTTGGATTTAATTCTCTTTAGTCTTTGCTCTTCAATTCTTTGTCAAACGATGTTTTAGTCATTTGGCTATTTGGAAAGGTACAATAAACAGATTTGCAACGAATGGGAAATTAACTAAATGACACTTAAGAATTGATTTACCTAACAATGTTTGTAACATGACTTTTTAATTTTACTGTGGCCATGAGTCAGTTGGCTAGGCCAGTGGTTCCCAAACTTCTGGGGGGGGCGTGCAAGAGCGGGGGTGGAGGGTTGGGGGGTGCTTATGCTATTTTCGCCAAAGTGCAGAGCATTTTGCCACGGACTCCATATGACTCTCTCGCGGACACCTTGGGGGTCATGGACCCCCGTTTGAGAACTGCAATAACTCAGGGTCTCCTATTCCGCAGTGTTTGAGTACATAGGTAATTTGATAAAGGTAATCAAAGGTAATTATTTGTTCTTGGATTTATTTTTTATTTGTATCTTATTGATGTTCTTACAAGATCACTGCTTCAGATGAATGCCAGCAGTTTATTTTTTATTTTTGTAGAACCATCTAACTTAATCCTTATTCCTCCATTTGTCAAATTCATAACGTTGGTATTTGCTGATATTGAGCAACAAATGGACAGTTAAACCCATAGCAGTGTTATCTGATCAAGACATTTAATGCAGTTTGTAATAAAAAAATGTTTATTTTTTGTTCTTGTTCTTTTCTAGGTCATTTTCATGAATTCAAAATCAACTTACCAGTGATCACTGGGTGCTGGGGCTTTTTTCTTTCTGTATCTGTAAGTACTATCTTTGATTTACATTTTTGTTATTCTTGTGCTTAAGAATAAAAGTGTGCAAGTATCTGTTTATCTTGCAGCCCCACCAAACACTTTCATACCTGGAAGAACTGGCCAACAGACCAATGCAACATTACAATAGGCTTGACATTTCCTGTTTTATAATTGGCTTATTCTGCCTCTTTGCATCTGTGTTAATTAAGCATTTTTTTCCCTCCAAAGCATATCTATAAAGATTTTAAAATAATGTTTTTCTTTCCAGAGTTTACACACAAGTATGCAATTGCATGCAGGTTTGATGGAAGAATTAAGTGCCAAAAAAGTACATTGCGGTCAATATTAAGTAAATTAAAGACTCCAAGGAGGACTAATCTGTTCTCAGTATTGGTTCTGTGTGTATTCTCAAACCTGGAACTAAAACAGAAATATGTTCCTAATTTAATGCTTCATAAAATTAGGCATCATGGTGTACGTTTTAGAAGCCTGCTGTGTTGTAATCTCACTCTGAGTTGTGATCTCAGAAATCAGGAAGAAAAAGGCTTTGTTCTGACTTCTCCTGGTGAAATAACACAGAGTTTTATGAGTCACCATATATACCTCCATCTTCGTATAGAGAAACCTTTTGATTATATTCTTTATGCTAATGTAAAGGTGTGTTTTTGGGGTGTTTATGGCCGTCCTCTGCCTCAATAAGTGTATTCAGATCAACGAAGAAAGAGCTCTTTTAAAGAAACACAGGCAATCCTTCAGGAAACTTTCAGTCTGTTAGTATGTGGCTACAATAAGCCTTTAATGGAATTTTTTTCTGTTAGTAATAAAGATCATATCTGGAAAATGACTGCTATAGGTACCGTTGAGCAAATAAAGTCAAGAAAGTTTAGTTTGTATTCATCTTTTTTAAATGTCACTAAGAGAAGGTTTCATCAGAAACAGGACAGAATTATATTAATCTGGTTAGAAAAACACGATTGACCTGCATAATCAAGCAGCACACTGATGAAAGCATATCCTATCTCAAAGTTCAGAGCCATGTATTCATATGTGCAGTTTACTCCAATGATTCAATGTCAAACACTATCTTGAGGGTAGATCAATAGACGTCTGTCTCTAATAGAGCTGGACCTTTTATTTTGTTTGTAGTGTCTGCTAGTGTTGTTAAGTCCACACACGAAGAAATCATTACATTTCATGGAGAGAAGCTTGAATGAAACATACAGGGAAGCAGTTTACTTCTGCTTCGCACAGCAGTGCAAAATGCAAAAAATTACAACCCTCTGGAATGATTATGGCTGTTGTTCTGAAAGCCTTGTCAGTCAGAAGAAGTTCTGAAGCCATTTGTTGTAGAACAGTAGACAGATCATCTTTGTACACTTTAAGGCACCTAAAACACATTTGAGAGATCACATTTCTATAATTATATATTTTAAACAGAACATCCACCCCAGGCTTTTCTATAAAAAAAAAAAAATTAAATGCATTTATAAAATGCAATGTTATGTGGCTCGTAATTGTTACATATTTTAATTTTCTTAATGGAGAACATCTTTGTTTTCAAGACATTATAAACTACCCATAACAAACACAACACCCTTTATAAAACATTCAGGAAACCCTGAAGGGGAGTCACAAGAAGGGTGAGAGAATTTACCAGCACATACATTATGTCTGTACCATGTTTAAAGTGAACATTTCCAGAGGCTGCAGATTGTTAGTAAGTATTATTTATACAGAACATTTTTTTTCCTATACAAAGAGCTTCTCATGTTGATCATTTTGGGACCTAGACGTGCATAAAAAAGCAAACAAACAAATAAGCTCTATTGGTTCGACTACATTTCCTTTAACTAGTACTACTTGTGCTTGTGATTATAGATTGTGACAGCAGATACAATCAGGAGAGCCATAGAGAAGGGATGGGATGTCTATTACAATAACAGGTTTGCTGCCTGTTCATTCCCAGATAAAAATGAATCATGATTAGGTGGTAGTTCTTAATTTGTCTTTGAAAAATAGAAAAGGCTGTTAACAAGTATACCAGTTCAGCACTGATAAGTTGCAGGTATCATGTTCTATTTCGGGAATAAGCCTGGTATTATTGTAAAAAAACAAAAACAAAAAAAAAACCTCAATAACTTCTGAGTAAGGAAAGCAAACACAAGCTGTATGCATTTGAAAGCTGGCATATATCCAGAAGGGAGACTCACAGTGTAGGGTTTGTGTTGCACACTGTGTGTATTTCAGTTTCAATGCAAGAAAAGCGGACTTAACAAAACGGCAGTAAGAATGTTTAATACACGTATTTTTCTAAATGGGTTACTTGGAAGTGGGTGTCATAGTTGTGAACCCAACATCCTCGGGCTCTTGGTCAGGTATTTTGCAAAGGAGTTTTCCGTGTAGACACGCTTTCAGAGTAGAAGAAGGATCAAAGAGGATCATGAGTATTTTTCTTTCTTATAAGCATCTGCAATTGCATACTAAATACCTTTTATAAGCACCTTCAAGGTAAATGGTTTAAGGCAATAGATGCACAGGTCTACCGTGCATCAGAAGCGCTTTCACTTTTTATGCAGTTCATTGATTAACAGAAAACAGAAATGTAAATACCGTACAAGTCTCTTTTTATTTAAAAATATCTGTGTGATGCACCTTTTTTTTATTCCCCATTTCTTTTATATAAAAGATACATATTTTCTGGTTTGTATAAAGACAAGTTATGTGTGCGGTGCGAAGCGTTAATTCCCTGGGCTTCTTCTAGTCTATGCCACTGACCAGATTTATCCAGTAGATCCCACGGGACTGGCAGCTGACTGCTGCTGGGGCTGAGTGAAATGATGGCTGATATTTCCCAGGCATCCTGTGACCCAGTGATCCTTGTTGCCGGCCAGGCGCTAGTGGGCATGGGCCTGATCATTAAGGTCTGCGTTAGTCCTCTGGTTGACACCAAAGCCTGCTGTTTGAGGTTTGGACCTGACAGTGATCAGGAGTTGCAGTGGTATATTAGATTGAACAGGGCAATCTCAAATTCAGAACTATAAATTTACAAAGTTGCAATAAGCAACTCTCAAAATGTAAAAATAATCTGATTTTATGTCTTGCAAATTCTAGAAAATTGGGAAACTAGAAAATGTATTTAAATGTATTGTATTCCTGGCAAATTTCAAATACTGGAACTGCTCCATTCTTTTTATTGTTCAGTCAAGCATTATCAAATTGTGTTTGCACCTTTTAGGATGTGAAAATGATTCCACTGGATGAGGTGCCATATAAATTTACAGGTTGCATAACTAGGTTTAACAACTAAATTCTCCCTGATTAACATAACAGTTGCGCTTGTAATTATTATTTGCAGCTGTTGCAAAGGGGGTCATTGCCTTGGAGGTCGGAGTGCGGAATTTTCTTGTGCTTGATGAGCTGCGTGGCTTGACGTTGTACAGTATTGTGCAAAGTTTTCAAGACTGTACTAAAATGATATTTGAAGGCTGTCAGACTGTGTTAAAAAGGACTGCACCGCTCAAGACCCTAGTGGCTAGGATTCAACATGTATCCTTGTCTTACTCATTCTAGAATGCGTGTTTATAAAGTTCCAAGGAGCATCCAATTCCCAGTTCACTTATATCAGCAAGACTTAACTCGCTCATTAATCTAAATTCTTTTGCAACTTTAATCTGCATGTTTAATTAATCATAAAATGAGGCGGTAAGTAATTTCAGCAATGTGTGGCTTGTTATCAGACGCATTTAATCACTCTTCTGTGAACTCATTTGGAAACACCTGAAGACTTTGGGAGTCGTTTTGAATAAGCATAACATGTTCTTTGTCAGTGTGTACCATTCATCTAATAAGGCAATGTGCCCATCAAGTCACTTTACATTTTGTAAATAGCACTATTGATGTCCCTCAAGAATTTGACTTGCCATAACTTTACCGTATGCTAACTGGAATGATGTAGCCTTTCAAATGAGATAATTAAATATCAATGTGCCACTTTAAGACACTACTAACCCCTGGTGCATGTCTTTGCTTCTAGCATGTATTAAAACTTTCCATCACTTTAAGTGATGTAGTTGTTAAAATAATCTTTCCATTTAAGATTGATTTGCACATTAGCAAAACAACAAAAACATACACATCCAAAATGGAATCTACAAGTACATTTAAAATGTGATATACTGAGCTCTGATGTGTGTCACTTTTTTCTCTCTTGGACCTTCTGAGTTTTAGCACCAAGTGTGACACTGCAACCAAGTCAGCTTAGCCACTTTGTTATGGCAGCTAGCCAGCCAGCCTAGCCTCCTATAGCTTCATATCCACAAATACTCTTCTTTGTTTTACATTGTCAGAGCATTTTTTTATAACAAGACAAAGATTGTGCCTTGTAGTGCAATTTAGTTATTGGCCTTTCCTTTTTTTTTAAAGTATTATATAGCCAATATACCGAGTGGTGCTAGTACAGATTAAGATGTCAGGGAAGGATATCCACCCACGAGGCCAGTTCGATTATGTGCCCTTAGCATTGTCAAGCACTCACTTTGGCATGAAGATTAATGAATCATTCATGTTTCAAAGATATGCCTTATTCTCTGTGCAGTCGTGGTAATGGGGCATATTGTACAGGAGGTTCAGTACTGCAGATTCTCTAAACACTTCATGCTGTTTGTCACATTAACAGAATTTCAGAACAACAATCCCAGCAGTTGGAAAGTAATAGGAAAGATTAAGAAAAATAAATAGATCACCACAGACTTCCAAGGAGAAGCTGTGCAAGAGCAAATGTTGCCTTGAATTCAAGACTTGGATTTGACCGCCTATGTGAAATGACCATTATCTTGTTGTCAGGATTGAGGGAGGGAATGCCCTTTACATATTAGAGAACTATCTCATGGGGCCACATATCTGTGTATTTTTTGTCAAGCACTTTCCATTATGCATTCTCCATTTTATACTATAACTATGAGACACCCTATTTCACCAACTTACAAAATATGAACACAATGATTTGACTACATGGAACACAATCCAAGAGTTCGGCATTAGAAAGCGGTGCACTGCACTTACGATTCGTAGCAGACAGAAGCCCTTATTAACAATATTTCACTGCATTGTAAGTGATGAAAGGTATTCGGACCTGAAGCGTGGGAATCGAGCTGTAATTCCTGAGATTATGCAATAAGGAGAGGTATATTAATCGTATATTTCTATTTGCTGTGTTTTCTGTCATCTGACGTCCTTTATTTAATGTAATTTAACAATGATCTTGTTATTGTCTTGACTGCCTTCCTCCTTTTGGAAGGAATGAAAAGGTAGACATGTCGTCAACAGCAGAGAAACGTGTAATTAAGCTCCCCACTTCCCCAGCTGTTTAAAGTAATGCATAAAAAAAAATCCTGCAAAATGAATTAATGATTTCAACCATGAACTTGTCTCCCAAAATGCTATGAATCCTCTCAGGCTGATAATGCACTGACCTAGGAGTGTGAAGCCTCTGTTATGTTGAGAGTCGCCAGTTAATTGATTCACAAATTATTTAAAGTTTGCTGTCCCCAGGAGAGTGCTTTAAACTAATGACAGCTATTTCCAAAGAGTTTAAAAACTCTTTCTTTTCGCCTGGCATCAGATTGTAATAAGATAACCGGCTTAATCAAAGGCCTGCAGGGGCGACCATTGCAATGCCTTCCTAGCCTTTTTTTCTCCTCGGTTAAACTGGGGCTCTGAGATTAATTTACCGACCGAAACCCATAAACCCATTTTACCCTGGGGGTCTTTGAAATGGACATGATTATACTTTAACATTGTTTTCCTGTATAAATGATACAGATACTTGGGAAGCATTTGTGTTATACAAATGAGATGTTCAGTTCATGTCAGCTGCATATGGTTAAGTAATTGGAAAAGTGGTCTTTACATCAGAGCCAAGACCGAAATAACATTTTTTTGTTGTTGTTGTTGCTCTCTTTCTTCCTCAATCATCTAAAAACCCAACAGAAGTTTTAATATCTTGACTCAGAACACACTGGCATTCTAGGTTCCGCACAGACCTTCTAGAATAATCTAGAGTTCTTATTCTACAGAATGCATTATTTCAGCTCGACAGCAATTTTTAATCCAGAAATACAAATAACCACCAACACTATGTAAATACATTATCTCTTTCTTTTTAATTGTTTTATTTACTTTTCACATTCATTACTTACAATCATAAAAGTGTTCATTTGTGCTTTTGTCTCAAGGATCAATTATCAGTGCAGCATTAGGCATGATTTACTGACTAATTTGAGTTTAACAACTTGAGAAATATGATTGGGAAATCTCCTGTTAGGCATGAATTGCTATGCAGTTAGTTAAAATTAACATTCAACTGTTACAGATCATTTATGAATCCTTGCCACAAGACTAGCATTAATATTCATTATTTTATGCAGCATAATTGATGAGCTGGTTATAGCTGGCAATTCATCCTTAATACGTACTTAATAATATCTATTTTCTGTTATTAATAACAATCAGTTCAGCATGGATTAATATGTAATTTGTACGCAATAAAATGTGTAGAATAACACATATACAAACGGTTTAACAGAAATATCATTTCTTTCTGAAACATTTTACACTTAAAAAAAACAAACCTCTACGCTCTATTAAATATCAATGGCTGTAGAGTTGTTTTGTTTTTCCACACAATATTTTACCAAGTGAATAGTGTCTTCTGTTCTTTCATATGTGCACATTCAAAGATGTTGCTGTTTAAAGATATAACTGCTTCAGTACAGTAAATATCCATACACAATTAAATGTTAATGTGATTGCTTAAGGTAATTGCGTGAATGAGTCACTTTTTTTCCCAAAGTTGGTTGAAAGTTTGACGCTACGAGAAAGATACAGATGGCTTATCATCAGGACTACTGTGTAGGCGTTCAGTCCTGCACTGGTTTTTACTATTGTATTGTGACATCTTTCCAGATAATCATAGACAGAACAAAACCTGTTAGATAATGCTATTGTTTCCCTATGGTCGGATGATACCATGCCTGCTGTTGACTGCAGTGTGGTTTCCTTTTAATATTTGAATACCAAAACAGTTCCTACAAATATACATTTTGTAAATGGAAGGACTACCTTGAATTTGTGTTTTGACTTTCCAGGGACTAAAGAGAGGAGAGGACAGAGCATGATGCCATCTGAGTTTTTGGGCATCTGATAAATTGTTCATTAACTGAACTGCTCATCCTGGTTGTTAAACACTTAACAGCTCAGCCCAGTGGCTCAAACTGCCCAAACTTCATGTCACAGTTTGTTTTGTTGGTTTCTGATATTATGGGCAATTTGGGATTAAGGGCAATACTATGTGCTGTACTATTCTAAGAAAATGTTATGTTGTTTTGATTAGTTGACTAAGTTTTTACTTTTTAGGGTCATTGATGTTTTCTTAATATGTCAAAGAAAATATTATCTGAGGTATGATAATAAGACTTTTATTGACTCGTTTTTCCGTATCTTTGTAATTTACCATCATTGTGTGTGTTTTGGGAAATGTGTTACCAATTACTCAATATTTATATAATTTTTGAATATTTTTTTAAGCACTTCAGTTTACTTTGCAATGTACTGAGAGGGAAGAAATCCGCTACATCCGTTTTAGATTTTCATTTAAACAACAACGTGGAGTCATAAATGTGAAAAAATTAAGTACAGTCATTATTTAACATATCCATTTCCCAGAGTTGTCAGAGGAAGTACTTCACTAGTGTACCAGTGTGAGTAAAGTATTGTTTTCAATTGAGGTTGCTGCTGCAAAGACATCAACCTAAGTGCCAAGCTCCCAGGTATTACCATGCATTTCTTTAATTAATTTATTTCTGTTGTATTCACTTTAATTTTTGTATTGTCTTCTGTGTTCTAAACAAATAGCACTGCTTTACCGTCACAGGGGTCATTTAGTATCATCTGAGAGTCGCATATCGTTTGTCAAAATGAATTGGTCCTGCGATTACATTGTGAACGTTACACAATCAGGAAGTGACATCAACAGACTGTAGCCTACTTTATCAAAGTGGGAGTCTTGAATTTCTAAATTTCAGCAATAAACTGAAGTCTGGCGTGACAGTTTTGAAAGTGGTCCACCAGGTATCAGTATCTAAAATAATACTCATGTGTTTTTTCTAAGGATGTTAGTAAGTTTCTCCGTGGTAATATGTCTATTAAAAACAACTTCAGCTCAGCTGCTTGCTGTAAAACAAGGTGGTCTGTTACTTACCTATTAAGTGGCTGTATCTATTTGCTAATATCAAGGAGCCTCTAATCTCATCCCCATTAGCAAGTGCTGTCATTCAGACACACAGTGTCTGGCTGATTTAAATAAAATGAAATGAAGATAGTTGTTTCTGGTCCCCTGGCTTCACTCATTGCCATAAACATATGCTCCGCGCCCCGCTTCTTTCCATCTTATTTATGACTTTAATTTGTTGTGTGGGCTGCGCTAGAAATTAAATTTAATACAATTCTCGCAGGGACCCTGTCATATAATAACATGGTAATTTCTGTGTATCCTTTTGAAAAATGAGGAAATTAATTCTTCTTGACATGTTCTAATTATTCCAGTGTGAACGGCAAATCCGCTTTTCCCAGCCCCTGAAGTGTTACAGGCAAGCGGCTGCTGTTCAGCACTGAGGTGCTAATGCTGACCAGCAGTGCGTTTAATTTGAAACATGAGCAGACACCTTTCAACACACCTTCCTAATGTTGGAGTGCTTTACACAAATTAATTCAGTACTTATTTGGCAGCTCAGTCTTGGGCGGGTTGTGCGGGGAGAAGGGGAGGTTCGCGGTGGGGCAGGGTACAGAAATAGGAGGTTGGTGGCAATCTTTTAGCCCCCAAAGAAAGTCTATTTGGCCTTACTTCATGTTTTTTCTTGTTTTCTCTCTCTCTCACGTCCTGTGGAAGTTGAGAAGTAATATTGCATCTTTAAGCGGGTGGATTTTACAGTAAAGCAGAGTTGATGGGATTGACTTATTTTGTCCCTCTTGCCAAAGCCCCTTTGCACCTCCTCACGTACAGCTGAAAGGTCTTAAATGCTAATTTAATTAGACTGTCATCAGCAATCCTTAAATTCGTAATAATAAAAAAGCTACATTAAAACTGTGGGGACAATAATTATAAAATATATCACTTGTGTGATTGGTGATTGGGATACTTAGAGAGTTGTTCAAGGCACAAGGCACTGGAGAAATGTGTTTCAGAGAACCTGGACATTTACACACTATTGAGGTGCTAGAGATTCGGGTTGAAAAAATTACATTCTCACAAGCGGAGGTCACTTAATGGCCTCCCTCTTATGTCACAGAAGCTGCCACTCTGTGTATATGGGCAGCCTTTGTGTAATTTCATGATAAATAGTCTCATTCTGATTGGTATGACAGCACGCCATACGAAGGCGAGAGGAAGGTTCTTTTTATTGTTTTTGTTTGTTGTTTTTTCTTCCATTTTCTGGTGCCATTCCTGAGACACAAATGGCTCCATCAGTTCTTCAGCTAAAAGGGCTTCTCATGCCTTTTGTCACCCATTTAGCACCTTTCAAAAACACTAACAGAAACACTTAGGAAAAGGCCATTGAAAATACAAAAGATTAAATAAAATTATATATATATATATATATATATATATATATATATATATATATGTAAGAGCATGTAAATATATAAATATATTTACAGCTCTGGATCAAATTAAGAGACCACTCCAAGTTCAGAAATCAATGTTAAGTGGTCTCTTAATTTTTTCCAGAGCTATATATATATATATATATATATATATATATAAATCCTACATAAGTTTAGCCTCTTGACATTACATCTAGTGCTTGGACTTGTGATATTCCACAGATTGCTCAGCTACAACAGATCTGGTGGCCTTTTAAAGTGACCCCTTGTGTTGAGCCTTATTAGACAGGTTGCCTTAGTAAAAGGTTTACTTCAAAATCTGATCTCTGCATCTGCTTGCCACGCTTCCGAAAGTCTTAGTGTCTCGCTCTGTCCGTTTTCTTAAAAAAATTAAATAAATTAACAAACCAGTGGAGTCTGACAAAATGTACTTCTGTGGCTGAAAACACTGATCCAGTTTACTGTTTGCAATGGCATTTCTGAAAACGGGTTGAAGAAAACCAAAAGCCTGCAGTCCTCTCTTTCCATGCAGAATCCAGCACTTTGCAAAGGAAAGATCCTGTGGAACGCTAGAATCCCACAATAAATTTAAACCTCCTGCTGTTATTGATTAATTAATTGCCTGAAATTAAGACACCCGCAGTTGTTCCTGTATGACATATTTTCTGAATGACAGGGCAATTACACCAGGAGCTTGGTTTATGTTCAAAAAGAAATTTAATCACGGCGCAACAAGGGAATCTTGATATCAGACACGGCCAAGTGCATGGGTAGTTAATGTGAGCTGTGCTCCCCATTTGAAGCTCTATCGGATTTGAATGATTATGCATAACTCAGTGCGAGATATTAGAAGGCTTCTTGTCTCTAGTGTTTGAGCCCCATGTTAAGGTGTGACCTGAGACTGCGATCTAAAAACTTACTTTAATGTCCTCAATTAAACTTTCAAATTGATATTAACCCCAGAGATGGATTTGATACATCAGCGACCAGATTCCCTTCACTATAGTCCATAAGGAACGTGCAAGTTCAGTCCTACATGTGAGATTTTCTCTTTCCTATTTAGATCAAATGAAAAGGAACAAAAATATATTTAGGTCACTTATTTTTTAGGGTCTTGCAAAATATATACTAAGAATGCAATATGGTTAGACATAGCAAATCAATATGAAAGTATAAATCTAGTTTTAAAGCATGACAAAATTGGCGTGACACATCTAACGTTATCGCTGCACCAAAACAGTGTGTGTTTATTTTTACACTGGTATCAGTCATGTCTATCTATACAAAGGCCCTGCAGTCATTTAATTTAGAATAAATTTTGCATCGCTGATAAATAATGTCATGTAGTCTGTGATTAAATAACTGAAAGAAAAAAATATATATTACTGCAAATCTCTCTTAGGTCAAAGCCATAATACCATAATTGATTTGGTGTGTGTGTGTGTCTTTTGACTCCAGAACAGACTGTTCTAAGACATGCGGTAATACTCTTCTAGGGAACACTGCCTTATAGTTTGTCGGTGGGGTTTCAGTGTTACTCATAAAGAGTCACAGAAACATGGCTGCTCCATACAGAAGGATTTTCGTTTTCCGACAGCTTCATTTTGGCTCTGCGAAAGGAACATTTTGCCTCACTGTATGGAAGAACTGAGCTGTGCCATTATCCTCTAGAGCGTCTGTGCATAAGCAGAAACCACTTTTTATTTCAGGCAGATTCAGGTTCCTTCTAGTCCTCCAAGATACTGACAATTTTGGTAGTGAACATTCAGGGGTACTACGTCAAGATAGGCACGAGTGAACGTAGATTGTTGGTTAGTATTTCCAAAACCACTAGTCTAAATGGTAGTTGTCATCTTTTTGTTGAATTGACTGAGTTTGTATTTTCCTATCCTTGAGGCCACAAAGACAGCAGTACCATCTGTGACCCTAATACGTTTGTGTAGGTGATATGCTTCAATTTTTTTTACCTGAAACACTTTAGTAGGTGAAATGTGTTAGAAAATTACTGAAACCTTACATGCAGATGATTTCACTATGGGAAATGTTATCATGCCTTTCCACTAAAGAGTTAAATCATTGTGGACTCTCTTCAGGTTTAGAAAAGCAAATTAATCTGTACCAAAATGTATTTGGTACTGGGATTGTTTAAATATGTGCAAACATTTTACAAATATTACCATCCATCCAGAAAACAATCTACTTCGCGGCATGCAGTTTTAACAGGTAGATACCCTTCTAGTGCTTAGGGCAATTGGTAACATTTCTTGTTATGTAACACTGGCTGGCAATGACGGAAGGCTTAGGATTACTGATAGTTGTCAAGGTCTAAATGGCAGTAGTATGGAATTAATTCAGCAGTCAATTTCACTAAAAGTTTGAAATCTGTGCTGTATTAGAGGAACGTGCAGAAGCTGTGTTAATTACTAGCTTGTTGTCCATATGGTTCTGTTTTAATAGAACACATTTGTTGCAGATGGTTGGAAAGTTGCTTGGACAGAGCCTACACTGGTGATGACTAATTCTTCGAAGGCCTATACTATATTTTAATGTCGAACAGTCTTCTGAGAGAAATCCTGTTTCATTCACAGATCCACTGCCCTTGAATTGTGGCCTGTTCTAAATATAAGTCATTCAGCTCTTTTTTAGCTCTTGGAGAAGAGCAAACACAAAATGGGTTAGTCATCTTTTCCTTAATTCTGACTCCAAACCACACCTCACTTGGTTTATTAAGACTTTCATTTGTCTCCATCACCACAATGGTTTTCAGAGCATGTTTCTTTGAGGTAATGCAGAATATAGAAGGGGCTTGAGAGTAAATCAAAGGCAGGCCTACTTATACCTCCACCCCCATTAACTATCCAGTATCTGCCCAGCTAGAAGTACTATTGAAGGTTGAGTTTCTTGTCTTGCATTACAGAGTATTTTGTACTTGCCTTGCACAGTATACAGAGGTTATGTGCCAACAGAGTTTTTTCTTGTAATCCCCAGGGCCAAGAAGGTATTAACCTTCAGAGTTTTGCTTGGCTTCTGAACATCAGATTAATCAAACCAAATCAAAACTTAATATATGTATTTTTCACCATATGAAATTGCTTCCTTGTTTGATTGTGTTTTAAAAATGTTGACAGTGAGCATGTTTTGTCATTTTTCACATGTAATGGGATTTAAAGAAACACTGACTTTTATTCTTCAAAAACACTGAATTGTAGAGAAAGGGTAGAACGTTATCTTCGTTATAGGTCTCAAGTAGTGTGTGAGTTAAGAAGAGCAAAATTTATACTTGGAAATGTATACAATAACTTATACAATTGCTCCAGTCATTTGTTTGCATAAATACCTGAACATATAGGATACATTGTGTATAGCCTAGTCTATGTGTCTTTAAAAGTCACAAAAATGTAGTTGCCAGTGTTCTCACTATTTCCGTTGGAAGTTAATTTGGCTTTTATTTTATGTCACCACAGCTGTGTCATCTGTGTATTCATATATAAGTAATGTTTAGGTTTTTTTTTTTTTTAATTGTGTGATACTGTACTGTTTCCTGGGCAAATGCCTAGCCAGAATGAGACAGCAGAGTCTCTTTCATTTTTTCTTTTTGTTTTTTTCCTGCCCAATCTTAGTAGCGAGGAGATACGGTTCATTGGTTTTGCGCAGTTTTACTGTTGTTTTCTCACATTGTCACTGCAATACCCATCTTATTATCTGAACGGGGCATTTGTGGCCTGACCTATCCTCGGACACCTGATTGTGTGAAAAGTCTCGGTTAAATCCACTGGGCCTTGGAGGCCTGGTACCCTGCTAAGTGCTATAGAGACTGAAAGACACGGTGTCCTTGGGATATAAAGTAATTTGTGTGCTTTTGTCTCAAAAGTCACTGTTGCACTTGAGAGAAGAGCCCAGACAACCAGAGGTGCTGAGCAAGCACTAACAAATTCACTTGTAGAACATCTCAGTCAAAAATTGTAAGAGGATTGTTTATTTGCTTTACTTTTACCCGTGTGTATTATTTGGTACTTCTTAAAGCTGTCAATGACATGAATTTAATTTAATTTATTTGTTTTGTATTACAATATCAAAACACAACTTTCAGCTCTTTTGAAACATTAGAGTATGATACATAACATATCTGGGATTAAAGAAAAGTAAAATGTGATCAAATGTTAAGCTTACATGGTGAATGAATTAAGTTGCTGAATTGAAATGAAAGGGTAATATGAGTAGTAGTAATATCTCCACAAACAGGCATCCCTATCATTTTCTTTTCTTTCAGAACTGTTAAGTATTATGAGGATAATTACTCGCTGTGTAATTCTTTTGAATTGTAATCCCTCTTTTTTGAAGGAAGTTTTTGCAAGAAGAAGAAAAAAACACCTTTAATCAGAAATCTTTGCTTGCAGACTCGTGTGGGTTGTATTTCTCAGTAATTTTGCAGTAGCATTTTGACATACAATTTGCAGTTACTAGTGCATAATGTTTAGATTTGTTTTTTGCTGGTTCCATATATAGGCCTATATATACACATACATACACAGTGTAAGTATTTCATACACTTATTTGAATACAGTATGTATTCTCTGTGGACTTAATTTTATTATTCATTCAAGGTTTTCCATATCATTCATTTAGCTCTTATTAAACTCTAATTTATATGTATACATCATCTGAGAAACACCTTGTGGACATATTGTGTAAATGCAATTGAAGATTTCAAGAAATAATTTAAATTTCAGAGCAATTAATATAATGTCAGCTCATTTGTTTTAACAACAATACCTCAAAGATGAGAGAATGTTACTAATTTTATCTAACAAAAGTAGTCTTTCTAAAAGAATAGTGACAACATGCATGTTGTACAAGCTATCAGAAAGGGAAAATAAATAAATAAATGCTTCTAAACCTGCACTGTATCCCAAGGCATGCTTTTAAACTCAATGCATAGTATTTATCAAACCTTCAAAACCAGTGACATCATGACCACATCCCCCAGCCCCCCCTTCTCAGAAGCTGTGCCATGCCAGTATAGGACTCTTGTGGTTGGGCTTCCAGAAGCCACACTGGCCCGGCCACACATGCTCAGCAGCTGGACCACCTTCAGCTGCTCTGCAGACACGAGTGGGAGGAGGCTGTCTTTAAGGTTAAGGCAAAAGCCATTTGTGTAATGCAAACATATCATCAGACTGGGGCTGGGAGCGTTGTATGCAAATTGTTGCTCTTTTGAAGGGAAGTTATAATTAATGAGGTAGGAGAGGGGAGGTTTCTGGGGGTTTTAACCACTCTTCTTGTGTGTAAAAAAAAAAAAAAAAAGTATTTACCGAAAAGAAAAAAAAAAAAATGTTTTTGCCTGTGTTTGTGCGGAGTTACAATGGTTTTCTATGTATTTCTCCTGCCGCAGAACCCCAAATGCAGACATGGAGGGCTTTCTCCGTAGCAGCTTTTTACTGAGGTTAGTTCTTTATGTTGTTGTTGCAGGACAGATCTCATGTGTGCTTTCACGATTTCAACACCCATCCCAAATGGCAAGTGCAAGATGAAATGACAGGATGTGTAATACAGCCGACAAATACTTTTTGCTTGTTCATGAGAAGGCAGACCACCACAGCCTCCTGCCTTCTTCTTAAGTAAAGCATGCAAATATGGCACTCAAGAGTCAGAATGAGAGAACGAAGATTGAAAGTAGAAGATCTGACGCATACCATAGCCTGGACAGTTAGATGAGGTCCCTCACTGTTTAAATGAAATGTGCTTGTTTATCCACAATGCGCAAGGCAGCTTGTGACAGTGGTGGTGGTGGTGGGTGTATGTGTCTGTGACTGTTTGTTTGGCAAGAGGAGTTAAGGTTTCTATGTCATATACTCTTATTGTGTCTTTTGTCATATTCATATCCAAACAAGCAGAGAAGCCACCCCACCCCTCCCCCCTGTACTTCTAATTAAGAATTCATGCTGTCATTACTCAGAGGAAATAAATACCAGTAAGTGAAATTACCATTTGCTGTTCTTCTTCTGAACTACCTTACACAGACTCTAGTGTTGCATCCTAATTAGTCGTGTCTCATTAAAAGCAGCAGTGTCTTCCTTTTAAGCTAGTGTCAGCCAAACTTTACTAAACCTAATGGATTTTCTTTGATATCATTGCTTTTTTTTCCAAAATTGATTGCTTAAGTGTAATGAGGATCATTTATTTGATTAAATTTGCACTAATTTCCTTCAAACTTGTCCAAACTTAATCAAATAAAATAAATTATAATGCAATCCACACTACTTTAGGCTAGCTGTTGATTTGTTCTAAAACTGTGCCACGAGGAACCTTAGACTTTTCTATATTAACACTGTTACCTACAGCTACAGATGTAAGGATTTAGTAAGCCTTCTGACTACAGAACAAGATACAAACTTAACAAACTTAATAAATTCAAACAAAATGTAGCATAATATGGGAATCTGCATTGGACAATAAAGATTGTACCACTATGCCACCAATGGTACAAGCAATGCTAGCAAACAGCTTTGACATTTTCCACTGAATTGACAGATAACAAGAGGATGGTATAACTTCATAGATACCTTGAGAAAAGCGGTAGAACAACCACCTTCATAGTTTTACATTTCCTTTGTAAGCGATCTGCAAAAATACTTGGACATGCATTTCCAGCTGGCCCATGCACGTCTTATAAATTCTGGTCCTAGAGAGGGGAGAGGTATGTAGTGCCTTGTTAACAGAGATATTTTATTACAAGAAGAAAGGGCCAAAGCTTTGTGTTTAATAGACGGATTCGTAAAACTGGCTTTTTTAATTTAGAGAGTCGGAAATGAGTGATTTCTGTTTCTTTTGAAGATTACTTGTGCCCGGTTTATCTTGACCCTCTTAATAGCTGTGTGTTCTGAAGATGAAGTGGGCTGTAAAGTTTTGATCTTGTTGGCATTTTCACAGGGAGCCAATTCTAACTATTGTGTTTGGGAGGGGCTCAGGGTTGGGATAAAGAAAAAAAACAGTAATGGTGTATCTGAGAAGATGTATATTCCAAGATAGGACAGCAAGGAGATTATCCATTTAATTATTATATGTACTCATCAGTCTTTATGGTCCAAGCTCATTAAATTAATTATAACTCTCTGTGCAGAAGTTATTGTTTAATATTATACAAGGATTGTACAAATTCCAATATTTTCAAATTACTTAAATAGAATCCACCCTCAAAAAAATATGGACAAACAAAAATGTATGCAAGGTATTTTCTGAATACAATGTAAAATATAAATGACATAGTGCTACATTAGCATACAGTTAATCACACATGCTTTATTTTAAACTAAACCTCCCAGTAGCTGTTTTGACAAAGTTACATTCTCTTTCAGATCTTTTTCATTTCTACATCAACTGCAAGCAATAATAATGGCAACAAAATAGCATAGGAATAGTGGAGAAAGCAGCGCAATTTAAGAAAAGTCATAAACCCAGAGCTTTTACTGAGTGTCTGTTTGTGTTACATTAGTGTATGTCTTTTTCAGAGCGTTTGTGAAAGGTGTTAAATATAACACATTTGGAATTGTTTTAACATAATAGCTTACAATCTGTGAATCATTCTAATTTCAGTGGGGATTGGAGGAAATTCCCAGACTGGATGTTGTGCATGTAAAGATGTAGGCGTTTTCTTTCTTATGCAAAACAGATTAAACAGAAACTTTATCAGTCTATGCCTATTTTTTAGGTGGAATAAATTGTTTTGAAGGTGCACCAGGTACCAGGTGGAGTTTAAATTGGAGGAACATTTTATCCCTATGTCAAGACTTTTTGTACAAAAAAAATACAAAATAGTTAGCCTTGAAGAGAGGCAGGGAATTATGTTCTTAATCCATTAAGAGTTGCACATTTATTCTTATTCTTTTTCTTAATATAGGAAACCGTGCGGTCATGGGGCAGAAGATTTAAAGTGTTTCCTTTAGTCTTTTTACAGGAACATCACAAACTGAAGTATTTGGTTTGATTTGAGCCACCTGTTGAAAGAGCACAAATTCCAATTTGGACTTTAATGGCTGTATTAAGATAACTAGCTTGGGAGGGGGGAGGGGGGAATGGATAGCAAACTCCTCTTTAATCCGCCCATGAGTGTTATAACAGAGTAGTGGCTGACAAAAAAGAAAAAAGACACAAAAAAGAAGAAGAAAAAAAATCAGTCTGACCTTTGGCTAGGATAAAAGGCCGTTTCATAACAATTTCCTTTTGTTCTTTGTTTAAGCCATTACTCAAAAAGGAGACTTCGATTAATCTAAGTAAATGCATCATTACAGTACTAATCCACATCCTTCTGTCAATGTCTGTTTTAATTAAATGAGAAACGCCAGTAGAAAGATATCACGCACAAGCTCCGAGATTGAAGGAGGAAAACCTCAACAATCGGCAAGATTAAAGCAGGGCTTTGCTTCGGTTTTTGCCCTTTTGCTCGGCCAGTGCTTATTGTCTTTTAGAGATGGAAGAGGGAACATGTAAAAACCACAACATCTTCTTTTATTAAGTATCTGAAGTAGGTCAAAGGGGGCTTTGTCAGTGTAATTATGTGAAAGTATGACAGCAACTCAAGCACATGCTTAAAGCAATTAATACATCTATTCTGGTATCACAGCAAGTCAGTAAATGTGTGTTTTACTATTCAACATGCTCAGAAATAACTCATGAGGAATAAAAGCATGTGCTTTGAAATGTCATATTACTATATCATTGTAAATATCTTAATGATATGCCTTTTTTAATGAGCCACAAATCTATATGATGTCTGGAAAATAAGACACTCTCATTGTTGATTGAGAACTTTACCATATCTTTCTAAAGTTATGATAGTGTTGTTTTAATATATACATAAATAAATTAATCGTAATAAAACTGAGGTAATCTGCAAAATCTGATTTATTTTTCCTTTCTTTTAAAAAATACGTGCAACATAATATATTAGCCGTGTTAATTAAAAAAATTAACCCAGTTCTTTGTCAGTATACATGTCAGAACTGTGCGTAAAAGAAGCTCATTGCTCCGGCAGCCCCATGCTAATCCCAATGGAGAGGACCTCCTCCCACATCTCTGCCATTATTTGATGTAATGAAAAGAGAAAGTGTGTAACACTGAGATTGTTAATTAATTTAGTCTAACAAGATGAAGATAAATGAAGCACACTGACTAGGCAAAGGGGCCCACTTAGCATTCCTGTTCCCCTCCTGCTCTCTGGCGCACACAATGGAATAGATTTAAAAGGTGCAGTTCTACTTTTGGTCCATTTTCACTTGCTAAATTTAGAACGAAAGTGTTTAACTAGCCACGTTAATCTTCTTTTAATCCATTAACTCCGGTAACTACAGTGAAGCTCCTTGTGCTGACACCCCTGTTATCCAGCTGACTATAGGGTTAACAAGTTACAATCAAATACTTAATTTGAATGTATTAAGTATTTAAGCTGCTTTACTTTGGTTGTATTTGGATAAGTACGTTTTTTGTCGTTGGGTGACAGATTCTGGTTATTATGTTTATATATGTAGTTATTTTTATTAAAATCAGATTTGTATGTTTCTAATAAACATCTAGCTTCTTTATCTTATTAATTATCCACTTTTTAAACATTTTATTGAGAATCTGGATTTTCAGTAGCGTGATCCTGAATCAGAGCTATTTTTTGTCACACAATACAAATAACAGTCTTCTGAGAAAATACATTTAAAGGTGTGTGTATATATATATATATATATATATATATATATATAATTTGTTTGCATGAAGTTGTTCGTATTGAAAGAAAAATTATCGGTCAGTAAGTGTCATTTTCTAGCCACATCCTTTTGCAGCTTTTGTTGTGAGTTATACTGGTCATGCAAAGGACCATTGTTTGATCTTTTTACTTTAGGATCAGCATTTTTTCCACTTTTACGAACAAGACTCTTTTAACCTTGTCTCCTGATGCCACAACACTGTAAAAAAAAAAGTATTCTTCAGCGGGTAGAATCTTTCCCATCTGCATAGCCATCGGCGAGCGCAGCTAGGCGATTATTTGAGGGATGAAGAAAACAAAACAAGAAAAGAACATTTTTTTTAAAGAGCCAGACAGTTGTCTTCATCCACACCCTTTTCAGCAAATCAGCAGTCTATCAAGGACTTTCACTGCAGACAATTCTATATGGGCTGGGATGGCAGCACAGACCAATCATTATGGCACCCATTCTCCGGTCCTTTATTTTTCAAGTCTGCAACAATAGGTTGTTGATTGTGTAGACAACACCAGAACAATTATGTTCTCTGTTTAGTGGCAGTGCAGCATTTTAATGTCCGCTCTTAATAATGGTCTCATTATTGTTATTCTTAGACTGGGCCTCAGGAGAAGGAATAGTTGCTGGCAGTACGTCATTTTTTTTTTTGCAAATTTCGATTAGCTCATCATGTTGTCTGTACGGTGAAAATCATAGCTAATTAAGGCAAGGGGGCTCTGCTACCAGCTTTCTAGCTCATGAGTTAAAAGGTAGCACTTGATAGGCTAATAATGTGAAAAAAGGTGGTATAAAGAAGGATTAGGGCTG
The DNA here is from genome assembly GCF_036373705.1 of Amia ocellicauda. Taxonomy (NCBI): domain Eukaryota; kingdom Metazoa; phylum Chordata; class Actinopteri; order Amiiformes; family Amiidae; genus Amia; species Amia ocellicauda. The sequence goes on along the minus strand of NC_089853.1, from coordinate 9,443,483 downwards.
TTGCCGTAGTAACTCCAACTTCCATCTGCGAGGGAACAATGGACTTGTGTTTCTCCACCACCTTGGTGTACAAAAAAAAAAAAATGTTCTGAAAGGACAGGACCCTTTTTAACAACAAAGTGGAATCCAGGCCTAATAGGCTCTTTAGTGTTAGTTGTTAGGAGAGACCACGGGGGGATACACGAGATGAAAGGTCACAACGTAATCCAAGGACAGCAAAGGTCGTTGTCTCGTTTTACAATAGCAGTTTGTTTTGTACTTTCATTTGTTACTGACCGTCGAGCGAACCACTGGACCAAATACCTGCAGCTTACCCACTTGAAACATTGAGAAAAAGAGAAAAAGGGCCCTGCACAGTGTGGCACAACATATTTTTCACTTACCACTTCTAAATAAACACAAACTAGAATTATCCCAAGGAGCTTAAAGAAAAATAACTTCCCCTACTGAAACTACCCATCAGATGTTGCTTGGACCCTTTCCAGGATGCCAGAAAGTATACAGTAGTTCACACGCTCTTCCCAGGAGTTAGAAGGCACCCCAGAGAATACAGGTTGATGCAGTTATGTATTTGTTTCTGGCACTTCATTCTCCATCCTGATAACAGACATCTGGAAGCCGATTTAACCATTTACACAGTCTGAATGTTGTTTTACAGATGCCTTAAAGCTCCTACATTTTTATATATCCGTTTAGATACACACTTAGACAGACCATGATCAGCCACCAATATTGTTTCTATGATCAAATACATTTTGCAGTTAATGAGCTGCATTTTCCTTTTGATATTATTACAATGAATTGTAAGAAATAAGTTTTAATAAATCCATGCAGAGAACACAGTCTTCAGAGACAGGGTGCAGTGACACAGAACCCCCCGCAAAGTTATGATCTCCTTATGGTGCTCCTAACATTTTATGTTTCTTATTACAACTAGAATATGTCTGCTCACATTAGGCTAATTTATGGTGTGGGCCACTGTAACAGCAATACGGGTTAATGAATTTGGCATTACTAATTAACTGCTATTGAAGGCTGAATATTAATCCAGTGACTGAGAGGGAGACAGCTGAACATTTTGTGGAAGAGGCAGGGGCAGTAAAGTGGAAATGGCTGTATGATAAATGAATACCTAACATTGCTCTGGTTTTGCTTCTGTGAGATGGCTGTAGGGAAAACAAATCTGTGGTCACGAAATTCCAGATAAGTAAGATTTTATTTGGTGTGGCCTAAGAGACATTCTTGATATGATTATCTCTAATTTAATAGAATGTATTAGCGCTCTAACACTATCTCTCTTGTTTAGAAAGTACACAACAAGGTCTATTTTGAAATGGTACTACACAGGTGTTACTTTAGTGTAACCATTAAGCAGTGTTTCCCCTGACATATAGAAGTCTATCTTATTTTCTTCAATAAAAACACAGATTACATTATTTATTTATTCATATTTCTATCCCAATGTGAAGATTAATTTCAACTTGAAATAACGGTGTTAGGAATACCAGAACTAGCTTGAGGAATCTTGCACTTCTGAATCTTCTCATATGTACTATATATCATTCCGTGTCATACAATGAAAGAGCATTTTGATTGCAGGAAATCAATTCAATTCTGTGCCAAAAAGTCTTTTGCACGTAATTGTGCTGAAAACACAATTTTCAAAAACACCTAGTTTCACCACTGAACAGAGATGGCATACGATCTGCCACAGAAACGCTGCTGTACCCCTGAGAGAAGTTACAGCCCTGTCTGCCCTTAAAGACCCAAGAAGCTGTGCTTTATACTGTGCACATAGACTAATACTGCATTAACTGTTTTCTGAACAAACTGATCTGCTTTTGTCCACATGCAGACAGTGTTAATCATGCATTCATATTACAGCAAGTTACTGTTTTCAATATTACAGAGTAGGACTATGGTATGGGTTGAATCACCTTAATAAGTGGTCCAGGCTTAACCAGCTTTTTGATAGCATGTGGTGCTGTGCTACGTTATAGCGCCGGAAACCAACAAGCAACTGCTTCCAAGGTCACGAGTCGTCAGGGCAGCCGCAGCAGCAGCAGCTATCACTGAGAGCTGGATTTTCAACCCTCCTACAGCAAACGTTCCTTCGCATTCAGTCTGATGCTCTCTCCCTTGGAGCTAAGTCTTTCAATTTAGATTTCAATTAGTGCCAACGATAATGTTAGTTTTGTGATTAAGACTTCTGTCCTCCAGGAATCAGACCCCTCTGCTCCACGTTTTTTTATACCACGGCAATCAGATAGAACTTGATGAATTGTGCATGTAATTACGCAAGTTATTGAATATTCAGATTGCTAGACATCTAGCAAACCTGATGACTCTTGGTGTGATATTCATAGTGCATTAACTCTAACTGTATCAAACAAGTGGCATAGTTAAAACCCACTCTTGTAATGAGAAGGCCAGTGTACACCATTAGTCAGAGATAATAGCAGCCACTAAGGGGGAACTCAATTAAAAATTACACAGACACATTATGATCTGCCTTGTTTCTGTATTCTGTGGCATTATTCAATGAAATCTCTGCCTGAATAGCTCTTATAATTAAGGGTTTGTTGGGGGATTTTGTGGAGATAGTGGTTAGGTTAGGGGCAAGGGAGTGTGTGCTGGGTGACCACTTCCATTATAAAAATGTAGAGCACTCTGCTGGTTTAATGTATTGAATTATTAAATCTAAATTTGATTCTTTACTGCTTCACTCTTTTCCTTGGGTTTTCAGGGATATGACACAGTGGCTTAATAGCCTTTACTTTGGAACCAAATATTTCACAGGGAAAACAAAAGAGGACCAATGCAATTTTGACAATTTAAATTATGGCACTGTTTAGATGTGCAACTGTGTATATCTATTAAACACACCCCATGGTGCATTGGCTTTATGAACCCTCTCACGAATGCCAGCATGCAACCAAAGAAAAGCTGTTTGGATACAGTACATAATCAGTCTACTTTGGGGCTTTTCCCATGGCCCAGCTGCAGTGCAATGTGATTGCACCCAAGATGTAGCTGCAGTTCAGGTTTGGGTAGGTGTGCACTATTAATATATTGTTCAATGTATAAAAGGCATTATGTTTAAGATAATGCACTTGAATCAGTGTTGACTAGCAGGATGGATCAGTGCATTATGCTTCGAAAAGAAGCAAATCAGCAAAGAGAAGTTGAAAGACTCTACACACAAGCTTGAACAATCAAATTAATCATCCCAGCGAAGATGGGATTCATTCATTAGGTTTACTACTTTGACGTTTCTACCTTTAACCTAAAACTTAGAGCAGAGAGTAACGTTGGTGTACGATTTTGGCTGGTGGTATGTGTAATTCACGACACAATTTTAAAAAACTTAAAATTTATAGGCACTTTAATGAAAGTACCATTTATTGCATGCAGTCTCTTGCTCCTTGGCAATCCCCATCAGTGATGGGTGTGCAGAGCTGTGTACTTTGTGGTTATTATTTTTGAGCAGGACTCAGCAGTACTAAAATCTTACAAATAAATAGGTAAAAACTCAGTATTTCCAAAATCTGCATAATAAACAAATGCAAAATGTGAAATTGTGTTTTCAAAGCATATTTTCCAAAACTTGTTCTAGTTTTGTTTTAATCAGCTGTTTTGTAAGGGATCAACTTTAAGCATTTTGTCTTTATGTTTTAAAAGCATCGTAAAATATTTAGACTGAAGCGATTTCGATTTGCTGTTGTACGGGCACTGTAATAATAGAGTCAGACCATCTGCAAACATTACAGTTTTATATTGTTAAATAATTCACTAAAATGTGTTCCTGTCCTTTTAAAACTTGACATTGTTTTAAATAATACAGGTGTTGGTATAGGGTGGTGCGATGGTTAGCGCTGCTGCCTCACAGCTCCGCGGTCCCGGGTTTGAGTCCCGGCTTGGGGGGCCTGTCTGTGTGGAGTTTGTCTCCCCATGTCCGTGTGGGTTTTCTCCGGGCATTCTGGTTCCCTGTGACCCTCACCAGGATAAGTGATTTCAAAGATGAATGAATGGATGGAGGTGTTGGTATAAGCTTGTAACAAATGCATTCAAGTTACATCTTCAATATTCTCTGGAATGCCCAATGTAATGACAGATTTTTCTTTGCTGAGCTTAGAAACTAGAATAATGCAGAACAAATTAGGCATAGAAATATGAGAATAAATATTGACGATGTTAATTAAGCACCTACATATCTGTGTGTTTGTAAAATTTCTGCCAGGATTTATAAAGCTTTCAAAGGCTTAAGTACATATAGATATGCCCACAATAATGTATAAACATTTCTAAGGAAGGCCATGTGTGCTCTATCCTTGAATTTATTTAGTACTACTAATATTGCCATTAGTTAATCAACATTGTGATAAGCTTTTATTATGATGAAGAAAAATACTGTCAGACCATGCTGCACAGTTCTACAGATGTCGATATCAACTACATATTTATCTATTTATTTACACACATATATTTCTGTTTCTGACAGTTTATCTTAAATGATATGCAATCAAATGCAATACGATAACTGACAAGTCATGGGTAAGATAATACTACTAAAATGGTGCAAAGTACCGCATAACAACTTAATTGTAAATATGAGTAGTTGGCTATTGCTTTAATTTGGAATATAATTAATGAGCTCCAATAATTTATCTGAGTTCATTTTGTCAGTGCTTGCCCTTAGGGCTAATATTGTCCTTCTGTCTCTTAAATATTTAGACAGATGTGACATTAAGAATCGTATTTATTCTTGTGAAAATGCTGAAATAATTGTATTCATATTTAATATAGAAATGCTGTGTACTACAGTGGAATCTATTACAAAGTGTCTTTTCGTGTATTATAAGCTGCAAAAGTTCTGTATGATGCACTCCCACATTTATACCTGATGATTGGTATTGTGTGTATTAGTATTTTGTATTTTTTGATGACGATAAGTAACTGCACTTATATAATATAATCACTACTGTAGAAGGATATTTGAAGTGCTTTTCATTGTGTTCTCTCTATTTTAAACCCCATAACATTATAAAGAAAAGTGCCTTTTTGATGTATATTGTATTCTGTTTTATATGCAACATACCTTTGATGTTTAGTTTGATATAACTTTCCTATCATTAGAAAGGTCTTCATATCCTGTCATGAATGATGATGATGATGATTATTATTACTAATTTGGATACAATACATTTTCAAACCTGTCCTTTAATGTAAGGAAGAAACCCCTTCTCCCTGTTGTACCCCAGTATTTGCTGAATGTGGTGCTTACGAATTTAAAGAGGGTTTAGTGTCCTGGACCTGTGTTTGCTTTACCCTACACCATGTATATTATTAGGGTAATAGGATTGGACTTGTTTACAGCAACTGTTAAGTTAAGGTAAGGTCAAAGAGGGTGCTTAAAATTTGTGTAACAGGCTTATTTACACTTTAGAATAGCATTGTCGTAGCCTGATCACGAACATGGGTGCCAGAGCGGGCCTGGATTGGAGATTCCATGTCGGGTCTCAGATAATGCTGGTTTGGTGCACAGTTCTTATTCTATTTTGATACCCGCGATAACTGGCATATTGCAAAAGACGACCTTTGTTAGCCCCTAGCTATTGTTTGCAGATTGGTTGCACATTCTGTAGGCTGTGAAAGACACATCTGCTACCTCAGAGCTCCGCTGTACAGCAAAGCTAAAAGTGCAGGGGGGTCCTGATCTAGAGATAGAAGCAGAATCTCTCTCTACTTATCAAATATTTGTCTGGCCTTCACAAGCTATTTGCCTTTGTCTGTTTGCTTTGGTTATTTAAGTCTATTTGAGTCAGATAGAGACAATATTATAGAAGATTGACTCACTGGGGAAATTATATTTCTTTTTTCTCTTTTGCATGATGTACCGTATGAATATGTTTCACACTGTATCTTTTCATCTGTTGATTTTTTTTATTCTCAAATAGATCTTCAGCCACACCATTAGAAAATGTATAGCCTCGTAAAACTATCCGCTCGTGTTTTACGTGAACTGGGTGAGCTGTGGCTGCCTGTGAAAAAGTAATATGGATGTGTTTCAAATATACAGGAGATACTTAGTGTTCTTCTTTTTAAGATCATTATTCAAATAAGAAGTAGGCAATATAGAGCTAAACATTTAATCCTATTTTCTGTAGTAGGGAGTGTCTGTATTTTCTCTTTTTCTTGGGGTTTTGTCATTGGTCTGCATTGTTCCCATGGTGTATAATTCTGACCCCGGTGAATTGCACATGCAGAGTCCCATGGCTGCTTGTTTGCTATATGGTGCTATATGGTGATTATTATTATTGCTCAGAAAGCAGAATTGAAGCAACTGATTATCGTTTTTTTTTCTTCTTTCTCAGACAATGTTGACGATCCAATTTTCTACTTAAGATTTCCTCTTATACTATATATATATATATATATATATATATATATATATATATATATATATATATATATATATAGTCATATATACTGTAGATATTATAGAGGATGTATTATTCAAAGGTATCAGCAGCTTCTTTGTCAGTGACTGATACATTAATGACCACCAATTCAACCCAA